>NC_059501.1:29790903-30415903 GCF_914767665.1 Harmonia axyridis
CTATACTATTCCAATAAGTTACACTAAAATTATCTTCATTCTATTTTTAATATTTATCACTTCATTTTTATCTTATTCAATTGTTTTTTTTTTATTTTTATTGGCCTAATAATGAATAAAAATAATTAAATAAGATAAAATGAAGTGATAAATATTAAAAATAAAATGAAAATAATTTTAGTATAACTTACCGGAAAAGTATTGCTAACACAATACACAATGTTGTGGTCGACCGAAGTTTTAGTAGTTTAAATTTGTTGTCGGTGTAAATTTCCATAGTTTCTGAGTATTTACGTTCTTGTTACAGATATCTATTGTACTTTTAAGATAATTGAATTGTGGATTATACCTATTTTCTAGATTTTAATTGTATGACCAGGAAGTTATTAAAAAAAGATTAACTTTTCATTGTTAGGTTCAGATTAATTGTAAGTTCAGATTTGGATAACTAATGAGTTTTTTTTTTGGTTTTTATTAATCTTTCGTAATGTAAAAAATTGTTTTCAGTGCCCTGAAGATGGCGATGTAAATGACCGAAAGCTAGGCTGAATTTAATAAAGAGCTAAATGAGATCTTTGAGTGACTTTATACCTAATATATTATTCCTTTGATAAAGCACTTTTTTGGAGGTTATTTATTCACAACTATTACAGCAGATTTATATTTTATATATATATATATATATATATATATATATATATATATATATATATTATATTCATTGATAGTTGAATTATGCATTCAAAAAAGTTTATTAATTGAGAATAAAATATTTGTTCACAAGGTAATTGATAATATTCAATATATTTCGGTGATAAATAATTTATATGAACTTACGTTGTCTCCGTAAATAACATAAATTCAATGTCAACAAATTTTCAACTGGTAGTTAACGAACATTTGCTATTTATGAATAAACAAGAATTCAATAATTTTTTCACTCAAAATATAGGATTTATTAATAATTAACAAACTAACATAATTCTAGCGATCCACTCTGTGGAAAAGTTTAAGGACACATCCCTCAAAGAAAAGCGCATCTCCTTGAAGGATCTGTCATTGTACTTTTCCTTTGATTTGAATTTCCTCTTTAAACATAAAATATGTGTTACTATGGGCTTATTGAACGCCGCTTAGCACATCTGTACTGAATTTTGGGTTCAGATCGTTTGTACCTGCTTAGTTATTAGTGATGTTGGCAGAACAGTGGTTAGAGTGAACAGATGCAATTAAGAAGACTAGGGTTCAAACCCGGATACCCTCAATATATGAACTCAAAAAAATTACCTAGTTTGGCAAACGGTTCTTCTCACAGTTTATTAAATATTACTCAATGATATATCAACCTCAAGTATATTTATCTCCTTCAAATGGATATTTCTTCAGCATTATTAATTTAAGTTATGCGTGAATAAATGAAGTGTGATAGTAAATGATGATTATTGGTGGATTTCAAATAAATTATTAATTTCCATGGAACTAATATTTGTTTGTCCATATATCCAATAAATGATTTATTAACTATAATGCATTTTCGATTATATGAAATAAACACTTCTTTCAGTGTAATATTTTATTTCTGAATATTATTATCTTCAGATCTTTTCCGAAACGCTTTGGATCTTCTACGAAACGCTTTGGAAATTGTCAGACGAATAGACGCATTACTCTTTATAGTCGGTTGTTATTGGAGAATTAGAATTTAGATTGACAAATGTTGCAACTTGAAGAAACTCTCGTAAGAGTATCATATTCTTTTTCCCACGGAATGTTAAATTTTTTTATCCTGACTCAACAAGGTTTCTGCGAGAAATTAAGGGCAGTTGTTCAATGAAAGTTTAATTTACTATTAGAGAGATCCAAGTTTATCCATCTTTCAAAGGAAATCTAAATCAAAGATCACTTGAGTTATTGTTTTCATATTTTAACGTCTTAAATTGTTCTGCAATTCACAATAACAACTATATGCAGAGAAAGTACTATTTTATTTGCAAATTTTTCCACACGAATTTAACTGACTATACTGCGGTACGTCTCTGTTATATTTTGGACTTCTCTAGAACTCGCACGAATATTTTGGCCTCGATTTTGCCACTTTTCGTAGCATTCGAAGAGCTTTGATGCCGCGCCAGGGATGTACTTAAGCCTGCTCACATCAGAAATATATTGACTAGAATAGAGATTATGAACATTAGCATAACTAGTTGAGTTCTTCAACTCAATAGTTGAGATTGTTTGAGAACTAATAATGGAGCTCTTCACTCTATGGATTACTATTTCCTTATATGTCATAGAATGTCACGAATTATACATTACCAAACTTAAAACTTCAATTCAAAAAGGACTGCTTACAGAAAGAAAAGGCCGACGAAACATCAGTAGTTCTATCCAACAGAAAAACTTATAGGTGGCTATAAAACCGTCTCCAGGAGGGGTATTTGTGTTAAGGGGGTTAAAAAACCTCCTCCCCCGAAGTGTGACTCAGATCTTCTTTTTGTTTAAGGACAATATTTTAGTCCCTACGCCTATACTTTCATTTCTCTTATTTCCTACTGAGGTCTGATCGGGAAACTTTCCTACCTACTGCATGCCACTTTTTTCTTCCTTTTGGTTATTTGAAAGAGGTATTTCCTCTTATCTGTCATTCTTATTTCGATTTGTAGTATATTTCTTAATTCCTTATTCTCATGCTCTTTCAGCGTCTCTAATGTCTTCTTTCATGTTTGTTAATAGTTTCAATTTTTCTCTTATTTGTTTATTGGTTATATACCATGGGGCACAAATCGCTGTTCTGATTACTGTATTCAGCATACTTTGCAACTGATCCTTATTATTGTCTTTCGTATTAAACCATGTTACTCCTGCATAAGTTATGCTTGGTATTATCACTATTTTTATTATCTTCAGCTTGTTTTTTAAGAAAATTTTACTTTTAAGGTTGAGCAGCGGCTACAGTCTCCCGTGCAATTGCCTTGCCTTTTTTCTGTTTTCTTCTATATGTTTGTTAAAGTTCATTCTTTCATCTAGTATTTTTCCACATGTTTTGTTTCCTTTTTCCAATCTATAGTCTGATTTTATATTTTGACTTTTTCTGCTTTCTCTCTTTTTACTGTTGTTCCTCCGAAGTAGATTGCAACTGTTTTCGATGTATTCACTTTGAATCTCCATTTCTTGAAGTATTCCATCAGTTTATCTAGCTCTATTTGTTGCTGCTTAGTAATTGTTTTCAGCATTGTACTGTGATAGTAAATGGCAGTGTCATCTGCAAACTGGGCTATCTTGCATCTATTCATTTTTGGTATGTCTGCCATGTATAAGTTGAACAGCAGCGATCCAATCACCGATCCTTGGGGAACTCCGGCTTCAGTTTCTCCGACCGTCGAAATGCGAAGATGTCTCCATTCATTAAAATAGAAAGAGGCGAGCTGGCATGTAGCATAACTGTCGAATAAACTTCGCACAGCCACAGTCGATAATCTGAATCTCGAAACCCCCCGAAACTGAAACCTGGCTACGCCCGTGGGTTGCTCATTATCCAACTGAAATCTAGGTATTTGATAGAGGTTGTGAAGTACCCTCCTACTCTGTCATTAAAATTGGTTCCTACAATAAATAAAGTAGATTGAGCAGCAAGAATTGTATTCCTATTCTGAAATCTCAAAAATACTCAAAAAATAGAATTCGCGAAAAGCTCATTGTATCAAGAGCTCTTGAGCTCCCGTCATTCATGCGATAGTGGAGACCATAGAATTGTTCTAATATATTAAATAAGATGTGATTTATTATGATTCATTGTAATGGTATCTTTGTATATTTTATATAAATGACGAATCATCCTAAAGGCGCCATGAACATTGGAATGATTATTTTACATATAAGTATGAACTAAATTTTAACTGTTTTTTAGGGTGTTTTTTCTGCCAGAAATTTCAATGGTTTCGGTTCTGTACATTTTTTTAAATTTTCTGATTAAATTTTGCATGAAGCTTGAAATTAATATTTTATATTTACACATCAAATCTCTACAAGATCAAATCTGTTATCACATAGATATTGAATTTTTTTTTTCGTTCTGTTTATGTTTCTCTATCTGCTGATGCAATCAATATGAAATTAAGGATGAAGCATTAAAGACTTAATCTACATCTGATGGTTCTGACAAGAAACGCAGTGAGTTTCTAGTCAGAAGCATTCATACCCACTGAGAAAATACTGCAAATGTTATACAGTGGTTTATTTGTCATTTCTATGTCGAAAAATAATCAGATTTTCAATGAAAACGAAATTACTTACAGAACACGTTATTCAATGATAGAAGCACAATTTCAGAGGAAAATATTGGAAAATTCAAAAACACCGAAACTAATTGAATTTGAACCTTGTGATAAAAAATGTCGTATTCAGTACATACATTGCAATACACGTTCAAAATTTCATAATTCTGTGTAGTCAATTCCAGATTAGTTGATTTTTTTTAAAATTTGATTCCTTTATTTTTTAACTTGACAATGAATAGATCACAATCTAGAGCTACGAGGATCAATAAAACAACTGATTTTTATACTCATTTTCCTCGAATGATTCCAAATGTTCATCATTGAAAATAATAAAACAGAACAGAAATTCTAGGAGAACTTTTTGCATAGATATTCTCAAAATCTAAGAATTCTCGAAATAAAGTTAAGCAATGTTGTCCATTTCAACTCGACCAATTAGGTGTCAGAAATGCATGAAATTGATCAAGAATTCCGAAAAATCTACTCAATCTACTCAAATTACTACTGATATCTGTTACCGATGTAATTAGTAGTTTCAGTGGTGATAGTTTGTGTTGCGAATATCATATCGACATTTGACAAGGTATATCTACTCATTTAGGTTAATTATTTGCAATAGATATATGAAATCGTTCCAAGCAAAATTTATTTTAGTAAAGCTAAAGTTTAATGGGTTTGAGTTAGTTTTGAAATATAAAAAATGCACCATTGGATTCAACATAACTTTATAATATATAGATATCGTAATTTCCAGTCACTGCTAGCTTAATTTTTTCATATTTGGAAAATCCTCATTGCCATTTTTTTCGATATTTTTTTTTTTGATGTTATATGATTCTGATGATTCTATCAATACGATATTCTGCAAGAGACTTGAAATTGTTATATTTTATATACATGTTACACGTAAGTGATCCACTTTTCATCACCAGTCATCAATCTCTTCTGAAATAGGTCGATTTTGTTGCGATTCGCAGATGGCAATTCGATCCATAAGGTTTTTTTTGTGTTAAATCGAGTGGTAGCCATACATCGATCTTCTTCTTGGGACCAGCCTTATGCAAAGGGTTTTCTGTGCAAACTTGAGCTCTTGGGCAACTTAAACAATGCCTTTATGACGGTCAGACTCGACAATGTCCATGATTTTATCGACATTTTCCACAATTGGCATTCCAGTGTGTGGTGCATCTTTGACATCGAAATTCTCGAAAGGGAATCAACGAAACCAAAATTACGCAAGACTGGTTATTACAGTATCAGGACTATAAACACCATTTACATTTTCAGGCGCCTGTCTTGCATTTTCCCCTTTCCCGAAGGAAAACTTCAAAATATAGCTTATTTTCTCTTTGCTAGCATCCATCTTTGACGCGCACTCAAACTAAACTGAGTCAACTTATCACATAACTATCAGAAATTTTTTTTAGTTCGAAATCTCATTTTTCTAACGCCATCTAGTGGAACCTGATCGGACTTTTCTTCTTCTTCCTCTTTCATATAGAACGTAACCTGTTCTTTTCACGGAGTCTTTGTGTGTTTGGTCTTTCCACGTCTATTTTTCCGATTGGTTTTCGATTTCGAGTCTTTTGAATCTTTCTTCTCCAGCTCTACTGACATAGTAATTCCATTCTCTACGTCTTTTCCTCATGAATTCATACTACTCAGCATTCATCTCTTATCACCGCATTCATTATGCGATATCTTTTTTTTACACTTAATATATACACATTTCATATTTTGCACGAAGCTTGAAATTGTTATTTCCTATGAACTCCCAAAAATCTCAAGTCCTTTGGTTTTGATTCTCAGGAAGTATTCGGTAATTTTTTTTCGATATTCTTCTTGAATTTTCCATGATTCTAGTAGTTATACGATCGATATGAAATTTTGCATGAGGTTTCACATAGTCAGTAGACATTTAAATCTGCAGTTTTGAAATGAACAAACTTCATTTGAATATTTTGCTTACATATTACTTAGTTTGAATTCGAAACACAAATGCTAAGTTGATGAATTGGTTTTATCAAACCATATGTCCTGTTCTACACACAAAAAATTTTTGATAAATTAAAACTTGACATCTAGGTTTAATATTCAGTTGTTATTTATTTCATTCAAAACGAAGCATTGAATTTATCCATCGATGTGAAATGAATTTATTGTAATATGAAATGGCTTATAACAACGGAAACGACTTTTGACTTCATAATGATCTGGAGTCTTCTCTACAAACCGCAAAACTGCAATTGGCAACTCCCATTCAAGGCTGACTACTGATCACCTTTTATGTACGCAGAATTCTATCGGCAAGAACCAAATTCACACTTCCTGGCGCTATAATGACGCTACCACGGTCCCTTTGGTGAATGCCGCAAAATGAAAAGTTTAACCTAATTCCTCAGATTTAAAGGAAATGTGATAAGGTTCTTTCATGCCTGTCGCCAGACATTTTGAATGAACAAATTGCCTAAGATAAGTTACAATTCAAATCATATTATCATTGCATAGTCTTGTAATCTTTTTGGTATAATTATGGAATGATCAGCATTCATTGAAATGTATGTAAATTGAATAGTTATGGTGGCAATACTAATTACTATCTGTATGCTATATTTATTATGTCAAGAAAGTATCGGTAATTCATAATCAAAAAAAAATAAATAAATAAAAAAAATTATGTCTTCTTTACCTACTCATATTTGAGGTGAGTTTTCAAGGGCTCGATCCCTGAATAGAGTGTTATATCATTTCAGAATTAGAGAAAAGTTGAGGATATCGAAAAACCTAATATTTCAGTAACAATGAATCTGAATGGGATTAAATTTTACGTTTAGGTATACATATAACAATTTCAAGCTCTATATTTAAAAGATGATCGCATTATATCAGAATCTGAGAAAATTGAAGCAGCACATCGAAAACAAATCCAACTGGGTTGAAACTATGTTTATTTGACCATATTGAAAAATAAAAGTATTCCTCATTTTTTCTCTTATAAAGATCCGTTTTCGAGAAATTTGTTCTTAAAAAAAATTATGTGTGAATTTAAAAATGGGTACTTCTGCTGAACTCTACTCTGGTTAGAAGATCCACAGAAATAAATATTTACTACGTTTGAGAATTGAAGCTCAAGATTTTTTTATTTGGAATGATAGGTTTCGAAGTATTGCGTTTGGCACGTTAAATTTTTCCTCAATAATGTGTTTTGCTGTGGTGTTTTGTCCTTGTCAACTCGGCAACGTTTCAAGTTTGAACGTTCGCAGATGGAATTAAAAAGCAAATCATTTATTTATATGAAAATGAAAGCTCTCTGCTCTTATACGAAATGAAGTTAACAACGATAATAAATGAGATGAATATTAAAGCTAATATGGGTGGTTTACAAGCTGAATTCGTTAGTATTATCTAAAATGAAATAGAATCAAGAGAAGAATATTCAATATTCATCGCCAAAGAAATTGCAGTAACTCGTTTATTTTATCATAAATACTTCTATTGTATCGAATTGAAAAAGTGAATTTATGGTTTTTTTAATATTTATGATAACTCATTTCCAAGGTTAAAATGGTATATCTCATGCTTGGAAAAACTTCAGTGTGCAGGTTTCTAGGGGTCGCATAGCTCATTATGGAAATTTGAAATGGCTAAATCTTTTCATCTAGACGGAACTGTAAAAAATTATAAATTATTATTTCTGGTGGTGATACAATATCTTGTTTTAATAATAATTCATTTCTGCTTGAATAACCAATACCCGTTTTTTTTTGGATAAAATCGTGTTTAATATAAAAATGAATATAATTTTTTTTGTTCCGCTTCGAAAGACATGAAAAAAATTTTTGTATCAATCAACGCTTCCTATATTCCATTTCAAACAATAATTATAACTCGACCTTGTATTTTTTGTTACTTCATGATTTCACTCGCCTTATAATTGTTGAGGCAATTGAAACTAACCCCCTGGAATTTTAGTTTAGATGCATGAGTTATTCTCAAAAGTTCAAAAAAAACCTTATTTGTTACCGTGTCACTACATACACTGTATATTATACTGCTCGTATACATACATCACTGCCTATTTGTCATATACTCATTCAAAATATTACCTATTTTCATCGTCATGTCGAAATATTTCTGTGAAATTTTTATCGAAAATGAATTTTTCATAGATAAATATTTCAGGGGAAGGGGGTTTAATTTTTTCCACGAAAGATTCCGAAGGTTTGTTATCGATAATAACAAAACATGGTTTTCGCAGGGGACATTCAACACAGACAGCTGCACTTTCATTTGTCGATTATGTTTATCGGTGTTTAGATGATGGTTTATGTGTTGCCGGCCTTTTCTTCGACCTCTCACGCGCTTTCGATTGCCTCAACATTGAATTTGTGGCGAATGAACTATACAATTTAGGCTTCAGGGGTGTTTTCCTGGAATGGATACACTCGTTCCTAACTGACAGAGCTATGACTGTTAAAATCGGTGATTGCTGTTCTGAATTGTTCGACATATTTTTGGGTGTTCCGCAGGGATCAATACTGGGACCGCTCATCTTCATTCTGTTCATCAATGATCTGCCGGATCATGTAATAGCAGATTTGATCGCTTTGTTTGCCGATGACACCTCCTTTGCTATATCGGCCCGAAACCAAGATGAATTATTGAGAAAGTGTGCCTTCTTGATGCAAAGTTTCAATGACTGGTGTCGTCAGAATGCCCTAATTGTTAATCTTGACAAAACTGAGTGGATATTTTTCAAGTTGAGATCTCAGAATTCTTCATCAACTTTGATATATAATGAAATTATTTTCACTTCAAAGCCATTTGTGAAATTTTAAGGAATTTATGTTGATGAACTGCTAAGTTGGAATACTCAAATCGAACACTTGAGTAAAAAACTAAATAAGGCGTACTATGCGATCAGTAGAGTTAAAGACACACTTCCCATTCAATCTGTTCTAAATGTCTACTATGGCTTGTTTCACTCACATTTGAATTACAACATATTATTGTGGGGTAATTCGGTGAGTGTATTCAGAATTTTAATTGCCCAAAAGCGGGTACTCAGAGCGATATTTCGGGTGAACGTGCCTGATTCTTGTAGACCTTATTTTGTAAATTATAAAATTATGACAGTTCCTTGCATCTACATGTATAACTGTCTTCTTTATGTAAAGGAAAACTTCAGCAACTTCATAAAGTTATCTCATGGTACAAAATATAACACCAGGAAACAATGTATTCTCTCTATTCCTCGGCATAGAACTTCTAAATATGAGAGCTCCCCATATTATCAGGGGATTAAACTTTATAATCATCTACCAATAGAGATGCGAATGCTCGAGTATTCTGCCTTTAAAAAGCACATAAAAAAGCTATTATATAATATACCAAAGCTTATTATAGTCTTAAGGAATATTTTGATGATAATTTGTAAAACTGATAGCTAAGATAATATTTTTTTTCTTTATTTTTGTAGAATGTATTTCTCTGTTTACTGTATTTTGACTTGTCCCATACATACTTGTTATTTGTCTAAAGGAAATGAATAAAGATTATTATTATTATTATAAAAAAAAAATGTGAAAAATTCAGGGAGGTTGGAATATTTTTGCTCAAACGATTCCAAAGGTTTATTATCAAATCAAAATAAAGATTTTTTTCATAAAATGTTGCCAAGAATTATAAGAAAACTTTCAAACGACACAGTAAAAATCAATTTAAAGGACCAAAAAAAATAAATGTAGTGTAGTAAACATAGGTCTTGTAATTTAACGGATTAATGGAATTTATTCGAAAAATGGTGGACTCTGATTGGTTCAATTCATAATGAGGAAAGTTATCGATCAAAATATAGGAGTAGTATGGAACCTTCAAGACTTTAGACATTAATCTTTATGATGAAATTAATACTAATCTAGTGTGTCATTAAACTATATTTTTTCGTTCTCTCTCGATCCTTTAATTTTCAGATATAGTTTCCCACGACATTCTTTCAACTCAATGCTCTCAGCTACCATAAATCCATCGCCAATCGGAATAACCGTAAAGTATTACAGAGCGAGAAATATTAACCAAAACTAATATGTCTTAAGTGTCTCTCATATAGTTAAATTTTTATGGATAACCCAAGGTAAAAGAATAAAGCATTCCTTCAAACCAAGATAACAAGGAGTTTAATGTCTCCCCGTATATAATTGGCCCGCTAAGCACGTGCGTAACAGTGGCGGCCTCTTAACTTCTCTAGATGCACGTTGATGAACGGCAATAAACACAATCTATATAATATGTGACGTTGATTTTGGAGCGGAATTTTACTGAAAAAAACACAATTACTATTTTAATTGATCATCTATTTTACCGTATTTCTTTCTTCATCAATTATTATGGAATTGAGGAAAATTATTCTTATTTTAATTTTTTTCTTGTTTTCATTTACTTAAATTGTTATTTGTTTGTTAAGGTACATGGTTAAAAATGCTAGGCTTTTCTTATTTACTTATTTTTTTCACCATGGTATTTATCTACGCCACTGTCAAAAATTATTCAAAAATTACAATTCATTCCAATATATTTAAAACTACAATTTCACACTGGAAAATATTGTTTCTATTAAAATTGTGCTAAAACAGATATCGACTTTAAGTATTTTTTGTTATTTATTTTTAAAATTTAAATTCTTGAAAAAATATTTGTGAATTGGTTTCGCGATATAGAAGGAAGCAATTTTTAAAAATTTCACTCAATTACGATTTTTGAATTCGATTTTTAAATTTTTGTTGACGTTTTCATTCTCTTATTGCCTAATAGCGTATGTTTTATTATTTTATATTGTAAAATTTGATTGTATCATGATCATTGTTTTCTTTATCGAATGTTATGGAATTGAAGTGAATTATTCTTATTGTATTTTATTTCTTGTTTTATTCAATTATGTTGTTGTATGTTTATGTTCAGATACATGGTAAAAAATGCCAAGCGTTTCTTATTTACTTATTTTTTCAACCATGGGCTTTAGTTACGCCGCTGCATAAAATTATTACAAAATTCCAATAGATTTAAAACTAGAATTTTGCAGTGGAAAATATTTTTTTCATTATTATCGTGCCAAAACAGATAACGAATTTCGGTAATTTTTGTTATTCATTTTTTGAGATATTTATGTATTTTCAAAATTTAAATTGTTGATTTAATATTGGTGAATTGGGTTCGCGATATAAAAGGAAGCAGTTTTCACAAATTATATTCAAATACGGTTCTCAAATTAGATTTTAAAATTTTTGTTGATGTTTCCATTTTATTATTGTCTACTAGCATATATTTTATTATGTTGTAGAATTTGATTGTATCATGATCATTATTATGTGATATAAAATTAAGATAAAATTTAAAATTGGTGTTTGTAATACTGAAAAATAATTTTGAGCATTTTGTGGCCTCTTTTTATCTTGAATGCTCTTCAAGATCAAAGACGAAAATAATAATTGAATTGATCATAAATCAATTTTATTGATTGCTACTCGAATGGGATTCATTTAATAATAATTGTTATAACCTACAATTTCTCAATATTTCCTAACGATAGATGAAATAATTTCCCATTGTAGTTAATTATTTTTCTGAAGAAAATTCTTACTTTGGAATATTTACTGTTGACGATATGTTACCCAATTCATTTTTGCATGATGTTATTCAAAATTAATAAATTCCATACGATTCAGATTGATACCAGGACTCTACAGTGAAATATTCCTTATTTAACTTCAATCAGGGTTACCTATGTTTTGAATGCCGTCTTCAATTTTTGCGATAAGGTTTTTGAAAATTTTGATTCCTTGTTTTTAGCTTTGAATTGATAATTCAAGGATTCGAGCACTCGAGGATCAATTTGATTCAGCAAATTATTTTAATATCAAACGATTATTCATAAAACTTGTTCATTCAAATGGATTTAAGGAAGAGAAGAAACTTATCGATAATAATTATTTTTGTACCAAGGACTTTGAGTAAATGTTTATGTCCCGAGGGTGACTATTTGCAGGAATTAGGCTATCTCTAGGGATAATACAAGATACAAGACAGACAACAATGTACTGAGTAGTGTTGACTTTTCAGGAACGAGTAAATTTAGTGCTTCGACCATTAGCATATTTTTGAATTCTGCACAATCCAAAATGTCAACAGTAACATGCTCTTCACTGTCGAATTATACTAAAAACAACCCTGTTTTTGATTTGATATTTTTTATATTTTCACTTGAAAAACTCAGCTGTCCTTCCTTTTCACTGAAAATATGTCCTATTTGCATAATTCCCTAGGTAATTTTGCTGACGATATTCAACCCGGTATGTTTCAGAACCATTGTTATTTGTTGCGGTATGAAGAAATTCAATCACGCAGGTAGCAGTTCCTCGCCTCGTCAATTCCACACTGCAGCGATGTAATAGAATTTCCTTTACATTTTAACCGCGGTATTGTCATCCATAATTTTTCAATTTTCAATTGAGCTTAATTATTTCCTTTTTTTTACGAAATATATGAACACGTTTGAAAAATAGTAATTTACGTAACAAGTCCGGAAAATAGGGTTTTTTTGGACGAATAGACAAAATTCCAGGACTCGCTTACGCTCGTCCTGGAAGTCTGTGAGTCCAAACAAACATTTTCGGGCGTGTTGCGTACAATATTTTTTCGGCAACCATGTAAAATAACACTATCGCTGCTGCTTTCCATATTTGATTGCGATAAAAAAACATGCGAATTTTTGACAACTAATTTCATATGAACTGTCAGCCGTTATCTCGGTTGCTATGGATTCTATGATTCTTTTTCTAGTCCGGTAAGTACGTACTTTCCGGACTAGGCCGGGAAATGCTACTTTCTCAGAGAAAAAGCGTCCGGAAAGTGAGCACTTCCCGGACGGTTGCCGAAAAATTATATTACATTGTATTAAGTATAATATATAAAATAATTTTTTTCAATTTCATAATTGTTTAATGCCTAGTTCCCGACAAATCATTTTTTAAACTTCATGAGTGTTCATTTAATTTTTCTCTACGATTGATAATAAGGGGAAGGTAAACTCACTGATACGTTTCGAGAGAAGAAAAAAATGGAATTAACATATCAAACAGAAACCTTCCAAGAGTAGAATAATATGCAGGGCGATTTATTAGCCCACCGACAAATTTGCCATCTTTATGAAACATCATGTTATTTCAACAAAAAAACATTCCCATTGTGGAAACATATACCGTTATCGTATACTGGTAATATCTAGCGTATTTGACAAGATAATAAAAAAAAAAGATTTGAATAACAATAAGTTCCTTCCCAATAATGTATAAAAAAGGTTCTTACATTTGACATCCCTGTGGTAGCTATCCTCACTTTTTATTTTAAAGTGACACCCCCTGTATATTGCAAGTTGCGTGTCATTCAATTTGGAATACAGCGGTAGGCCCTACTTGGTATTTTTTCAGTAATAACATTAATATTTTGTGACTTCTTAATTATCCTTATAAAAATGAAATTCGTCCACCCAAGTTTGTACAAACTTCACATATGAAAAGTAGATGAATTTTTTGTTTTAAAAAATCCTATATTTTTTTATAACAAAACACTTGCTCCAAATGTTTTTTAGTTTTTTGAATTGCATAGTGGGTATTTTGGTATCGTTTTATTCCAAATAGAATGACACGCAATGTCCACTGACAATATACAGAGGGTGCCATTTTAAAATGAAAGGTGAGGGGTAGCTACCACAGGGCTGTCAAATATACGAATCTTTTTATACATCATTGGGAAGGTACTTTGATGTTTAACAATAGTTATTTTTCTAACAAGTGTGGAAAGTGATACTTTTCCGCTTCGCGTTGTTCGGTCAAGCTGTCGAGTGCGGAAAAGGCACCTTCCACATGAGTCAGGAATAATATTTTTCCTACTACCGTAAATGAAACACTTTCATGGATAGTTTCCGTTTTGATATTGACTGACGATATCAGAGAATGGTTTGAATTTTATGATTGGCGCATAGAGACATACCAAAATTTTATGATTGATGCGACTCTTTAATATTTGCATGCGGAAATAACCCTTACCATTCACTTTCCGCACGCATGCGGAAATTTGGAAAAGTACTACTTTCCAAACGTCAAGTGTGGAAAGTAATAATTTCGAAACGCTGATAGGAAAAGAATTTTTTTTATTATCTTGTCAAATAAGCTAGATATTGCCTGTATAGGATAACTTGGGACCCCTGGAATTCGATTTCAATATTTCAAGAAAATGAATGGCTTCAAAGGTTTGATTCATGTCAATTGATGCGATTTATTAATAACAAAAAATAGATATAACTTAGAAACAATCGTAAATACACTTGTCAGTTGATTGACAGTTGGTATTCTAATTGTCTTGTTCTGTTACACTAAAATTGTAGCAAACTGGTACTAAGTTGATAAGTTACACCTTAAAATGTACGCTTACAGCACGGAAAAATCCCAATATCATATTTATTTATGGCTATTTCAATGGAAACGTACGCGCGTCAGTGAACAGACAAGTGTTTTTACGCTTGTTCATACTTTTTTTGTTATCAATAAAGAGAATTAATCTGTTGAAGCCATTCATTTCCTTAAGTAATTGAAATGAGACCTATGGCCCTATAATGTTTTTTTGTTAAAATTACATGATCATTCATATTGCGAATAGGGATTCACGGCTTGTCTTGATATTCAAGCTACTTGATTCGGCTTAACTCTAAATCAACTCAAGTTCAAGTCAAGTAGTAGTTTTTCACTGTCAAGTCAAGTACTCGATAAATAAATACTTGACATTGAAAAACTACTATTTGACTTGAACTTGAGTTGATTTCAAGTCATGCCAAGTCAAGTAGCTTGAATATCAAGTCAAGCCGTGAATGCCTAATTGCAAAGTTTGCCTGTGATCTAATAAATCACCCTGTATAACACAGAGTACTAATATACGAAATTGAATGAAATTATAGATGAAGGAAATCTTCCGAATTGGTCTGAACACAAAAATGACGAGCCGCCTTTGGTGGCCCCATATGAGCGTGTGTACCGTGAGTGTTACATAAAAGTTTAAGATGCATCTGATAATTGCCCCTCGGTGGGCATTTAAGTGGGTTCAAATACCGCCATGACCGATGACCCCCCGACCCCTCGTCCGGCAGATGGTCGAAATTAAGACAAATAGAAAGAACCATTAAAATCGAGTCGCGCGAGCCGACGATAAAAGTCTATGGTCGTCTTGGGGCCGGCTAGCGTTTTGATATAGGTACATAAATAGAATAGAATGTATAATAGCATCGACAATTGGCGTTCTTATTCTTGGTAAGCCGATGACGTATCGGATTATCTCTGGTGAATATTAAAATACCGATTCTTCCAAACCGAGGACAACGGGGTCTTCGTGTTCATTATTCGATATCTGTATTGCACCAGCCTTGAAGTTTTTGTTGATATTTTCTTTCATAAAGGGTGAGAACTTTGCAATTCCGTTTTAGGTTACAGCTGATTTTACCTGATTGTTTAGTTCGGTTTGGCAATGTTTGATCCGATGTTCCGATGATAAGAATAATATTAAGAATTCCGTAATCCTAAGGCAAAAGTAGGATTTTCGAGTTTTATAGCTCGAGCGGAGGACCATCCAACCAACCATTCGCTGTTGGGTCAAAAATTAACAGTGCTTAGTGGTTCAGAATTATTGAATCATGATACTTGTCAGTGGGCCTAAATATTAGGTGTACAATTTTGCTTCCGCCGTTTTGCAAACGATGACTGTAGCGGTAGATCGTAGATATCATACAATAATATATTTGTAAACATAACGCGATTGAAATATTGGTCGATTTGTGTCTGCATCATAAAGTTACTCTCGATTAAACATGTCAGCTTACGAGTCAAATTCTCGTCATTTGTGGGAAGTTTTAATTTTCTGCTTTAATATGAAGAAATCTGCGGCTGAGGCCCATCGAATGCTCTCAAATACCTATGGCGAGGCCGCTATTAGTGAAAGAACATGCCGAAAGTTGTTTTAACGCTTCAAGAACGGTGATTTTGACGTCGAAGACCAACAAGGCGGTGGAAGACAGAAGGTTTTCAAAGATGCAGAATTGGAGGTATTACTTGATCAAGACTCATGTCAAACGCAACAAGAATTGGTAGAATCATTGGGAGTGACGCAGCAAGCCATTTCAAAACGCCTGAAAGTCATGGAAATGATTTGGAAACAAGGAAATTGGGTGCCGTACAAGTTGAAACCGAGAGATGTTGAACGGAGTTTGTTTGCTTGTGAATAGCTGCTTGCAAGGCAAAGGCGAAAGGAATTTCTGCATCGCATTGTGACTGGAGACGAAAAATGGGTTGATTACGATAATCCCAAGCGCAGAAAATCATGGGAATATCCCGACCATGCTTCCACGTCGAACCAAATATTTACGATTCCAAGATCATGCTCAGTATTTGGTGAGACCAGCTCGGCGTAGTGTATTATGAGTTGTTGAAAACCGGCTGAAACAATCACAGGCGATCGTTATCGAACGAAATTATTGCGTTTGAGCCGAGAATTGAAAGACTCCGGTCCAACCCCACTCGACGTATTCTCCAGACGTTGCTCCCTCGGACTACTACATCTTTCAATCAATGGTACACGGCCTGGCTGACCAGCACTTCCGGTCTTATGAAAAAGTAAAAAATTGGATCCATTCCTGGATCGCTTCAAAAAATTACCATTTTTCTCAATGCGGGATTCGTACGCTGCCCGAAAGATGGGAGAAATTAGTTGCCAGCGATGAACAATACAATAATCATAAATGTATAACCAACTTTTTACAATAAAGCCTCGAATTTCGGAAAAAAACGGAGGAAGCATAGTTGTACGCCTATGTATTTTTCCATCAGGATGTAAAAATTCCAAAAACGTTTGAATTCATCATCGACATAATGGAGATACCTAGTGGGAAAAGTAGTGTACACTCAGTTCAAAACAAAATTAGAGATATTTCTTCTTACAAATGACTTATTTTTATGGGATATTCATATAACTTCTTTGAACAACGATCTAAATTGTAGTATTTCAATATTTTCGATTTATGAATGAAGAATTGATATTTTTGGTAACTTATCATTTTTGGCAAAAAAAAATGATGATATGGTATATCTACAAAGATATTTTAAAAATATCCGTAAAAAATCTTCGTAAAAAATTATTTAAAAAAGGGGCTAAACCCTAATTTTGTGAAAATGTTCAAAAAGACTCGTAAAGCACAACCTTTCGATGAAAGTTGGAACTATTGTAATATTCATAACTTCTACTGATCATTCAAACATTCTGGCAATACCGCACATGATTTTTGTCCCTTCTCCTCTGGGCAAATATTGACAGATCACGAGAATGTCACGTGGTGGTGTTCCCTCTTAATAGTCAGAATAGTCTTAATGCATAGCTTTCATATAATGAACGGCTCAACATAGTGGAAATTACTTCGTTTTATTTTATTTATAATGAATTTCCGCCAAGTAAGGACCGAATCCATTAAATAAATGAACGGCTCATTTGTCTCTTCATCAGCTGTCGGACTGTCGACTCTCAACCTTGCTCTATTGAAGGAAACAATTATGAAAACTATTCACTCCTCATCCTCGTACTTGAAAACTGGAACGGCTACTAAAAGTTCTTCGTCGAATACCTGAAAAACCCGCCAGCATAATGCAATAGTATTCCGATCACGCGTTGTCCATCGTTCTCTTCAAAGAAGAAGTAGCGGATTTCACATCTTTCGTACCCACTTCCTCGGCGGCTTTCCGAGAAAACTTCCGAAAATCGCATCGCTCGCCTCCCCGCCCAGAACCAGTTCCAATCGAAACGAAATTCTTTCCCGGAACGATTTCCCCTGCCAGCGCGTGAAACGTTTACGTCACCGACACGGTCAGGCCGCGGATTCGCGCGTACCAACTTTTCGACATTCGAACGGCAAACTCGACTCGAAGTGCATGTGTTGTTAGCGGACGTCGTACGGCCGATTTTGTGATTTTGTCGCTCAACGACCTTGTCTGTGAATTAAAACTTTCAGGAACGTTTTATTTGTACACCGCGGATTGACGTTGACGTCGCAACCGCGTCATTAACGATTGTGTTTCGAATTTTGTTTCGCTCACCATAGCCTACTTATGTCTCAGTTAGTGCCTTACCTGAATTTTGGTTTGGAGGACACTCGCAGCTACGAAAGTGACTATTTCTACAACCACGATATTTCCAAAAAGAAAATGGTAAGTGCACAGAAATCCCTGCTCGTAATAATAAAGTATGATTCATCAAAATTTGATTGATTGCTTATCAGAAACGTAAACATATTTATCATGCTGTGAATCCGAGATTTGGTAATGTGGTTCATTTAGGTTCTTGGCAACTACTTGCCAGATTTTTCCTTGTCGTTTAACCTTTCCTCAATCTGGTATCAGTGATCGCATTGAAAAATGTAAAGTATTAAAACAGGAAATTCGTTCTCGATTTGCGTCATACCCTGAACGATTTAATCAGATACATATTTGAATTATAAATGATATGTCATTCAATTTCTCTAATTTGAATCGAACATTTATTAGTCTATCTATCAGAAATCGACGTTTTTTCCATTTCGCCAAAACTCGATATCATAAACCCGGAAATCGTAAAAATATTGTTTACACGATGGGATAACCTCAAAGTTACTGACTTGAACGTTTCTATTTTATTTTCTCAGCATAAAGAAATTTTTACATGCAAACTATTTTCATTTCAGAACCAATGAATAATTTAACGATAGAAGATTGTAAGATTGTATTTAACCCAGAAAATCAAATTGAATATTCTCGACATATGTTTTATTCATTAGTTACCCATGATTTCGCGTAATGCAACACGATTATCTGAAACATCATGGTCAAAAAAATCAAAACAAAAATGAGCAATATTTTGCAAAAAAAAAATTGAAAGCAATATGTTCTCTTTGGAAGAAAAAAGTATGTCAATTGTAGGCAACCCACGTTACTTCTCATAGCTTGGAAATGGCGTATTTTTAATCGTTTAAGGATACCGCAAAACCAAGTTTTGTTTTCGCCTTACTTTGGTATATTGGCGGATCCGATTCAAATGTTATTCTACACGAATGATTAGAATCTACCCACATTCAATAATAAATATTTTAACTGACACATTCTGAATTGTTGAAATTTTGCCAATGTTTACATTATCCATTTCACGGTTTGATTATTCTTATATAGATTATTATTTCGTATATAGATATGCATTTATTCGTAGATATCAATTATATTTGTCACCTTTGACTGGAATATAAGTTAATCTGTAATCACATTTCGGCTGAATACTCACTAGGAAATAATAACTGTTTTGGAAAATGCATTACCTACAATGTGAAAAATTTATAGTTATTGGAGTTTTGTTTTCAAGAGCACCTACATATTTATATTTAATGAGAGAATTTTATCTGTAACTAGTAGATTATTATTTATAATAATAGGCCGTTGTCATTTCAACAATAAATTGTGGGAATTTTCTTCAAATATATAGGTATACATATTTATTTCATTTAACAAATCATGAAAATGATGAAGATAGTTGTTATGGTGCAATGTTTAAACCTAAGATCATTCATTTCGGATTACGAAAATTTTCGCAATTTCACAGATCAGAAACTATTAGGAATACATTTTTAGGTAGAAGTATTTTAATCTTTTATTATTCATTAAATATTTATATTGTTTTCTATAAATAAATAAAAATGTTTAGAGAAGTGCGGATGATAATTCGAATTGAAATCTCTATCATGAAAATTGAAACTAGTGTTATGGATATTGATTCTCTAACTAAATGTTCATATGGGATTGAATTGCGATTATCCCTTCAGAATTTTTTTCTTAAATTTGTTTGTATTGATTTCATATCCTCTAAGACAAACAAAATTTTGTATAGGATTTGTCAATACACTAAAAATAATAAACTTTTTCTGAAAATAAATATAAAGCAAAATCTGAAGCAACAAAAAAATACAGATATTTCAATTCATTAAATATTTCTGTATAGAATAAAATCTTGAATTCATTTTTTCATAACTTTTAATTGAATATGGTAAATTATTGTACATTCTTTGTCCAACTATTGAAGGTGGCACATGGAGGTTTTTATTCTGTCTTATTTTATTTTTTATTTCCACAATAAACATTTCATTGGATTTTAATGTCATGGTTTGGATGTTACGGTGTACCAAATCTCTGATGGGTTGCGAAATAAAATTTTTAAAGTTAACCTGCTTGACAATTTTGCAGCATTTCATCAATATTTCGCATTCCTATTAGCGCCATATTTATCAATAATGTATGAATTTCAATCATTTCAAAGTGATACTGTTAGTGGTCAATTAGCTACAATGACTCATTCAATTCGTGGATGCCTTGATTGAAATAACGAACCATTCTCATAAAACTATAAAAAGGTATCAGATCTAAGTCCAGATTAGACCAGAATTTCAAGTCGAGTACTCAGCATTGACAAACAAGACGGCGTGTGGTTTGTACGCCTACGGTCAAGAATATTCTGTACCTACATTTATTAATGAATGCTATCTTCCCATTTCTTAGGCCAGACGTTCCTTAATTGAATGGTGTTTCGAAAACCATCATTAGGCGATATTCTAGACCGTCATTTACGTCAACTTAACGACTAGCAGTAATGATAGTTAGTGAAATTCTACTATCATATTCCATGAAGAAATTGATCTCTTTGTATCTATATTTTCATGTAGATCTTCGACGAAATTACAGATTTTCATTGGGTGGTTAGTGGTTTATAGTTTACAGTGTTTACACCGTTTCAGCGATCAGTTCAAAAATTAGTACGCTCGTTAGTACGCTTTATTATAGGTCAGAGACCATCGATTTATATGAGGTTTTCACTATTATTCATTTTAAGGGTTCGAAATTGCGGTAAGTGCTTATTCATTAATTTTTTTGGAATGAAAAAAAAAATAGATGAATTTTGTTTGAAGAATGAATATATGTATGATATTAAAATTTCGAACAAACATTTATTCTTTCATAAATTTTCACATAAAAATGTTATACAAAAAGTCTTGTCAAGGGCTGAAAATGCGTTTATACTAAAATTAAAAATAAGGACTTTAAAACATTTGAATTCTGCGTGTGGCAGAAAAGGACAGTAAATCAGAGGAAAGTTTGATATCATGAAAAGTGATGGAATCTCGACAACGCTGAGGAGAGAGAGGAGTTGTTACATTTTGGTAAATTACAAGATTGCCACGTAGTATATAAACACCTCTTAATATATTTATTGATATCGAATTTTTACGCACGCAGTCAGTAGTGTCATTTTATATTTAAAACTGGAACTATCTCGTATCTACTTATTCATGATGAAGATTCGGTAGTCGAAATGAATTTTATCTTGAAAACATTCGATATTTGCTCTTTCCCTGATTCTTTCAAGAATGCCTTGCACATAAATGTTTCTCTAAGAGAAATTAATTATAATAGGCCAAAAAAGCACATAAATAGAATATTCATTTTGTCAATGGCATGACGTCACAAGGGATGATAATTGACAAGAGCATTCACCTTGAAATGCACACGAAAACAGGCATTTTCTAAATGTTGTATTTATTTCATTCGTATGAAGCATTGGTTTTGGTTCGATCTAATTTTTATCTGCTTTGCTAACGTTTATCAGCATTGATATAATTTATTGACTTCATAAGAGTTTCAATGAATCATAATTAATCTTTCAGTATACAATGAAACGTAAGGAATAGAAAATAGAATCTCAAAATTTGTTTTGTTAGCAGTAAAAAGATTGTTTTAAAAATTCTTACAACTGGCTGTCATGCCGTTGTTAAAATAATTGAACCTACGTACACGCATTTATTCAGCCAAATTAACTTATGCACTAATTATCTAATCCTAATATCTTCTGAATGCCGTGTCTTTTGTAGTGACCAATAATTCCTTTTTTTTTGTCTTTTTTTGCCTCGAAGACGGAATTTGAGTTTATGAAAAAGTTGGCTAGAGTCATATCAGATGAACAAGGTGGTTGTTTTGGTATTTTTTGTGGTATTGAGGCGCAAAATCTCTAATTTTCTTACCATAAATCTGATTTTTTTTCGAGAGTTGTCCAACAATTTGAGTCCTATAACACAGAACTTAAAAGTACAAATTAAATATAGTTTCCTTTCTTAATTTAACGATTGTAAAAGTTGCAAAGCAAGTACGCATGAGACCAAACCACAAAAGATACATAATGAGTAATCTCCGTATAAGTAAAAGGAACTGTGTTATCAATTTGAATTTAGCGACAATAAGAATTTCGACTATCTCTTCAAGTGCCAACTGTAAATAATAAATTCCCGGTAATTATTTCACAAGTATATAAACAATAGGTAATTCAAATAATGCCTTGTTGTTGATATTGATTGTTACAGTTTCATATTTCGAAATTTTGAATATCTGAATTGGTGGGCGCATTTCGCTATCGTTTCAAGAATTATCAAAAGTAAATCTATCCCGTTGAAAGAAAAAGGATTCTTTATAAGCTTCTAATTGGCTTCCGGATAGTTTCAGGAAACACTCAGGTTCTAGATGATCAATAAAATGTGAAAAGGATTAAGACGATCTTTTTTATCGTTGAAGGAAACATTGATAATTTTATCTCTATATGTAGTCCCAGAAAGTAATAATTTTGAGTAGTTTTTGGGAGCAATTGTGTTTGGCTTCGTCTTCATCGATATCTTCATCGACACCCATCACTCGTTTTGAAGAAATTGATTGATATTGTGGGAGAAGTTATCGGAAGAATTCAAGAATGAATGCATTTTCTGAACGGTCGGTGGTCCTGGAATCGTAAACATTTTCGATAAATCAAAATTCATTGTTGAACTTTCCATTGTCTAGCCATAATCCTTCGGTTTTTTACTCTACATTCAGGCACCAGTGTCGATACGGCTTATCTCAACTTACGATTACAAAGTTATCGAACGTCTTTTGTTTCCATTGTTAGCTTTCAATAAAGCCTACCATGTTTCTGTAACACTTTGAGCACGTGCAGATTTCGAGCCATTTGACTCATTTATCACGATTATTTAAACTCTCCTGGCGTAATAGACTATCTCGTTATTTCGTTAAAAATCACGTATGGAAAATCTTTATCAGTATTCCGGCCTTTGTTTCAAAGCAGAACAGGAAAACTCCATTATCTTTTGTTTTATTTGTTCAATAAATATCGCGCCATTTTCGGAGTCGAATTTTTACATTTGGTATAAGGAGCGGACTGTTTTTTTCTTACCGCTTATCTGCCGATCGTGTCGGTCAAGCGTTACTTACGTATTTGTATTTCAATGGCCTTTATCAACGTTGCCTGCCAATGAAACAAAGGAAAATAGCCAATTTATATGCATGCTAATATCCGCTTACTTTTCCGACCAGACTCGCCGACTGTAGAGCCCTTTTCTGGAGATGCCTTGAAATTTCCTCGGTAGCTAAGTACCGTGATATTATTGAGAGGCTGTTAAGTTATCTGTTTTATCTTGAAAAGAGTGCGGTATCGCTAACAGGCCAATTGAAAAGTCCCCGGTCCACCATAGTAAAACAAATTTTTTGGGCAGAATTCGATTTTATTATTCAACATAGTTGCCTAGTACGATTCGTTTTTCGCTTCAAAATAGGCCTCAGTTTCGGCGATTACTTCTTCATTGGCGCTTAATTTATTTCCAGCGAGCATTCTTTCGAGGTCTGAGAACAGGAAAAAATTGCTTGGGGGCAGATCTGGCGAATACGGTGGCTGCAGAAGCAATTCGAAGCCCAATTCATGCAATTTTGCCATTGTTTTCATTGATTTCTGACACGGCGCGTGGTCTCGATGAAACAGCACCTTTTTTTTCTTCACCTTTTTTAACGATTTCACTTTTAAACGATCCAATAACGCTATAAAATAAGCGCTGTTGATGGTCTGGCCCTTTTGGAGGTAATCAATAAATATTATACCTTGCGCATCCCAGAATACTGATGCATAAACCTTGTCAGTTGACTAATGTGTTTTTTCTCGCTTTGGATTCGGTTCATCGTGTAGAATTCACTCAGCTGACTGTTGATTGGAGTCCGGAGTAAAATGATGCAGCCATGTTTCACATGTGTCACATATCGACGCGAAAATTCAGGTTTATTGCACTTCAGCAGCTTCAAAAACTGCTCAAAATCATTAACACGTTGTTGCTTTTTTTTCGATTGTGAGCTCGCGCAGCACCCATTTTGCACACAGCTTTCTCCTGTACAAATATTCGTGAAAGATATGATGTACACGATCAGATGATATCTTTACAATGTCTGCTATCTCGATCAACTTCACTTTACGGTCATTCAAAATTATTTTGTGAACTTTTCTTATTTTTTCGTCGGTGACAGCCCCTTTGGGCGTCCACTGCGTTCGCCGTCTTCGGTGCTCATTTCACCACGTTCAAACTCAGCATACCAATCAATGATGGTTGATTTTCCTGGTGCAGACCCCGGAAACTCTCCATCAAGCCAAGATTTTGCTTCAACTGTATTTTTTCCCTTCAAAAAGCAATACTTTATCAGCACACGAAATTCTTTTTTTTCCATCTTTTTTCTAATAATAAAAGTAGCTACACTCACAACGCAATATCTCACAAACTAATGGTCGGACTGCTGTCAAATTTTGACACGTATCGTTTGAAGGTTGGTACTAACTAAAAATCATATGGATTTAAAACTAGCACCGCCATCTGTGCATCTGACCGGGGACTTTTCAATTGGTCTAATAATGCCATATTCCATAAAAATTCAAATATTGTTGACAAAAAGAAGAAAGAGTGAAATAGTATTCTTTGTTTTAAGTGAAAGTAAACCAAGGTACCTACTTTCAAATTGTCAAATAGGATAATTTTCCATGGAACATGCGCGAAGAAAAAAAATCCTTTTTCTTGCCATAAAAAACACTATCCGGACTTAATATGACACTTCAAAGCTTTCTTCAACCTTAAAATTGATTTATGGAACACGTTACATTTAATAGAGAAGACTTTTCACGTAGAAGGATACTTGACTTTCGGTTATGGAACAATAATCTCAGAAATAGGTACAGAGTTGAATAGAAACTGCAGGTTTTCAAGTAATAAATATTTATGTTTTGCCCATTCTTATCGATCTATTCAAGTTAAAAGGTCCTAACAATAATTATTTCCATATTATGATTTTATTCAATTCTGGAATTGAGTGACAAGTAATAATTCCTTCAACAAGTTCAATTATTTTCATATTATGATTTTATTCAATTCTGAAATTGAGTGACAAGTAATTCCTTCAACACGTTCAATCAATGAAACCCCATTAGAACACTTTATCTATCCAGTAACAGAACACTGGAGGTACAATTAGCATACCGTATCCATTGTTCGAGTTTGTCAACAAAGATATCCACTCGACTTCTAATGGGTTTCGCTTGAAATTAACTTTCTAGGAGTGGTATTTTTATGTTGTTATGCTCGAAGAGCTTTTTCTGATTAGAACATATTCGATACATCAATATTTTTTACGGCCGAAAATAAATCATTTCGAAACAGAGCAGGAACCTGTCGTTATTCTCCAACAAATAATGTTCTTGTGAACGTTCATTTTATCAACTCATTTTCATTTAATGGGAGCCTTCAGGTTTGAATGGTCCTTCTTATCGGTCCCTATCTTCTTATTCTGCGAAATGTTGTTGAGAGGTTAATACCTGGAGTACAAATTATTTTGTCGTTATCTAACAATAACCAAAAATGTTATTAATATTTTGAATGTCTAGATCTTCTAGACCAATTTTGGGTCTATTAATTTCAATGAAACTCTTTGAAATATAGGTATAGAATCTTTTCTTTGGAATTTGGAACTTAAAATATAATGAACAAGGCAGTTATATTGCTTCAAGTTTTAGAGAGAAATATTGAACCACATAAGTATGGAAATTTTTAGTTGACTTTTGAATTTTGCCAAGTCAGAATGTAAATTGTGGAAGCTCTATAATTTTAAAGGGTTTTTCAATTTTGAGTCAATTCAATGGATCTTTATTTCATTTTAAAGAAGAAGGTATACCATTAACGATAGAAAACGATATCAGCCAAATGGACGCCACAGCTACGGTTGCAGCACCATGTCTTATTCATGAAATTTTTCTTCGCGAATTCCATCTTTTGAGTTGATTGTGGATCATTGGCAAAGATCTTATCTTTCACGTCACCCCAAAGAAAAAAGTCTAAAGGTGATAAATCACAAGATCTCGGTGGCCAATTGAAATCACCTCTTCGAGAAATATCACGACCAGGAATCTTTTCTTGCAAACTTGAGATTGTTTCGTTTTTTGTGTGGCACGTAACGCCTTCTTGCTGTCCACATCAATATCTTCCAATTCTGTCCATTTTGGAATGCCTAATTCCCAATATCGACGAGGATACGACAAACCTAGGTATTCGTCACAAATACGGGCTACAGCAGCAATATTTTCAGTTGTTTTTGGCTACGCACACGGTTTCATTTCTTCACATCATTAATTTTTCCCAATAGCTCAAATCTTTCCACCAGTTTCGCTGTTGCCGGCCAAGAAGAAGCTTCACGATGTCTCAAAAGTGCTTTAGTTTTGCGAATTGCGATTACAAAATTTTCATCATTTTTGGAGTAAATTTTAACAATTTCAATGCATTGTTGAAGCGTGTATCGTTCCAGTTTTAGTAATAACGTAGTTTTTACATGTTGAAGGTCATAAGATGACAGTTTCAAAGTGTCAACTGCTCAAATAGCGAGCTATTCAAATTGAAAACCTTATATATTTGAGTTTGAATATCACTGGAAATATTGAATGGATTTAAGTATACTTCTTGCCCTTTTCAAATTACTTAATTTATTATTATGGAAAATAGTATATTCTGAAACAAGTTGCAGAATGGATTCCTATTCCAACACGAATGCGAAAGTGTGGATGAGTGTTGGAATTGCCTTCTGCAACGAGTATTAGACCAAATTTTCTCTATTTCTATTAGTTTTGTGAAACATTGTCGAAAATCAATAAAAAATTCAAATTATACACACTAGTGACATTTGTATTGTATCTTGGCGGTTGGTGTGACTGTTACGAAAATTGACAGATTACGGAATTTGAATTTAATTCGTACGTTTCAAATTTTGGAATAATTTATAATTACGCATTGAATTCGTGAATTACGTCTGACGAAATCGATTTAGCATCAACAGAATTGAGAGAAATTGCGAATAATGTCGCAAATCATTTCACTTAATCCAAATTATATTGTATTGACAATTATTGACGTTTGTTGAAATTTGATAGGATCGGAAGTCAGTGTAGACAACCACAAAACGAAAAATATAACTGAAAACGATGCTGTAATGAGTTTATTACAGCACTTTGTTGTTAAAACTGTAATTAACTCATTACGATACTGAAATAGAGAGAAGTATTTTTGTTAAGTGCTTGAAACTGTTTTTGGGGAACCTGAAATAGTAGCAAGAAATGAAAGTATAATGTGCATGAAAATTTCCTGAGTAGTTTGGTGCAACAGGACCTAATAATGAGTGACGGTGTGCAATAGTATTATTGGAGAAATTATAAAAAGGTAATGCATATTCATATTACTAATAGTCAGATGTTTTTTTTTTCAACTTGGTATGAAAGATCAAAAGGAGTTTCAATGTAAGCGAACAAACCTTTCTCTACAGCTTGATGTTCTAAATATGTAAAACGTGATGATGTTACCTACCAAGGTAAAATCCCCATATCAATTGCATCACTTAACGAATAGAGTTCCGTGAATGAAGAAACTGTTGAATAATCCTTGAAAAGAATCGATTTTAAGATGAAATATAAATCGATGCAGCGTTCTAGCAAATATCTTCGTTATGAGGAATTGAGTTTTTTAGATTAAACTCTATTTTATTTCAACTTGTGGTTGAATGATAACCCACATATACATAACTTCTGTTGGTTCTTATATGCGGGTTTTTTAAGCCGGGATATGACTTCAGAAGCTGGGTGGTCAATGAGGCTAATAATTAATTCATCTACGTCTTTCTTAGAACAATTAATTCATAAAATTTATATTCTACTTCAATTGGTCCGGAAGAATGAATTGACATGGGAGATGTATTGAAAATTGTCTTATTTTCATCTTACAAACTTCTGAATCGGAAATTATTATATCTGCATATTTTTATGCAGAGGGGAAATTTTTTCTAAATTATGATCCGATGAAATTTGACCATAGTTTCGTGATGAATAACAAATATTAATTATTGATTGTTTTGAATATTGCTTAGAACAATTCTTGTTCGAAATTTGGAGTAAGAGATTGAACGGTATATTATTTTGCGCGAATATTTTGAAACGTAAATTCGAAATAAAAAAGCTTTGATTAGGTTTCGGGAGCTTTCGAGCTCTATCGGATACCACAGAAATGTTTGTATATGACCATATGAGATGATAGATGAAATTCAGATGTTGTCTGTTATTTTATTGAGATGAGGAGTTCTACTGAAATTCTGCATGAATAACGATTGAATGTTTTTTCATATACAGGGTGTTCCTCAATGATATGTTAATATTTATATCGGCAATTCTTGAAGCCAGTTGAAGAAAAAACTTTATATAAACGTATGTCATAAATGTGCTAAATTTTGAGATACAGGATGGTAAAGTTTACAGATGAGAATGTCTTTAGATTCCTAAATTGACTGAATACCTTTAAAAAAAACGACTTCTGGGGTTGCTTTAGTCTTCCTGTATTAGGGAAAAGTCCTCTATAATTTTGCATAAATCTCTTGGGGCCATAATTTCTTGAATGGATATCTATAAATGACCGACACAAAAGAAAGCTTAAATTTACTGATGCAGAATCTTTTGTCAAATTTAATTCGGTCATTAGTGAGATAATTTTCGAAACATAAGACCTATAGAAACTTTAAATGTCATTTTAAGTCTCAAGTTTAAGCAGTTAAGTTCGTTAAAATGCAAAATCTGCACGATGGTTTCAGATTCTTATCACTAATGACTAATGAGAACTGTTTTTCACAGAAATGCTTTGGGAATATTTTTGATTCTTCGATTTAATGTTTTTTTTGGGGGTGCCGAATCTGAGTTTTGCCACAAAATTTCGTGACTGAACATAGAAATAAATAAAAAGAAAATATCGTTTGAACCTGAACGGTATATCTAACAAAAAAAAAATTTTTTTCATTTATTTCTATGTTCTGTCACGAAATTTTGAGGCAAAACTCAGATTCGGCCCCCCCCAAAAAAACATATAAAATCGAAAAACCAAAACTACTTCAAAACATTCAGGTGAAAAACAGTTCTCATCAGGGAGAAGAATCTGAAACCATTGTGCAGATTTTGCATTTTTACGAACTCAACTGAGACTTGAGACTTAAAATGACATTACAAGTTTCTATAGGTCTAGTGTTTCGAAAATTATCTCGATAAAGACCGAATTAAATTTGACAAGGGATTCTCCATCAGCAGCTTTCTTCTATTTAAGACATTATTGCTCCAAGATATTTACGCAAAATAATAGACGACTATTCCCTAATACGAGTACACTAGGAAGCAACCCTCGAAATAATTCATTCATTTTTTAATTTAGGAATCTAAAGACGCTTTTAGCAACTTTTCCCTGAAGTAAAACATTTTTCATCTTTTCAAGCGAAAGCCATGTGTCTGACAAAGTAAAATTAGGAGATCAGTTAAAATACGCCAATTTTCAGCTATCGTTGAAAATTGGCGTATTTTAACTCTTTCTACAAAAACCCACTTTTTGTACTATAATACTAATACTTCTCTATTCAATTATTTCTTCTTCCATTACAATCCAAATAGGTTCAAACTATAAAGTCATAATCAATTCAGATAAAAGCATTTTCAAAATTACTTTTTTGAAATTAAGTTAATTTCTTTATATTGATATCAATGGATATATCGAAAAATATATAACGAAAAATTGATTTTTTCCGAGTTATATGAAAAACTTTTATTGCATTTTATTCAATGTTGCCCTACAATGTTTGATTGATTCAGCACCCCAAAAAACATATTAAATCGAAGAAATCAAAACTACCGCAAAACTTCCCGTGGGCCCTTATGAGCACAAATGGAGGCACAAATTGACTGGACTAGTAGAAGCTGATATTAGAATATTATGGAATTTTTTTTCCTATAATATCCTTTCGGTAATATTTTTTCAAAATATGATCCCTACATTATTGACCCCAATCATTTATTGTCGTCGGTAAGCAAAACAGCGTCAACAACCTTTTTGCTTAACGTTGCCTATAATGGGCCGTAAAAAAAAGTCGACGATGCCAAATATTTCCCAATATCACAAAGGCGACCGCCGTATTTCATGCCCAACATGAATTCAACGCGGTATTAATAATGCGCCATTGTCCAGCCTATACGGCACCAGCCGATAATTTCACCGACCTTAATATGAAGAAGAAAAAAAACCGTATTGCGGCTAAGGACAACTGAAAAACCGATATCGCAAAATGCGATCAACATCGTCAAGTCGACCGAGACAAGGCGCGAGTTGTGTAATATTAAGTCAAAACCGGATAAGGTGCAACTCTTTCTGCTCTTTCTCCTACTTGGAAGTTCCGTTTGCGAGAAACGCGGGCGATGTTGTCGGATTGGTTTCTGAGACATTCCCGAATTTTTTATGAGAAGCACAGTGTATTTAGTATAGTTATATCCCGAGTGCTTACCAAATACTCGAATATTTTCCAGACTGCAGGAGACGAAATATTCGATAATTTGGTAAGCGAGAAGGGTAATTTAAATGAATATTAATAATTTTTTTTCGAGAGGAATAGTCAGTATCTATATCCCGAGTGCTTTTCAAATTCTCGAATATTTTCCCAACTGCACAAAGTACAGGAGGAATAATATTCAATAATTTGGCAAACATATGAAGGACTATTTCCCAAAAATAATTTCATTAAATTCTAATTGTTGAAATAATAACTTTAATTCGAATAAATAAAACTTTTTTGACAATCATCCCGGAAATCGTTGATTTGAAACGTCACAAAAATATTCGCCTGAAGCTCCCGGATATTTTCATGCTGCATAATAAAGGACTATTTTCCGAAAAAAAATTCACTCAATTTTAATTCTTTCCGCTCTTCTCTCTGCTACTTGGAAGTTCCGTTTGCGAGTAACGCGTCGACGTTGTCGGATTGGTTCCTAAGACAATCCCGAATTTTTTATGAGAAACACAGTGTATTCAGTAGTTATATCCCGAGTGCGTGCCAAATACTCGAATATTTTCCCGACTGCACAAAGTGCAGAAGGCGGAATATTCGATAATTTGTCAAGCGAGAAGGGTAATTTAAATAAATAATAAATAAAATCTTTTTGACAATCATCCTGGATGTTCTCGATGCTTTGAAACGTCAGAAACATATTCACCTAAAGCACACGTGCAAATACCAGGATATTTTCAAGCTACATTGATATTCGTTGCTAAATAATTTGTATCATAAGCGATAATGTGATTGGTTGAATTTTTTTGAGGGAAATAGTCAAGAATATCCCCGCATATACAATATTACTGAGGTTAGAGTCATTGAGTAGTATGAATTTAAATTAAGTATGAATATGGTGTCCCAAATTTGTTGTCTATTTAGGTGATCTCAGAATTCCTCTGAAGTAAAAAATAATGAATGGCACATTTTCAGGCTCGATTTTGTTAGACTTGATTTGGCGAAAAACCCAACTTTTCAAATTACACTGTTTTCAAGTCATGAGGTAGTTTTTTCAATAGAATCGTGTGATAATTTATTTTTTACTGCTATTAGTTCCGAAGTTATAACATAATCTTGACAATGTTTACCATAAAAAACTCTGTAAAAAATGAAACCGTTTTTTTTCGCTTTTCAGAAATATATATCATAACATTATATATAAATTTCTTATCAAACTAAATAAATTATCAAAAGTTTCAGTTTCACACGCAAATCAAACTAAGTGTAAGTATGATAATCTGTGAACTTCAGATAATTATTCGGATAATATTCGATGACCACTAATGTCTCCGAATTGAAAATCGTTAGATTTTTTCCTTCGGTCACATTAAAGGAAAACAATCAATTTGAAAATGTTGAAAAAAACTAACGATGTTATTTGAAGTTTGCAGACTATCATAGATATATAGTTACTTGGTTGATTTGTTGTGTGAAACTGAACGTTAATGATTTTTATAGTTCGATAAGAAATTTATATATCATGTTATATATTTTTTGAAAGAGAAAAACTCAGTGATTTCATTTGTTACAGAAATATTAATAGTTTTAATAATAAAAATACAAGTTCTTATTATAACTTCAAAACTAATTCTATTAAAAAATAAATAATTACAACAATAGATCATATTGAAAAAAAAATAGAATTTTTTGTTACATGTTTATAGCACCAGTAACCAATTAGTGACAACTTTTCATTTCACGCCATTTTCCATTTTTTTAATGGTTTGAAAACAGTTAAATATAGAAGGTTGCGGTTTTCACCAAATTAATTCTCTCTATAATAATGATATATTTCAATGAATGCCTCACATTGCTGTTTTTAAATGTCAAAAGACCCGGATTTGTTGAACCTACGTTGAAATCGAAAGTTATTTTAAATCCTGCAATTCCATCTGGTTTTGCCTATAAAAGATCTTGTTTTTTGACTATTCATATGATAAATAAAATAAAATTTGCAGTCTTTATTGAGTTCTGCAAATTAAGCAAGAATTATTGTTATGATTTGTATTACATTTATATACATATTATCAAATTAATAAATCTGATGGAAAATTGTATGTTATTCCATATTCCTAGTAGCTAATTCCGAAGAAAAAATTCAAGTTGTTATAGGCGAGTTCTAATTGGTTGACCCTTTTCGCTTATAATTACAACATCTGAGGAGGGTCGGAAATCGAGTCCTGGACCAGTAAGGATATATTCATTTCATGGTTTGGGGGCCGTCAAACCATTTTTCCATTCAATTAGGCAAACAATTAACGGTAGCACTATCCTTGTGGTAACAGAACACGTACTACACAGAGCAGAACAGGTTTTCCTAAAATGAACGAGCTTCTGAGGACTTCTCACCGAGTTTTAGAAGAATTGGAATAGAGAATCGTTATTCGATTTATAATTAGAGAAGAAAGAAGTACCTCACAAACTATTCACTGAAATTACAGTGAAGCAATCAAATCGACGAAATTTAACAAAAAACAAAATTGCACATCTTTTCTCGACTTCCCCCGATAAAACTGCTCATGTGGCAACGCCGCCTGTCATCCAGTTAACTGGTGGAACAAGATAATGCCTTGTTCTCACCTGTAGGATTCTCCATGACGTCATCCACGTGCGTCATATCTCTTCCTAGGAGCGAATACAGATGCGTAGTCACTTTCTCTGCGTTCTCAAAGTAGCTATTTCCTTCCTTCAATTCTAGAAGGAAGGCCAATTGGAATCGTTCAAGGATAATCAATTATTGCTTTCCTGTTAGCCAACTATTGTCTCGATGCGTGGGATTAATATTATGCCCGTTATGGGTGGGCAGAACGTTGCAGTTCTGTGAAATCCCCTATTCCGAAAATCATCGTCGGAATCTTTTCTATCGGTGCTGTATATTCGATTTCGGAGAAATCCAGTGTTGAGTTGCAATCTACGATCTAGAAACCTCTGAAGATGCTCACGTCAGGAAGTAAGCCACAGCGACAAAGCTCAAAAATTTCCAATTTTGTCGAATTTTCACCTTTTGTTCTCTTTCTGCTTTGTATTTAGTATCTTTTTCGAATATTATAATTATTATAACTAATCATAATTTTGAGTTAATAATTTGCATTTTGGGGTTTGAGACAATGATCTTTCTCCCTAAAATATTTTCAGATCTCTACAACTTCCGGTTATATCGGAAAGAGACTACTACTTCCTCATTTCAATTCTAGGTACAAAAATAGTGGAGGTTACTTCAGCAAACCTTCCAAGAAAGCGCTTCCATTTGGAATTACTGTCGTATAGAGTAAATTTTCACAATTTTGTGAAAATTTACTGTGATTCAAAAAAATATCTGTTCGTGAAGTTCATAGAGCACTTCGTTCATTTGACGGTCAACATAATATGCATAGTGAGAAAGCAATTCATTCAGTTATTGATGGTTTTCGCACTAATTTTTATCTTCTCGATTCAAAATCATCAACAAGACGAAGAAATGTGCGTACCGAAGAGAATATTTCAGATGTAGCTTGAAATGTTGAAGAATATGCTGAAATGTCGATACGTCGCTGTTCTCAACTTGTTGGCCTTTATCTTTCGACCACATGAAGAAATTTACTTGACTTATTTGCCTATAAAACACAACTCGTAGAAGAATTGAAGCCATAAGACAATCGTTCATGACGCTTTCTTGCTGATTGGGCTAATTTTAAACTAGACGAAAATCAACATTTTAAACGAAAAATTGTATTGAGTTATGGAGCTCATTTTTCGTTGAAAGGCTTCGTCAGTAAGCAAAATTGCCGTGTATGGATCAAAGACAATCCTCAAGCCATTAATGAATCACCATTACATCCATTAAAATTGACTGTTAGGTGCGGTTTACACGCCGGTGGCATCATCGATCCTTATTTTTTTCGAAATGGGGAACAATCTGCGGTTACGGTGACTGTTTTTTTGTTTCTAAAAATAAACAGCTAAAAAACGACATTTGATAGCAACAAGATGGCGCAAGTTGCCATTTTCGAAACGGAAATGAAAAAAAGAGGTATAATTTGACACTCGAAGGATGTATTTTGGGTTGCCTGACAATATTTCAGTATGGGTTTTGTCCAATTTTTTTCCTTTAGTTACAACACCCGTGTGAAGCCAGGGCGGATAGTCTAGTTATGAATAAAAATTCATTCCAACAATATTTCTGTCTTGTATTATTATTTGAAGTTCTCTAGCTCTCTAAAAAACTCATATTAGTATGCTTCACATAGTTACTGTCCAACCAATTGAAATTCGAAGTAAAATTTTTTCTGACACTCTGTAAATGATCTTCATCAAGAGTATATAATTTTTAAATGAATAATTTCAACTTCACCTGTCTCTCTATAATGAGATCTGCTGAATATTACTCTTCGATGAATTAGTCTACTTTTGCGATGATTCTAGATAAGTATGCTATAAAAAATTACATGGGTGGATCAGTGGGACGTTCAAAGATAAGGCTACAAGAGAACAAAGATGGACACAATAAACCGGCAATAAAATCTGGTAGATAACAAGGAAATACGAGTAGAGAATCCTTGTAAGTTGCCTGAGTGGATAGGAAAATGCTTGTTTATTATGTTATTACCATATCAACAATAGAAGTAGTATCATAGATGGACTTGCAATTTCTGTGGTGATATTAATATTGTTTTAGTATCAGAATGGCAAGTTGACAAGACTATATTAATACTTTTGCATCCCATTTCACAACAGAACATGTATACGGAGGAAATATAAAATACATATTTCGAAGATCAATAACAAAATATCCTATAACAATTAATTAAAAACACTGAAAATTTTACAGAATCATTATTTGTGGAATCAGTTAGGAAATAGTAATTTACGTAACAAGTCCGGAAAATAGGGTTTTTTTGGACGAATAGACAAAATTCCAGGACGAGCGTAAGCGAGTCCTGGAAGTCTGTCAGTCCAAAAAAACCATTTTCGGGCGTGTTGCGTACAATATTTTTTCGGCAACCATGTAAAATAACACTATCGCTGCTGCTTTCCATATTTTATTGCGATTGCGATAAAAAAACATGCAAATTTTTGACAACTAATTTCATATGAACTGTCCGCCGTTATCTCGGTTGCTATGGATTCTATGATTCTTTTCCGGCATAGTCCGGGAAGTACGTACTTTCCGGACTAGGCCGAGAAATGCTACTTTCTCAGAGAAAAAGCGTCCGGGAAGTGAGCACTTCCCGGACGGTTGCCGAAAAACACTATTTTTTTAACGAGCTTCAGTTATACGAGAAGAGAATTGTATTGTTTTATTAGGGGTAAAAATGTATTTTTTATGTTCGAGATTTTAACTGATATATACTTTTTCTGAAAACAGAATGCCTACTTCCTCGAAATCCTATCACCAAACGCTTTCTTTTCGAGATACAGGATGTTAAAGTTAAATTTTTTGTCAAGTTTTTCCTTCTCGTAGCACCTGCCCTTCAAAAGATATTCAACTTAAATTTGGCATAGATATTCCAATTTAAAGTTTTCATCATGTGATATGCTGATTTTGAATGCAAATCTACAGGGTGATATTTTTTCTGTTCAGTTCCCGTTCCATTTCTACAGAACTTTTTTTGATGGACCACTGATAGTTTACAAAAATGTGAAAAGAAACTTTGGTCGATTACTACATTTTTTGGTTTCTCGTAGTTAAATAAATAACTTAATAATAAGTTTTGGTATTTATTCACCCAATCTATGGTGAGGATTAATAAAGATTCGATAAACTGGTATAATCATCATAAGAAAGTAGGACTACAAGAAACACCCTGTGTATCTCTTGAAATTGAATTTCTAATTTTCCTTTGTATCTCCAATTTGAGAACACCCTGCATTATGGACTAAGTAATTATCTTCTTAATTTCTATGCGATTTTCCAATTCTTAAAAAAGCAGCGTTGCGCAAGGTTTGCACCTGGATAAACGCACGCAAAAGCTCAAGACTTTTGTCACCGCCTTTCCAGAATTCCCCAAATTCTAAAACAAAGGATTTTCATTTCGATTTAATAGACTGGTAGATAACAAAAACAAAATCGGCAGTGTGCGTATTATTTGTCTCATCACATCAAAGCCGACAATAAAGAATAAAGGTCAGCCATTATCGTTGTTCCAATATGTAATTTTTCTGTCTTGTTTTTATAGCATTTGTAAATTGAGGTAGGGTTATGGACCGAGTAGGTAACGAACCCATAGCATGCCCACACTGTTGAGAGTACAAGGAATCATTTACATTCAAAAGGCAATTATCTCTTCACGGTGATAAATAAGACGAATGCTTCATACGTCATGTCCGACATCCTCGATTTTATACAAAGAAGATACGAGATCACGTGACAAAGGTAAAACCGCGTTCAGAGGAATGAATTCGAATTTGGACGGGGTCAATGGAATTATATTTTTTTTTGTGGTAATAAATTTTGGAAGGGATGTGTTGTGTTGATTCCGTTTGTTCTTTTTTTTTTTTGTTTTACGTGAAAAGATCGCAGTTGATTCTTGTTTTGGTTTGGTATTATTTCATTTAATTAACGTTGTGAAAAAATATAAATTTTACAGTTTACGTTTTATTTGGTGTGGGTTTTTAAATGGTTATTTATGTACCAAGGCTGTTAAATAGATGTTTATGCCTGGAAGGAATTTGTAAATCGGCCGAGGACATCAACATCTTTTAATACCTATTGTGCATACAAACTTTTATGTCTTACCAACTAGGATTTAGATCCTCAAATTCGAAAATTCAATTTTGTGTTGTGGAGGGCCGAATACTATCCTATTTATTCATACATGAAAACATACACAAGTTCATGTAAAAACATATAAATATGATCACTATCAATAAGTTTCATGTCCCGTCAAAACAATCGAAAGGTCTATATGCACGCAAAGAAGAAACATTGACAATTCAAAAGAACAAAACAAAATATTAACCAAGAAATTCACTAAGAGTATACCCTGTCTTCTCCAGTAGTATCTTCTTGATATAGCCCTTGCTGATAAGTGCTTGACATCCTCTGGAATGCCTTTGTAGAGCTCAAGGCATATATAGCTTGGACCCTGGTATTTCCTTCTGATTCTCAGTCCTGGAATGGAAAACTTGTTTTTCTGTGGCGTTTTGTACCCATGAAATGTGGATTTTCTGGAGAAGTTATCCTGGTGACCATGCACATAATTTACACAGACAAGTATGAACACTGCTACTACGGTTTGAATTTTTTCATTCCTGAAGACATCTCTACAACTGTCTGTGCTGCTCAAGCTGTATATGGCCCTTATTGACTTTTTCTGATGTAGGAGAACTTTTTGGCCGTGACTGTTTTGGTCCTATAAGATGATGCCGTATGTTGACAGGTTGTGAAATGCCGAATAGTAGGCGAGCTTGGCAATTTCTGTTGTTCATATCTGCTTCATTATTCTTACCATAAAGATTGCTTTGTGGAATGTATCAATGAAACTGTGCTGTTCAGATTCATTACCTATCTTTTTGAGTTGAAATTTTTTTAATTTTGTTAATGAAACTTATTGAATTAATATGAAATTCATTTTTTCTGTTTACTTTATGTCTGAGGTCCATAAGGTATTTAGCTTATGCCCAAGGTTATAATGTACTCAAAAATAACATTGGTAATTAAGCAATAAAATCGAAATAACCAACATAAAATGAATTTGAACTGACTCTTGAAAGATCACTAACACATATTGAAGAGTTAAATACGGTGAATGGAGTGGTTATGCGAATAATTAACGTTTACTTTTTGAAGAAAGTTTATTATTCGGCGAGAAATATATGGATATGCGTTGCTCAAAGAAAACATATGAGGAACCATTCAAATAAGGCAATGAAAGGTTTTTTTCACGTATCATCATATTGCACAACTGTCATACTGCCTCGAAGTGGTGATAAGCTTTCCTAGACAGTAACCAACAACCCTGCCAACAGTATTATCTACATTCTAATGTAGTCCATTTATTCCAAGGGAATTGTCATAGCCAGATTGTTAAAATAATCCTTCTACTGTTTACAAAACAATGTTTGAGATTCTATTCCGGATGTTTCATTGTATACTGGAAGATTAATTATGATTCATTATTATGAAATCAATATTTTATATAAAAGCTCTATGCTTCTGAGATGTCTAGGAGAGTCAGGATGGATGAAAAGCTTTATTAATCTCAATATTTCATTCGAAAAACGGTGCTATTTGATAGGACCCTTCTCTATTGAAATAAATCATACGTTATATATTACAAGACCTATCAATGGAGAACCCTTCCTATTATCTCTTCTTTTATTTTTTGTCACTTATTTCCATCATTCTTGGCAATATTTTTATGAAATTCAATTTCTTAATTGTTTGAATGGCTCAACATCTTCATAGAATTTTGACTTTCAAATATTATGATGCTTCGTTATTTATGTTTGTGTATTGATTCTTTGGTTTCGCATATTAGCAATTCATTTAAAAAATGATTTAAGCAGGTGAATTTGTTATTCAGGTCATTCAAATTATAATTAGTAGTATATTCTAAAACAAGTTGCAGAGTGGGCTCCTATTTCAACACGAATGCGAAATTCAAAAACGAGCGAAGAAGGAGGGAGTTTTCGAACGCACGAGTGTTGGAATTGCCTTCTGCAACGAGTATTAGACGATATTTTCTCTATTTCAGTCAATTATGAGAAATACTGTCTAAATTAAATGAAAAATTCATATTACACGTCCTAGTGACTTTTGTATTGTATCTTGGCAGTTGGTGTGGCTGTTACGAAAATTGACAGACTACGGAATTCGAATTTGAATCGTGTGTTTCAAATTTTGAAATAATTTATAATTACGCATTGAATTCGTAAATTACGTCTTACGGAATCGATCTAACACCACCAGAAGTCAGTGTAGACAACCACAAAACGAAAAATGTAACTGAAAACAATACTGCAGCACTGTTCTCAATACTGTAATGAACTCATTACGATACTGAAATAGAGAAAGAAATATATGTCTCTCATAAACGGTATGTTTGTCATAAAAGATAGTTCAATATTATGAGAATGATTATTGATAAACAATGAAAAAGTTTTTTTACAATATCCACTATTCGTAAGTAATATCATAAGGGCATCTAATTTTTCCGAAAAGAATCGAAAAAACACGTTGCTAAGTAATATTTTGACAAGAAGCATGAGTGCTGGTGGCAACAAAAATCCGAGTCGAAGACGAGGATTTTTGCACCTGCACGAATGCTTTTTGTCAAAAAATATTACTTTGCAATGTGTTTTTTCGATTTTTTTCACAGGAAAAATTAGATGCCCGAATGGTATTTGACAAGACTATTTCCTGAGTAACAGATTATTCTGCATGTATAGGTATTAATTTGAAAACTGAAAAACAGATACTCAATTTTATTTCATCCGAAATACTACAAATTTAATTATTTATGGTACAATTAAAATATAAATTGCAATTTTGGTACACGGTAGGGGTATTGTTTGAAACTTTTGTTGATTCATTGAAGATGTGGGGTGTAGGTACATAATTAATGTAATCTGTTGAGTGAGAAGCAGGAGTGACTGCAGGATCTTCTGTTTTCTGCTTTTTAGCTGGAGGTTCTGAGGCGTCACTTCTAAGGGTGTTTATGATGTTGGAGTAGTGCTCATTATCCATTTGCAGATAAGGTTTAATTCTGGTGTCCTTCGAAATAATAATTACGTTTGTTTTCAAATGTATTGTAATTTTTGGTGACAACAACTGTCAAGTTTTGCCGCGGGTAAACGCGAATAAACTGCTGACAGGTCCTGCCAAACAGTTTTTCCACCTAGAAACCATTTGTAATTCAAAATTGCTCGTTTCTGATTGGTGCAAATTACGACGAGGGAAATAGTCTTTACAATATCCCGATACTGGGATTCGGTCATTTTTTTTTTTGCAAATTTGACTGGTTTTCAAAATAAAAATTGATTTGTAAGATGTATCTGATTGGTTCATTCACAATGAGGGAAATTATCAGCGTAGTCTCTTTCGAAATATATACCGGGTGTAACAGGATCATGGTACACCCCCTGTATCTCCGTTAGTTTCAAACGTAATAAATTGAAATTTGGGATATCCTATATACATAATAAGTGGCACTTTTTGATCTATAAATGATTTTTTTTTTCTCTTCCGGTTTCGCCAAAACTGATACCAACTTTCGATTCTTAAACGGAACACCCTGTGTATTATTACATTTCTGAAATCTGCATGATTTTCTGAATCCAATAATACCACATAAGTGACATTTCAAACGTCGAAATTTTTTATAATTTAATTTTTAGTTTTCATTTCAAGTGTGCCATGATGGTACCGGTTTATTCCAATTGACCTGTCTAATACTAGAAAAATCTAAATCCCTTCAAAAATATTAAATTGCGATGTTTATGATTCCGACGAAAAAAAAAATTAAATTATAAAAAATTTCGACGTTTGAAATGTCACTCATGTGGTATTATTGGATTCAGCAAATTATGCAGATTTCAGAAATGTAATAATATACAGGGTGTTCCATTTAAAAATCGAAAGTTGGTATCACTTTCGGCGAAACCGGAAGTGAAAAAAAAATCATTTAAGATCAAAAAGTGCCACTCATTATGTATATGGAATATCCCAAATTTCAATCTATTATCTTTAAAACTAACGGTGATACAGGGGGTGTACCATGATCCTGTTACACCCGGTATATATAGATGCGCACTACAACCACGCAAAAAAAAAAACAAAAAGCGCAAAACCGTGCGAAATAATGGACATTCTCCAACTCTTGGGCGAGATCTAATTAGTACCTACCTGCTAGTCTCGCCGATATCGAAGAAAGGTACTGGGTTGTCCCTGGTACCGTTGGAAACGGTCCCCAAACGTTGCCCCAGACGACGCGCAGGAAAATGTCGCCTCCAGTGTCTAGAGTTTTCGTCGACTGTGCTCGATTCGCGTTCGGTATTACTCGAAATCCGCCTTGATCTTCGACTACATACGTTTCGGATTTACCAATCAACAAGTTGCGACAAGTTGTTGGGCCTGGCGGCGAGCTAAGTTGTCGAGATTTTGTGGATTTCCTGAATCCGTAACCGCGAACATTCGATCCGCTCTTGATAGCGCAAGCCTTTGAATTGCGCCATACCGTTTAATGTTTATTATCTGATGATAGTAAAAATAAGGCTGAACATAGCATTGCGAAAAAAACACATTCGTTCTGTATTTCGTGTCAAATCTCATAAATATAATTATATAAAATTAATTTTATTTAATTTTATTGAATCTTTGTTCATAGTTTTATTATTTTTTTTTTGTAGAATCTATTTGTTATTTTCAAGAACATGTTTTGAATTTTCATCTCAGAATGTAATAAATAATATGTACAATTTTACAAGTAACCTGGTGATTACTCTGCAAAAAATACACATTCGTTGTGTATTTCGTGTCATATCTCATATATATAATTATATAAAATTCTTCATTCGAAGATATTTAATTAAATTTAATTTTATTGAATCTTTGTTCAGTTTTATTATTTTTTTTTTGTGTCGAATTTATTTGTTATTTTCAAGAACATGTTTTAAATTTTCATCTCAGAATAATAATAATAAAAAATATGTAAAATTTTCATGAAGTAATCTGTTAATTTTCAATTTATAAATTTTATTTCTATTCAATCCTGAATATTTATTTCTTCATAAATTATACCAACGTTTCAATTTAAACATCGATGGTTCTGTTTTTAACATCGGCAGCCACATCGATAATAAATAGGTACGTCGATACAATTTTCATATAGGTATCTGGTAATTTTCAATTAATAACTTATATTTCTTTTTATTCGAGAATATTTATTTCTTTATAAATTATACCAACATTTCAATTTTAACATCGATGTTTTACAACCAATGTTTTCGTGACTTCGACATCGCTTGCTGTTTTTAACATCGGCAGCCACATCGATGATGCACAAACACTGCGAAAAATAAACGTTCGTTCTGTATTTCGTGTCATATCTCATATATATAATTATATAAAATTCATCATTTAAAGATATTTAATTATATTGAATCATTGTTCATAGTTCTATTTATTTTTTTTTGTGTAGAATTTATTTTTTCATTTTTATTTCAGAATGTAATAAATAATATGTACATTTTTCATAAAGTAATCTGATAATTTTCAATTTATAACTTCTATTTCCTTTTAATCGAAAATATTTATTTCTTTATAAATTATAACAAAGATTATTAAATATTCAAAGCGCTGCACTTTTTTTGAAAGAATAATTGTAGTCGATCAAACTTGGAAGAAAGGTGTATTTTAACGAATTCTATGATCCATTAGGGTGAGTAATTGGTCTAATTATTTCCGAATGGAGAAGTAACTTTGTGATAATTATTTTTCTTATTTCATTTGTCGAAAACACTGCATTTCGTTTATTATTTTTCCAGTAGTATTGATGCAGGAAAAAGTTAACATCAGACTTTTGAAAATTTGCATTTTCGTTATCAACATCCGCAAATTGTGCGGATATGAACAAATTTTACGAGGTCATCAACTCTTCGGACAGTAGCAAATCTGCTCATAAGATCAGATTGAGCACATTTTCAAGTTTTAAAACTTATTATTATGTATTAATTTTCATTCATACATTAAGGACAAAAAAATTTTTTTTTCCGAAAAGATCCTGTGATATAATTATGTGAAAAACCTACAAAAATTTATAATGGAATCGGTCCTCAATTACTGAAAAATTTTCACAAACATAATATTTGTGGAACATTATTTTCATTTCCTATCAGATTTCAATTTCAATTGATAAAATTACTTTTACGTTTGAACTAAAATTCCTTTGTGAATGTAAACAAGTTGGACCACTTAATTAAGAGATCAATGATTGGTGTCATCTAACTGATCATTCATAGAAAATATTGAAATATTATGCAATGTATTGCGAAATCAGTTTTTTCATTTTATTGCACAACATACAAAATGCTGTGTAAACAAATTTTTGCAACGGTGTGCAATATTCTGTCAGCATAAAAAAGTGGTGAAGAACTCATCATAATATCAGATAAATATGAAATAAAAAGGAACCCTAACTCTATAGCATGGAAGAGCCACTTTTACCTCAAAAATTACCAGGTTGCCATAACTTCTGATTCATGAAATAGGACAGAATGAAAATATATGGAATACTTTTACGATCTGAATTACTGATTCCAAACATATTTCAAAATCGTATTTATCGATTTTATTCGATTCATTGCAGAAACCGAATGATTTGCAATTATATTCAACTCAGTTAAATTATTGCGAAATTTATTGGACAATAATAATGATTGTCTGTCGGTCCCTTTGAAGTATACTCAACCTGAAAAATAATTATATCAGTACTTTTCAGTCTTCAGAAATATTAATTCTATTTTTTTTTCTAGGTGAGTTAGAGGGTCTACGTTTTTTGGCGGTACGAATATGGTAAGAATGCTTGAACATTTTTTCGAAGAAACTTAAATATGCTTGTTGGGATTTTGTGATTATTCAGTGTTTTTGGGTTTTACATAAACAAACTTAATATGTAACGGAGGACAACAGATTTGTGTCGAATAATGAAGCAAAAATCATTGATTACTACTCCGACATTTATATGAATGAGCGAGACTTATTCGCCGCAAAAAAATTATACCGAATGAACACCTTTTTCTCGTAATTTTTTTTCAATTCGGCAACATTGCTATCGGTTCAAAAATCACAATAAACGAAACGTGGTGTAATCTGTAAACAGATACGACGACGACCAATCGGTTTTCTTGACTATATCGTCCTTCTTCTTCCATCGACGATACCTCTCTTTTTGTGGAATTACCGTGACGTCAAGTCATGTGAGTTATCAGTATCTGACAGCGGACTGAACAATTCCAACAATTCGCTTCCCGGCACTATGACAGTATTCTATGATCCTTTGTAAAGTGTGATGTGCGTATTGTGTTTGTGATTGGATTACCCCTTCTTATTTGGTGTCTTTGTCTCGTGTGCCTGATTTTCCCGTTTTTAAAGGTTAGATCCCGACCTTCAACTTGTAATGTAGGTTTTTGATAATGATGAACTTAATTTTTGTTTTTGCAACGAGTTGTATGTCACAGTGTATGTAATGGTCTTATAATTGGAGTTGATTGTTGTTGTTTTTATTTTTACGCGGTATTTGCGAGAGTTTCCAGACAGCAGGAGACTGCTAAATGTTAAATTTCCGCTTCAAGTATCTCTATCGTCGTTTTTGATAAATTATAATTTTTATCTATTTGCGTTGATAAAGGTTTTTAATGTTTGGTTTGAATTAAGATATGCGGATCTGGGTTTTGAGGGAAATCCCCCAACAAAAGGTTAATGAATAATTTGCCTATAACCTATAATTAATATTATATTGCGATGGATATAGTAAAATAGCTCCACAATAACAATAATACTTGCAAAAAGTAGATAGTGATATATTTTTTCTTTCTTCTGAAAGTTTTAAAATGCGGTTCAATCTTCGATATCTCTTAGCGTACAACATACCTATATCGTATTTATTTCCTCAAAATTTGTAGTTTTGAATAAGATGAAGTTGAAACATCCCCGATTTTGTTTATTCTAGAAACGCTATAAGATAATTCTTTCATGTCACAGGCCGGATGTGTATAGATCCGGTGGATTTTAGAATTTAAGTCGAAGAGTAGCGTTTCTATCAGTATGAAACCCATCTAACGGAAGTTACCAGGCTTATCCCTTCAATAATTATTCTTCACCCTTACATTCAACTGAATATTTCCCTCCTGTCAAAAATTCTATGTATCTGGAGAACAATTATCGAAAATTACAGCGATAATTGCATTGTAGGAAGCGAAACTGCACTGCGATAATTGTTCTGTTCATAGATGCATAGTTTCTATGCATCTTACACAGTTCGAATCTATGGCAATTCCATTCTACATCAGTTTGACAAGTAATGTAACAGTTCATTCGGGAAATATTCCTCCGAATTACACTCGTGCATCAAAATGACCGGATAATTTCGCATTCCAGCGTGTTTTCTTTGAAAAACTGCATTCGGTCATTTTCATTTTTGGAGAAAGAGCCCTCCACCTTCGGTGTCGGGCTCTTTCTCCAAAAATGAAAATGAACTCATGCAGTTTTTATGACAACACGCTGTCATGCAAAATTATCGGTAATTTTGATGCACTTGTGCAATTACCTACGATTATATATTTGTGAATCCACGAGTATGGTGAAAATGTTTTTATAATAGGTTCTACCATTTCTCACATTGTCAATGGTTCACTGAAATAATTGATTTTTTTTTTTGAAAATTCCGTTGAATTTGATAAAAAAGTATGTTCTACCAAAATTCAATTGTGAGATTTCGAATTCCGTTCGTTTATAAATGAAAGAATACTATGGTAGGAAACTTAATCATTTATTTTTTTATTTTTTATTCATTGCTGACCCCTAAACAACAAATATCGCATTACTGGTATCAGGGCCTGAATTCAACAATATTTATTAAACAAAACCGAAAATTCTTCATATATGTATAGCTCAAACAGCAACATAAGACTATAATAATTATAAATTATATAATGAAATAAAATATTCGGTATTTTTTGTTGATATTATGAATTTTTGGTGTTCATGAATCATTATATATTGATGTCATGGTGGTTGTTCATAAAATTTTGCATTTAGCTGGAAATTGTTGATTCAATATCTATTATGCAGAATCTCAGTTGTCATGAAAACATTAGTTATTTTTTTACAATATTCTTCTTAAATTTTCTATGGTTCTGATAGTGTGATCAGCTTGAAAATTTGCACGATGTTTGAAACTGTTATCTTATACCTATACACCAAAAACTCAATTCCGTCAGAGTTGTGGTCGCGGAAATAATGGGTTTATGAATTTTCTCTGGTTTCGGTAACGTGATCAACATGAAATTTTATATCATACTTACGGAACCTCTAGTAGAATTTTAAAAAATTTATTGAAAAAATATTTCAAATGGGAATTGTAGCAGAAGGAAGAAAAAATTACACCTCAATTATTTAAATCTCTTTAACTCTCAATATTTCACCTTATTCATGAAAATCTCATTATATCCTGTTTTTCACCTTTTGCCGAGGAGAATCATATTTATCGATGCTTGATGAAAATTAATGAGTGACATTTTAAAGCTCTCAAAGAAATATTCATAATGTTAACGATAATAGGACAAATTTAAAATATTTCAGAGGAAGGAAATCAACATCAACAATATTTGTCAAAATATCTCTCACGCTTTGAATTTTGATTTTTTTTTCACTGAAATTTTAATTTAGTTTGAGAGTCGATAATAATAATTAAAATGCACATTTCTTTAATGTATTGCCGTAAAGCTCAAGGTAATTTTGAAAGTTCCAGTTTTATTTGCTCATTTTTAAAATAATTGGACATTTCATTTTCCATCATAGAATAAGTTTGTAATTAGTTTATACCTATATTATACTAGTCGTCATTTTAGGTATATATAAACTGATAAGACTTTAGTCCTCCCACAAACTTCCCTATTTCTGAAATATCGTATCTAATTGCATAGATTATTGATAAAGAATAAAATTATAATGCTATTCTGAGAAATTTTTGAGTTTATAGGTTCAACCTAAACTCTTATTTGTATAAATAATAATAATAATAATAATAATAAATACTGGAAGAGAACTGAGAATAGCATTATATCCCCATTATGGGAGACTTTAGTTTTAGATGTTAGTATTTTCTCCTTATTGCCTATTGTTGATAAAGAATAGCATTTTATTTTAATGATATTCTTATATCATACTTACGGAACCTCTAGTAGAATTTTTCCATTAACAATCTTTACCGAGGTACTCAAAACCTGAACCTATCCTAAAAATTTCAATTTCCAGGTCTTTCCGTTCAAGAGTCCTGTATAAGAATATTGTTGTTCTTGTATTTTTTATTTTTTAAAAATTTGGAGCCGCTATTTTCATTAATTCCAAATATTCTATTAGAGTAGCATATAAGGGGTTTTCCAATGAGAGGTTTCGTTTTGAATAACCCGCTATCTGGGCAGCTGTCACTTTTGAAGCTGTCAACCTTTGATAATTGATAAGTAAAAAAAAATACTACTCCTTTACTAAAAATGGAAATACACGCTTTAATGACGAATCGAAATAGTAAAAATTCAGTAAAAATGGTGAAGTTTTGTAGTCACAGTTTGAAATACTGAAGCACTTTTGGGTCTGGCAATAGTGAAACTGATGGAGAAATTTGAGCTGTTGAGGCAAGTTAGTGTTGTGAAGAATTGATAAAGAAGAATATTCAGAGTTGTTACATATAGATATGTGTTTCAACTTGGCAGCAAAGTAGATTGACTGCCGCGGCTGATAGTACATAGCTTCGCTACGCTCGGCTAGAATTTCAGCGACGGCAGTCAATCTTCTTTGATTCCGAGTTGAACATATAATTTTTCCAGAGATTGTTTTTAATGATACATGTAGGATATTGTATTTGCAAATTATTACAATTCCCACAATATTTCTATTTTTCCTGTAATGATAAATTAAAACGAAATTTGATAGAAATCGCAAATGTTGGTTGGTAGGAAATGTATTTGTCCATGATAATTATACAACTTATGAAATATCTGACAGTTTTTTGGAAAAATATCGAATATATTTATATTATTGACACTTACAGCGACTGAGAAGTACTTACTCCTCCAGAAAGAAGGAAGATGGCAAAAAAAAATTGATTGTCAGAAAATGTAAAATGTTTTATTCGCATTGAGGATAATCACTTCACTGCCTAGCCATGAAAAGTAATACTTTTCTGATTGATATGTGTCTGCAAAATTAATATTTGCTGCCAATCGGTAGGTGAAGAGCTGCTATCCTATATTTTTTTTGTCGATACATTTTATGCCCTATATAGAGATTCACGGCTTGGCTTGATATTCAAGCTACTTGGCTCAAGCTTGAGCTTGACTTAAAATCAACTCGAGTTCAAGTCAAGCAGTAGTTTTTCAATGTTAAGTCAAGCACTTAATAAATAAATACTTGACTTGACATTGAAAAACTACTTAATGAATAAATACTTGACTTGGCATTGAAGAACTACTATTTGACTTGAACTTGAGTTGATTTTAAGTCAAGCTTAAGCTACTTGAGCCTATATCACCTAGTTGTGGCCTCGAACGGAAAGTTGTAGCCCTTATTAACGTTAACTACTTGTAAATCTCGACTAACAATTTATAATTTGAAACAGAAAGGTTATCGGGTATGTAGTCAAAATTTGAACAATTTTAGCTCTTTATTGCTTCAGCCAAGCTTTCGGACAATAACTTGTCCTTCTTCAGGGCTACTAAAAATTACATAAAGTTGTAAAAAACACACAGAAATCAATACAGCAGAACTTACATCAATGTGAGTCTTAAATGTTAAAATTACTTCAATGTCCATATATAATATGTAACCTGCCAGGAAATAACTATATTCTTTTTAATCAGAAACAGAATTAAACTAGTCAAATCTTAATGTTGTTAAGATTAAAAATAATATAGTTATTTCCTGGCAGGTTACATATTATATATGGACATTGAAGTAATTTTAACATTTAAGACTCACATTGATGTAAGTTCTGCTGTATTGATTTCTGTGTGTTTTTTACAACTTTATGTAATTTTTAGTAGCCCTGAAGAAGGACAAGTTATTGTCCGAAAGCTTGGCTGAAGCAATAAAGAGCTAAAATTGTTCAAATTTTGACTACATACCCGATAACCTTTCTGTTTCAAGTTGTAGCCCTTTATTCTTATTTTGATATTATAATCCAACAATAAGTTGAATAACAAAGGAAACGTCCAAAAGAGAGACTTGTGAAGAGAACCGATCAGAAGGTGACATCATTTCCACAAACCGCACTTGTAAAATCCGGTAGAAATAGAATTATGTCTTAGATCTGCGTTAACGCAGCGTACATATATTGAAAATATTACGTTGAATCGGTCACATCCGAAAAAGGCAAATTCCTTTGTTCCTTTGATAGTTCAAGATTGACTGGATTTATATCTCATTCACCGTAACATTCCGTAGTGAGCTGATGACCGTGGATGTTTTTCCTTTCTTGTAACGAATACTTTTACTACGTCGATTCTAATACAAATAACTGTGGAAACGATTCGTGCTAAATAAAATTCCCACATTTGTTTAGAAATTCAAGGATTTATATCGACCTGTATTTACGTTAACGCTCCTTTTATTGGTTTTGAAGATAGGATGATTATCGTAACGAAATACTCGAGTGACTTTTTTCCATCGTCTGTTTCTGAGGTATTTCCTTTGGGACTTTGTGAACAGAAAGTCTACTGATTATTCTGTTTACTTTCAGATATGAAAAAATATTTAACTGTTTCGATGCTTAAACTTTGCCTGAATTGATAATATTCAATTGACGTTTTTAAGAGACGAAATATCTGGTTGGTATCGCCCATACACCTTAAAGTGTATGGTTTTCATTCCAAGACTTCCAAAATATGAAATTTCAGAATTATATAGACGAAGAACGAAGATTTTTTCATGAAAAAGAGTCAATTATCATTATCAGTGGCGTACCCAAGGGGGGGGGGAAAGGGGGATATATCCCCCCCCAGAAGGAATATCCATTGTATGTAACAACCTCATATATCACAATCTTATTATGAGTAAGCAAAATTCTTTGGAAAACTTCTTCAAAAGAAGGAAAAATTGAAAAATTTTTTTTCTTCATTATCCACGCAAGGAGAAAAAAATTCATTGAAAAAATATTTCAGATGGAAATTGTAGCAGAAGGAAGAAGAAATTACACCTCAATTATTTAAATCTCGTTATAATCTGTTTTTCACCTTTTGCCGAGGAGAATCATATTCATTGATGCTTGATGAAAATTAATGAGTGACATTTTAAAGCTCTCAAAGAAATATCCTTCACAATGTTACCGATAATAGGACAAATTTAAAATATTTCAGAGGAAGGAAATCAACATCAACAATATCTGTCAAAATATCTCTCACGCTTTGAATTTTGATTTTTTTTTCACTGAAATTTTAATTTAGTTTGAGAGTCGATAATAATAATTAAAATTCGCATTTCTTTAATGTATTGCCGTAAAGCTCAAGGTAATTTTGAAAGTTCCAGTTTTATTTGCTCATTTTTAAAATGATTCAACATTTCATTTTCCATCATAGAATAAGTTTGTAATTAGTTTATACCTATATTATACTAGTCGTCATTTTAGGTATTTATAAAGTGATAAGACTTTAGTCCTCCCACAAACTTCCCTATTTCTGAAATATCGTATCTAATTGCATAAATTATTGATAAAGAATAGCATTACAATGCTATTCTGAGAAATTTTTGAGTTTATAGGTTCAACCTGAACTCTTATTTGTATAAATAATAATAATAATAATAATACTGGAAGAGAACTGAAAATAGCATTATATCCCCATTATGGGAGACTTTAGTTTTAGATGTTAATATTTTCTCCTTATTGCCTATTGTTGATAGAGAATAGCATTTTATTTTAATGATATTCTGATTTCTGAAAGAAACGAGAATATAACTCAGAATAGCATGAAAAAGCTATTATTAGAGAAATTTTCAGCCTAGGATAAAAATCAATTCACCCATTTATCTTATTATAAATTTTGAAAAATATTCAGGACATTGGGTACCACGCATAAAACTCATTTGGAACAATAATTTTCAAATTCTATTGAATTTTATTGAATGTTTCACAAAAACATATTGAAAATTCTTTAACTGAAATAATTAAATTCTTGGCAATAAACTGCTTTGCCTGGTATGCACTTACCTTATTAATAATAATAATTAAAAACTTCGAATATATTTCTTCTGAAAATATGTTTATTGTAATATTGAATGCATTTTCATGAACATTTTGTAGGATATTACTCTGAAGTTATATCAGAAGCTTTCCATGTACCAAAATATTAGTCAGATGTTTTATAGCTCCACAAAAAATAACTATTACTAATTTATATTGAATCGAAATCTAGTAGAACCCATGATATCGCCCTGAAGGGAAACAAATTTTCCTAAAATTATTGTGTAAGTGAATTAGTTCTGAAGAGTTTCTTTATGGTTCGGTTTTGCTAGCTTAACGATAAAGCTAGCAGAACCCAGGATTTTTTTAAAACGGTAATCTATAAATTTGGCAGTCAATTTAATCGTGAGCTCAAAATGAGTCAAAAACTATAGTGCAATCATGTACATTCAAAATGCAGTTGGTACTGCTAGATTAGGGTGAATCTAGAAGAATCCATGATGATATCTGGTTAAACTGAAAAGCAAAACATTTTATAATAGGGTAATAAATTAGCCTAAATGGAGCCTAAAATTACTGTGTATGTCAATTAAATCTGAAGAGTTTATGGTTAGAATATTTGTTCAACTCATTCTGGTAGCATTTCATTTCTCCCGTTTTCTTAACATATCTTCGCATTGTTGATTCTAGTACTTCGCTCTATCAACTATTAATTTTCGTTTGAATGATAATTTTAAGCTTCATGTTGATCGCGAAAGAAGTATCATAGAAATTTCATGAAAAATAAATCAAAAAATCCCAACATTTCTGTCACCACTAAACCGAATAGGTTGAGATTTTGGTTGTGTAAGAAATAACAATTTCATGTTTCATGGAAAATTGTTATAACCACAGAAAATAAAAGGAATACATCGTAAAAGAAACAAAATCAGAACCATAGAAAATTCTTTTTCTTTTTTAAACGAAGAGGTATCGCTTTCTGCTTTCATTATTCGTTAAATATAGAAAATATGAATCAAATGTACCGGACTTTTTTCTTTTACATTTCGGTTTTATTTATTTTATTTATTCTTTCAATGTTATTGTATATTATTGAGTTTAACATAAAATTGTTGTGTGAATTAACATCCCCCACCTTTTTCAGTAACTTCTTATCTCTCACCAATAGAACAGCATCACATTGAATTGCAAATTAAGCGGCATTTAATTGACATACAGGGTGTCCCATAAGTGGCACGTCACAGTGACACCGGAGGTAGGTCAGCTAAAGAGGGACCTAACCAGCCTAACATGACCCCAGTAAAAGTTGCATGGTTTTCGAGTTATTACCAAATTACGTTTTTTAGTGAATTTTCACCTTTTTTAACATTGTCAGGGTCAGAATTCTGCTGGAAAGCTCTCGAAGTTTATTTTTTTTGTTGTAATGGAATCTTAAATAGTTATTTAAGATGACATGAGTATGATTCTGTCAAAAAGTTATGTGGATTTCCGTAAATTAATGGATAAATCTTGATTGTGTTTCAAAAGGAATATAACAGTAGAAATCTCAACAATTGCCATATAATGCAAGAGTAGATGAACAAGGTGGAATAGTTTTTTTCACACTTATTGCACGTTATACTTTTTTCTACGATTGTTTAGAGCTAGTATAAAAAAATCCAAACGCTTAAGTCAAATGGATTTATTCAAAAGAAGCCTAAGTTGGAAGTTTGTATTTCTTACAATTCCATAGCTTCAAGTTATGAAAAGGCTATTATTAAGTTATGAAAAGGCTATTATATTATTACTTATTATTGATCTGCTACTGTGAATAATCACTATGTACAAGATAAAATGTGTGAGATGATTTTGCACGGATTCAACCGTTCATTATAATACTGAATGATTTTTGCACATAGCATGCAGAATATTCGATTAGAATGATATGAGATGACGTAAATGATAATTTCAAGGCCATTTTTCACACCAGTAGCAGAAGAAATTCTTTTCATTATTAAAATCTTAATTCTATTATTCTATTTATTCACATTCTCCAGGAGGACTAAGAAACCTCACAGAACAGAACATAATGAAGACAACAATCTCTATAGATGTTCAGGCTTCCTGATTCAATTGAGATTCAAGTATCAAAGTCAAAATTTTCATTGTCGACATAACACTTCTATTTATTCATTTTTCCTATAGTTGCTAAGAAATTTGTTCCATAGCTGAATAGTACGTAGAAGTCTATTCTTTACCTACTTGAGATGTAAAGAAGAATAGATATCACTATTCATTGAATACTTGCAAACAATGATGATTTTTATAAATATGAAACTAATTGTTGTAATTATGGATTTTATGTCAACGACTAGTTGACTGCTTCTAAATTATTATCACCTTAGCCCAGGGCATTACCTATATAAAGACACAGAAGTCATGCAAAGCTTAGTTTCGATCACAGATTACGGATATCATAGATGGGACACTCCCCTACCTAAAGTAGAATCATTTGAAATTAACTCCCCCTGGTGGTCGGGCCAAGAACAAACTCGACAAACGCGGGAAATTTGAAGTGACTGGTTTTCCTATACTTGTTTTGAATTTATTAACGAAATATTAAGCAATCCAAATGGAGTTTGGTGCTATGATGACCAAAAACCATTTGAATTTTTTTATGAATGACTGGTATAATATGTGATGATATTACATTTTGTGCAAATAAAAGTCGATAGTAGAATAAACATATAATTTATTAGCAGTAAACAAAAATAAAAAAATCAACAAAAAATAAACAATATATGTATAAATAAATCAACATTGAAATAATAAAGGAGCATCAACATTAAATAAATAAATTAGTTCAAACAATAAAAGAATAAATTAGTTTCAACAATAATAAAATTACTTTCAACAAAAATGAATAACATGAATAAATTAATTTGAATAAATAAATAAATATATTAATAAATAAATAAATGAATAAAAAATTAAATAAATAAATCATTTATTTATTCTCTTTGTATCAAAGATCCTTTTTGCTCCTATTTTGATAGGATCAATTAATTCTTCACTAGGGGAAGTTAGAAGGAACTTGGAAAATTTTGTGTCGGTACCACTCATAATTTCGTTTACCTGCTTGCACCACCAGTGTAAGGAAAACCTTATTATTGTCTCACATACTTTTCCCCCCAACATATGTTCATTACAATTTAACATTTTGAAGTCCAAATATTTCATTGAAAACGTTTTAAATAGAGGGAAATGTTTTTTTTTTCACAAATTCGCGGAATAATATAGAAAAGGTAATTCAGAGAATGCCGAAATAAAAATGATACACATTGCCCAGGTTTTGTCAACTTTCCGTGTTTATACTGCCTTACCTGAATAAAATCCCCAATTCTTCACTGTTAAAGGTTAAATTTTTTTTACACTTATCACATTGTTTGATCAATTTATCTTTGAATGAAATTTTACAAATGAATCCACACATATAAACTAAAGTACATCTACTAAATTTTGATTTTTGTTCAAGGACTATTAATTTCGGAATAACTATATTTAAATCTTCAAGCACAACATTTTGAGGTAAAGGAAATTTTAATAAAACAAATGATTTTAGATTATCCAAATTATCTTCACAGTTGGAACCTACAGAATGGGAGGACATGAAGTTATTCAAAGTAAGGCATTTGAAAGAGGACATAAACTGGCCAATATTTGGATTAGTGTTCCTTACACCATGCCCTCGGATATAACTGAAAAAATTTTCAAGGCAATCTTGATTAAAAGCACCAGTCAAGATATACTTGAAACTTTTTTCAGTCAACAACCTCCTCTTAAAGTAAACGAAAGCTTTCAAAGTCAAAATAAAATTTTTTATGGTAGGTACCACCACATTTTTTTTTTCATCATAAAAATACATGTTTTCAAAAAATTTTATTGATTTTTTCCAAAAGATTTCATGTTCTGATTTTGTGGTTATTGGTTCCTTCAAAAACTTACCCTGTGTATTTCGAATCTTTGATACATTGAGAGAATCAATCAGTGCATACAGTACCTACAAAAAATCAAATGTTCATCAGAATTCAAAAACCAACAAACTAGAAACATACTACATCCTATAACTATTACTGAAATATATACTATGTAACGCCTAATTCTTAGTATCGTTTAAACCAGAATATACTACAGCTCCATTGGACAGTACACATGGAACAAAAATTTAAGGGGTTTAAATATGAATAAAATTGAGTAATTCGATAAAATTACCTGGAATACTGATTGTAGGTATGGCATTGCAAGTAAGACCACGATGGCTTCCTGGAAGATGATATTTTTTATCAAAATGTGAATGGCACACAAAATAACCTTCATAAATTCGATGCCTACTGAATTGTTGCCAATATCTTGGTTGGATCATTTGGAGCCAGTTATTGAATTAATCCAAATTACTCTTAGGGAAATGATTTCTTGTACTTGTCTCATCGGTACATCCTTGTACACAACATTTCTTTAGTCTAGGCATTCTGATAAAATAATATATGCATTATTTATTTAATTGAAACTTGTTAGATTGAAGCACTTACCTCGAAATTTGGAAGTATATTTTTTTCTTCAAATGAATTTCTACGGCGTACGAGAATTGTACTTAGTTGAACAACTTCAATGACAAACGTCCATTTTCAGCTTCTAGGTTAAAATAATATTGCAAGAGCAAACCAAACGTAAACACATAGAGAAAGGAGGAAAAGAGTGACGACTCAGCGGTAAAATAAATAAGCGTGATTGTGGCGACCTTATGGGCAGGGATTGGAACTAATGATGTTGATTCTGCGCATTTGGCGCCTTATTATTTCATAATTCGAAACAACTCACAATTTGAATGAAAACCTGCACCGAAAATTGTGAAAAAACTGTAATATCAATTACAGTTTTTTCAATATTTCGGTGAGGTTTTGCATCCAACTTAATTTTCACTTAAGTAATAATACTCAACGAATTTTGACATACTTTTTATTGCACATAATTATACAAATTGATATTTGTGAACAGAAATTAATGAAATAATTGAATCAAATTATATATATCGTATTGTACCACTTAAATATTAAAGAAGGAAACATTTCATTTGAAGATGAAATAATTATTTTTGTGATTACTGACAAATATCCAGGAAATCGAAGGATTGATTTAGAATTGGAATCTTCAATTCTTTGGCAGAACTCCAACGTAAGACTTTTGAAACCTGGAACAAAGTGAAAAATTGATGGTGATCCTGAAGAGACTTTTATTGAAAGTATATAAGGTGATAGCAATAGAAAGTGAAAAAAGTGAAAATATAGCTCCCTTTTCTTGAATCGACACAACTGCTTCCTTCGACATTTAGGTACTAATATAAAAAAAAAATTCTCTTTGTTAAATGACTCTTTTTCTTGATATTAATTTGATTTAAAATGCCTGGTCTTTTCTTCACAAAAAGGGAAACAGTATCAGTATTCGGTTGGTAATTTCTGATCCTATCTGAACTTGAATCTGTTAAACTAGTACTCGGCACACAATTAATTGAATTATTCTGATCTTAAAGCAGTGCATAATTTGGAAAATCTGGCAGGGATAAAAGTAAAAGTCTTGTTTTAGGTGTATTGAAAAAATTGTCCTCACTGATATGGTCCCCACATATTTTATCCATACTCATATTAATATTTGCATATTCAAAAATTCTAGTTGGAGGTCTAAAACAGTGCTTGTTCGTGGTTGAACCCCTGACAATTTTGGATGCAACATGAATAATGATATGATAAAATGCTGATCAGTTATGACAAAAGGTGCTTTATATTTATAATTATCATACTTATACGAAAAAACTAGAAGATATATGCCTAAGATTCTTCAATGCGTTGCCATCAAATATTCAAACGGAGGAAAATTTCAAAAAATACATACCTACATGATCATTTAACTCAACTGGAACCCTCTAAAATTTAGGATTTTTTTATGTAAAGTTTTTGACAGTGTTTCATTTGTTCTTTTTTTGTAAATGAGAACCTTCTGAAATAAAGATTGTTATTATTATTAACAAACTTGAACCTGCATCAGGAGAGAACTAAAACACAAAAGAGAGGTTGGAATTTACGCCGAAAACATTTCATCAGTAGATACAGTAGGTAAGGATGAAATATGTTTTTGTGTGAAATAGCGATACATTAGTTCCTAACCCTGTCCCTCGGGTCGCTAGCATCAACATTTCAAACGACTCTATGCAGTTGTCAGTCTTCTCTTTATTTGTCTATGCGTAAACAAATGACTTGCAGCGGTTCCAAGCGCTTGGGCCAAGAACTAAAACTTAATTTCGGGTGGGGGAAGGCGAGTGTTCTATCTATGTTATCCGTAATCTGTGGTTTCGATTCATCTGCAGTGCTGTCGATATATTTGTTGTGTTATTTTAAGTTTTTGGTTTTGTGTGAAATATTTTGTTGGAAGCTTTCTACTCTGTTAGTTCATTTCAAGAAATTTCAGTTCAGAATTGATATATGGATTTAGATTGCCACTCAAATGAGGTGAGAATACTTCTTTTACTATATAATATATTATTCAGAATATTTTGATATTTCTTATTTACTATTATTGTAGTAGTTTTTATTTATTTAGAAAATATCATTTATATATCAGATTTCAGTTATTTTATATATTTATTTATTTTCAATTCATATTAGCTCCAAGCTACAAAGTTTATAATATTAATTTTCGCTGTGGTAAGATATAAAATAAAATCAGCAGTCTCGTTCATAATTTGAACAAATATTTTTGTTGAATCGTATATATAAAATGGTGTAATCTTTGAACATAAATAAAAGAAACGTAAATCGCCATGTAACTCACACTATAGCAGTAGCGTAACATAATTTGATTTATTCCTAAATTATCAATTGATGCTCAAAAATAGTTTACAATGTGATTTATTTATGAAAATTAGTTCGTGCTTCAAAACGATTAATGTTTTTACCGGTTTATTGATTAACCTATTGTTAAGTTATGAAAAATTGATTCCTGATGAAACATTGAACACTCAAATCAGGATTCTGCTAGGATCGAGCTAGCCGAAGCTAGCTCCATTGTGATTGGCGACACACTTCCATCTCTCTTGCATTCGGAATCGAGCACAAATGTTTACTTTCCGTTCCTTCTATCTATATTCTAAGGGTTTTATGAAAGGAGTAACAAATTGAGTTTGACGATATTGAATTCAAGACAGATAATATTACAAATAATAATGAATCACCATTAGGTCTCCTTCAATTTTGCATATTTTTATATTTCATGTTGAAAAAAGTTTTTCTCTACCACACAAACTTTTTTGTTGAAATTATCATATTTGAATTTAAGGACCTTCATTTACTTTCACTTTATACACAAAATTTCAATTCAATTTAAATTCAACAAAATTTCAATTTCTCTGAAATATTACCAAATGCAAACAATAAATCATTAGTTCTCTACTGGTTCTCTAGGACTGTCGGATTGTATTAATGAATACCTCAGTGATGTATCTAATTCGTTTATTTACCAAATAAACTGCATTATTATTATTATTATTAAACCGAAGCCAATTTCAAGCTTCATTTGAGACTTTCTTATGAAACCACTGGGGGCTTTTCGAATGGATTATGAAACTGCTCCTTGATAATTTTGACTAAATAGGATCTGTGCTTCAGTTTCAGGTAGCTACTCAATACCCACTCTACCAAATTTACAACCGTCGTCGATCGTTAGGTAAACTAGTTGAAATATATATCTAGAGGTTTACAGTAAAAATAAAAAAAAAAATGAAGTAACTAACTTTCTACTATTATCACGTGAACGTAAGTCATTGACTAGTTCTGGCGCCAACTTTTACGGCCGTATGTAATGCAGGCACAAAATGTACTATGTACATCTCAGGCGCCACGCCAATGCCATTCATAAAAACTCCATAGGAAGTCAGAAAGGTATAATGAATAAAAGGAACCGCTTCAAAAGACTTTCTGGAATTCTTCTGAAATGGAAGATTCATTAATATTTTCCGTTTTCTGAGAAATACTTCACAAAAAAGAAAGCAAGAAACAAGTAGGTAACCTTAAAAGAACATTCATTCATAAGGATGACAAGAAGAATTTTTTTTCACTTTTTTTTATTTTCACAAAGCTCAGAAACATATTTGCTGCGGTCTCAAACAATAAAGTTAGGCTAATTCATGAAGAGTCCTTAGTCAAATTAAATTCAATGGGAATAAACCTGATAGAAACATAATTGTTGTCTAGGGCACGAAGGTTTATAAAATATTATTAAACCTTTTTTTAGGAAATCCAACTGAAATTTTTAGTTGAGTGGCCAAATTAGTAATAATTCATAATATAATCTCCGGAACTAGTGATCTTTGAAAACGAAGAAACGAAGAATTCTATGATTTTGAGTCCTCAATATTTATTTCATTCAGTTATTTGAAAATAGAATATCGAGATAATGAAAACATCCATTTTAAAATTGAATAAAATGAAAATGAAACCTCGAAAATAATTAATAACCAATATCAACTTGTCTAATAGTTGACAAAACAGTAAATTGCCTTCATTTTATGCTCTTGAGAAAAATCATTATAAATTCATTATTCAGATCTTCATAAGAAAATTTGATTTGGAAAAATCCTGACTGATGGGTAAATTAACTATGTAGTTCGCACATAATTCATTCAAGCCTCATTAAGTTAGCTCTACCTCCAAGTAGTTTTGTCTTATTGAGTATTAAATAATGACGGCACTGTTATTGATGAAATGAAGTCAAGATCCCTGAAAATGTCAAACTTAATAAGAATAAATCATCTCAAAATTCTGCTAATTGCTCATGCCTTGAAAATATTTTAGATTTTATCAGCATCGTGAAATACTTATAAGTGCTGAATTTCATGAAAATACGTTCAGTAGTTTCCCGTATAAATATGGGTGAGGTTCCTCGTGAAAGACCCTGTATAAAGACACAGAAGTCATGCAAAGCTTAGTTTCGATTCATCTGCAGTGCTGTCGATATATTTGTTGTGTTATTTTAAGTTTTTGGTTTTGTGTGAAATATTTTGTTGGAAGCTTTCTACTCTGTTAGTTCATTTCAAGAAATTTCAGTTCAGAATTGATATATGGATTTAGATTGCTACTCAAATGAGGTGAGAATACTTCTTTTACTATATAGGTATAATATATTATTTAGAATATTTTGATATTTCTTATTTACTATTATTATAGTAGTTTTTATTTATTTAGAAAATATCATTTATATATCAGATTTCAGTTATTTTATGTATTTATTTATTTTCAATTTATATTAGCTCCAAGCTACAAAGTTTATAATATTAATTTTCTCAAATGACGCCACAATATGAATTTAACACTTTTTTAACATTTCGCTGTGGTAAGATATAAAATAAAATCAGCAGTCTCGTTCATAATTTGAACAAATATTTTTGTTGAATCGTATATATAAAGTGGTGTAATCATTATAAATTCATTATTCAGATCTTCATAAGAAAATTTGATTTGGAAAAATCCTGACTGATGGGTAAATTAACTATGTAGTTCGCACATAATTCATTCAAGCCTCATTAAGTTAGCTCTACCTCCAAGTAGTTTTGACTTATTGAGTATTAAATAATGACGGCACTGTTATTGAGGAAAGAAGTCAAGATCCCTGAAAATATCAAACTTAACAAGAATAAATCATCTCAAAATTCTGCTAATACAAAACTTATTGTACAAGCAATAATAAAAAGAAGAAAGAAAAGATTTCTTTCCTCTGAACCCTCAACATAAATGTAAATTTTCCAACTATCGACATATGAATATCAGAAATTCATGTTTATGTGGTAGAATTCTCGGAGATTTCAACGAAGTGAGATACAGATGTTTCAAAAATAACTTGCCTCATAAAAAACTTACCAGACATGAAAAAGGATACGCCATTTCTGTAAGTGCGAAAATTATCCTATTCCGAAAGAAACTCTTTTCAAGAAATAAATTAGGAATCCATGCCATATAGTTATACATATATCAAAATAAAAAAATATTCGAAATTTTGAAATACAGACCTATCCTACTTCATTCAAATACAGGCGACCAATTTTTATTTGAACATCCTTTATTTTAACGGATAGGTCAAACCAACGAATATTTGTTTCTGATAGGTGAACAAAATAATAAGGTCAAAATTTTGACCTTACAATTCAAATTTTATTCTTTGGTTTTGAGGCTTCAACATTCAAGAATTGTTTTCTAGGAAGTATCAATGCGGTAGTATAACCAAATTTTGTACTAAATTGGTTTTGATATATTTTTCTATAATTCTGTCGCAAATCCGTTCATTTTGACACACCTTCTAGAACAAACTCGTGCGGGAATATCCCAGTTTCACATACTTAGATTTCATGGTTATTTTTCATTATTATTTGTTGGTACTCGGAACTATCTTATCACGGAGTTACATATTATCTGTCAATTTTGCGATACAGAAAACAGCTCTGCGAACCTTTATTCTTCAATGCAAAACTCACTAAACGATATTTATGGACATATATACATCAATTTCTATAAAAATTCAGCGAATTAGAGAAAATAATATATAACTCGTAGAGAGGGCACATTCTAATAACACTCGTTCATCCAAAAACTCGCCACTTCGATGTTCGTTTTCTGAATTTTGATCTCATGGAAGAATATCAATGCCTTCTGCACTATTATAAATAACAATTAAATCAATTTTTAATTATTATATTATCAAAAATAAATTCCTCAACATCACATGCTTCAGCTAAAATTGGTAACTCTATTTTTCCTTCCTTTGTCGATTTTGCTTTTTTATCCAATAAATTATTCAATTAATCACCAATAATCAGATCACCAATTGAAGTGACAGAATAAAAATTTAGAAATCTGTCTTTTTGCTGACTTTCTTTTGCGTTAACAGGGCCTTGCACTTTTAAAATCGCATTAAAGGATCATTCAATTAAGTCACCGCTTATTTTTATGTTGCAATAACTCTCTGTGTTTTTGATAATTGAGCTACTGTAAATACGCAGTACCCATGAACATATTCCAATTGTTGATTACGCAAAAAAAAATTTCAGACAAAATTATGTCTACAGATTATCACCTGTATTTAAAAATCCTAGATGAACTACTTTTTTGTTCTGCATCTCCAAAAATATTATTAATATATTATTATGATTTATTATTATTATCTCTTTGATTTAGGCATTAAAAAAACATTAAACGAACCCTAAATATGAAGTTGCACGTCAATGTTATGTGAATATTTTTCCGTCATCATACAAATATTGTATCTCACCTAGATCTATTGTTTCAAGTTGATCGTACATGAAAACATTATCGATAATCATTTTAATGATAGCTATGCATTAATTGGCACACTTGGGCCAGATTCCGCAAACGCAATGGAGGCTGCATCCAATTTTCAAGCGATCGCCTCCTGAGATTTTATTACCGTCATCATACATTTTACTCCATTCATAAATTGCCGCATTCTTCGATGACTAAGATGTTCTGGGAATCGCCCGAGTCGTTTGAAAATGTATAGTAGCCTTGCGGGTGACCTTAAAAACTGATCTCTGCTTGTGGGACGAAGGAGAAAAACCGCGGCTACTTCGATCGATCAGGGCCGTATTCCGAATGAAAAAAAAATTGTAAAATTAAAAAAATTCCTCGATTTTTTAGTTTAAGAATTTTTTTCATTTGAAGGTAAATACGAAAATGACAGATCATTTCAAGTAAAACAAGTCCTATAATCATGGGCCCGCAAACGTATTGCTTTTGAGATACAGGGTGTTTGATTTTTCTCATAGCACTCTCTTCACAAGATATTTAACTTGAATTTGGCATATACATTCCAATTGGAAGTTTTCATCATGTGATGCTAATTTTGAAATCAAATCTACAGGGTGATGTTTTTTCTGGAACAGTGGGCGCTTCTATCCTCCAAAGTTTTTTTTTTTTGGTGGACCTCTGGTAATTTAGACTGCTACCGATTTTGGGATAAAAGATTCGAATAATTTTCTAGTAATTCTCAGGAAAATCCAAATTATTAAGAAGATCCAGTTAGTAAGCTGTGATGAATAAATAAATTATAAATTTTGTTACCCTTTTACCTAATCTATAGCGAAGATTATGAAAGATTCAATAAACTGGTAAGAAACTGCCTGTGTCTCGGAAATTAAGTGTTTGCGGGCCCATTTTTATAGGACTTTTTTTCGGCGAGTTCGTATTTTTTCTAAGCTGACGCTGACAGAACTGTGAAAATTCCGGATGTATCAGGGATATGATTTTGTTTAGGATAATTTGAAATGTATTTTGGAAATGGATTTTTTTTCTTCCTGAAAGTAATCACAATGTTTCTTGAAAGTACCTACCTACTATCGGAAGCTTAAAACTGTTCAGATGAATCCCATTCTTGTCTTATAAATTTTTTAATCGGAATAGTTATTTATAATACAAGTGCAGAAGGCATTGATATTCTTCCACGAGTTCAAAATTCAAAAACGAGCCACGAAGTGGCGAGTTTTGGAATGAACGAGTGGTAGAATGAGCCTTCTGTACGAGTATTATACATTATTTTCTCTAATTCATTGCATTTTCATTGAAATTAATGAAATATTTCCATAAATATAATTTAGTGATTTTTGCATTGAAAAATGTTGGTTGGCAGAACTGATTTCTTCAAGGCAAAGTGATGAATTGACAGATAAAGCCGTAGCGGAAAGATCGGAGTGCCAACATAGAATAATAAAATATAACCATGAAAACTGTGCGTTTCTGATATTCCCGATTCAAGGGTAGGCAGCGCCCTCTTCAGCATGCTTTTTCGGCTGAAGGTAAGATATTGTAAACAAAAATATTTTGAGTGTTATTTGTGAAGAAAGAAATATGATGGACAAAGAAAATAGTGTATTCCTCAGTTTAACTGAATATTTTCGGTATTTGGAAGCAACTCCAAATAATAGGAATGTGATAGAAGGTGAATTCATTCTAATTTAAGAATAATCGTCCATTATCTAAAAAACAAACAAAAAAAATATATTGAGAAAATGTTACACCATATTTGTAATGAATAATTGAAAAATTAATATATTTTTTGAAATAAAATTACAGTTATTCTATTTCCACTTATTTATTATTTAAATAACAACTAACCCATACACCGAAAGGTAACAAATGGGATACAGATTATATATATATATATATAAATAACAACTGTTTCGCTACACAGAAGCTTAGGATTTAACATCTATATTGCTACTCGAAATAAAGGCAAAATACAAAAATATTCAGAAATTATCTTCAGAAAAAATGGGGCTGGACAGGTTTACAATCGCACAACATATAATCATTAGTTCTTCTATTTAAGGAACCAGGTTCCACGGTAAAACATTACTCAAAATTTTTATTCTCTGGTTCACACGATGTTTGGGAACTGATGTTTCCAAAGAGTAAAGACAATACAACATAGCTCGTGTCATTCTTTAGTTTTGTAAATGTATTTTTTCCCTAATATTGAGGGATGAAACAAAATTTTCTCTTTTTATTCTTAATACTAAAATTTCAATAGTTTTCAGCATTTCGAAAGAATTCAACCCTGTCAAGCTTTTGATTTGTAGTAATATTGTCACAAATTGTCCTTATTGATAAAAGCACCTAGAGCTTCAGCAGCCAACAATTCATCAGGCCTGTGAATCATTTCCTGAAATTTCAATATCATCATTTGATTCAACTAGAATATCGCAATACTTTACCTGAGCATGAAGTTCATTTTCATCTTGATTTTGTGTCATTACTTCACAGTCAGATTTCAACTGAAAATTGTAAATATTAGATTTATTTTCATTTAAAAGGATCATTATATAATTACAATTGGTTGTTGTACAGGATCATATCTAGTTAAATTCTATCTTTCTTTCTTCTTTATGTTCTCATGAGTACCTGTAGGAAGGTTTTTTGTTGGGACTGCATTTCTTTTCAAATTTCGGCGTCTCAAGTTAGTTTTTCTCGGTCTCAAACATAAATCTGCGTGTGTCAGCTCCTTACCTGAATACTGAAAAATATTACTACACATGGAGCTCCATTGATACTGATATTTTTACAACTTACTTTGTGTATGAAAATCAGACTCTTCAAAATGCTTTGAACAAACTTTCATATATATTATAATTCCTCGAACACTAAAATATAAAAATTTAACCTGCAGAAATGCACGCCGTCAAAGCTTTCACTCCTACCGTACCTTGAGCCGATATTACAGTTTCTTCCGATAGGTGGCTTGGGGATGAACTTGAATCGCTAATATTCTCGCACGATTTTGTTCTACAAGATGTGGAAGAATGAACGGAATAACCACAGAATTAAAGAAAATTTATATCAGCACTTCTGCTACGGGTGGAATATAGACAGAACTACGCTATGTAAACAAAATACCTGTTAGTGGTCCATGGAATACGGAATATCTTTTAATCATTTAATTCAATTGCATTGCCTCTGAAAGTCATTTTGTAAAATCCATGAGTTTCTTTTCTTCTACAAGTTTTTCAAATTCTTCGGCACAGGAAATTCCATTTGCCAGACAAAAAATATATGAAAAGTTCTGTGATCGGTCATTTCATTTTGTAATTCCACTAAAAATAAACTCGTGTGTTGACACTAATCGACAATCCTTTCAAGCAGTTTTTAATGATCAATTCCCGGTACTCTCTTGAATTAAATTTTTCTCGTTTTCTCGAGGTAATTTTTTTTCAATTTAATGCTTGACTTTTATCAAATCTATTAATTATCGAAAATTTGATAATCAGGTATTTCAACTTTTTTGGATAAAGTTAACGCCATACCCGTTCATACAAAACTTTGAAAATCTATACCGGATATTTAAAAAAAAATTGTAGATCATTGGTGACAACATAGAAGTTAATCATGAACCAATTATTTACATATTTATTTTCATTCTGAATAGGAGCCTGCAGTGAAGTTGAATGTTCTTCCCTATTAGTGTAATCGCCCTTTAAACAAATTTACACAGAATTAATTGACTTTGTTTTTTTTAATTAGCTTCGTATTGAGATCGAACGATATTTCAAATTTCTGAGTCCATCGCTGTCCACTCCTGGCTCAGATCTGAAAAGGGCCCGAGGTGGGAGTTACCTGTCTGTTGAATGCGAACCTGGGTGCTTATGAGTCATCCGAAATCGGAAATGCCTGGCATACCTCGGATACGGTATATCTTGAACACGAATGCCACTTTCTCGGCTGTAGGTCGACCCATTCTAAGCTTACATAACTTGCCGAAATGTTACTATCGCTCTCCTGCACTATCAAACTCTTGGAAATTCCTGCATTTATTTCGAAATGGCACTTACATACTTTACCTTCAAACTAAATCTTTACAGTTGAATAATTTCCTATTCAATTCATGGTTTCTTGAATTTGCTGCAGGTGCTCAATACCTTCCTTTCGGAGCAAGTATAGTTGAAGTAAATGACTTGTAGCAAATATTTTTATTTTGCTTCTTTGATACAAAGAACTCAAAGAAGTGTCTTTGGTATTACAATTTTGTGATTGCAAGTTCAAAATAAAATTTCATGCACTGGCGCATCCACCATTTCGTTTACGACAGATTCATTAACCATTATCATCATAGATTTTAATTGAGTGCATTCGATAACTGAAAATATTTTCACGTATGAATAAATAAATAAATAATAACTTTTTTTCAAGGAATCCTCACGATAACAGAGATCAAATGAAATAGACGTCACAAAAAAATATAGCTACAAGAGTTTAGTAGCTACAAGAGTTTAGTAGCTTCAAAGTATTCGCTCAGCGTATATGGCTCAATATTTATAAGAAAGTTTTTCAGTCTTTTTTTGAACACATTCAGGTTACATGAAATTCTTAAATTACTAGGAAGTGCATTGAACAATTTTATGCACATGTAAGATGGATGTTTTTCCGTCACTGATAATCTGTGAATTGGATAGTGTAGCTTTTCTGATCTGGTTCTATAATTATGATGAGTTGTATGTACTTCAAACACTTCTCTATGTTTGAAAAAAAATACTAAACACTCAAATATATATAAAGCGTACAGAGTTAAAATACCGTTCTTTTTGAACACCCCTCTACAAGACTCTCTAAATGACATATGATACATAATCCTAACAATTTTTTTTTTTGAACTCTGAAAATTACATCTACCGCAGAACTACTGCCCCAGAAAATTATTCCATACCTCATAATCGACTCAGCATTTGCGAAATATACAATCATTAATTCTTTTTCACTTATATACTTTGACAATGTTCTTATGCCAAAACTAATCTTACTGAGTTTAATTGAGAATAAAAACAATCATTATCCCTACTTGAACCTATCAATATCAGTGTATGCGAGGAAACTCCCTCGCAGTCGTCTTTTTCATTCCCCGCCAAGGGGAACATATTTAAATTAAATATCAGAAGGTTAGAGCTCGGTCGTGTCCGGTCCTTGTCGTGTCTCTGATTCTCTTTCATGCGATCCCTTCGATTCTTGGACCTGCTTGTCGCATCCTAGGAATTTTCTCATCGTCCCTGCTGTACCTAGAATAACAGCTTTTTGTATTATAATTATGATTGTCGATTTCAAATTATTCAATCGAATTACATACTGCGCACTCTCCTAAAGGTTTCCCAATAAGGGGTTTCATTTCGATATAAAAAAGAGTGAATCAATGGATGTTCATTTCATTTTGAAGATGAAGTTATGCTGTTAACGATGGAAAACGATAATAGCCAAAGATGATCAATTTGCACATTTAAAGCTGTATGTCACGAATTCCATCTTTAAAGTCTTGAATGGCCTAAAGAAGAAAGTGTTAAATCACAAGGTTTCGGTGGTCAATTGTGTTAGATACCTAATCGAGAAATAAATACGACTTGGGAACTTCTTTAGCAAAATTGCGGAAGTTTCGTTGCTTGTGTGGCACGTAGTGCATTCTTGTTGAAAATAAACGGCGTCCACATCAATGTCTTCCATAAGTAATCCGGCCATAAAAGATCATAAATCCTAATTGCTAAGATTGACGAGGAATCGACAAACCTGGATTTTCGTCAATATTACGGGCTACAGCAGCAATATTCTAAGTTGTTCTTGAGCGACGCACACGATTTCGATTCTTCTCATCACTAACTTGTCCCAACAGCTCAAATTTTTCACCAGTTCCACAATTGCCGACTGAAACGTTGCTTAACAACGTCCTAAGAGTGTTAATTTTGTGAACTATAACTGCTATGTCAAATGTCAAAAGATGACAACTTCATAAGTGACAGCTGCCCACCCAGATAGCGGGCTATTCAAAATTAAACATCTTATTGGAAAACTCTTAATATCTCAAACAATTCAAAAAAAGATGAATTATTTTTATTGATTCAAAATGGGGTGAATTCAATCGGTAGATTAATAATTACTGGGTAAACTATCATTTGATTTGGGAAACGTGGAATCAATGAAAGGAATTAAACCATTTGCGGGTTGAATTTCTATGTTTTTCAACTCTAGGTAATCTGAAATATCGATAATCAATTACAGTGAAACTTCGAGTATTAACGATTCTAGGAACACAACGTATTTCGATTCGAAATAGCGTTATTGTTTGGTTCTTGTTGTGAGGTCGATGAGACTGTGAATTATAGGAATCAATGCCACGACGATAATCCCATTCTTGATTAACTAGAAAATTCTAATTCAAGGTTGCCAACTGGCTGGCAACAACCCAAACCGTCGTCTTTGACAAATGGCGTTCGAAAAGTTCATCTCTACCGTATTACTCAATAGTTTTTCCGATGTCGAGGTACAGGAACAAGAAGATGGAAATAAGAAAATATATTTAGAAAGGCGATTATGTAGTTTCCGAGTGACTTGCGAAAACTAGAGTGGCGACACTGGAGCACTGGGATTACCAATCTATAACGCGACCGTTCTATTTTAGATGGAGAACTTGAGCATATCTTAATCTGCAGGTTAATTTGTAAGGGTTAGGAAATTATCGGAGTTTAAAGGTGTGAATTATATACCAGCGATTTTTTTCTGCGAAATTATCGACATCGAAATTTGGGGGAATGTCAGATATTATCAGAAATACGAGGAAAATTCACTCTTCAGAAATGAAAATAACCATTATTATAAAAGAAATGTGACCAATAAATAACTATATTACATATAGAATAACCAATGATTACTCGATAATTTCATCAATTTGGAATTAAACAAACGAAATTATATCAAGTCGTAGCAAAGTGGATACCTTGAAAAAAAAATCCAAATTTAACACTATGGTTTACTACGAAAATCCCAAACCACCTGCTAAATGAAGCAGGTAACAAAATGACAAAAAGGATCTCGGGACTTGAACCCAGGTCAACCGCGTCCAAGGTTTTTACGCTAAGCCTTGACTATTGCTTTTCAAGAGGAAGATTAGGATGAATGATGATAATATGTATATATTCAGAAATTCGAAACTATAAGTGCTAGAAATCTGCGGTAAAAATATTATTATTCATGAAAATCATACCGAAAGATGTTTTCAGTATCAGTTATGTATTGTTGAGTTTTCAAAGAATTAATTTTTTTGATTTGAAAATTCACGGATCGTATTTTCAACCTAGGAAAAGTATTCGGTATACCAATTTATTTTTGTACCATATTTTATGCAAAAATTTCCTGTAGTTTTCCCGCAAAATAGGCTTTTTGATTTTTAATGGAGTTCTAGTGAGCACTCCAGACTTCTAATATCTACATTTCTAATAATCTTATCATTTATTCATTTAACGAGCATGATGCAAAAAAATATCGCTTGAGTCAAGACCGCAATTTATTATAATTTAATTTAATATAATGTTATTCGAATTTTGAGTTGTTATAGATTCAAATAAAAATGAGGTAAGCACTGGCGTAAAGGCAGGAGCTTTTGGGCGTTCATTTATTCATGCGTCAATTTTGCCCTCGAAGACCACAGAACTGTATATGTTTACCAAGCTCCCGCAGCTTCTTGCTAGTCACTATCGATGTGTTTGGCCTGGCGTTGTCCTGATGGAACACAGAAGCTGGTTGCTTCTGGGCGAATGCTTCCTTCAGACGGTCCGATTGTTAACAGAACAGTTCTGAGTTAACAGTTCTGCCGCAGGAAAACAGCTCATGGTAGATAATTCCCTGGCTATTCCACCAAACACAAACCAAAACCTTCCTGGCCGTCAATCTTAGCTTAGCCACCGTTTCCGCCGACTCACCTCGTTTCGACCACGACCGTTTTCGCTGGACGTTGTCGTAAGTGATCCACTTTTCATCACCAGTCAACAACGGCAGTCAAATATGGGTCGATTTTATTGTGATTCAGCTGCTATTCGCATATGGAAATTCGATCCATGAGGATTTTTGCGTTAAATCGTGTGGTACCCATGCATCGAGCTTTTCTTGAGACCAGCCTTATACAAATGGTTCCAAGCAGGTTTTTGTGTAATCTTTAGCTCTTGGGCAATCGAAACAGTGCTTACATGACAATGTCAATGTTTTTATTGACATTTACGACAATTGGCTATCTAGAGCGTGGTGCATCTTTTGACATTGAAATTACCGGAACGGAATCGTCGAAACCAAAATTGCGCGTGATTGGCTGTCACATTATCAGGACCATGAACACTATTTACATTTTCTACCGCATGGCGTGCATTTTCACCTTTTTTGAAGGAAAACTATAAAATATAGGGTAATTTCTCTTTGCTAGTGATCTTTGACGCGCATTCAAAGTAAACTGAGTCAACTAATCACAAAACTGTCGCAAAAGTTTTTGTAGTACGTAATCTTATCTTTTTAACGCCTTCTAGTGGAACCCAAATGAACTCATACAACGCGAGATATTGGAAAAATAATGGATTTCTTTTCACTACCTGCCACTTTATATTCTCTTATAATTATATTCAGACGTTAAAATCCATTATTTCTTTTAATCTTATATTTGCATCGCTTTTTAATTATAAGTGCAAGTGTCAAGAGCGCAAAAGGAATAAAGTCTAGGAAGAAGACGCGGATTCAATTACAATAAACCTACTAGATTTCGACGCGGCGTTGAAATATTAACGAACCTTCTCGGCGAATTTCTCAACAAACAATAACGCACATGGGCGCGCATATCGCCACGGCCCGTCTAATGGGACCTCGTGTAAGCAAGACTTGACATATAAATAAGCCGGTTCGAGTATCATCAAAAGTACAACGTAATTAATCGTCTCGGTGGACGTTTTCCGCGATTTTTTTCTTGTTGCGAAGTAGTCGCGAGCGCTGTCTCGCCATCTTTATTGCCCAGACTTCCGGTTCGGATGCCCAGGCATGCCTCCTGTGTCTTATCTTGCCCGAATTAACTCGACGACGTTCTGGAGGCGCCACCGGGCGTTGGTTTTGTTCTCTTCTGATGTGCGAAAATAAAAATGGGAAAGGCGTCGATTTCGCTAGACGCCGATACGGACGGTATTAACAGAAGGCGCCCTAGCAGGGACAACTTGATTCTGAAACTCCCGCAGGATTGTTGGAAGATCCTGCGGACTGAAATTTGTTCGACATATTATGTTTCGTCTGGACGTGTGTTCATTAGTAAGAAAATCCAAGGGACTTATTATTTTCTCAAAATCGGCAGAATATTTTTTTAATCTGTAAACGGCGTTTTGTACAAGTCAATTTTCACGAGATGCGGCTGGGTCAACTTTTTTTCTCAAGAACAACCTTTTTTACTGTGCCATAGATGAATTCATTATAATTTTTTTTTCCAAATATCGTTTTTGTATTTTATGGAAGCGTGTTTTTTGTTTATTCTATTCCATTCATTTTTTTTCTATATTGTGACAGTATGCCTTGTTCTTGGAGGAAAAGAAATGACTTTGTTTTTTTAAAATCAAGGATGATTTGTAACCAACTATTTCTCAACTCAACAAGTAATATATTCGATATATATAAGAAATAATATATTCTAATAACAATAAACAATTTCTGTAATAGCAAACGAAACATTTGATATCAAATACAGGGTGATTCACCGCGATGGCCTAATAGACGTTTATATGCTGAAAATTTGCATATAGGGTTTGAGTCAAAAATTTTCCCTCTCTTAACTGAAAACTGGGTACTACTTTCTTATTTTAAATGCCACACCCAGTATATTCATCAAAAGTGGTATGGCAATGGCTCCCAAGTGCCACTTTTTTAGTGTTGGTGCCCATCCAAAATGGTATGCAGATGATGGGCTTAATAAAACTTTTATCGTGTTGATCACGTTGTCAATGATTTGTGTATTGAATTTCAAACACAATTCCAATACACCCAGAGATTTCAAACTGAATAAACAACTGCCAGGTGATCCCCAAACCCCACAAGAGTATATAATTATGTAAACTTGGTCACAAAGCACGAAACTTTAAAAAAATCACGTTTTTCAGAATGCTCAGAATTTTCAGTGTGAATGACAAATTTTATATTTCCATCCTTGAATTGTCTAAATTCAAATTGCTGAAAAAAGAACCTACTCACAATTTTGTATTATTACTTCTAATGTTTCTTATTTCTTGACCGTTTCATGTTTGTCTCATTTTTTTCGATGATTCTGCGTTTCTATGAATTCTAATGTTCGTGATATCCGCAAGTTTCCGGTTTCCGTTTCCAAAATCTGACTTTTTGTCCGAATCTAAACGACGGCATAAAACTCGAAACGCGAATGCAAAACAATAATCAGAAATGATATAAATAAATTCGTGTTAAAGTGCAAACTTAAAGCCAACGAGATCTAAATAAAGACTCCTGTGGGCGATCGACCAAAATTTCCTCTAGCAAGGATCATTCTTCGACTAGCTGAGCCTCGGGTTACGTCGCTCTGCTTTTAATTTTTTTTTTCAATCGAACGAACGAACTACGATCGTAGTAAACAAAACGATTTTCGAAAATCAGTACCTGTACTGTTATTAATTGTTGAAATTTTTCGCCTTTAGTTTTATTTGTTGTTGTGTTGTTATTTCTTCCTTTTGCTTTTCCTTCTCGAGTATTAAGATGGCCTACCTAGATCAGAGAGAAATTGCGAATTTCCTAGCTCAGGAGCTATTTTATCAACAGGTCAGTTTTGTGTGTAATACCCACCTATTTCCGTTTCTCTTCAAGTTGTGTTTTTTTTTTTTTCGTTTTGTATTCTTTAATCTTGTTCATCAATTATGAGTTTGTTTTCGTCCCTTTGTTCCGCCTAACAATTTAAACACATAAACGGATTTTTAATAATATTTTAAAATTTTCAATCTTTGAAAATCAAATGTTACCACTATTCAAAATAATTCATCCGGCTCATTCTTCAACCGTTACGATTTATTAAATAATAATTTCATTCAAAAATAATCGATCTTTGGAGATTTTCAAATTTTACGTTTCAGGTATTGTAGAAATTCTGGAGTACTAATCAGAAAGTTCATTTTTTCATATTTCTTTAGAAAATAAACAAAATAACCAGTTACATATACAATCTTTGTATAAAGATTACTTATACAATATATTAGGTAGTTATTGTATATAAATTAGAGCTTGGATTAAAGTAATAGTACAATAATCATAAAAAGCATATCTCATTATTGCAATTAAAAAAATAATATTGTAACGGTGTATTGAAAACACCGAATCTATAATATCATGAATTGATTTTATATCGCTACCATTTTTCAGGTTTAGTACTCAATTTTTACAGTTCCAAAGACGTGAAATCTTTTATTTTTTTATGGTAATGCAATTTTTTTTATTTTACCTTGATATACGATTGATTTAATCGTCTAAATACTTTGAACTTTAACTTAGGGTTGCAGTAACCACACTCTTGTTCAAGGAATCTTTATTCGTCTTTAATGCTGTTCCAACGACAATGTTGTCATCTTCATTAACTACTGAATGTAATTTGTGTTTAACGCCGTTTAGACAACGGTCATGTCATCTTTGGAAAGTGGAGGTTACTTTATCCTTGTTTCGACAACAATGTTGCCAAAGAATTGCAACACAAACGAAGGCTCTGTGGACAAGAGGTGTAGAATTCAACCTTTGCTATAATACTGAGTGTACTATTAAATGTTTTATATTATAATTTTTAAATGATTGGTTATTTTCACGGCAAATTAGTAAAATCGGCAAAGACCAAAACATTTAACGAACCTGTAAAACCCAATGTTCCATTTGCCCTTGCTCCAGTTATGTGCAGTAGGTTAGCATTTTAGTTATTCCAAACGCTGGAAATGTTAGAGCAGAGTACTCATTCTGATAGTTTACAACAACTTCTCTAAATGGTATATTAGTTCTCAATTCGTTTTCAATGACTATTGTGGGTGTTTTATGGCTCTCTAATGAGCTTGAAGAAAATATGTTCTTATGAAATCATGAAAATGTCAAGTTTGAAATATTGCGGTAACGAGTAAGTTATAAAGAAATACCTAATTGAGTCAATGAATGCTACATGTTTTCATTACATTTATACATATTCTGGGTGAAGGTATATATCATCAAATTTCAACAAATTGAAACATAAATTTTTCGATTTGAATTTTGTTTTCATATTCAATTGTAACAATTTGTTTCAAGCGAACAGGAAAACAAGTACAATCGGTCTTGTAGATTCTCGAGCTGAAAAAAATATGTAGATTTCTTGTCTACTACAATTTTTGTGAATGACAGTTACATGGAATTATTTTGAAATTTTATTTATAAATTTTTTTATTGCAGTTCATATCTTTGGAAGGCCTGAACTCAGGGGTACCCACCCGCACCACGCCAACTTTAACTCCTACAACCCTAAGGAATATAGAGCAAACCTTCCTTGAATTGCAAACTAAGCCTGAAACCCACGAGAACGAAGCCGGTTTTGTTCCGCCAATGGTTCAATCTATAGGTAAGGAAAATCAGACACTGTAAGGGGTAGTAAATTCTAAAACAAGTTGCAGAAGGGGCTCTTATTCCAACACGAATGCGAAATTAGAGTGTTGGAATTGGATATTTTCTCTATTTCAGTCAAGTTTTTTGAAATATTGTCGAAGTTCAATGAAAAATTCAGAATCTAAAATCCTAGTGACTTTTGTATTGTGTCTTGGAAGTAGGTGTGACTGTAACCAAAATTGACAGATTACGCAATTTGAATTTGAATCGTACGTTTCGAATTTTAGAAGAATTTATAATCACGCATTAAATTCGTGAATTATGTCGGACGAAATCGATTTAACACCACCAGAATTAAGAGAATAAGGTTGCAAATCATTTCTTTATATTCAAATTATATTAAATTGACCATTGAAATGTCTTAAAAATGATAGGATCGGAAGTCAGTGTAGACAACCACAAAACGAAAAATATAACTGAAAATCATGCTGTAATGAACTCATTACAGCATTATTTTAGGACTAATGAACTCTCATTACGATACTGAAATAGAGAAATTTTTATCCGTCTTCCAGAGGAAAATTGAAACCATGTATTGCAATGATGATGCTAAATACAGGAATTGCAGGATTTTCCTGAATTGGTGGTTCAAAAGAAAATGGGAGATCCTTAAGATAATTTTAAGAAAAAAAAGGCCTTTAAATATGGGCCCGCAAACGTTTTGTTTTCGAGATTAAGCGTGTTTCTTGTAGTCTTTAGTACTTTTTTCTATGATGTTACCAGTTTATCGAATCTCTATTAACTTCCCTTCGGATTGGGTTATTAGTATCAAAACTGATAATTAATTTATTCATCACAACTTACTAACTAACTTTTTAAAATATGTAATTTGGAGTTTCCTGAGGATTACTAGAGAATTGTTTTTAATATTTTTCTCGAAATCGGTAGCAAATACGACAAAACTACAAGGAACTGAAAAGTGTAGTACTGGATCAAATTATTTTTTCACATTTTTCTAAACTACCAGTGGTTCTGTCCAGTGGCGTACCCAGACATAAGCCTTGGGGAGGATAAAGAAAAAAATTTTCAAATTTTCCTTCTTTTGGAGAAGTTTTCCAAAGAAGTTTGCTTACTCATATTAAGATTGTGATATATAAGGTTGTTACATATAATGGATATTCCTCCTGGGGAGATATATCCCCCTTATCTTTGGGTACGCCACTGGTTCTGTCCCAGAAAAATTATCACCTTATACCTATATTACATTCATACTTAGCATATCACATAATGAAAACTTTAAATTGGAATATTTCTGCAAAATTCAACTTCAATATCTTGTTGAAGGAAAGGTGCTATGAGAAGAAAACTTGAAAAAATCAAAATTCAACACCATGTATGTCGAAAACAAAGCGTTTGTAGGACCATAATTATAAGCCTTTTTTTTCTTAAATTGATCCGATGAACGAAAATTTCCTCGTTCAAATCCATCATTCAGGAAATGAATTTTCGTACCGTTTCACTGTTTCGAAGTTGTTAATGGTGTAACAATAAACAACTAGTTCTCTTAATATTCAAGAGCTCAAAGTTCACAAATGCATTTTATCTAAAAAAAAATAATCAGACAGGGTGACAATATGCAATAAATAATCACTTATGAGTACCGTGTATTCCAGCCTCAGAGTAATGAACATAGATAGAATGAGCATATGTCATTTTCAGTAAGCATATTTTGTCCCCAAGATGGACTATCAAATTTGACATGAAGCGCGCGGAAATGAAAACATATCAGTGATACGATATTTCACTCAATTCGCGAGTTTCTCCTCAAAGAACGCATTTTATATGCCCCATAGTGAATCAACGTTTCATATTAACTCAAAATATATTGAAATAAATACCTAAATATATCAGAAATTCAGAAAACAAACTTGAAGCGCGCCAAACGACGTGAAACAACCGATGACACTAGGAGAGCAAAAGTTGCCAAACCTTGGATTTCAGCAGGTAGATACAGACAATAGTAAATATTCTGCTTATTATAAATTCGACAATCAGGAAAAATATCGGATTCTGAATATTCAATCGGGAATCACTCAAATAAATATATTTCATTCAATATAATATACATTTATAATGATATAGTAGAATTGTGGATTTGAAAATAAATCACAATCCGACAACGTAATCTAACCATGTTGGGGTCATGTAAAAATTGCGTATACTTCCTCTATCTATGTTTATAACTTTGTGTTTTTAGCGAACTTTTCCTCTGGTAAAATTCTCTAGAATTTAAAATAAATGGTTTCAATCCAGGGCTACCTCACTAAATTATCGATGAATGCACCTAATTGTTCATATTATATAATTCATTAATAAAAAGACAAAAAAACGAGTATCTTTCAATATTGAGATGTCTTAATACTCTAAATGAATAAAAATATTAATTCTCAAAAGAAATTTCAAGTTCTCAAATGTTTCTATTTGAGAGTTATCGTGTTTACAGATAACCTCACTAGACGGTATACAAAATTGAATTTGACCACGAATTCGTCACGAGTGAGTTGAACCTTATCATTTGAGACCATTCTCTGTTCAAAATTGGAAAAATACAGAAATCGTGATTTCTCTGTTCGGAAAACGACCACTCAAAAAAAACAGCATTAGTGATGTTATTTACTTCTTTTGTTTCAATGTTTATCGCGAGTCTCGACTCTCCTAAGCGCTCACAAGAACTCTCAGAAGATCAGAGATTGTTTGAATTAAGAGAACCTCTGTGTTTTGTTACTGTTTTTCATCAGCACTTCTGTCCAATACTGTTAATTGTTAAAATTTGATGTAAGATTTAGCTCTATAGGAGCTATTCCATTCATGTTATTAAATGTTTGCGCTTGGGTTTGCTTGCAAAGTATCATTGAGTGAATTAAAGGAAGTAAATTTGGAATAATATATCACCATCAATTCCCTTCGAAAAATTAATTTCAGTGGACCATTTTTTTTTTCAGGGAATAACCAGTATGTCTCGGTGAACGAAATCGACATATATTCAAATAACAGATCACCAAATTTGTGGCACAGCTCGTTGTCTCAATCAAGCTCAGATTCAAATACAAGATCAACACCGCCCTTAGTTATCCAGACGGTAACACAGACCAGCAATCTGTCAGGAGGGTCAAGAAGAAACATGGGGGGAAGGAAACCCACAAAAGATATCTCTCTCAGTCCTGAAGATGAGGAAAGGAGGAAGATAAGACGGGAAAGAAATAAAGCTGCAGCGGCAAGATGCAGGAAACGTCGAGTGGACCATACAAATCAACTTATTGCAGTAAGTATTCACACCATGTTGTAAAACTTGACATTTGACATTTAAGCACTGTCAATAAGGCGTAAAAAATTCTTCAACAGAATTTTTGAGGTTGATTTTTCGCAGCTGTTATTTCTTCAGGCGGCGATTATCTTCAAATCTAATCAATTTCACAATCAATTTGACTCTCAGAATCATATTACATTCCGCCAGAAAGTATCATATCATTTTCATTAATCGCTCTATCATTTAATTAAATTTATATAGTTTCTTCATATTTTCAATACGTAATCTGGTTATGATTATACAGAACGATTGCAAATATGAACTTTATCAATCTTTCTTCTTAACTCTACGCTAGGATAACTAACATTTTACGATGTTTATTTTTTGAACGTTCCTAGAAGCAAACGGAATAATTTAACATAAGATCAAACAATCAGACAGAATCATTACATTAATCAGTCAAGTGTATCAAGGGCAGTGGTCCAATATAGAGCGATAGGTAAATATCAAAAACAACCATGTTTAACTCTACAAGTTTTAAGTCACAGAAAAACAATTTCAAATCGATTATCGAAAACAAACCTCCCCCATTGATTACAAGAAATAATAAAAATTAAATATCAATTCAAAATAAATAATATATTGAAAAAATATAATATTAAAATATTTTGATTTTCAAAAGTGGAGATAACCCCCCCCCATGAGTCAACTCTAGTTACGCCACTGCTCCAAACCAAGTTTCCACCTTACATACCAAGTTCATATGTTACTGCCCAAACATTCCAAGTTAGTGTTAAAACATCTCATTCTTGAATACAATTTTCACAGGTGTTTCTCAGGGAGAATAATTATCCCCAACTCTGTTAACTACTACATCAACGACTTTCCGAAAGCCAGTCAAACAAATCTGAAAATATTTGGCGTTGACACATATCGAGTCCAAATCATCAAACAAATATATTCATTTTTTTCAAACCATTCAAACGAGCTTGAAAAATATGATAATAAATGGAAAATCAAAGTTGATGCAAACAGAACCACCTCGATGCATTTCACACAAAAACCAAAAATACCTCGTAATTACAAATAAAATAATTCTAAATTACCATTCAGAATTATAATATTTATGGTAATATTACCATATAACCAGCCAGCAAAATTCATTGAAATACTTGGGCCTCAGCTTTGACAAAAAACTTAATTTCAATGAACATTTAAGTAGTATATTATCCCGAAAAGGTTAAATAATACTTCGTTACATTTTCCCATTAATACTTAAAAATGGAAAATTGAGGGAAAAGTATAAAATTCGTATTTACAAACAAGACAAAACATCGAAAAGAAACAACAAAAATAATACAAAATAAATTTCCTTTATTTATTCTGAACAAAACAAGATTCACGAAAATACAAAGATTATTATTATAAAAAAACTTACATTCAGCCGAAAATAATACACGCCAAACACATAATTTTTTCAATTAAACCTTAAAAAACTGGAAAAAATTTAATACCTGGGCACAACAACTACCCAAAACACTAATATCTAAATAAAACAAAACTTACTCATCATATCACATTGATATGATTTTATTTCTTCTCTTTTGCCCATCCTAAATCCACCTGAGCAGTATATGTGTTTTTTTCAATATATCTCCAGAAAAAGTTTTTACTTCACTCAAATACCTATATGTGAATAAATGAAAAAAAATCATTAAATATGATCACAGTCCACAGATTAGGTTATAATTTAAACAAATATATCATGTTTTCCCCTGCTGAAAGTCATGTAGTTTAGAGAAAAAATAATAAAAACGCTTCATATGTGAAGAAAAAAAAAGCATATATGGAAAATATATTTCCTGATAAATATGGCTTTTTCTGAATCTGAAATTACATATATTTTATATTATGAGCATCTTAAATATACTCACTGTCATTGGAAGTGTTATACCCATAAAGCAAAAATTCTCAAACCCGATATTAGGCAATTGAATTACTTGAGTAGAGCATTTCTTTTATATCTGATTGTATTTTGAAAGAACTCTTTCATGTTAGGCTTGGTATTTCAATCTCAAAACAAGAAAGATTTTTTATAGAGCAAATAATATATCATCTTCAAGATATAGTGTTTTTATAATTTTGTTATTTTATTATTCAAGGAAACAGAAAAGCTACAGGCTAAGAAAGCAGAGCTCCAGAAAGAAATTGAGGAATTTTCAGCAATGCGACACAATTTGGAATATATACTTGAAAACCATCAGAACTCCAGAAATTGTTGTATGGATAGAAGATCATGTAGCCCACACGAAAATAAACCACACCACCCGGCACATTACTACCCACCCCAACATCAAAATCAAGAACGAATCAAGATAGAAGTCATCGATCAACTACCTCCTGTTCCAATTCCATTGGACAACAACATATTCTCAATACCTACCCCTGCCAAACAAAGATGTCCCCTTCCCCTTTTGAGTTCTACAGTACCAATATCTAAACCCAGTAGACCAAATTCACTGAATGTTGCCTCTACAGCACCTAAGACTCACATGGATGAGATAGTAGGTAGGTATCCCTCAATGGATTGTGCTTGGTACAACTACAATGATTGTGCTCTATCAAATTATTATCAAACAAATCCTTATCAATCAAATCATTATGAATCAAATAATCATCAGACAAATTATTATCAATGCTAAGCCAAATTTTTATGTGATATTGTGAAAGACATTCTTTCATTAAATTTTTTATATATGTATAAAGACGAAAATGTAAATAAATAATATATTTTTTGGTTAGACTGGTTTTCTTCTTTATTCAAATGTTCATTCCATCTTGAAGAATACTAGTTCATCTACGATTTACAAAAAAAAACTCGATTTGTAGATTTAATGAAAAAAAAAAATAAATAAAAATAAATGATTAAATAGATATTAGTTAAAGGTTTCCTGCTTTGAGTATTTAAGTGGCACAGTATCGCATAAAATTCACTAAAAACATAATAGAAAAGGTATGCTTGTCAGAACCAGTACAAAAAACACCTTTTCACAACACAATTAAGAAAAACTGAGCAATAGCTGTTTCAAATGAATATTATTACATACTGCCAGCCTTATGAAGAAGTTTGAAGTTGAAATGAACTGTACGATTTTTACCAGGAACTAAATAATGGAAAAAAGAAGAAAATCGTCATTTATTAGAAGACAATCGTAATTTATTAGAAGACAAAAATGTCATTGAACAAAGTCTTAAAATACAGTGTTGTAAAATTCTCCTTATTCATGTGATTGGATAACTGTGAATTGAATCAAGTTGGGATATCTTATTTCCACAGACATGATTGATGGTAAAATTATTCGAAGGGAATTTATAGAAAGTATTTACTATTCTGTCAACATTTTCTGTGATATATGCTTCCAAATTAAGTCCGATTTCGATCATTTTTAATTTGAATTTGTTGTATCAGCTCACTTTATGAAATTCTTCCATTTAATAATAGGGGGAGAGGTATTTAGAAGTTCAATAATTTGAAGATAACTCTTGATTAATTTTTCAACTCAAAGAATGTTTGAAATAAGGGATATTATTCTATTATATGTAAGTACAATTTTAAAAACTTACTTTCATCCAAGTATCCAAATGTCTTTAAACTTCAAATCTGATAGATGTATTGCACTTCTTTACACTTCTCCCATTTCTAGTCATTCGTCTAGTCTAAAATCTTTCAGCTAGAAGAAGAGTCCATTAACGTTTCTGTATTTTTTCTTTGTAGGAGTATCGATAACAACTCCATCTAATGGAATGCAATTCAATTTCGATTCACTTATGGTTGGAGGTACTGGGCTTACACCAGTTTCTGGTCCATTACCTTCCTGCAGTATTCAACAGAGAAATCTACCAATTAGTATTGCAGATGTCACCTCTCCAGACACATGTAATCCACCAAAGCTTGTCAGTTTATAAGCCATAGTGAGAGAGAGTGATTTTGCCAAAATCAATGATTTGTAAATATTTGGACTAGTTTCCTAATATATGAAAAAACCTTGGTTTTTCACAAACCTTTTCGCCAAATAACTGTTTTCAAGCTGTCAGTATGGGTACTAAGTATTACTTAGGATTTTCTACAATTTGATGATATTGATGTTTTTTCGAGACCTTTACTACTATTGAAATTTATTGGAAAGGTTGTTAAAATATTTGGAAGATTTTGATATTGGATTACAACAATCTATTGACTTTTTTGATGGTTTTCTATATCTTGTACATTGTGCTCTAAGTGGTTATACCATTTATTTCTCGAATGAAAACTTTCTGCATATTTGATTTTGAATATAATCTTGAATGATACAGACGAAGCCATTTTTGATGAGTGCTCACGTAAATTGACAGTGGTGTCTACTTTACCAAAATAGCCATGTTTAGTAATTAACGAAACCAAAAATATTTATTTTGTTCCAATGAACAGTGTTATTAGTGTCATATTATTTAATATAATTATATAATAATGTTCAATAAATATTATGATAGTAATTTTATTCTTTCTTTAATAGTCATATTTTGTTTACCAATACTAAACATGGACCATTCAATAAAAATAAGTAATACCGATGCTCAAGCTATTTTTGCTATATTGTATGCAGATATAATTTTGCTACCATGAAATGCCTTTTTTGTAATATAAATTTTTCAATTATGCGAAAATATTCCCTCCATAAATTTTATATAGTTTATAGGATCTAAACGATATATATTTTTGTAATAGAAAAATACTTCTATTCCAAATAAGCGAATTTGTGTTATTATTATTAGGAATATTAATATATATTGAAAAAATACTTTATATGAATATATATGAGCAATAAATGGATTACATTATTTGTAATCAATTGTCATTTTTATATTGTAGTTCTACAATTTTTGTATTTATTTTATGCAATGCTAATTTAAGAATAAAATGTTTATCTATTATCTCTCTTTTATTCCATATTATTCATAACCAAGTACTTGCATATATTGAGAATGAAAATGAAAAAGTATAGCTAGACTTTTGAGAAAGGAACAACTAAATACCTGTAGAAAGAATGATATTATTTTAGAGAGAATAAATCAACTTGTTTTTGTTCTTATAACTTTGGCTATTATACTCATTTCATCTTGATGTTTGTTCAGTAATAATGCACCCTAAGAAAAATCTTCATTTTTCATATTTATTGTATACATTCAGGAAACTCGAATGAAAAAAAAATGAATCAAAAATTTTATTTGAATAAACTTCCGCTTTCTTTATTGATTTTCTCATATCCTTCATTGAATGTGTCATGCTGTAATAATGAATAATTTTGAATTTCATCTTATTTTTATACTCATTGAGAGTTGTTCACTACCATGAATTTTGACTTTACTAAAATTTTGACAATTTCCAACGTGTTTGATTGTCTCAGTCTTTACTTGTTGGAAATTCATCTTGATGATTAAAAAGTAAAATAACTTATTTCCGCTTTATATATTTATTTTCACAACAATTGTTTCGTCATGATAACATGACTTTGTTACCATGCTCACCTGACGAAGTTATGTTATCATGACGAAACAATTGTTGTGAAAATAAATATATAAAGCGGAAATAAGTTATTTTACTTTTTAATCATGAATTTCCAACGTTTATTTGCACGGTTAAATTATGAAAAAAAAAGAGATTAAGACAAGCTACATGAGGATATTATATATTTTTCTGAAAATGACTGAAATATTTGTTGTTGCCAAAGTATTTTGCATGCACCATTTATTCATATTCTCCACTTAAAAAACCGAATCCTGGAATGGTATTCAATATTTCTAAAAGGTATTCAAAATGAATTAACATAAAAATCAGCAACTGTTAGATATTATTCAGATTTCAGGATAAATGTACTGTCCAAGATGATTATTTCAAATATACCCAATAGTAGGTAATGACTGCAAATAAATATAAAGAAACTAAAAGGTCTATAGAAGGAGAATCCAGACATTGCCTTCTATTCTCTCCCAACCAGAAAAGTTGTTCCAACACCCAGTATAAGGCAAAAGAAGCCTATGCTATGTTTCGGAAAACAGCTAGCATAAACTAACACGCCAATTCTAAATTTTATACTTACAAAAAGAAGCATGCAATAGACCTGAAGACAATAAAATTCAATACCGTATTAACCTTACCTAAGATGGAGATCGGCTTTTTCTAGATTTTTCTACCAGAGTATATCGATTCATCTGAGATTTTGCTTGATTCCAAATCCAAAATATAATCTATGAAAAATCTTCAGAATTTTCCATATTATCCAACACATAAGTCGAAGAAAGAAAATTTTAATAGGAAATAATTTAATTTTAATTTCAATATTCAAGAAATACGAAAATAATAATGAATCGCAAGTTGTTAGATTTACGCAGATAAAATCTGGGACCAGTTTTTTCTCTCCGTTTCCTGATTTTCTGGGGCAGTAGTTCTGCGGTAGAAGTAATTTTCAGAGTTCAAAAAAAAAGTTGTTAGGATTATGTATCATATGTCATTTAGAGATTCTTGCAGAGGAGTGTTCAAAAAGAACGGAATTTTAACCCTGTACACTTTATATATATTTGAGTGTTTAGTATTTTTTTTCAAACATAGAGAAGTTTTTGAAGTACATACAACCATAGTATAAGGAAAGGATAGTATGCCAGTGTAGTGCTTTTTTCGATTTTGTTGATGTTGAGCGCCATCTAGTTGTACTCACGTTTTACTCGAATTTTACTGTCAAAAATTGGTCCGTAAAGTGGAGCCCTCTGAAAAAATCGGTGTTATTTTGAAGAACTAAAATATTTGAAATAGAGTGGTCAGAAGATTTCTATATTTTGATATTTTTTCTGCTCTGTAATAAGCATTTACGCCAGTGACGTGTATTTGTGATAACCTCATAATAACATAAAATTGTTGGCAATGTCATGCGACCCCTTTTCAACCACGCCACTGAATTAATTATCGTATTATTTCTGCGCCATCTATAGCTCATGATTTAGCGCTATCTATTATCGAGTTACTTCTCCAAATCCAACTACAGTAGCAACCCCTGGTGACTATTTCCTTGCCGTCAAACGGCGGTTGGCTTACTATCCTTTCCTTATACTATGATACAATTCATCATCAAATGAATTAGTTTATAAAGGCCATGTAAGGAGTACTGACCATGATAATGACCTGATATTTGTGGTAAAAATATTAACCTCTGATCCCAACCAAGAATGTATTACTCCCTATAATTTTACTGAATATTTTATAGAATATATTGCTGAATATCATAATAATTATAGAACAAGATCAGAAAATCTACACTATCCAATTCACAGATTATCAGTGACGGAAAAACATCCATCTCACATGTGCATAAAATTGTTCAATGCACTTCCTAGTAATTTAAGAATTTCATGTAACCTGAATGTGTTCAAAAAAAGACTGAAAAACTCTCTTATAAATATTGAGCCATATTCGCTGAGCGAATACTTTGAAGCTACTAAACTCTTGTAGTTATATTTTTTTGAGACGTCTATATTCATTTGATCTCTTTTATCGTGAGGATTCCTTGAAATAAAGTTATTATTTATTTATTTATTCATATTGACTAACACTCTGAATATTGGAAATAAAGACAAAATAAAGAAATATTCAGCGTTCCACAAATAAAACGAATATTCATAAATGATTTCCAGAAAAAAATGGGACAGGGTATGTTTACAACAGCGCCACATATATGTATGTATTCATTATATCTCTTCAATTTTAGGGCCTGGTTCCATGGTAAAACAATACTTAAAATCTTGAAAATTTGTATTCTCTGGTTCACACTTCCAATATAATAATAATAATAAAATGGTTTATTCTGTTAGCTACAGGGTATAAACATATAATCACAGAGGCGTCAGCCTGTACGTGACTTCTAAATAAACAAAATATAATGCAGTAGCCAGTATTCAAATAAATTCACAAATCAAGATAAATTTCTTTCAAAATATTTCAATAAAAATAAAAAAATTAACAAAAACTCAAGAGCACAGTAATGATCACAGATACATTTTGTTCAACCTCTTGGGAGATATTTTTTTCTGTTCTCATAAGTGGTAGGCGAATCAGTTTTATTCCATTTTCAACACAAATGGTTTCATAATTAGAAATAAAGGAAGGATGAAAGGATTCTGTTTGGACTCAATATAAATATGTCAGCTTATTTTGTAAGCAAATCCACAAACCAATCACTACACATATACAAAAAGAGTTTTTGATGAGGTTCTTATATTGTTCATGAAGGAAACAATGGCAGCTAGGAACCTAGAAAGATGCATTGGATAGGGAGGCCTTGAAGAGGGAAGACGGCACTTGGCTGTGACTTAGGCTATAATATTGTATAATTTTATATTGTATTGTTTTGTAGCTTATTTCTCGTAAAATATATATTGTATCTTGTCTCTTGTATCACACGTTGAAATGTATGATGTCCCGTTTACAATTCCTCTGCTCAGGACATTTTGCCGGGGCGCCAAAATGTAGGGGCACAAAGTCAGTTAATAAAACAAAACTTTTGCACCTTTAAGAACTACGTCTTTACTTACTTTACTTAAGACTTATCGTCGTACTTTTGAACAATGCATGACGTTTTTCAATGTAATCGACAAAACGTCGTTTGATAAATTTGCCGATGTTAAAAAATACGATTTTATATGAAATTGAAAAGATGCCTGAGAGAAATAACAGAGGCTCCTTTAAATTAAATTCATATAAATTAGGCAAATCAGGGCGGCGAAATTTTATTTAGCCGAGGCGCTAAAATGTCTGGCGGTTAACAATTTTTTCTATTGCTCTTTTTCAAAAAATGTATATCAATTCGTTAACCTCTGTCTATCATAATAGAATCCTCATTATAGGCTTCAGGAAGGATATATATTATGAGACCACTGTGTTCAAAAATGATTTTGTCAGATGCTCTTCTAACATAAGCTTTACTGAAACTATGAATTTCCCTTTACCGCTTTTATGGTAATCTCTAAACAGACATTTCTGTGCCATCAAGAATGACTATCACATCAGTACATTTCTCAATGTTGCTGTAAATTATTACGGATTTCTTCAAATGGATCGTGGTATAAAGATCACATGTTTCAATACCGCCGCTAACAAATAAGTTAGCATGTCATAAAATTTCTTTTATACTTTGGGGGTAATGGCAATACAACCTTGCTTTTGCCATTCTTTAATTTTTAAATGTCAATATTTTTTTCCCTAATTATATTAAGGGATGAAACAACAATTTTTTGATTATTAATACCATAGTATAAGGAAAGGATAGTAAGCCAACCGCCGTTTGACGGTAAGGAAATAGTCACCAGGGGTCGCTACTGTAGTTGGATTTCGTGACTACCCAAAGTGAAGAAGTAACTCGATAATATATGGCGCTGAATCATGAGCTATAAAAAAAACCTAGAGATATCATTTCATGACGACTGGACCTGATTAGTGATTTCATGATAAGTTTTTGCATTGTACTTGTTTATCACAAATACACGCCACTGGCGTAAATGCTTATTACAGAGCAGAAAAAATATCAAAATATAGAAATCTTCTGACCACTCTATTTCAAATATTTTAGTTCTCCAAAATAACACCAATTTTTTCAGAGGGCTCCACTTTACGGACCAATTTTTGACAGTAAAATTCGAGTTAAACGTGAATACAACTAGATGGCGCTCAACATCAACAAAATCGAAAAAAGCGCTACACTGGCTTACTATCCTTTCCTTATACTATGTTAATACTAGAACTTCCATTGTTGTCAACATTTCGAAAGACTTCAAACCTGTCAAGCTGTTAAGTTTTTGATTTGTTGTAACATTGTTACAAATTGTCATTATTGATAATGTATACCTGTATGGAAACATCCTGATAGGTACTTCACTACTGCTGAAGGCCTGTGAAATTTTAATATCATCACTTAATTGATTCAACTAAAATATCTCGATACTTTACCTGAGTGGATGAGCATGGAGTTAATTCTGATGTTGATTTTGTGTCATTACTTCACAGTCAGATTTCCACTGAAAATTTGGCAAATATTAGAATTAGTATGATTTAAAAGGATCGTAATATAGTTCCATTTGGTTGTACAGAATCATATCTATTTAAATTCCATCCTTATTCCTTCTTGGTGTTACCTGTAAGTTAATGATTGCACACGCCATCAAAGCTTTCTACCCTACGTATGAAAAATACCTTTCTCTTCTATAGGTGGCTTCGAGATGAACTTGAATCGTTGTCCGTGAATATCATGGAATTTATATGAATTAAAATTCGTTCACCGAATAGATTCAATTAATAATCATCAAACAAGGAATATGAAACATTTATAATATTGTGAGGCCAGTAATACATTTTTGCTGAGATTTCGAAATGAAATATGAATTAAAGAGGAAGAGCATAACATCATTCTGTGCGCTACCGCCTATGTTGATTCGAATTTCGGATTGTACACATTGAACAGCTGATTCTGACGTTATGGAAGTTCTTGACACTTTCTGAAGAATTGTCTTGATTTTTTTTTTTATTATAAAACGTTCAATTATATATTGTACAAAATGTTCAAACGGAACGGTATAAATCCAACATGTTACGTTCTTGACAGACAATATCAAAATAAATGTGTGATCCGATCGAAATTATTTAGTGAAAGATTAGCTAACGCTAGAAGTTTATATAAAAAAGATCTTTTTGCTCATTATGGGTGTGTGAATGCTATCGAATTTTCAAATGATGGTGAACTATTAATCTCTGGTAAGTATTTTTCGATCAAAATGCAAATTTAACTTTTTAATTTTTTTTTTGTATTGAATTTAGATAGATTATTGCTCTTTATTTTGATTTCAGTAGTACCCTCACTTATTTCATAAAACTGCTTAATAATATTTTTCATTCTTGAGAAAATAGAGATATGCCAAATTATCTTTCACTCCAATCTCGACTGGGTGGTAGATCACAATTAGTAATAATATTTCAATAGCGTATGTCATAACACTCAATGATCATTTTATTAATCTTAAGCAAGGAAAACGTTTGAATTTTTTTGAAGAATTGTAGGTGGTAGTAAGTGCATTAGTAAGGAATCATCAGTTTTGATAAGGTATATCCAACTTAATCGATGCATTTCTGACTATTTGTCTTTTCATATAATCGTGATGATTATAAATTAACTTACTCATCATAAAAATATGCAATCAACTGAAAATAGTAACTACTATGGAATGGTTCTGAATATGTAAATAACCTATATAGAGTTCAATTTTAAACGTGTTTCATAGTACATATAGGTATATTGATTAGTCTTATTTTTGCAATTCTCAGTGGGTTTCTTTTTTTGTAAATATATAATCTAATCCTAGGTAACCTAACCACCTTTCTGAGCGATCGTTATTTTTAATACGAATATTATTATGTTGTAGCTATTTGTGGATAAGTTGCTGTAAAATTTCTAGTGCTACTTATAATTGCGACTCAATTATTGTCCAAGTTTGTTTATATTCTCTTGGAAAAAAAGACGTCGAGTCCAAAGTATAGAAACATCTACAAAATAATACAAGACAATATTTTGTTTTTGGCTAGTTTATGATGTTTCACAAACTAGCCAAAAATAAAATATTGTCTTGTAGATGACATTCGTAGGATTATTTTGGCTTTATTCCTTTATTACATATAACCCGTTTTCAAGGCAAGATACAGGATGATAAATGTCATTTTTGAGCATTAATTTGTGACTGTGGTGCATATTTGTGACCTTTGAAATAAGAATTTCTCAATACATAATTGTATTTTTTGTTACTCGATGGAAATCCTGTAGAATCCTAAAAAAATTATTTCACAATGCAAAACCTGTACAGTAGCGATTTTTTATTTTGGCTGCCAAATTGGATTGCATCCTTTGGTTCGGAAATACTCAATTTTTTGAGAATTCCCTGAAAAAAATTCTAAAACGGGCATTTTTACATGTTTACTTTTGAAATAATCCATAGGCTATTTTCGAGGCTATTTTATTCTTCCAATATGACTTTTCAGAAAAATTCTTAGCCTAAAGAAAGGCCAAAATTTCAACTGTAGTAATGTTAATGTGAAATTACATATTGTTTAATCAGAAAATCACAAAAAAAGTAAGTTCCGCTAATATTTTAATATTTGCGACAATTGTTTCGCCAACACTGTGGCTTCATCAGGTTACATTTCGACTGATCATTCGGAATGTATAATAATAATGACGTAAAACTTGTGAGGAACTGATTTTTTCATCATAACGGTCAGATTTCATGTGAAATTTTGGTTTTCAATTTTTTTGACTTCTCGAAAATTCACCATCCATTTTTCTCTAACTGCTGCAGTTCCGGAGATCCTATTTTGAACCCCATGTAGAATACACCTGTTATGTGTATAATAAAATGACCCTACTCTCTCAAATTGGAAGCAAAAGTGGAATTGTCCATTGCTGGGATTTTTTTTATTGAAATCGATTATTTAGTACTCGCACGATCCATAATGTGAAATACTTATTAGTTACCCCAACCACATTCCATTAAATTCGGATGACAATTAGAGAAGTTGAGGCTGTAACAAAAGTTTGTAGACACACACCGACAGACGTACAAGAAACCAAAGTTGTTCACAATAGTCTGAAAGACATTTTGCTAGCAGAAATTTATTTTGAAATGGGAGACCAAATTTAGAAAGTGATCAGGTAGCTACCTTTACTTTAGGTAGAGTCGGAAGTGGGAAATATCTTTCAAGATTATAATATTTTGTCAGACCATAAAATTTCTCTTATGGATCGTTTTCAGTAATTGCCAGTTAGTCATTTTCTAAATTTCTGTATTCAACACCAATTCGAAGGGTTGTTGTGTAGAAATATTCAATATGGATTTTGTTTAGTAGCTGCCAATTGATTTGTTTTCAATCCAATAATCTTCAGCAACGTATTTATATTTTCACTGTCTTCAAGAAGGAAATATTCAATTCTTCACTCCAATTTGAGGAGGTTTTTTTGTGATAATTATAAGGTCAAGAATTATTTTATTATATGAATAGTGTTGTGTGAGTATCGATTTATCAATTTCAATAAAAAAGGATATTTCACTCATCCTAATTTCATAGACGAAAAACCGTTGGTGTATTCTCGCAAAACGTGTACAGGGGGATTCCTAACTACGGTACGGTTCATTAGATCATTTTAAGAAAAAGAGCTCCTACAAATTCTGGAGGTACTTCGTTTCCGAGAAACAGGGATTTAAGTTTAAAAAAAACGGTAGGTATTTGGAAATTAACGTAAATATTCTTGAACCGTTTTGGATGAAATTTGGTGAAGTTATTTGAAGTTTGGAGTAGCAAGTCACTTATTTAGCCCTAACTAGATTGAAATTATTAGTTCCAGTGGCATATCAGTGGGATTAACAGCCAACGATATTGAAAAAAGTACGCTTCTGACTTTTTGTGGCTTTTCAATTTTTTTGAGATTGAGCATTTAAAAATAGAATTTTTTGTCTCCTTTGTTTTCTTCATATCTAGCTTCGTTTTCGATAAAAACAATTCAAGCCACTCTATTGCATATAATATCATGACGACCAGATAACAGTGATAATATTGTCATATCTTGAAAACGAAGCTTGATATGAAGAAAACATAGGAGAACGAAAATTTGTATTTTTAGGTGTTTAATCTGAAAAACCAAAGAAAGATATTTACGATAAGTTATAAATACCTTCCTTCTTTAAACTTCAACGCCCTGTACTTCGGGAACGAAGCAACTTCGGACATGGACAATGTTCGTAGGACCTTTTTTTTCTTAAAACGACCTAATGAATCAGTCTCTGAAGTTTCGTACCGTAGTAAGAAATCAACCTGTATACACACCTGCAAAATTAGGAAAATGGACAAAATCTCAACGAAATGTCTAGTTCATTTTCTCTTGAACTCTTCGGCTGATTTTTGTAATTTTTTTTTTAATTGTAACTTGAATCCTCGGGAACATAAATGCTCCGATATCGTCCTCATTTACTTCCTTTTTTGTTATTTACAGGGTGAAGAAAAAAACATTAAGAGTAAGTTATTATTCAGAACACCGTGTGGAGTGATTCGTTGATAGGCGAGAATTTTTACGAACACTCTTCTTAATTTTTTCTGAACATTTACTCTTTTTATTTTTACGATACTTCTTAATTTTGACAGAAATATCAGCACTTCAATATGGTACCGTTATTGAACGAAAAAATTATGTTTTGAATCGCAAAATTAATTTCGATTGGACTTATTCAATTGGAAATTCATATTGATTTCATTGAAATAAATATGAACACTTTTAATTTCCACAGAATTTTTATTAATTCGACAATTATTTCACCGTCACTTTCGGTTCAGGGTATGATTTGAAATTATTTAATTGAAAATAAATAAACACTTTTAATTTCCGACTTTATCGAGAATTGGTTATTTCGTACTTTGCAATAAACCAATTCTTGATAAAGCGTGGAAATTAAAAGTGTCTATATTTATTTTTATCAAATTAATTTCAATTTATAGCTTGATTCAAAAGTGGTATAAATTGTAATTGTATTGATGATTTAATTAAATCATTAATAATTTAATTAAATCTACATTTTTACCGATTGATATAAAAATTAATAATAATAGAATGAAAAGTCGTTCATCAAGGAACAACAAAGAAATGTTACAATTTTCTGTTCATCATTCGAACGGTTGTATTTTGTTGATTTATGTAATACTTTCCATTGAAATTTTCCGAAAAGTGTATGATTTTATACATCTAATGAATTAAGTTTTTCTATCTAATGAATATTTCATAGAAATAATGAACACTCAACATTAATTTCAGAATAGTTATATAATATCAATGAATAGAGGTATATATATATGTTCGTTGGAGAATAAAATTTCATTATATTGATGAAAAAGTACATATTTTATCAATAGAAACAAGTTGATGATTGCCATTCTTCAATACGATGAACACATTTTTTTAGTGTAAAATTAAGTAATCGTAATTAATACAAAGAAAATATGAGAGTATTCGTAAACATGCTTTTCTAACTCAGAATCACTCCTCAAGGTGTTCTGGATAAAGGCTTGATTTTCATTCTTTCTGTTCACCCCTGTGTATAACAAAACAGAATTAGGACATTAAAAAAATCCTAAAATTCAAGAGAATAGAACTAGAAACTTCTTAAAGATTTTTTCCGTTTCCCTAATTTGTAATATCTTTTATTTTGCCGTATTACAACCTATTTCTAAGAAATTGATTTGAATAAGTGAAATGTTCTTGGTCCCTTAACCGTGAGTTGTGCCATATTTGGCACAAATCATAATATCAAATTTTTTCGCGGGTTAGACATGAGACAGTCAATTATGCCAAAAGTATGTAATTCAGAAAAAAATGTTTCAACTAAAGGTTTTTTTGAGGTCAGCTTGATTTTATTGTTAGTGCAGATTCTTATTCTTCATTAAAAAAAGGAGTAACTCAATTTTGTTGAAGCGCTTGCAGAAATATCCATGCAGAATCTTCGAAGCGATGTAATCAATCATTTATTGAAAAAATTGATAAATGTATCGAAATCCGAGGTTATAATTTTGAACAGTTACTGAAATGATATGAAATTAATGAAAAAATGATCATTATTGAAATAATATTAAATTTTTTCCCAACTGTTTGAATAAAATTTACTTCAATATTCTGAAATCCGATAAAAAAATTGAAACAAAAGTTACTATTTTTTTAAAAGGTTTAAGAATCTGCACTAAAAAATATACCTCTCCTTTTGAAAAAACAAGTTGACCTTGAAATAACTTTGAAGTCAAAGTTAAAAAATATGTTCATTTTCTGTGTCCCTTTTTATCATGCAATTTTTAATTTCAAACAGTTTTCTCTAAAGTACAAAGTGTTCGAGATAATTTACTGTCTAAGTTGAAAGGCGCAAATTGTATACGTACCAAATACGCGACATATAAAAAAAATGCGAAAAGAAATGATGCGGTAAGGGGTTAATACATTTGTTGGAATATGATTAAAAAAATATTCGGGGTAAACCTCTTACATTATAATATCACCTCATCGTATATTTCATGAGAATCATCGAGCCCAGGAATGCGAAATAATTTTCGAAACTAATTTGTGTTTTAGGTGGTGATGATCGCCGGGTACTTCTTTGGTCTATTCTCAACACAATTCACGGCGAGGGATCTCCAGTATCTATGCGAACAAATCACTTGAGCAACATATTTTGTTTGGATTTCGATTCAAAAAATTCCAGAATTTTCTCTGGAGGCAATGATGATCAGCTCTTGGTACATGATATACAAACGTAAGTTTATTTGTAGAATAATTAATGGGATAAATGTTTCTCATTTAAAATATTACTATTTACTATTTATTTATGACATGTAGAGATACAAGCATAAAAATGCACCATCAATATTACATGGTAAGTCACAACAGCAGAAATTTACAAATAGGTATATAACATAGGACGTATTTTATACAAACTATTTCATTACATTTCAAGATAAAAATTCCCTCAAGTCGTAAATTGTTTCCTTGAGTAACAAATTTTTCACCTTCCCTTTAAATTGAGCGAATGGAAGCGTTTTAAATTCTTGGGGGAGTCTATTATAAAGTTTAACCGCGGTGTAGTTTGGACCTTGTTGAGTCCTCTTTATCCTGGAGTGAGGTATCACCAGTGAGCTTTTTCCTCGAGTGTTATGTTCATGGTAATTTGAGCCCACTGGATACTGCTTCAGATGTAATGTATTACAACTAGAAAGAATAATTTCATCAACTAGATTATTTGGCTATTGCGTTACATCAAACATAACGCGAAAAATTTGAAACCTTGTAACTTGAAATCCTGTATTAACTGTGCCAAATAAGGGACAGTGCAAACTGAACAGTCTCCTTCCAGTCGTAATCGGTGGGATATAAATCCGACTAACTGGGTGGCGACAGTAAAACATTAACGCCTGCATTTGTAGAAAACCCATTGGTTAGCGACCATTATTTATTTATTTATTTATTTATTATGGACATGTGTTCTCTTGTTTGGATGGCCATCTATACAGGGTGTCCCGGGAGTAACTGTTCATACTCTTACCAGAGGTAGAGTAGGACTAGGTGAGTACGGATTGACTGCAAAAAATTAATTTCTGCCTTTCCTAAGAAGGCTACAGGGTGAGTTTGCATATTCATATTAAACAATAATCTGAGAATTAAAATGACAACTGTCAAGCCGAGTGGGCGTGGTTACCGAATACCGAACCTAACCAGAATAAAAGTACGGTTGCTCTGGTGACAGCTAACTCACTGAAGTTTGAGGAAATAGTAACCGTCTTTTGAGGAATTTGATATAAACGGCCCACCACCTTACTAACCATAGTAACCAAGGTGATATACGGACCATACCCTTAGTCAGTTTGTTGGTTTTTGCTTCATGTCACCGACTGCTAGTGCCATAGGTGCACCATAGGTCAGCAATTTGACGCTATTTATCTGAATCTTGAAGATTGATAGGCCTTAGCTGACTAGTTTATTTTCTCATGTGTCTCTGCCTGCTGCTATCCACGTTAGAGACCCAAACACATTTCTGGTATTTCAATACCAGAAATGTAAATTAATATTTGTATTAATAAATTCTCACGAAAAACTGAGAAATGAAATTTTGTCTGAGCAAAAAATGTACAAAGATGAAACAGTGCACTACCCAAATTTTCAAAAGAATGGTATGCAGTTGCTTCAAAAATCAGCATCCGGCGCTGGAGTATTTGGGGCAGGTACCAAGTACTTACTATCATTAGGTTCAAGTGTCTTTCAGGCAGAAACACCTGCCATCGGAAGATGCAACGATGCGTGGAAACGAACTTCGAAAAAAAAAACTACCAGAAATGTGACATATCAGTCAAATCTATTATTTAAGCACTACTGTGTTTTCATACCATCGATTCGAAGTTGATATGGAAAAGCTGAAGGAAAATCAATGAATTAAGGCAAGATTATTAAGGTTTTTATGTGTTGGTTCCTGATCACTCGGAAATCAAAAGAAACGAAGAGACAAATACACTTGTCAGGAAGGAAGAATTTTGATAGTCAAGCTGTTATTATAGCACTGACCTCCCATATCATCGATTCGAAGTTGATATGAAAAAGTTGAAGAAAAATCAATGAATTAGGCTGTGTTCAGATCACTCGGAAATCAAAGGAAACAAATAGACCAATACACTTGCCAGAAAAGAAGCACAAACGCCTTTTGCTAGCTCAAAACATTCCTGAGCTATAGGTAAATACACCTATAAGAAATACTTTTGAGAGATTGAGAAAACTGAAAGATAAATACTCAGGTGTAATCTTCCAGGGATGGATCACTTCAAAAAGTTCCTTCAAAACTAAGCCCAAAAAATACTTGGATCTCAGTAAGACAAACTACACCTCACTGGATTCCTTATAGGGCATTGTCGCCTCAAGAAGGACCAAATGAGAATTAGATTATCAGTAACTGACGAGTGGATATTCTATGGGGGGGAGGAGGAAACTCTTGATCACCTGGTCACAGAATTTCCCGCCATTGCAAGCTAACGCAAAAAAATGGTTTGGACCATTTGGTTTGGATACTTGTAGAACTAAAAATGAAGAAGCCATGTCAGATCCTGAGAGGTTTATTAGAACACTGGAACTAACAGCGAGCTAAAGATGTAGTAATGAGAACAGTTCTGATGAGGGGCATATTAAGCCTTGAGCTCGGAGTGCAATGTAACCCCTCACATAGTAATCTGTTATCAATAGAAAGCTTTGATTTATGCCAATTCAAGTTGGAGAATTTTTTTTTCTTGGCGTAACGGTTTTTATATACATAATTGAAAATAGACGTGCCACTAAACCACTAAATTTTTAGGAGTTTATGTGGACAATCAATTGAATTGGTGCGACCATATTCATCATCTATGCAAAAGACTCAATCGGGCTATTTATATGATAAGGGTGTTATCTCGACGGGTAGATAAGCAACTTTTAAGATCCATTTATTTTGCGAATTTTGATTCTATACTCGGGTACGGAATCGTGATTTGGGGTAGTGGTTCCGATTGCAATAAACTGTTTGTACTTCAAAAGTCTGCTTTAAGATCTATGATTGGTCCAAAATATAGAGAATCATGCAGAGGGCACTTCAGACAGAATAGAATTCTCACTTTCTTTGGATTGTTTATTTTGGAGTGTGTTCTTTTTGTGAAAACAAGTCCCCATTATTTCGAGGATCTCAAAAATATTAATAACACAAGACGTACCATTCCCTTTCACTTTCCGATACATAAAATGTCATTAACTGAAAAAGGTACCAAGTATATGTGTATTAAATTTTATAATAATCTACTCAAAAAATGTACTAGACATAGTTGATATTAGGAAATTCAAGAAAAATCTCACAGACTTGATTATAAATATGGAACCTTATTCTATTTCAGAATTTTTGAATTGTTGTGATATAGATTCTAGGATCTAGTTTGATTTTTTTTTTCTGTGTACAGGATTCAGGGAATAAAGCTATTGTTATTGTTATTTGTAAAATATAATTTCTATCGAGTATACAATTTTAATCAGGTCATTTTTACAGGAGACTTCTTGTAGATAAAATACTTCACAAAAAACCAATATATGGCTTACACGTAAATCCTCAAAATGATGATATTGTAGCAACTGCAGGCGACGATGGAAGAATATTAATTTATGATCTTAGGGAAACTTCTGAACCAAGTATGTATTATTATAAATTTAATATTACTTCTCACATATTTGTCTCATATAATTGAGGGAAATTTATTTAGAAACTATTTTTCGTTTATTATTAATGCTCGTTGTTTTAATTTTTTCATTAATGCTTACGGACTTTTGAAGTTACATGAGTAAATTCATTTAACTTAATGTTTTTCAAGTACTAACTTCTTCTGCATTTTTGAAATATAAGGTTGGATGATGTGATTTTCTAAATAGCTTATGTTCCTATTACATTATTTTTCAGGATCTGTTCTATGCTTGGCTAAACAAAAAACTGGTTTTCACTCTGTTATGTATAATCCAAGAAATACGAAATTGTTGACAACTGCAAATGCGGAAGAAGGTATCGCCCTCTGGGATTGTAGAAAACCTAAAGAGTAAGTTTCTGAAGTATACAGGGTGTCCCATAAGTGGCACGTCAAAGTGACACCGGAGGTAGGTCAGCTAAAGAGGGACCTAACCATCCTAACATGACCCCAGTAAAAGTTGCATGGTTTTCGAGTTATTACCAAATTACGTTTTTTAGTGAATTTTCACCTGTTTTAACATTGTCAGGGTCAGAATTCTGCTGGAAAGCTCTCGAAGCTTATTTTTTTTGTTGTAATGGAATCTTAAATAGTTATTTAAGATGACATGAGTAGGATTCTGTCAAAAAGTTATGTGGATTTCCGTAAATTAATGGATAAATCTTGATTTCAATTGCTAGCAAAACGAGAACTTCGACTTTGGACACCTGCTGTGAAAAAAAAATCCTTGAAACAAAACGAGCAAGTAACATCAAAAAATTGGGCATTTTAGACAGATTTAGGAATGGTACAATACACGAATCTTATGCCCATAAAACTAGGTATTTTCATCATTTTACCGATGCCCTACTTAACTAAGTTGAAACTAGGAACCCCGCTATCAGGTAATTTTGCCGCTTGCTATGACATTACATTTGATACCGGGCTTTGTTATTATTTGTTAAAGTCACAATAGGGAAAAAGATGGATTAGGGGAAGCGAAAAAGGAATATTATTGAAAAAAAAGGTAAATTAATTAAAAACAGACTTAACTTTCGATTATTTATTTAATTCTTAAATCTAACTTACAGTAAATGTTCAAACTGTTTCCCTCGGATTCTAATGCATAAATGACACCGTTTTATAAAATTACGATTCAATTTTCTTAAACTAATTTCCGATATGGTCCGGGCTGCGTCGAATACGCGTTCACGCAATTCTTCCTCGCTTCTTATTGGTTTTGCAAAAATCGAAAATTGAATCGTAATTTTATGTATGTATGTTTATGTATATGTATGTTTATGTATATGTAAACTTTGATGATGAATATATATATTATAAAACGGTGTCATTTATGCATTAGAGTCCGAGGGAAACAGTTTGAACATTTACTGTAAGTTAGATTTAAGAATTAAATAAATAATCGAAAGTTAAGTCTGTTTTTAATTAATTTACCTTTTTTTTTCAATAATATTCCTTTTTCGCTTCCCCTAATCCATCTTTTTCCCTATTGTGACTTTAACAAATAATAACAAAGCCCGGTATCAAATGTAATGTCATAGCAAGCGGCAAAATTACCTGATAGCGGGGTTCCTAGTTTCAACTTAGTTAAGTAGGGCATCGGTAAAATGATGAAAATACCTAGTTTTATGGGCATAAGATTCGTGTATTGTACCATTTCTAAATCTGTCTAAAATGCCCAATTTTTTGATGTTACTTGCTCGTTTTGTTTCAAGGATTTTTTTTTCACAGCAGGTGTCCAAAGTCGAAATTCTCGTTTTGCTAGCAATTGAAATCAAGATTTATCCATTAATTTTCGGAAATCCACATAACTTTTTGACAGAATCATACTCATGTCATCTTAAATAACTATTTAAGATTCCATTACAACAAAAAAAATAAGCTTCGAGAGCTTTCCAGCAGAATTCTGACCCTGACAATGTTAAAAAAGGTGAAAATTCACTAAAAATCGTAATTTGGTAATAACTCGAAAACCATGCAACTTTTACTGGGGTCATGTTAGGCTGGTTAGGTCCCTCTTTAGCTGACCTACCTCCGGTGTCACTGTGACGTGCCACTTATGGGACACCCTGTATGTTCTATTAATTAGAATTAAGACTACTATTGAGTGGTACAATTATTGAAAAATACATTCCAACTTCAATGCAATATAAAAATTTAAGAATATGTAGTTTGAACTATTTCATTTAATTCTTTTTCAGGCAATTGATTCATTTCGATTCACAAGCAGGTGCTGTAAGCGGAATCAGTGCATGCTTTAATTCTTCAGGGTCTCGCATTTTGGCTTTGAGAAGACGTCTGCCACCTGTTCTATACAATAGCCAGCAAGAAGAAAGTATTTGTCAATTTTATCATCCCAATTATTATAATTCTTGTACAATGAAAACTTGTTGTTTTGCTGGAGAAAATGATGAATATGTTCTAAGTGGATCTGATGATTTTAACCTCTACATGTGGTCTATACCAGAAGATAATAGTGAGTTAACACATTTTTTCTCAAACGAATTATGTCAAAATAAAAATATTGACTTAGCTTTCAGAGTTCATCTGACAATGATCAAAATGAAAATTTGTTTTATTTAGGTGAATGGGGTTCAACACACTTAGTATTAGAAGGACACAGATCAATAGTGAATCAAGTGAGATATAATAAACAAAACAATGTGATAGCTTCATCAGGTGTAGAGAAAATGGTTAAGGTAAACAATTTGATTAATTTTTGTTCAATTTTTTTTTTCATAATTTTTTGATTACTAAAAAGAAATAAATTTCCAGTTTTGGACCACTCTTCCAGTTGGGGACTGGGAAGGTTCCTTACTGAATGAAATGATTGAACCAGGAAGATCAGTTTATTCGCATGAAGAATATATTCGTCTGGTCGGAGTTACTGGAGAGGTATGATCCACTATTATACAGGGTGGCCATTTGAAAACGAAACAGACGAGATTACAGACGAAATAAAGTTTTTCGATAGAAATGCTCGGACAGGTCGATTTCTGTTTCGAGGGGGACAACTTAAGATGTAGGTTACGGACGCATAGCGCTTCAACCCTTGCTACTACAACCCTCACCCCCAAATTTTGAATAGGGAAGATGGGGTGAGTGATACCTCATTTGAAAGGTATTTTTATACTGATTTCAGCACAGTAATTGTTTTTTCATTTTATGCATTAGTTCTCGAAATATTCTTAACTAAGTATTTGAAAATGAAGTGGTGTTTTCATGGCACTTGTAGTGTTTTGTGAAAAATCGACATTTTGAGCTTCAAAACAACCATGACTGTGGCTTCCTTCCTAACTAACGCATGAATATTTCGAGAACTAATGCATAAAATGAAAAAACAATTACTGTGCTGAAATCAGTATAAAAATACCTTTAAATTGAGGTATCACTCACCCCATCTTCCCTATTCAAAAATTGGGGGTGGGGGTTGTAGCAGCAAGGGTTGAAGCGCTATGCGTCCGTAACCTACATCTTAAGTTGTCCCCCTCGAAACAGAAATCGACCTGTCCGAGCATTTCTATCGAAAAACTTTATTTCGTCTGTAATCTCGTCTGTTTCGTTTTCAAATGGCCACTCTGTATATTTGGTTATTTTCATTTAAAAAATTTAAGTGATTTATCAAGTAGTAAAGAAACAAATATATTTAAGTATTATGAAGTCCTCAAGAACAGGTTTTATCCCTTTTTTTTGTTAACTATTTCCGATAATGCAACTTTGTAATTGTTTGAAAAAAAAATTAACTCCAAGTAGAATAAAATTGTAGTTGTTAAGTTCAATACCATTTTTCAGTCTGCATATTGAAATGTCTTACTCTTTATTTTTTTTTAGAGGATTTCACATGATTACAGTGAGCATTCAATTCTAGAAGATTCGAGAATGATGGCATTTTTTGATTCTTTAATTCAGAGAGAGATAGAAGGATGGGAATCTATGAATAGCTCAAACAACTCTGATTCTGATAGTGATTCTTCAACTCAGGTAAAATTGTTTTTTCACTACTATTTCCATTATTATAGGAAGAAATTTTTATAAGATCAGAAGATATATAAAGACAAAAGATAAACTATAATACTCCCTAAGTGCTTTTTGGAATAATTTCAATAAAATTCCTTCTTTATGTTCTTGACAATCAATCACCTTATCGAATAATCTCTTTTAAGTATATTTGTACAATTTTTGAAATTGTTTTATAATTCATTTTTAAATATTTTGCTTCAGGAAAGAATCTAGAGACCTCGTGAAATTAACCCTTTATCTCTAATTCGCCATTTCTTTGAAATTTTACTCTATTGAGCTAGGCAGTTGAGAGGGGTCTATACCATTTCAGTAAATAATTCAAAAATTAGTACGCTCTTTATTTTACGCTGGAGACCATTGATTTATATGAGGTTTTCATTATTATTCACTTTAAAGAGTTTGTCATTGTGGAGAGTTCTTATTTATTAATTTTTATGGAATTAAAAAAAAAAGAATGAGATGAATTTTTTATTGAAGAATAAATATATGAATGATGAACCTTTCCTAAATAAAAATATTATACAAGAAGTCTTCTCAAAGGCTGAAAATACGGTTCTTCTAAAATTAAAAATAAAGACTTGAAAACATATTTCGAACTCTTGCAAGTGGTTGAAAAGGACGGTAAATCATAGGAACGTTTGAGATTTTTTTCATCATGGAAAGTGGTGGGATCTCAAAAACTCTGAGGAGAGAGGAGTATTTGAACTTTGGCAGATTACGAGAAAGCCATGTGTTATAAACCGCACTTAATGCGGAATTTCTTTGCTTTGTTGGGAAACTAACCCATTTTTAAATCATAAAAAAACAAATCTTGGAAAAAACAAGTGTGAAATAAAATTTTTATACATGACATTAGTCTTTTCAACAAAGACATGTCATTTCAAGTTGAACAAATAATTGATCCAAATAATAATTTCTGGCCGTTCCTTTCTTGACATTTTCTTATTGATGTAGCATATAGGTACATATATTCTTCCACATTTTAGTGCATTTACACAGTTTTTGTTTAATGTTTCAGAGTTATAATAAATTGAGTAAACTGATGTATATAAACTCAAAGATGAATGAAGAACCTAAGAAATCGAAACAAAATAAAATTGCCCAATTGATTTCCAAAAAGAGAAAAGTCCTTTTGAAAATGGCACATAAAAAATCGAAGCATCAAAGGTATGTAACATTATATAAAAGTGTTTATTTCCTTTATTTTTAATTTTACTAACCAGTCATTGAACTCTGTAGTGTTTACCTCGTAAAAGCAATGGCGGCTCGTCAGAGGAGGTAAGGGGTGCTAAGCCTCCCTATACAATGTCGGGTCAAAATTGCATCAAAATATTGTCAAACTTAGATCATAACATTTCATCTAACCAGGTAACTCGTGCTTAAGGTCTCATCCTTTTCTAAGCAAGCTGTACTGCAAATAATATTGCAGAAGAAGCTAGGCAATCATGTCTTGTCAACTTGACTTTATTTATTTAATTTCCGGTATGAAGGGATGAAAATGAATTTCATGACTCGCTTAGTTCTTTTGTTGTTCGACTTTCATGCTATACATGCAGGACAAAAAGATGTAGGGTAAACTATTTTCAATGAAAAATTGCCAATTTTTGTTATAGGAAGAAAATAATTGATTAAGAAGAGTTGTGTCTATGCCCTCAAAATTTTTGCCCCAGTTCAAATGACCATGCCATTGCTCACTAGAATAATTTGCATTTGCAATAAATTTTATTGTTTTTAGAAATGGTAAAGTGAAAGACCCAGATGATAAGCAAGTCCGCTCTTGCAAATGTAAAAGTACAACAAAACCAAATAAAAACAATTCTACCAAAAAGTCACCTAGAAAAGAATTGCCTAATGAAAGGAAAACACACGAGCCTTCTTCTGTGAGGGGTAAATTGAAAAGATATAGAACGAAAGAAAGTTTGCGAGATATGTGTGATAATTTCAATTCTTCAATAGATACACCCAGTACAAGTACTGGGATAACCAGTTCACATAACAATCTTTTTCGTGTTATAGAACAGGATTCTGAAGAAGATATACCTCCTAATGGCTGTGTTGAAAATAGTATTGTTCCAGAAGAAAACCTTGTCAATATTCTTCCTACGCCAATCAATGGTACACAAGATATGTTCGTTCACACCCTCACAACCTACTCAAATGATAATTCTGGGTCTACTACTAGAGACAATTCAGTAAGTTCTCCATCAACTTCCAGACAAAACAGATATCGATATGACTCTGCTGTTTGTATTGATGGAGGATTAGATAGGGCCTCTTCTAGTAGTGACGCAACCTCTAGCTTTCCTAGAAGTACGTTCAATGGTTCATACCCTCCACTAGAAATAAATGCTGATAACAGTGACAGTGATAGTGATATTGACTATGTTACACCTCCAAAAAAAAGGTGCACAATAAGTGATTTAGATAGTGGTTTTGCAACAGGACCAAGTTCAAGTATGAACTCCTATGAGAAGAATTCTAGTAGCCACCAAGAGTGTTCTGATGATGTTACTTCCTGCAGTTCGGATGATGAACTTAAATATGAAAGATTCAGAAAACGCTTGAAGAAAAATAAAATCAACAATATTCGTAGAAGGATAACGGAAGATTCTGATTCGAACTGAGGTTTTTATTGATAATTCAGATATTCCTATATCAAGAAATTGAAAGTTAGTTTCTTCCTTGAACTGTACTGCATATTATTTCGTTTTTGCTGAAATTATAATTTTAAGTGAGTGATGGAAGTCTGAATACCTATTTTAAATGATTTTTATCGATTATATATAATTAATTTTAATGAAAATATTTCATTATTAGAATGTTGAATATTTATGTTGTATGAATGTGAAAAATAAAATGTTTATGAAATAATGTTAATGAAAATGATAAATTTTTTAGGCGCGATTATTGGAGATTTAATTCCAAAGCTTCAAAACTAAAATTCAATTTCATGTGTTGATGTACTCTTCAAAATCAACTCATATTTGTACATCATTTTAACATAGGAATTGAAATTTCTTTTCCTATTGGTTTATGTTCCAAAATAAAATTTTATTTGATGATTTAACTAAAAACCTGAGTATCATGTAAATAGATTATGTTATCTCATGTGTTTTTAAATCTTGTTGTTGAAGTTAAATCTACTCATTGTGCAATAAAACTTTTCATTTATGTTTTAAATGAATCAAATATTTTGTCATGACAGTATATTGCGTATCTCAATTTCTATAAATTGTTTATTATATATGAAAGTGGGAAGAAACTTTCTTATTTTTGTTTCAGAGTTTATGTATCAAATTATCTGATGTTTAATTAAATGCTATAAAAAACTGATTGAAATATTTTTCACAAGCCACATTCATAATAGGTATGTATTGATGAACTAAGACATACTGCAATTATTGTTTCCATGTGATTAATGCATATTCAATTGATAATCATTTAGAATTGAATTATTATTCCTTCAATAATTGAGTGAGGATGTAAATTTATTGAATTCCCAAAAAAAAATCATTAAATACATGGAAACTAGCGAAATCGGCAGAAGACATGTATCTTTGTGGTTACTTCATTTGAAACAGGAAATTTATATCGCAGTTAACATTTGTAAACTTGCATAGATATGTCAATTAATATACATATATTGTTGAAAGTTGGAACGTTTTTAACATGTCTCCTAAGTCCCCCAGAATTTAACAGAAAATCGCCTAGGGAAACAACTCTATCGCTTTGGTGATTGCTAATAGCACAGCTAAGGTTTTACCATATTTTTCAATATAGTTGCCATATACATATATGTGATACGTAAGCGAGCAGGTCATCATTTGGTCTCTGATAACTGGAGTTTTCTTTTGAAATAATAGATAGTGAGATAGATCTATAGTTGCTAGTTAGGGACGGTTGATGTTATGTGTATACATAAATGCTATCTCTACTAATATGAGGCTTGGCATTACCATGTTCACAAATAAGGTACACTTCGATTACTTCCTGAACTAGCATATTATTTCTAATAAACTAGTGGTATCCAATTTGTTAATCGTTCATTCAATTTCTACAGTTTTGATTATTTTGAATATTCTTTCAGTTGGTTATTCACATTTTGAAATTGTATGCAAAGACAAAAATCATGTATATCATATTGTGAAGGATTTGGCACAATGTTGTCATAATTTTTGATAATTATAAACGAGTGGTGATCTGCTACCGCCTCTCTCCTTCGCCTGACAGTTATGTATCTTCAGACAGAAGAATCCAAGGAACACTTGATTTCATCCTGTTCTCACACACCATAGCAGATGGTTATGTCCATGATTAGCTGTGATTGGTAGCACCCAATGTGTGGACGATAAGAAACCTTCCTTCAAACCATTGATATGTGATGGTTCAGGTGATTGTACAAAAATGGTACTATGAAGTAGCTGAAAGTAACAGCCTCTTCCAAACCCTATTATCACCTAAAGGGCCCCAGTTACACAGAAGAATAACTTGAGACTTGAATACATGTGGAAGTTATAACTGCATGCGGAAGAGTTACCGAGAGTGATGAGATGTGTGCAATCAAACCCATCCACACTTCCTTCTGTGTGAGTGGGGCCCTTAAGAGATTAGATGTTCAATAAAGATAAATTAAAGAGTTGGAATATGTATTATATAATACATATTAAGATCCCTAAATATACCCAACAAAATAGATGTAGTTAAATTTTAAGAGAAATTGAAAATATTTTGAATTCATCATTGGACATGAATTAGATGATTTTTTGTAGAATTAATATTAAGGGATATTTCCTGTGGAATGAAACGTCTGATCTTTTTAAGTATATTTATAATTGACACCATTAGAAGAAGACATATTTCATGGATCAGAAATAAGCAAATAATAAAAAAAATATTAGCTTTTTATCAAAATATAGCATAACATAATTTTGATCAGTCTATCTATAAGAATAGGAATATAATGGAACTCATTTAGCATTTGAACTGTGTATTATGAAATAATTAATCAACATAATTGGAAAAATGTTCGAATTCGTACAAATAATTCAATAATACTCTAACAGGATTCAACAATTGCAATAACCTTAACATTTTCCTAATCAATAATTGATTGATAATCAATCTTGAAAAATATAATTTATGTATAAAAATAGAAACATTTTCAAGGAATGTTATATGTAAAAACCAAATGAAACCCGCTTTCATTGAATAATAATACATGCTTTTTCAACCCGAACCCATAATTAATCTGAACTGGAAGATGAACAAGAACAGGAACTGGAATGATTACAGTGAGAACAAACACCCTTTTTCTTGAGTGCCCTTTTTTGAGCTTTGTAAGCTTTCTTTTCAGCCTTCTTTTGAGCTTTATATATTTCTTTCTCCATTTTATGCTCAGCAGATGGTTATGTCCATGATTAGCTGTGATTGGTAGCACCCAATGTGTGGACGATAAGAAACCTCCCTTCAAACCATTGATATGTGATGGTTCAGGTGATTGTACAAAAATGGTACTATGAAGTAGCTGAATGTAACAGCCTCTTCCGAACCCTATTATCACCTAAAGGGCCCCAGTTACACAGAAGAATAACTTAAGACTTGAATACATGTGGAAGTTATAACTGCATGCGGAAGAGTTACCGAGAGTGATGAGATGTGTGCAATCAAACCCATCCACACTTCCTTCTGTGTGAGTGGGGCCCTTAAGAGATTAGATGTTCAATAAAGATAAATTAAAGAGTTGGAATATGTATTATATAATACATATTAAGATCCCTAGATATACCCAACAAAATAGATGTAGTTAAATTTTAAGAGAAATTGAAAATATTTTGAATTCATCATTGGACATGAATTAGATGATTTTTTGTAGAATTAATATTAAGGGATATTTCCTGTGGAATGAAACGTCTGATCTTTTTAAGTATATTTATAATTGACACCATTAGAAGAAGACATATTTCATGGATCAGAAATAAGCAAATAATAAAAAAAATATTAGCTTTTTATCAAAATATAGCATAACATAATTTTGATCAGTCTATCTATAAGAATAGGAATATAATGGAACTCATTTAGCATTTGAACTGTGTATTATGAAATAATTAATCAACATAATTGGAAAAATGTTCGAATTCGTACAAATAATTCAATAATACTCTAACAGGATTCAACAATTGCAATAACCTTAACATTTTCCTAATCAATAATTGATTGATAATCAATCTTGAAAAATATAATTTATGTATAAAAATAGAAACATTTTCAAGGAATGTTATATGTAAAAACCAAATGAAACCCGCTTTCATTGAATAATAATACATGCTTTTTCAACCCGAACCCATAATTAATCTGAACTGGAAGATGAACAAGAACAGGAACTGGAATGATTACAGTGAGAACAAACACCCTTTTTCTTGAGTGCCCTTTTTTGAGCTTTGTAAGCTTTCTTTTCAGCCTTCTTTTGAGCTTTATATATTTCTTTCTCCATTTTATGCTCAGCCTTAGCTATTTTTTTCAAGTCTCTTCTAGAAAGATGGCTATGAAAGTCAGTTGGAGAATTATGCTCAAAATCATGATGATGGGAGCCAGGATGAATTGGAAAAGGAGCATGAGCGGAGTCAGGATAAGGAGTGGTTGTTGAGATACTAGAGGGTTGAGGCATTTCTTGATGTACATGAGGTAGTGGCATTACACCAGAGGGCATAGGAGGAATAACTCCATCGGGATGTAACCCAGGTTGCGGTGGATGAATTCCTGGACCTGGTTGAAAATGGGTGTCTAATTTAGGATATAATCCGTTTTCCGGTCCATAGCTCAGGGCTGAAGCAGGTAATGGAGGCATTGGAATATTACTCTAAAAACAAAACAAACATATTAATAGTTTAATGTTTTTTTTTTATATCAAGAATGTTATTTTCAATTTGAATGAATTCTGAAAAATGCCCAAGCCAATTATATACACGTAAAATTTTATTTTCATAAAAGAATATGGAAGTTGATATAATAGGTAATCCAAAAATATACCGATAATAAATTATTTACAATATATTATTATAAAAATAAAGTAATATTACTGCAGAAGCAGCATTTCCATATTTATAAGTTATAAGCAAAATTTAATTCGGCATCATCTAATTCAAAATGTTTTTATTATCATTTCTAAAACTAATGATATGCAAATGGAAAGTAGACTTTCTATCTATATTGTGAGAAATATTTCTAATTGATATAAATGGATCAATAAAAATATATTTCAACAAAAGTTGTTAGAGAGAGACAACATTTTAAAAACAAAATGGAAATAAAAATATACTAAATAAGTAGTCACTTGATAAATAAATTTTATTGAATAATAGCACCATGTATATAATTATATATTATAACAATTGTTCTAAAGGCACGACAGATAAAATTTAATTTGATATTCTATGGAGAGTTTTATCGTTCACAGCCAATTCTTCATCATTGTTAAAAAATTCAGAGGACTTTGAACTCTCATCACCAAATCCATGGAATAGATATTTTTTAAAACTTTACACATATTCAATAACAATTCAACAATTTTGCGTGAAAGGTAAAAAGCTTTTACAATTGAAATAGGTGGAATTTTCCATCACCTTTCATTTAAATACTATGGTAAAAAAATAAATAGCTTTAAAATATATTGGGGATAGCTTATGCTTTGAATATCAAGAATTTAATTTCTGATTCCTCAATGACGAGGTTGTAACATTTTAGATGCCAGTGAATTGACTAAAAACGAGCCTAATTCAGAAGCTGATGATTCATCTTCTTCGGGTTGCTTCCTTTGGTGATGATCCTGAAAATGAGAAGATTTTTGAATTATTCGGAATGATTGACTACTAAACAGGAAGGCTATAAGTTTTTTTTTAATTACCTGACTGGGAGCTGGATTTTGCCTTACAGCACTAGCTACCGTATTCAGTAACATAGATCCAACATCTTCAGCTGATTGTTCATTCTTAGGATTTGGGTGAGGAGGAGGTTGAGGATTAGGCCCGTAACCTTCCTGGGGTGGCCAATAACCTTGGGGACCAGGGCCATAACCCTGGGGTGGTGGACCATAGCCTTGAGGGCCAGGCCAATATCCTTGGGGGCCTGGTCCATATGCATAGGGCCCTGGCCCGTATCCTTCAGGCCCTGGTCTATAGCCTTGGGGTGGATACCATTGAGGTCCAGGTCCTTGAGGAAAAGGTCCGTAATTATTAGGACCTTGGTATTGCTGCTGAAAAAATATTAAGTTGACAATTGAAGATGTTATTAAATTAAGTTTTGTATATTACTGTTTCATTATTCGAGTTCTTGTGCAATACTGATTCAGCTAATGACCCCAAAACAGAAGATGCTATGTCTCCAGCAGTATCTGCTAAAGAGTGAGGCTTTGGTTGATTTTCCAAATTATCATGATTCCTATATTGCGGCTGGACATCTTCCTAAAATTAATTTCAACAACTGAAAACTAAATACCTTGTGTTTTTCCACCTTTGTACCTTTTTATCAGAAGGGTGCAATACTTGTTCAGCTAGAGAACCGAGTAATTCTGCACCCACTTTGCCAATATCGAAGTCCGGTTTGTTACTATCTTGACTAGGTGGCAACTGTTGTTGTTGTTGTTCTGCCACCTGAATATTTAAAAAATTTAAAAAATTTCTATATTGCAATTTAAACAGCCATAAAGATGGACGGGCAATGCACACATACTTTTTTATCAGCAGGATGCAGAACTTGTTGAGCTAAAGAACCAAGCAATTCAGAACCAACTTTGCTGAAATCAAAACCAGATTGATTGTCACTTTCTATTTGGGATGGTCTTGCACTAGTTTGTAATTGTTCTGGTTGTGCCTGATGGAAAGAATATTTTTGAATTATTATCTGAAGTATGAATCTTGAAATCTCCCTACTAACCTTGTTGGGATGAAGTACTTGCTCAGTTAAAGAACTCAATAGTTGTGATCCCATGCTTCCAAGATCAAAACCTGGCTGTTCTTGTTGTTCTTTACCTTGGCCTTGCATTTGTTGTTGTTGTTGTGAGTAATGTTGCTGTTGAGGATTCTGTAAAACGCGGATATCATCAAGAGGAGCATTAATTTTTGCTAAAGGGACTTGAACATTCAAAAAGTCTTTTTGTAGCTCAGTTGGCACAATTACTCATATTCTCGGGCGGAGATCTATTTTTCGTTTTTTTTTTATAAGTAGTGTTTATGCTATTTTACCGTAACAAATGCGTTTGAATTGTTGATAAAATGTCGTACATTTAGCATTGCTCATGGAAGTTCATTCGTTTGCTGCAACTTTGTGCACTCAGATTTTATGATAACAGGCGATACAGTAAATAATTAATAATAATATTGATTGAGAGAAAAAAATTGATCGAAAAATAGCAATTTGTGAAAAAAATCTCAATAGGATCTGGAATGAGTAGAATTCAAAAATCAAAAACCTTAAAATTCGTTCGTCCGCCTTCTACAGCTAAAAGTGCTATTTCTATTTCTTTCTATTTTTGTACAAGTATTATGGTATAAAAATCCCTGCTATTGAGAATTCGACACATTTCTTAAGGAAACAAAATTTAAAAAATTGGATAATGCAATTCAAAAGAAGAAATAATTGCCACGATGATACGAAATACAATATTTTTGAACGCAAAGTTATAAACTTTTAGTCAAATTTCGTAATGGAACAACCCGGGATCGAATCTCATCTCAACTTGATATTCATTGAAAATGAATTCCCTGATATTTTCATATTGTTTTTCCACAAGTCAAGACATTTTGAAATTCAAAAGGAAATAATAGAAGATAGTGTGAAAATCTCAGTGCTTTTTTTTTATTAACATAACAGTTTGAGTCCGAATTTGTATTATATTTTCTGAAATTGGTAACTTAAAATGAATAAGAACTGTGGAAGTGGAATAGTAAATACTTCTCAAATAAAAAATTTAATTACATACCTGTTTGTCAGATGGATGCAACACTTGGTCTGTTAAGGATTCGAGGAGTGAAGATCCCAATTTTCCAAGATCAAATCCAGAATGTTCTGAACCTTGAGGTCTTGTATGTTCCGCCTGAAAATATTTAGGTATTAGAATACACACATGATAGATAAGTTATCGACAACTTACTGGAGGTCCATAGTTGCCTTCCGGTCTTGGGTTATTAGAGGGCAAAATACCATCCACCAACCTTTCAGCTGCCCGTTTGGCAAATGCATCAGCGAATGCATTTTGAGCAGTGTCCATGATGGACGGATCTTGATGTCGATTATTGTCTCTATTGATATCTGGATAGAGCTAGAACAATTAATTTTAATTATAATTTTTGAAATATTATTATCGAACATTGATAGGAAATTCCACTATTAATCCAAGCCTATTTATTTTCTCTTCCCAAATTGATTCGAAGAATTTAAAATAGAATATATGAAAATACTTACCCCCTCTTGTGGGGGTCCACCTCCTCGATTTGCGTGTTGACCAGAGGAAAACATGTTATCCACGGCCTTCTCCGCGGCACTTTTGGCAACTGCTTCCGTTAAAGCATTCTGCGCTGAATCCAGGAAATTCTGCAACCCTTCACCTCGATTCGCCTGCACAACAGAGTTTTATAATGCTCTTTTTTTATGGAATCGTTAAAATTTATATCGGCCAGTAGTAGTTATTAGTTAACATACCGAACAAACATAGATACTATTAGTCACAATCCTAATTAACAATGGATTTATTCTGAATTTTTTATATGAAACATTGTATGTTGTGTCCTAACAAGGGTAACATAAAATATTGCTCGAAAATAGTTTATTGAAGAACTCAAGAGGGAGCTATGTTTCAAAGCTACTGAATTCCTAATCTCATTTCGGTTTGAAATTTCCAATGATCAGTTTTTGAAATCGTTCAGCGAAAAATATATTACCCCCCTCTCTATAAATGTTCACATTGTTATTTCGGGTGCAGTATAACTTAAATATTGTATGATAATTTAATCTTTGGCCTCAAGCGCCATTACAAGAAATTTAAAATCTAACAAGGATATTTCTTATAAAAACACTAAAAATTTGACACTATGGGTTATTATTTTCTCAGAACTCCATCCAAATCATGTGATGAGGTTTATGAAATTTGATAAATATATAGTGCTCCACAAAAAAATTGGAAGTTCATAAATTTTGTGACCGTTCAAAAGTTGTCAATTCTTGTCCACTTAGGGATTCACGGCTTGGCTTGATATTCAAGCAAGTTGGCTCAAGCTCAAGCAGCTTGAGTTTGACTTGAAATCAACTCAAATAGTAGTTTTTCAATGTTAAGTCAAGTACTTAATGAATAAATACTTGACTTGATATTGAAAAACTACTACCTATTCGTGATTTCAAGTCAAGCTCAAGCTGCTTGAGCCAAGTAGCTTGAATATAACGCTAAGTCGTGAATCCCTATGTCCACTAAATGTTCAGTGATGAGAAACCAAATTTTACTCTCTTATTTCAGTTTCAGGCAAGCTCTTGCCATTTGCGTTTCTAAGAATTTTTTATCAGTTATTGTTTCAAGTTCTCACAATCAACTTCAATCAATCTGAAAATTTGTTTTGCAATCATGCCTAGACGTGAACTGAGTGCGGATGAAGCCAATAGGCTATCGGTATGATCGAGGTGGGACGTAATAATCTGACAGATGTTGCGAATTTCTTTCAATTTAGTGAAAACAAGAGTAAAGTACCCAATATCTAACACTCCTACACAAGATCGGTTTCTGATTGTGTCTACCAGTAGATAGAGCCTTTGAGTGCTTGTCAAATCATGCAACATCGGCTTCTGAACGGTTCTAGTGTTTTGGTTTCGATTGAAACAGTTTGTCGAAGACTTCCAGACTTTAGTCTACATTCTCAACAACTTTTGCGAAGGAATTCCACTAATTCGCTTATGAATGCGTCTTCAATTGGAATGGGCCAATGAGCATGTGAATTGGAACGAACAATGGAGGTCTGTATTTTTCACGGATGAGTCGAGATATGGATGGTTTTCGGATAGTAGGCGTTTTCGGGTATGGATCCATCCTATGGTGCCTGGAATCGCTGATCGGTTAAAGAAGTTCATCTGTTCAGAGTTGGTACAGTACAATTACTGTTTGGGGAGGCATTGGTTTCAATGGACGTACAGAATTGTTGGTGATTGATGCTGCCATGAATGCGCAGTTTTACACAGATCAAGTCATTGACAATAAAAATCGTTTGTTTCATGTAGCTATTGAACCAAATTCTTAATTTTTGTTGGATCCCCATCGTGCAGGAATTGTCAATGAAATCCATGATATTTCTGCCACCTCGGTTTCTTAGACTTCAATCCCATTGAACAAGCTTGGGATCATCTACAAAAAACTTAGAATTCGCTTCAATAACCCTCGCATACAATTCAAGAACTCAGAAGGCTTTTACCGCAACTCTAGAGAGAAATTGATCAAGGCTACTTCAACAATCTGATCGATAGTATGCAAAGGCGTTGTCAGGCTTTGGTTGATGTTCGTGAGGGCCATACCCTTCACCGAACTTTATTTTTTCAATTTTTTAAGGAAACTGCTCTACAAATACCGAAAACAAATTTTCTCCTGTGACTGGGGAACTCCTGAAGAAATTGGATGAAGAATGAGTTAGATAAGTAAATGAACATTTAAATTTCTCATATTGAAAAAAAATGGTGAAAAAATATAGAAACTTTTGAAGTAGCCTCAAATTTTCTTCAAACTTTCTTAACTTTTGTGAAGCAGTATATTATCTAGACTCGAACCTAATGTTAACGTTAAACCAAGGTGTGGAGACTTGTGAAGTTATACCATAGTATAAAGAATTCTTTATACTACGGTATACACAGCCACTATACCATTAATATTCGGAAATTTAGAACAGAATTTTAAAAACTACGTATCTCCGAAATGATAAACGCTAGGATTTTGCGGTAAAATAGATATTATATTCAGTACCATGATGACAATGCATGTTTTCAATTTCATCATTATCTGCTCCCAATTTTCCGATAATTAATTTTTTATTTAATTGCTCGATTTTTTCATTTAAAAATTCATGAATCGTGTAATCGAGCTTGGAGAATCAATGGATTTTGTACCAAATCTCATGCAAATAGCTTTTATAATTTTTTTTTGTTCTCAAAGCTTTGAATTTGTTCAGGGTTATAAAGAATATTTCTGGAATGATTTGACATTATTCGTAAAAAATAATAGATCAGAATTAGTTGAAGCAGGATATTAGCTTCAAATATTGGAATCTGATTCATGAATGAAAATAAAAGAAGAACCGAAAAACTATAAAGCTAAATCAGTATTATAATGATTATTGAACATTGAAAATTTCATGACATATTCGATAAGTTTATTTTTCCAAAACAATATTTTAATAAAGGAAAAGATGCGCAGGATCGACATAGAGATCCTGATAGATCTAAATTCATATACAGTGTGAAGTTTTTCAAGTTCACAGTTCAACACAACGAAGTTGTCATCTTCATAAACTAAAACGTAGGTTAGTGGGTATCAAACTTCTCCTACTACTTAACCCTTTAAAGCTTCAACCATTCCAAATGGATGACATTGTGTGGATAATATGTAAGGAACGAAAGTCATAACGCACTTATTGAATGTTTTTCAGGCAAAACGCTCGGACAGGTCAATTTTAGTTTAACCATCTTATGACATAAAAATTTCACTTATGACGTCATTAATTTTTTACAGAATGAGGTCAGATTTTTTCAAATTACTACCCCAACATGTGTATTTTTATTTGTTCTTTTCATTTGACTACCCCAACTCTTTTGCTGATTTATTAAGGGTTAACGGAGCACAACTTGAACCTTTGCTCTAAATTTCGTTTGTTTCTTGGGTTGAATAAAGATTTTTTCCATGAAAGTTTCATTTTTAACTCTCACAGTGAATGTGTTATTTTTTCAAGAAGACTGTTATCTCTGATATAAAATTTTCAACACCATCATTTAGGGTAAGCTCTAGTCTGAAAAATCAGCAAAAAATGGGGTTGGTTATTTAAATAAATTTTTGACGTTACTCTGTAAAAATGAATGACGTGATAAGTAGAATTTGTATGCCACATGGTTGTTAAAAAGAAATTTGAATAGACCTGTCCGATCGTTTTGCTAAAAAACATCCAATAACGCAGTTATTAATTAATTGTTAGTGTTACTTACTTTATCAACGCACTGTATAGTCTGTACATAGATATATATATAAATTGGAAAATAATAACTATATTTTGATTTCATCGTAAACTGTGTTCTGTAAGGATTTTCTAGTAGGGTTTGGCAAAATATACGATGTAGGTAAATATTTCTTGAGAAACTCAGATGTAATATGATGGTGATAAATAATGTTTCATATAAAAAACATGAATAAATACATTGAATATATTCAAAACATCATTGATTAAAGAAAAATCAAAAAAGGCAAACTGTCTTTCGGAATTTTTTTGGATTAAAAATTTCTACTTACCCCCTGCTTATCATCAGGAATAATTTCATCCTCGAGCGGCATTTCCACAAAAATCACTGAATGTTGGATGCAGCGGTACACTTGAATACCGAACAGTCGCAAGACAGTAAGGATTATTAATAGAAAGAAATAAAGATGACGTAATGAAATGTTTACATCAGGCGTATCATCAAGGTGGGTAACCAATTATTGTGAACCTTTGATTGGATGCCCTTGGCTCTTTTGAGGAATGGATTTTGAAGAAATGATGTTCTCATCGTATTCCAGAGTAGAAACAATTTACAATAATAAAGATTACTCGATTTTAATAACAGTGTTTTATCTTGCTTTGATCAACAACTCATTGTTTCTGATTTTTGTACATAATGCATGAGAAAGTTGAATATCACATAAATGTACACATGCTATTAGTAATTAATTCACAATTTGAGCAAACCAAAAAAGATTTAGTAGAAATGTACAAACCATTCTTCTTCCTGGTTAGCAACTAACACTATAAAAATAAATTTTTGATTGATTTGAGACTGTGGTACATCGACTTACACACAAACTTAAAATAAACGAATGCTGAAATAGTGAAATAATCATGAGTAGCCAGTTGTGAAATTCAACATCGTTCCAAATAGAAAAGGAGGACAATATCAGTGACGTATTAAAAAAATTCAATAAAGAATACGAATAATTGTATGAGTCACGATAATATTAATTTAAAACTTGGAATATATGTTTATACTCACCTTCCGATATCTTTTCATCTGTAAATTGTTGATAAACAAGAAACAACCTTATAATTTACGTATCCATTAGCATTTTTCAATTTTTTTTTCTTTTTGTCTTTAAGGAATACTATTTGGGTATCATACATTTTGCCCAGAAAAGGGAATTGGAAAGGTATTTTTTTGACGCAGTTCCTACAAGTGTCCTCTCTACTCATTCGGAGTTTGAATATAATCTGTTTATATTAATATTGTTTCCATTGCATCGGTTTGCTGGTTCTACTCAAGTATGCTTTGAAATTTTCTCAATGGCTAAAATGTCGAACAACTCAACGGTCATAGATTTTGCGTAATGAATGGAATTCTGGGACACTGTAATTTGGCAAGAAACAAGAAAAATCACATTTGTAGGAAAGAATCTCATAGATTTCTCAATGAATTCTATCGAATACCCACTATATTCAACTGATATGAGTCCGGTAGACTTTTTTCTTCTAATCTACTGTTTTCACTAGATAAAAACTTAAAAAAGAATTAGCGGCCAATGCTGGGGTCGATTCCTGAAATTATGCTAAAGGTTTTGATGATTAGATTATTTCTGCACTTAAGATGAAGGATATACTTCGAAAGTATCAGGATTTAAATTACATATTTTGTTATTCATTTCCAATTCCCGGTACTTTTTTGAAATTTTGGAAGGTTTGTTCGGAAGAGGAAACATGCTGGCCAGACATTCTGTCGCCTATTTTGTGAAATGGGTCTTCCTGACGTAATCTAGATACATATTATCGATTTCAGAGGAACTAGGACAGTGACCATGAACAAATATCTCGGGATAAGATTCGTCGTGGTTGATATAAAATTTACTTTATAAGGATTGAAATGTAAGGTGAAACCAACAAGGGCGTAAATCATTTTTTCCAGGAGGAGGAGAGGTTTGTATGGTTAATAAAAAAATTTTTTTTGACGATAACCGTTTACTCATATATGCAATATAATTGTGTGAAAGAAAGGTTTGATAACGAAGTTTGAACCAAAAAATACTCGAAAGAATAGAATTTCTTTGTTTCCGATTCGATTACCTTATACAGCCTTGCCTTATACAGGGTGTTCCTGAATTGGAAGTACGAAGAAAAATGAAAGATTCCTTAAATAATTTTAAGAATAAAATGTCCTATACATGGGCCCACAAACGTTTTGTTTTCGAGAATCAGGGTGTTTCTTGTAGTTCTACACTTTTTGTGATGCTTATATAGTATATCCAAAGTCATTTTGAGGAAGCCAGAATTTGTCGATTATACCAGGGTTGTCCAAATTTACAGATATTTCTTTGAGGCCAGTGAATTTATTGCCTAACAATACTTTCAAATAAACCCCGGTATTTAGCGGATCGCGGTGTCCACTTCAAAGGGACATTTGGTCAAGCGTTTTTATGGACTAGTTCGAGTGACTTTGGATTTACTATAACAATTTATCGAATCTTTATGAATCATCACAGCTTACTGGATCTTATAAAAAACCGAAAATACCAACATGACAATCAAAAAATTTCACAACAATCGTCAATTTTTCTTATTGTGAATTAAAAGAAAACATTTAAATATTAGTGTTTGTAGCACTTTACTTTGTGAAACAAGTGCCACCTATATACAATCGATACCTTTATAAAAGTCAAATGTACAAAATATCTAGTGTCAATAAATAATTTTTTAATCGCATTTTATTGGAAAATGGAACCCCAACATAATCTATTTCGAATATTTTTTATCTTAACTATCCAACAGGTTTATTATTATAAATAATGAGCCAAAAGCGATATATAACATGCGATTAAACATCCAATGGCATCTTTATCCTTATTTGTAGATTGTTAAAATAAAAAAAAGGATTCATGTTTCCAATTTTTGTTTTTATTATCCATATAACATTGAAATTGTTTGAGATAACAATACATAAAAATATCCATCAATATTTAAAAGTTTCATATCCACCATAATAATATATTTAAAATTAAGTTATAAATGATATTCCTCATAATATATCAAAAATAGAGAGTTCATGCGTAGTATAATAGCTGTCTTTCAAATAACATATATAAATTAGCAAAATATCACAAATCCCGCAAGAAAATTTCATCAGTAATTTTTGTTGTATTTGTATTAGTTTGTGTAAATAAAAACAATTCACTATCTGTTAAAATTCGAGAAGCATGCAGATTTTGGTAGATGTTACGGAAACAAAGAATATTCAAATAATTTTTTACCAATGAATGTTTCATGATATTCACATGCAGATGTAGATAATATATACAGTCATTTTCAATTAAAAAACATATTGCAACAATAATTTTCCTCACACAAATATTCAAAACTTAATACTAATATAAAAAACAACTGTAAGGTAAAGGTAAAAATAGACTCTCAACAAACTCTATTTTTCACTTCATAATGAAACCAAAATGTCTACTATTTGTTGGAACGTTGAACGAAGCGAAAAATACAATTGGTTGTAGAGTTAGCATAATAGAATAGGAAATAACATGTTTCGACTTTGTCAACTAGGTGTTCGTTCATTGGTTTTGCATAACCGAAGTAATCTTCCATTGAAATATTTTTTTGAGACAACATAAAAAAAGTTTATATACAAGAAGAAACTGGTAAATAACGGTCTGTTAAATATTTCAAGCCATTCATTTTTGATTGCTTGAATGCGGAAGAAAAACACATCTTGTAAATAATAGAATGCATAAAAGATGATATTGATACCTTTATATACACATATAAATTTTTAAGTATCTATCCATTTGACAATGCAATGATGATATGACCATCATTTTCTTGAAATTTCACAACTTTTTGATGCCTTCAAAAGTTTTATACAATTGATATTTTAAGTAACAAGGCATAAGCTTCTACTTATTATCGTTTCAGTTATTTTGAAATTATTTCTATTGAAATATTAGATGTTAAACTTGAAATCTATTGTTGTACCGTTTGTCCTACATTATACCATACAAAGTAGAAAACGAATCACCAAATACATAATTTGAAGAAATAAAAAATTACATTCAATCATGTTCGATAATAAATCATTTTACTCAGTATTGAACAATGGTAAGGGTGTTGAATTAATACCATTTGATAAGTCAAAGGATACTATTCCCAATTATACTGAGCAAAACATTTGGCAATTCGATGGTGGAGGGATTATATCATTGTTTGTCGGTATGTAGGTAGCAGATTCTTCCATACCTATTTGAATTTGTCTATTCAAATGTATCTGTCAGTGTTAATATTTTTTAGTATTTTTTCTTTTGAGTTCTTGTATACTTTTGAACTCCGTGAAAAAAAATAGTATTATTTTTAATTATTTATTCGATTTGTTTGTTCACGAATAACGTAATATATGAACTACAATGAGCGTAATGACTTTACTTACAAACAATGAGATTGTACTCAACAAGCGTTGATCGAGCTCAGATATCTGAATAATTGCCAGTCAGTGGAATAGCAGCTTAGTGAAAATATAAAAATGTAAATAGTAAATTAAACAGGAATGTGTATCAAAAATTTCGACGATGATACTGAAAACCATTGCATCAGTGAACGAAATATTACGAATTATTCAGTAGGCGGCAGAAAGATCGAATGGCTTAGAAAGAACAAATACTCCTCGCTTATTGGAAGGACATATTGGCCTCAAGTTAGTTTTTGAGATTTACCCCCGGTTTTTAAAAGGCCAATCAACGTAAAAATCACCTTAAAAGCTGTCAATTCTATGATCAAACGTAATTTGGGTTGCTGAAAGTAAGGTTAACTCCATTTATTTGAACATTCTGCTAGTTAACACAGTGGCCAAATATTACACGTGAATTGTACGTCAAGCGTCATTTTGGGTTTCTGAAACGCATTTTAAGGTAAATTCAGGTTCGATAGCTTCGCACAGAGCCACCACATGTTAAATCCAAACGAACATAGATTAGATTAGACTTTCAAAAACCGAGGGTTAGTGTTTTTTCAACAGTATCAGCTGACTTCACAGAATGGCTGCTAGAGTGAGATTCGAAGTCTCACATGACTGGAATAGACTTCTGGTCATGATAACTAATAATTACTTAAATCAGTGTAACTTGTGCAATGGGTTATGTTATTACATGTTACCCCAGCATCTGATTGGACCATAGAGTGCTGTAACTACTCTAGTGAAGCCATGAAGCTATCGACAGTATAGCAACGTGATCTTTTCTACGACATGTCGTAGAAACTGTCGCGACAGTTTCATTCAAAATAATAAATGGATTTCTTCGTCACTTCAACATCCACTGAAATCAAGATGCTTCCATGAGAAACAATTTTCGTTGGACTGAACCACTGTATACACGAAGTCTTTTGATGAATAGGAGACCAACAGGAGATCCATCAATGGTTCAAACTCCTAACATTTCATCATCATGAGTTATTCCGAAATTAAAAGAAACTACGGATGTTACAACGATAATATTGAAAATTGTCCAGACAATGTGAAATTCAAGTAAAGGCCAAATTTGCTTATAAAGTTTAAGCTTGATGCACGATATCAATGGGTAGAATTTCCAGGTTTTATGCGGTACAAGTTAGAGGCAAAATGTGGACAGTCAAAGTTACTTTCACAACTGCTTAACAAAATTGGTTAATTTCATCTACCAAAATCATGCTCGAGATGGTATTATGTCTGCGTTGTCTCAATTAATCCCATTCATTTATGGGGGTCCCATGAAGCCACTTGTTAACGAGTATAAAAGAAAAATTGAAGGAAAAAATTTTTGTCGAAAATGTGGGAAATTCCAAGAAGGCAACCAAAAGCGTATTGCTGATCGAGATCAATAAGAACATGACATGTGTGACTTTTTACACATGATGATTTTCTTTAATGATATGAACGAACCAGTACCTATAATTTTTTTAAGGAAAATTTAAAGATTTCATATTTTATTCAACCGTTGGATCTTTCTGTCGCATCTTGCACTTCAAATGTGATGCTTTAAGATTTTGAAGATAAGAAAATTATTTGAAAAATGTTATTCAATATAAACCATGTTTCCTCCTGAATTCATCATGTTCCCTTTCACTCTTTTCTACGAAATCATTATGAGATTTCACCGCAAAATACACAAAACTCCCGAAAATAGCTATGAAAATTATGAGGATCACGCAACCAACCAAAGGACTCTGCTGACGATATCTTCCATAGAAATTTCTTGGAACGAAATTAATTGTGGTACCCTGAAAAATAATTTTAAAATATCTCAAATATACAACAAAAATAAACAAAAGAAGCAAACTTAAGCAGTTAGAAGGAAAGTATTATTGGAAAGAGCAGTGTTAAAATTATAAAAATGAAGATGAGCCATCTTCTTCTACACCTTATACAGTTCTGGCAAGTTGGTTTCGTAGGATGTGTTAGGAAGAAATGTATGAAGAATATCGAAAGTCAAACGGAGAGCCAACACAAAACATTGAAAATCCAATTAGAAGGAAGAGGAGAGTCATCCCCTAGCTCTACAAATCTTTGTCTCTGGTGTCAGCAGATAACATACTCATAGTTTATTTCTACTTAGCCTTAAGCTGCTTTTTCACTACTTCTATACTACTCCAGCGACTTAATAAACCACATTGGCGACAAGCGTGGTCTCGTTTTTGATTGGCTGAGCCTAAATATGGCGGTTTTTTGTTTACATATTCATGTAACATACATGTAGTGTTCTTCAGTTGAATGAATTTGAATATATAAAATATTATTCTTTAGTCAAAAGCTACGAGAGTTGAGAATCGTAAGAAATGTCAAATATAAATGGTCTATGCGCCATCATGATCTCTCAAAATCAAGTAGGCATAAAATTGAAAAATCTTCCGTTTTGTCTGAAAGTTTTACAGGTATAAGTACACACCAGGGTTCCTATGCATCTTAGAGCATATCATCACTGACAGTTGTTCGGTATTGAGCTCCTGTTTACGAGAACAATGGAAGAAATTGAAGAAGAGATGTGTGTGGAAAATTCCGAGAAGGCAACAAAAAGCATATTGCTGATAGAGATCAAGTACATAACAGGTGTGATTTTCTGCACATGATCATTTTCCTCAATGATACGATAAGACGAACCAGAATCTGCTTATGAATCTTTTTTATGGATTGAAGGATTTCATGATTTTTGTAAACTGTTCGATCTTTCTGTCGCATCTTGCACTTCAAATGTGATGCTTAATAATTTTGAACAATAAGAAACTAATTCGAAATATGTTATTCAGTCAAAACCATGGTTTCTCTTGAATTCATCAAAAGCTTTATCTCTTTTTTCTACGAAATCATTATGAGATTTCATACCATAATACACAAAACACCCGAAAATAGCTATGAAAATTATAAGGATCAAGCAACCCACTAAAGGATTCTGCTGATGATAATGTCTTCCATAGAAATTTCTTGGAACGTAATTAATTGTAGTAGTACCCTGAAAAATAATTTTTAAAATATCTCAAATATACAACAAAAATAAACAAAAGAAAACAAACTTAGTCAGTTAGAAGGAAAGTATTAGGGAAGATGCAGTGTTAAAATATGACAATGAAGACGAACGATCTTCTACGTTTTATGCAGTGCTGGCAAGTTGGTTTCTCAGGATGTAGTAGTATCAATGTGTTAGAAAGAATGAAAAAAAAATGTACGCAAAATTTCGAAAATCGAACATAGAGCGAACACAAATACTGAAAGTCCAATTAGAAAGAAGAGGAGAGTCATCCGCTACCTCTACAAATCTTTGTCCCTGCTGTCAGCTGCTATCATACTTGTAGACCGTAGTTTCATTTCTGCTTAGCCTTTCGTGAGAGCCTTAAGGTTGATGACGATCATTGAGTATATCGCTTGAGCTTGACTCAAAACAAGGAGCATATCATCGCTGAGAGTTATTTGGTTTTGAGCTCGGCTTTAAGTAGCCTATTAATGAAAAAGTCGAGAGACTTGCGTGTTCAAAAAATTTATTTTGTTGGCCATTGTTTTTGTTTAGTCATTTGGAAGTTTTACCTTGAAAGTTTTGATTTCAATTTTTTCACATCTTTTCCGTTCGCGATGCCATTTGGAAAAATAGCACCCAAAATCAATATTTTGGTAATATTTCCTTTCCGACTCATTTTAGGATTAAAACAGTTATGTATGTATGTATGTATGTCAATCGGGAAATCGGGTTAGTTTTCGCTTTGTTGTAATTGGGTATTAGCGTTTGCTGTGTCTCGACTGTCTCGTGTAAGTTTGTCTCCATGTTTTTTCGAAAAGATTTTCATTTTGTTGATCGATTTAATTGCTACTAAAAGAAGAAATGGATTTAGCGCGACGACTCGATTACTGGCAGTATAAGTTTGAATACATTTTTTTGTTGTCCGTGCATTTGCAATGATATAAAAAGTGAATCTGGTACATCTAAAACCATTCAAAATGAATTAATCTATTCGGTTGCTTTTGTTGAGAATAAAAAAATTGAAATGAGCAATGACGTACTTTGTATTCTTATATCAAGATCTCTCTAGACACAATCATTCCGAACACCCATACGTGTACTGTCCTTCCCTCAAAGTAATGTAGGAAAGAGGATAGTTAGAATGACCTCATCTACAATCTTTGTTCTACTAATGGGATTTCATCTCTGTTCCTGGCATTAGATATCTACAATGTGTATCGTTGCTAATACTGCATATTACTCAGCTACATATTCTGTGTATACATTAAGTAAGGAATAAATTCATTATCCAGAAAAGGGAGAGCTTTTCAACAAAACCCACGAACAAGTCCACTTTTAATGGGTATTGATTTTTCCTACAACTGCTAGCTTCATAGCTTACTCAATTGAAAACTATGTATTGCTCATACTGTGGGAAATATTATTTCTCACGGCACTTTGCCTATACCTCGCTTGGTAGACCAATGAAATTGGGCTTTTGAGTCGTTTCTATGGAAACGCAATAAATTAACACATAATGTCAACGAAGGCCATTTTGATTTGAATCAAGTCCATTACTTGAATTATTGAAATTTGTGCAGTTGTAGGAATAGTATAGTGTGCAACATATGGAGAAAGCCCTTTTCTCGCTCGTGTGTCACAAACTTCCACACTCGCGAGAAAAGTTGGAATTTCCCCACTTGTTGCACAATATACTATTATTCCTCACTTTATGTACACACAGTATACCTATGTAGCTGAATAATATGCAGTATTAGCAACAATACACATTGTAAATATCTAATGCCAGGAACAGAGATCGAGGAATTGAAAACTAGGATTACAATCTCAACAGATTTTTTGAGTAATTTTGTAACATTCATTGAATTTCGCTATGTATATGCCCATTTTACCTTTTTCCTTCAGTGGTAAGATCAACATTGGGAAGGAAAATTCATTTATATATGACAACAAATATTCATTGAGAACGAATTTGAGTCAAAAATTTGTTAATTTGAGTCGAGTGAAAACATAAATCTGAAAAATAGTGAAGTGAATAGTAACGTTTATTCTTGATACAGTTTTCTTTCAGTTTTTGTAATATAATATTTTTTTATGAGAATCAGTCGACATAATGATTGATATGATCGACGTGAACAACATGTACTGGTCTTCTCCTTGGGAATATGGATAAAAAGATCCAAATCACGACGATACTTATACATATTCCAGCGCAGATTTTGAGTACTCTATTTCTGTTTCTGTAGTTACCATATCCAGATGGACGAAATATGTAATTCACCTATAACGAAACGAAGCTGGATAACGATATAAATCAAAAAATTAAGGATGCAGTGGAAGTTCTGAATTGAGAACATGCAATCAATATTATGGTGGTTATCATCAATGATCTTATAATAAGTAGATAACGCGTAGAGAGAAAGAGAGAGAGAGAGAGAGAAAGAGGGAGGAATCCACCATAACATAAAGACGAGACGCACGATTTTTACCAGGAACTGACCTAGAGCCCAACCAGCCGATATATTGATTCGTTGAACATAGTGAATCAATCGATCATTGAATCAATGAACCATTTAAGATCACATGATTTGCCTTGTTTTATTATTGGTTGAAATTCCAACATCTTTATCCTCTCTCTCGTGGTCACGTGATACAGGGCTTAATCTTTTTCTCTCTAATGTTGGAGTCAATGCTATGGACCGTACGACCGCTCAAGGGCGGATCTAAGTATTATGAGATCATTGGTTATCGTGTTCAACACATAGAATTGAAAAAGTTCGTGCAATTTTTCATGACAAAATTTGAGAAAATTTTACTACAAACAGTACAAACCATGACTAATTGAATCAATTAGTATTTTTGATAATGGGGTAGTTTTAACAGATTTAGGCTCAGCGCTCGTTCGGGCCATGGGCGCAGATGATCCATGGGCGTCTATGAAACTGCCAAAAAATATAGTTCACTTATTTTTTGGATTTTGATCTAATTAATAATTGGAGCTAATTTTTAGTTTGACTACTTCCGTGTGGTTGAAAACTAGACAAATCTGAAAATTTCACTTTCATAGAAAAAATTGCCAATATTTGAAAGGCTGAATTGGTGACTATTGCACTTACTTACATATTTTACGAAGAAAACCTTTCGGCCTAAAAACTCCTAATGATTTTTAAATATTCTTTCGCTACCCTCAAAAAGATGCTCAAAGAAAATTAATTGCAAATCTGTTTTTTATGGTTATGGTTCATTTGGAACGATATATTGAATGTGAATATTCAAATTTATTACTGCCCTTTAAATTCGAAGAAAAAATTTAAGTTCATAAAAACGCGGTAATTCTACATGGTATTTCTAGAACGACATCGCATAAACTGTGCATGCAATAAATAACAAATTCACTAATGATACTATCCAGTACTAAGAATAGTGTTGTAATGAAGTCATTACAGCATTGTTTTCTGTTATATTTTTCGTTTTGTGCTTGTCTGCACTGACTATCCTATTCCTCCTATCAAACTTCAACACACGTCAATTGTCAATATGATTTGGATATAGATTTGCAACATAATTCGCGATTTCTCTTAGTTCTGGTGGTGTTAAATCGATTTCGTCAGACATAATTCACGAATTTAATACGTAATTATAAATTATTTCAGAATTCGAAATGTATGATTCAAATTCCGTAATCTTTCAATTTTCGTAACAGTCATACCAACTGTACTGCTGATATACAAAATAAAAGTCACTAGAATGTATAATCTGAATTTGTCATTGAATTTCGACAATATTTCACAAAACTTGACTCAAATAGAGAAAATATTGTCTAATATTCGTTGCAGAAGGCAATTCCAACAAACATGCCAATTTCGCATTCGTGTTGGAATAGGAGCCCATTCTGCAACTTCTTTTAGAATATCCTATTCAGTTTCTGTAGAACACTCGTTTACTGTGTTGTGTTGTGATATCAAAAGGGATGAAGTATATTTATCTGTAAACGTATATTTAAGGCTGAAGTCTATACGTAGAAGATATTTTGTTTTGTTTATCACTTATGTTCATTTTTATATTTTTTGTAATAAATGTCATTTTATATAAAATGTCAATTCACAACCATCCTGTTGACGCTTTTAGTTAACTAAGAGGTTTCTTTGAATGCTGATTTCTTTTTATTTGTTGATAAACATATGCCACATACAAAGTGAGGAGAGGGTGATTTTGCAAAAGTAAAGGGCGCAAAGAGTTTCAAAATGTATAATAGTTTGAATATTTCTCGACCAAATAAACATTTAAAAATAAAAAACCTTATATTTCACATGTAAACTTTATTGTTTGTATATAGTTAAAAATATTTGAGAAAATATCTATTCATATTTTCACAACTACATAATACTAACACCAATAATTCAACAATAACAAAATGAACTTCGACAGGAAAAAGTCGAAAATATTGGAAATAAAGTACATTTCAGATGCAAAAATATAAAATTTTCAGATATTTTTTTATAAAATAGAAACATGCCCTATTTTTCGAAAATTTTTATTTACCCCGGATAGTCGTTGGAAACATAATCATCTGTACTAAAGGTTTCGAGGCTACTTTGAACTGGAGTATTGAAGGATCTTATCATAAAATAAAAGGAAACAACAAACAGAGATATCATAATGACCACTAATAATAAGAAAAAAACAAAAGTACCCTTTTGATCCGAACCGTACCAAAGCAAAGGGTCACGGAATATACTTGTTGGCATCTGTAAGAAAAATAGTTTTTTTGAAGGAGTTGAAGAAAAAATCAGCTTGTTAGTTCAAGTGTGTATTGCATGGACGGTTCATACTTACTTCTGCAAAAAAATTTTCGAAATTTTTTTGGTAGAAAAAAATGAAAAATTATTTCAAACTGTTAACTGACTCACATTATTATCAAGAAATAGGGCATGTTAGAATAGAAGGTGACTTCAGGGAATCTGAAGCAAACACTTACAACAATAACTTTATTATCTTCTAAAATTTGTGTTAGTCTTATGGCCATAACTTTAGCACAAAAGCTTGGAGATATCTTGAATAGCGATTTAATCATACAATTATTTGAAAAATCTTATTATTTATCAGAAACCGAATCCAAATATTGAAAAAATAATTTGTGATAATAGATAGGTGTAACACTAGGAAGTTTTTTCGGTATTCAAAGCATCTCTAGTAAAAAAATCTCTGAAAAATACAATCCAAAAAGGGTAAGTAACAAATAAAGCTAACAATTTTAGGCTAAGGCACCATTTCACATTTTATATTCGAAATTGGCTTCTAACAGCTTTAAAAACCACATAAGTAAGTAGTTAGTTTTTATAATTCAAAGTATTGTCACGTTAGATAGAACTTGGACTAGGAAGATTGGACACTTTAATAGTTTAATTTAATATAGGTAGGTTCGGTTAACATGTAAAACATTAATCTCAACGTATTTCTTTTGGTTATTTCAAGTTTTTCGATCATAATGTAAATTCATTAAGTCTAAAAATAATTCGATCAAAAATTTGAAATAACTAAATTTATGAACTACACACAGATAAATATATATTAACAATTTCGAAAAGTTATATATAAAGATAAAAGGTACACATTTGAATATATATTGAATTTTAATAGCAATGGATGGACAAAAACTCCTGGTGACCAATTTTATTTTTAATTAGGTATTGATGAATAATCATAGAACAGTTGAGTTGTAGGATACAATGATAATTACTTTATTCTTTACAGAATTGGCTGAAACCTGGTAGTATTTTCAGTAGAAAAAAATAATGAATAAGAAAATATTAGGCATATTCATATCGTTGTGATATTTCTAATAAATATGCAGTAAGATGATTTATTGAAAAATACAACCAAATAAACCCTATTGGCAGTATAATTCACGTCGTAAATTATTTTTCAATTGAAACCATGCTTTGCTTTGAATTCATTGTGCGACTTGATTGCAAAGTAGGCCATCAGCCCAAACACAGAGAAGAAAACTAAAATAAATGAAACTATCATACAGCAAGTTATCATAATTACTTGGCGACGCCTTCCGCTAGTAACATTCCTATTGAAACGAAACATGGGTAATCCCTAGAAGAAAAACTTTGAAGAAATTCAGGATAAATTGAAAATTTGAATAAAGCTGGACATAAAGCAGTGAAAGCGGTAGTGTTAACAATGCGAAGCTCAAAAGATATGGAAAATATGAAAGAAAAAACATTACCAAACACATACCCAACATGTTTTTCTACGATGAACTATATCAGAAAAATTGCAAGTGGACAGCAGAAAATCGAATCCATAATATAAATGAATTTATGAATCCAGTTATTCCAATTGAGAGAACTTCAGAAAAAGGTGATTAAATTTCAATAATTTTCTGTGTGTAATTTTGAAACAAATACACATATTTCATGAAGCATAATATCCACATTTATGATACAAAACGAAGAAAATGTTCATTCGGAATAGCATGATACGAATAACATTGATTGCGTGGACGATTCACAGAACTGAAGAAGTAACAGAAAGAACATGAATATTATAAAGTAGATATAATTACCATTGATCTCAATATCTGTAGGAAGCGCGAACAGAGAAGGCACAAAGAATAAAAAAGATTATAATTATAACAGCAATCAGACGATTCTTCTTACTATCGCAGTATGTAAAATTTCTTCTAGACGTAACGATAACAGTACTAGTAGTAAGAATCTGAAAAATATTGGCGAAATTATTTTTTCTTGTTTGAAGTTATTGAATAGAACTTGACGATAGAAATTACAAAATATATATGAAATATTATCAACATATATTCGAACAGAAATTACAAGTAATGATGAGGAATATCTATATATAATCTATAAAATAATATGAAAGAAAGTATCCTTCTTATATAAATATGTAGCATGAATGAAGAAAATAACGAACGATTACCTAATACAAAAATCATTATTTTCATTAGTCCACTCAGAAAAATCCTTCATTTATTTTAAATCCACAATGGTAGATACTAAAATAATCATTCAAAATGAAGTAACAATTGAAACGTTTTGTTCAATTTTTGATGATACCGATTCCCTGACTAATAAAAATAATACTAATGTGATCTGTGTTCTAATACAATCTAATGGAAGTACCAAAAATGTTTTCAAGAAGTCAATGAGTGTATCGTCCCCTATTTGTACGCCCTACTAACCAAACCATGATGAAGAACATAATTATGGCGGTTACAATTAAGATAACACAAGTTACACACATGCTTTTGATCGCCTTTTCCCTTCTCTGTCTTTCCCACTCTGAAGAAAATCTGAAGGTCACCTACAAGAAAACGACTGAATTCCTTACCGATGAAAGAGATTAAAATCAAAGATTAATCAACCAAAATGACAAAAAAAAGGCAGAAATTTTCACTTGTTTAATTGAAATAGAAAACGGATATCAAAAATCAAAGGCACAATGATATTTATGTAATATGCCATATTTTATTTAATAGAAATATTCTCAAGAATAATTGAGATATTTTATATGAATATGTAAGATCTTAGGTGAGAAATATAATAGAAATAGAAATATAATAGAACAATAGGATGTAGTTATGGTAAAATAATAAAAAATATTCGATAGATTGAATCAAACAAGTAATGAAACAAAAAAATAATCTCCATATAATATTAAGATTAAAAAAAATCATAAGTGGCATAAACTTATTGGATAATTTTTCACGTTCCCGTGATTTAGAGGTAATCTGTAAAAGAAGCTGAGAAAATTTTAAATTCATTGAAAACATTTACTTTAAACTTAAACCTCAAAATTTTCGTTCGAAAACAATTCAATGATTTCAGATCAATAGGTACATGCTTGTAAAACTGTTCTTACAACGAATTGAGTGGCAAAAATTAAATGACAAATTTAATTAAATTAACAAAATACATAACCCAAGGAATTTTTTTTCACCTCACCGATTAAGAAAATGCTGTTGTGTAATTTCACGAAATTGCATATCTTGGTGTATCAAAAATTGAACAAAAATATTGAAATAAAAATAAATGGATCTATGATTCAAAGAAAAAATGTTGAAATTATTCAGATTGATTTTATTGGATTGGTTGAGTGTTACAAAAAAATCTACTTCATATACAAGTGGAAGGAATATGAGTTTTTATTATCAATACGTTTGATTCAGTATGTTTAAGAATAATGTTATATAGTTGTAAAATTACTAGTGAAATCAAACAGTAGTTTGTATCAGTCCTGTTGATCTAAATGAAGTTAATTTTCATCTTAACAACCAACAATTTTCCTATGGGAAATTCAATAGCGAGGAGTATTTTACTGTACAAACATGGCACATCTCAAAAAGAGTGTTTTTGTGTATTCCTGAAGAATCAAACTCAATAGAGACTCATAATATGGCTTTATTCAACTACCCAATCCATATGAAACTTTGGCATTTGCTGCGGTTGACTAGTGTTCTTGTTCCTGTTAGTTTGTTCATCATATTCATTAGGAGAATATGATATACTGAGTAAAATCATATAAGACAGCTGCATCCAGTAGAAAATAGCGACGTTAAAATGTACTTTATCGGATTCCATTGAAAATACAAGTGATTATCTTTAGTGATAACGTATTTTTCTAGGTGTGACAGTAGCAAGCCAAAAGCAGAAAGGAATAGTAATACAGATGAGAATGATACCAATACCACATCCTATGCAGAAATATTTGAATTGTTTTTTACGTCTAGCTTCCTCCCACCGCTCGGAGAATCGATAGGTAACCTATAACGACAAAACGATATATGTATTAAAACTGTGTGATGAGAAAAGATATGTATTTTATAGATGATCTCAATTCAATTCTAATAGGAGAATAGGGAATGAAGCAATAATGAAGTGAATTGTTGTTTGATGCATAAATACGAATCGTAATGCCAATAAATGAAAATTCAATCTTTACAGATCTGTTGATTCTATACATAACCAATAGACCGAAGACCAAATACATCACTTATTCCCTTATAACATCACTTATGCCTTTTTCATTCTCCTCTTTTTGAGCCTGAATGAGGGTACTTGAGTTTTCAAAGGAACGGAAATAGGCCTTCCTGCCTAATTTGATGGCTAGGTTAGCGATTTTGTACGTTGAAACGAGGTAAATTGATGGCCGTCATGTCCACCAACCAATTCATATTCGACCGTCCATATATTCTATTGGAAACTATGAAGTCTGTTTCAGAAATGAAATTGAAAGCAAAATAATAAGTTGAAAAAATATTTATCGCAATCCTAACAACTCAGTCATGAAGTTGAGAAATTCTACAGCGATACAAACATTTTTTCTGCAGTTCCATAAATTTTTCCAATGACATAATTTGATATTTCACATGTGACGGAGAAAGAATTGATGGCAATATATTAATGGCAGGAATTTCGTTATTTCTCGAGAACAAAGGAATGTGGAAGTAGATATCCTTCTTGTATATGTAGAATGTATGTATGTATGTATGTATGTATATTGTCTTTATTTCCAACTAAACTTACATCAATTAGAGAAAAACAAACAAATGAATGAATGAAGAAAATAACGAATAAATATATTACTTTTACAAAAATGATTATTTTCGTCAATACACTCATAAAAATCCTTGGTTTATTTTAAATCTACATTTTGTTCAATTTTCGATGATAACGATTCCACGAAAAAAATAATTTTAGTGTGATCTGTGTTTTAATAACATAAAATAAACGTACCAAACGGTTACAACGATGATTTCAAGAAGTCAATGTGTGTATCGTCTCCTACTTGTACCTTCTACTAACCAAGCAATGAAGAAGAATAGAATGATGAAGAAAACAATTGTGACAACACAAGTTATACACATGATTTTGATCGCCTTATCCCTTCTCTGTCTTTCCCATTCTGGAGAAAATCTGAAGGCCACCTACAAGAAAACTACTGAATTCCTTACAGATGAAAGACATTAAAATCAAAGATTCATCAACCAAAATGAAAAAAGGTGCAATTGAAATTAGGAAAGACAGTGGCTAAAATGATTAAAAAGCGTAACTACAACTACATTTCGCGTCGATATAATTGTTGTATTGTATGCAACAGTACATAATATTATATTTTAATATTATTTATTGATGATTTTTTTGTTTATACCAAGAATGCGATATTAATCTGTCAAACATTAACTAACAAAAAATTCAACATTCAAAGTATGAATTTCAGAAACAAAGCATCAACAAAGGCATGCTGTAATGGTGCCAGCTATCCAGGGTGTTATCAAATAAGTGGGAAAGTTTTCAAGCGGTTATTCCTTGTCGAAAGTCGAAGGAAGTCTTTCATGTGAATAAAAGCTCTTACGCCTTTCCTTGCAAATTTATACGCTTCCAAAAAAAAAAAATATATATATTTCCTCTCGAAATTGCTGAAGAGTTGAAGGAATGGCATTTTGTGATCATGCTCTGAAAAAAAAAACACAAAAACGAGACTACCACCTACTAGATTTTTTTCGATTTTTTTCACCGAAAATCCGTTCATTCACATTGTTATAATCAATTTTTTTTGCAGTGAGTTTTATTCGCAACATATATTTTTAAATTGAGAATTTTTGAATCGTTGAAATATGCAATCTTCAAAAGATCACAACAAAATGCAGAGAATATGTATAGGTAGCCTTTCCATTACCAAAACATGACAGTAAACTGTCATTCCTTCAATTAATCAGCAAATTCAAGAAAAAAAAAACAATTGTTATTTTTATTTCTCAAGGAAAGGCCTAAGAGCTTTCGTAGATATGAAAGCCCCCTTTTGATTTTCTAAAAAAATTACGAAACAAAACAACAAAGTTAGAGTAATGAAGGCAGTGTTGATTCCGATAATCACATTATGCATTAAACATATGCATGGCGTAATATAAAAACTCCAAGAAGAGGCCATAAAGTATGCTTAACAGAATATACATATAAGACATAAGATAAGATACGACCTGAGGATGGAAACCATAAAACAGATTATAAAAAAGAGAAAGAAACTTATTGGACAAACAAATAGCCAAAGAAGTCCTGGTTAGAAAGACTGTCAAAGACTCTAGCTGAAAAGCTAATTTACAAAAATCAGTAGAGAAACCATACTGGGGAAGTACGTAATAAATACCTATTGGGTAACTGACGTAATAAGTTTAATGGTGTATCTTTCAACAACAGTGCTAATGCAGCCAAATCAAATAGCAAATAGAAACTACCCAATTTTAAACTTGATATTGATTGTGCCCAACAAGTGTTAAAATTACACTGATAATAATCCATAATATATTAGGATATAAAATACATTAGTTATTATTCCTGAGATATTCGTTCAAATGCGTGCAATGTCATGAGGAATTGAACTGACCACTATTGCCAAAGAAGTTAAGTAGCACGTTTGAACGATTCAAATAATAAAAAAACGATTCAACTATAAAAAATCCAAGATTTTCATTTTGGAAGTATTATTTCTATTTTCATATTTCTACTAAAATGGATAAACAGGAAATAGCAATTGTAATTTCATAACAAATTCAAGACATGGTTAATTCAATAAGAAATTTAATTAAAAAGATTTTTAAAATATGCATATGGTTGATATTGAATAATATATAATATGCACTGAACTCTTGATTTGGTAGCTGATCATAATTGAAATTAATTTTTGTGATTACTATATTTCACAACCAACGAATAATATCCACATTCCGTTAATGCTTTAATTTAGTTAAAAATGAGTGATACACGATGAAGAAAGCTTTAAAAACTAGTAGAATTTTTGGAAACTTTACGTGTTTTTCAGTTTAGAAACTACAATAACAAAATATTAAGGGTTAATCATGGCATTTTATCCATTTACAAATGCATTTTCTAATCTATTGTAAAAATTAAAACATATTGATATACAGAATGAAACAAACATTGAATTGAAAGTGAGAATAAATTGCCTAGAAATGCGTAAAAACCATATAGAAAACAGCCATTAGGCATATAACTATTACATTCTTTAAGTCCACATACAAATAAGCAATATAGTAATACACACAATGGCTCCAATGCCACATCCAAGACAATAAAGAAAACAGTACTTTTTACATCTATCTGCCTCCCACCGCTCTGAGAATCGATAGGTAACCTAAAATGACACAAAACTATTCTTAAAAATATTGCAACATAAATAAAAAACCACCACCATCTTGAATCGGATTCGATAAATTAATTCTATGATACTTCTTACTGCATTCTTCTTACTTCTTACTTATTGTCACTGCTGGAGCAATGATGTATAAATATACCAAGGTCTATAGAAGCCTCTAAGATAGTTCTTCCTCACTTCGACAAAACATATTTTTCATTATAAAATGATAGATTGGTCTCCAAGAGTTTCCTTTTCATGAGGGTAGCTAGTGGTTTGAGATGAAACTAACAAGTACTGAACACAATTTGGAAGTAGGTAATTATTATATTAGGCCAATTGAAAAGTTCCCGGTCTGATGCACATATGGCGATGTTAGTATTAAATCCAAATGATTTTTAGTTAGTATCAACCTTCAAACGATACGTGTCAAAATTTGACAACAGTCCGACCATTAGTTTGTGAGATATTGCGTTGTGAGTGTAGATACTTTTGTAATTTGAAAAAGATGGAAAAAAAAGAATTTCGAGTGCTGATAAAATATTCCTTTTTGAAGGGAAAAAATACAGTTGAAGCAAGATCTTGGCTTGATGAAGAGTTTCCGGGGCCTGCACCAGGAAAATCAACCATCATTGATTGGTATATGCTAAGTTTAAACGTGGTGAAATCAGCACCGAAGACGGCGAACGCATTGGACGACCAAAAGAGGCTGTCACCGAAGAAAAAATAAAAAAAGTTCACAAAATAATTTTGAATGACCGTAAAGTGAAGTTGATCGAGATAGCAGATATTGTGAAGATATCATTTGAACGTGTACATCATATCATTCACGAATATTTGGACATGAGAAAGCTGTGTGCAAAATGGGTGCCGCGCGAGCTCACAATCGATCAAAAGCAACAACTTGTTAATGATTCTGAGCAGTGTCAGAAACATGGCTCCATCATTTGACTCCAAAGTCCAATCGACAGTCAGCTGAGTGGACTCCACACGATGAACCGAATCCAAAGCGAGGAAAAACAAAACAGTCAGTTGGCAAGGTTATGGAATCAGTATTCTGGGTTGCGCAAGGTATAATGTTCATTGATTACCTCCAAAAGGGCCAGACCATCAATAGCGATTATTATATAGCTTTATTGGACCGTTTAAAGCGTGAAATCATTAAAAAAACGGCCCCATTTGAAGAAAAAAGGTGCTGTTTCATCAAGACAATGTGCCGTGTAACAAATCAATGAAGAGAATGGCAAAATTGCATGAATTGGGCTTCGAATTGCTTCTGCATCCACCGTGTTCGCCAGATCTTGGCCTCCAGCGACTTTTCCAGTTCTCAGACCTCAAAAGAATGCTCGCTGGAAAGAAATTCAGCGCCAATGAAGAAGTTATCCCCGAAACTGAGGCCTATTTTGAAGCGAAAGACAAAAATGGTATAAAAAGTTGAAAGATCGCTATAATCGCTGTCGGAGGCAACTATATTGAATAATAAAACCAAAAAAAATGTGTTTTACTATGGTAGACCGGGACTTTTCATTTCGCCTGTTACTATATTTATTTTAGCTATGGCCACGACGTCACAGACGGCGAAAAAGGGATTTGCTGTATCGTCTGTATCCATCTTGAAAAAGCACACAAAACCGGGCAATATCTAAAGTATGTGTGGTTTGTTACGTTGGCGATGTACTTATTTTGATTGTAAGTATTTATTTGATAAGAATTTGTTGTTTTCGATTTAATATTAATGTTGATCAGTATTTTAATAAAATATGGATTTCGTAAGAATTTTAATGAATCGAAATTAATCTTACAGTATACAATGAAACGTTCGAAATAGAATCACAAAATTTGTTTTGTAAGCAAAAAAAGGATTATTCTGATAGTTTAGCAACGATCTCAAGCTTCGATCGCTGATGTCATTGCTAAAATAAATGAACTATATATACTTATATAAATGAGTGAATCCATTAATATTTTTAAAATTGTGAGAATATTCACAGAATTATAGAAAATAATATATTTTAGTAATCAAAACCAATGGAAGTACCCCGAAACATAAATTCTTCACTGGTTTTTTGTGTATCGTTGATTGCATGCGATCAGTTTGCAACTCTTGTGAAATCAAGCAAGCATTCCATTGAGTGAAGCTTATACCAATTTGAGATAAAATATTTGACATATATAACCTAAATTTCAACTTTTTTGGATCTATGGCTCTAGTGTCGCGATCAACATGAAATTTCGTACACAACTTGGAATCGTTATTGTGTATAACAAAATTTCAAATCAATCGGATCTGCTGTTATTGAAATATATTTTTTTTTTATATTATGCCTGGATTTTGAATGGTTCTGATTATCCGATCAACAAGAAATTTGGCATCGAGTCTGGTAGTACTGCGATCAAAATGAAATTTCACATTTGAAATGCTTATTTTACTTCTGAATACCAAATTTCATCTTTATTGATTATTGTGTTTTGAACTAAACAAGGAAACAACATTTCAAATGGCCATATTTATGGAACCCCTGGTCAAAATTTACCCAGCGACAATCGAGATTTGAACTTACCCTCCAAATTTCAAGGTTCTAGGTTCACCACCACAGAATATAAACTGTCATCTTGCGAAATCAAAAACGATCGGAAATTAGGAAACATTGAGATGTCTAAAACACTGGAGTGCTGACACTGATGATAAAGTGTCGGGGACCAGCCTTCTTGAATTTCAATGGTATTGGCCCCTTTTAACTTAACTATAATAATAATAATAAGATTAAGATGCATAAAAACCCTGGTGTGTCTTTCAGACAAAACGGGAGATTTTTCAGATTTATGCCTACTTGATTTTGGGAGATCGCGGCAATTTCAGATGGCGCATACATCGTTTATATTTGACATTTCTCGCGATTCTCGACTCTCGTGACCTTTGAGTATAGAAAATAATATTTTATATTCTATGCTCGTGACAATTTTCTATGCTCTGAATAGACCAATAGCCGTTCATTCATTTCATTAAAAGTTCGATGTGAACTGAATTGTAATTTCTTGTGAAAGTTTGCAGTGCCTGAATTCGTTATTTCATTTTTAATCGCCGCCACCTATATAGCAGGATTTCGAACAATTCTGAAGAGCGCTACCTTTGTTTTATAAAACAAAATATTGCCTACTTCTTATGATAATTGAACGAGCCAGGGACTGTAAAAGATACAGAAAATCCAAACCCCCTTTTATGCCCGAACTATTGAAAAAAATACTATCATAGTATTACTACATAATATATCACTAAACAGTCAATAATAATTTTCCATATAAAATTCAGTTTTGTTGAGTTAACTTTGTATTCCAAAGTTGGGAGTAATCAAATCAGTGGGTTACATAATAACAATACCACATCATTGGAAAGAAAGTAACTAACAAGCAGACCCAAAAAACGAGACAAGAATTTTTAAGTCTATCGCTTTCCCAACGATCAGAGAACCCGTAGGTAACCTGAAAAAGTATTCGATAAGAACAAGAGTTTGGACATAATGGGAAAGCTTTTCTAATCAAAAGCAGACAACTACGATATTTACACAACACATCCAAAATTCAATTCCGAAAATTTATGGACAAGATGATCTTTAAAAAAATATATGGAATGAATTTATGAAATTATATTGGAAAAAAAAAATTCTAGAAAAAATCTCTCGTCAGATGTTTCTTGTGAATTATAATCATTTAATTATAGGACGGAGAAATGAAAAAACACAAAATCAAAATATATACTCTAAAAAAATATTTTGGGAATAAGACCCAAATAATAAAAAATAAAAATATGAATTAGTAGAATATTCGATAAATGCATAAACTTAAACATATGTAATTTAAAATTAAGTTCACGGTACGGAGAACCGTTTGTGAAAAAGAATATCAAATAAGAAGTATAAAAATATTTGAGTGTATATTTATATATAAGAAGTTTAAAATAATTGAAGGAATTCAATAAGAACAGATCAATATTTTGATTTATTTCCATTGAATTCTTTCAATTAATGAATGATTGATTCCAATTTAATATTATTGATTAACCAGCCAACATTTTAAGGATAGAATGCGATGCGGAATCGTGGAGATTGCAATAAATTTGTTATCATATCAAATGGATATTCCAAAATTTAATGGCGGAAACGATTAACGATAATGAAAGATTTAATCGCATAAACAATTAAAATCTAGATCTTCCAGCGCGTGAATAACTACCTAAAAATGAAATCATTAATTTTAAGCGCTCAAGAAGCTCGATGAAAGCCAAGCACCAAAAACCATCAAAGCTCCCAATACTATTTCAACTAACAACAAAAATAATACTGAAAATGTATTTTGAAAACTACGATATCAATTATATTTCTTAGTCAGATACAATAGAACATTGTGTCAATTAAAAAAAACCAAAATTAAAAAAAAAAATCGTTTTGAAATTTGAAAACTGTCCAATGACACAAAAAAAATTACAACGTGCGTACGTCGTGTCCTTCCCGTCTCTGAAATATTGGTTTTTGTAGTACAAGAGCCAGTATTACTAATTACTAGCGTTCAGTATAGAATAATTATTCTATACTCAAAGATTACTAGTATGCGGACGCACGGTATATTGTTCATTCTATCGCCTTCAACGTATTTTCCAAAATATGTTCATTTCAGTTTCCCGAAAATGAAAAATTGAGTAGAGCTATATTAGCACAATGTGGTGGTTATATTTTTCCACAAAACTCAAATTAGGTACCTATAGCTGAAGATAGAGAAACCATTCATTGTTAAATATTAAAATCATAAACCCGAGTCTTATCACCTGTTATGCTTTTTATGAATAAGGTAAAAATCGACTCGATTTAATATCTAACTCTGACTCAAGCGACCATTTTTAGTGAAAATTTAACTTTTGCGAAGTTAAGTTGAGTTAAAAACATTGATGATGGCCAGCCTGAACTAAGCAAATTAAACATTGAATCTCGACCTCTTTTGAATGTACTGCACCACCTACACCCGCATTTGGACGAAGCCTATAAACATTTTCATTTGTATGTACCGGGTTTTTCACCATAATTCGACCCCTCCTTTAACTTTCTTAGCAAAAAAGGTACAAAAAAATGTTTTCTACAAAAGTTTCACGAAATCGACTAGTGTTCTATAAAATGATTCCACAAAACGAAATATATACAGAGTGGCAACATATCGATTGCAACTTCATTTTTTCAAATGGAATACCCTGTATATTTTTCTATATTTGACTAGCTCTTTTTCCCCTGACTTCGAATATATAACATGTTTGGTCTATTTCTCTTATTCTGAGTACCACAGAGTTTCAAATTTTAAGAACCACCTGGCAAGCTAAGTGATCAGTGGTGTGTCTTTCAGACAAAACGGGAGATTTTTCAGATTTATGCCTACTTGATTTTGGGAGATCGCGGCATTATCAGATGGCACATAAAGCGTTTATATTCGATATTTCTCGCGATTCTCGACTCTCGAGACCTTTGAATTTAGAAAATAATAATATTATTGCTCGTGACAATCTTCTATACTCTGAATAGACAAATAACCGTCCATTTATTTCATTAAAAGTTCGATATGAACTGAATTGTAATTTCTTGTAAAAGTTTGCAATGCCTCAAATCGTTATTTCATTTTTAATCGCCGCCACCCATATAGCAGGATTTCGAACAATTCTGAAGAGCGACCCTCACAGAACTCCGGTAAGTTTTTACCAAAGCAACAGGTGGACTATCTGTATGAATTGGACTATAAGTATTTTTATATTCTATGCCCGTGACCATCTCTATACTCTCGATAGACCAATAGCCGTCTGTCAATATATTCCATTCTTTTCTTTAAAAATTCGATATGAACTGAATTGTAATTTCTTGTGAAAGTTTGCAGTGTCTCAAATAATTATTTCATTTTTGAACGCCGCCAGACAGTTAGCTGGAATTCGAACAATTTTAAAGAGCGCAAGAACTCTGGTAAGTTTTCACCAAAGCATCAGGTCAACTATCTCAAAAATTCTAAAACAAAACCAAACAGTGCACACACCAGGATTTCTATGCATCCTTAACAAGATCAACGACCTTTGACAAAACAAATGAAAATTATAAAATGATGCCGTGGATTGGCAAATTGTTTGTTTAGCGCCACCTTAAGGAAGAAAAAGAGCCTGAGTCGCCAAATGTATCTTAAACAAAATCTAATCAGTGAACACACCAGTATCTTAGGGAAAATGCTTACTCAATTTATTATTGCTACAAGTGTGGTTGCAAAAATTGAAAAAAACGGTAATCATTGGATATAACGATATTGATGTTCCGTAAATTAATAACGAGTTTCCTTAGGAAATATGGTAGTTATCAAAATATTTCACTTTCCACCCAGGAAATTTCCTCCTAGAGTTATTTGGTGATTGGTAATATTCCAAAGATGGAAGTCAAAAGGTGTAATGTTAGTCGATGTCAAATATATGATGCACTCATCTAAATATGTCCGTCTAAGAAGAGGTTCTATGTTCTGGTATAATTTCAGCCCAATAAGATGATACGTTCTATTATTGACAGTGACAATACACTTCAAATGGCCACCCAAAGCATACAAATCACAGGATTATAGATTCTCTCATTTAATTCGCTTTTTTCTTGAGACTCTATAGGTAACCTATAATCATACAAAACATTTCTCCAAAAAAATGCACCGCATTTGTGAATCACCATAGAAACTTGCAACGGCAAGTATTTTATCGAAGAAGTCCAATGAAATGTAAAGTAACAACTAAACCAAGGATCAAAACTTTAAAAGGGTGTGTAATAACACATTCCTCTGATGAATTGAATTCAAAGAAAAGCATTTGGTACATTTTTCTAATTTCTACAAAGGGAATATCTAAATCAACGATATTTTCTGAATAAATTTCTGAAACGATAAATTGGTCTCTAAAAGTTTCTTTTTTCTAGCGGATGTGAACAAGATAATAGATTAAAAGTTCACAATATTTGAAATTGGATAGTTAATATCCATTGAAAAATTTTAAACCATTACGAAGACAAAACTGTTCCTGAAAAATGAGTTGATCTGATTTTATCTGACTTTATTTTAAAGCCTGTTTGTATTTTTAGTGGTTTTGTGTTTCGAATCAATGAAGTGTTATCTGATTATAAGTTATGCTCTTCATTAAACAGACCGATTAATGAAGCTATCAGCTAATTTAAGAATAGTTCCCCCATTGTACAGCAAAATTGATTAAGTTAATTTTATATGCTTTTAAAATATAACAAATTTTTGGGTTAGTTAAAAAATTCAAGAATTGCCCGAGTTGATGCTGAATAATATGAAGAATTAGGTAACTCCCAGAGTTTATTTATTGTTGGCCTTATATATCTGCAAGGAGTATAGTCGTAAATTCAAGTACATCTATATATTTCGGTGCATACAATTTGTTCCTTCATCAGGATGAGAAAACAATAATTATCCTTCAAAGTCTACCGTGAACAATATAAAACGCTAATCAAAGAAAGGTTAAAATCCAAAATGCCGGTGATGCCGACTATTTCAGTACATAATAATAAATGCTTTAAAATAGTCAAGGAGCAAATTGTATGAACCGAAATATATAGATATACATACCAATGGTTGTTTGTATCTTATTAGTTGACCTTATATAGAATATGTACATTAGGGTTGTAATGAAAGTTTTATAAAACAAAATATTGCCTACTTCTTATCGTAATTGAATGAGCCAGGGACTGTAAAAGATCAGAAAATCCAAACCTCCTTTTATGCCTGAACTATTGAAAAAAATACTATTATTACTACATATATCAACAAACAGTCAATAATAATTTACTATATAAATTTCAGTTTTGTTGAGATAACTTTGTATTCCAAAGTTGGGAGTAATCAAATCAGTGGGTTATATAATAACAATACCACATCATTGGAAAGAAAGTAACTAACAAGGAGACCCAAAAAATGAGACATAATTTTTTACGTCTATCGCTTTCCCAACGATCAGAGAACCTGTAGGTAACCTGAAAAAGTATTCGATAAGAACAAGAGTTTGGACATAATGGGAAAGCTTTTCTAATTAAAAGCAGACAACTACGATATTTACACAACACATATCCAAAATTCAATTCCGAAAATTTATGGACAAGATGAAAAAAATATATGTAATGAATTTATGAAATTATATTTGAAAAAAAAAATCTAGAAGAAATCTCTCGTCAGATGCTTCTTGTGAATTATAATCATTTAATAATAGGAAGGAGAAATGAAAAAACACAAAAATCATCAAAATATATACTCTAAAAAATATTTTGGGAATAAGACCCAAATAATACAAAAATAAAAATATGAATTAGTAGAATATTCGATAAATGCATAAACTTAAACATATGTAATTTAAAATTAAGTTCACGGTACGGAGAACCGTTTGTGAAAAAGAATATCAAATAAGAAGTATAAAAATATTTGAGTGTATATTTATATACGGGTGTTTCCTAAACATGCGGCAAAAATTCAGGGGGTTGTTCCTTGGACTATTCTAAGAATATTTTGTCCTTTGATGATTTTTGAAAAACCTATTTGTTTCGAAGATATAGGGGAAACAAAATTTCAGATAATAACATTTTATTTGACATTTATCCTAGCTTTTAATGAATTTCCATCAGCAAGTCCATAAATGAAATGCATGTCAGTCATCTCGGTGTTTGTATAGCGATTCATAATAGTCAAAGATAAAATGTTAATTGCTAATACATCACAAAACGAATTCAAATGAAAACCGTGTTTAATCTGTATTCCTTTACCATCTGCACTTATCAATTTTTAGTCAAAAAACTGGCCGTTTTTAGTAATTGGAATGTTGTTAAACAAATTTAAAAATAAATTGTACCTACTTACTAAACACAGTGCGGTACGCATTTTTATTTAAACTATTATTAATTTTAAAAATATGAAAAATGTTGTTCGCCCTGTATCTTCGAAACAAAGAGGTTTTTCAAAAATCATCCAAGGACAAAACATGCTTAAAATAGCCCAAGGAACAACCCCCTGAATTTTTGCCGCATGTTTAGGAAACACCCTGTATAAGAAGTTTAAAATAATTGAAGGAATTCAATAAGAACAGATCAATATATTGATTTATTTCCATTGAATTCTTTCAATTAATGAATGATTGATTCCAATTTAATATTATTGATTAACCAGCCAACATTTTAAGGATAGAATGCGATGCGGAATCGTGGAGATTGCAATAAATTTGTTATCATATCAAATGGATATTCCAAAATTCAATGGCGGTAACGATTAACGATAATGAAAGTTCTAATCGCATAAACAATTATAATAAAAAAGAAAACGATTGCTGCCAATCCTGCACGAGATCTAGATCTTCCAGCATGAATAACTACCTAAAAATAAAATCATTAATTTTAAGCGCTCAAGAAGCTCGATGAAAGCCAAGCACCAAAAAGCATCAAAGCTCCCAATACTATTTCAACTAACAACAAAAATAATAATGAAAATGTATTTCGAAAACTACGTTATCAATTCTATTTCTTAGTCAGATACAATAGAACATTGTGTCAATTAAAAAAAAAATCGTTTTTAAATTTGGGGAGACTTTAAAAAATTAACGAAAACTGTCCTATGACACAAAAAAAATTATACCGTGCGTTCGTCGTCTCTTCCCCTTCTCTGAAATATTGGCTTTTGTAGCCAGTATTACTAGCTTTGAGTATAGAATTATTATTCTATACTCAAAGATAACTAGTATGCGGATGCACGGTATATTATTCATTCTATCGCCTTCAACGAAAGTATTTTCCAAAATAGTAGACTGAATGACGAATTATTCAATAATTGAAAAATTTGTGAATGCAACTTTATTTCAGTACCCGGCTTGAACATCTTTTATCGCTGAAATGGGATGCCTCAATATGTTCATTTCAGTTTCCCGAAAATGAAAAATTGAGTAGAGCTATATTAGCAGAATGTGGTGGTTATATTTTTTCACAAAACTCACATTAGGTACTTAAAGCAGGAGATAGAGGAATCATTCATTGTTAAATATTAAAATCATAAACCCGAGTCTCATCATCAGTTATGCTTTTTATGAATAAGGTAAAAATCGACTCGATTTAATATTTAACTCAGACTCAAGCAACTGATTTTAGTAAAAATTTAACTTTTGTGAAGTTGAGTTGAGTTTAAAACATTGATGATGGCCAGCCTGAACTAAGCAAATTAAACATTGAATCTCGACCTCTTTTGAATGTACTGCACCACCTACACCCGTATTTGGACGAAGCCTATAAACATTTTCATTTGTATGTACCTACGTACATTATTGAAAACAGAGAAGTTGAATGGACCAAATAGAGTACAAGTAACAAACTAAATTATAGATGACTCTCAAACTCAGCATGAGTATAGGGGACAAAAGTGCTACTTTCATGACAAAAAGCAGACTTTTTTTCAAATGATCAGTTGCAGATACCATAATTTCTGAGAGAACTTTTATTGTTATTATACCATACTAATTAAGGAGCGCTTAAAAACACGACAGATTTTTTCACTTGTAAAGAAAAAATATAAAAATGTCAACAAAAGAATTATTTACGAACATCCAGTGATTGTTCAAAAATCTGGATAAAAATTTCAAAAATTCATAACACCGAATCTATAAGAGCTAGGACCTTGTGGTAAGAAAGTTATATGTGCAATCATCATAGCAACCCAAAATTAATGGATTTTGTTCTCGAGCTATGAGGATCAAAGTTTCCGATCTGAATTTCATGCAAATAGTTCTCATTTTCGTTAAAAACTCTGGACGGTGGCCAGACGGGTTTTTATTCGATTTTTGTATCAGGTGTGTGAATAAGTCTTTCCCGTTTTTTGTAAGAGATGGCGCCACCAATACTGTGCGAGTATTTAATGGTTACATATGTCATAATCAAAGCTTATTCATCTGTCAACAATTCCACACTAACACATTAGTTGAAATTTTTTCGCATCATAAATTTTTGAAATCGTGAAAATGTCGAAATTTGAGCCGAGTCGACGTCATTTGCGGGAAGTTTCACTTTATTGGTTCAATTTGAAGAAATCTGCTGCCGAGGCGCATCGGTTGCTTCAGGAAGTTTATGGAGAAGGTTGTGTCGATGATTCAAGTGTTCGCGGATGGTTTCGACGCTTCAAAAGTGGCGATTTCGACGTGGAAGACAAGGAGCGTTCCGGGCGGCCGCAAATCTTTGAAGATCAAGAATTGGCGACTTTGCTTGATGAAGATTCGTGTCAAACGCAAGAAGAACTTGCTGAAGCATTGGGAGTTGACCGAACAACCATTTCCAAGCGTTTGAAAGCCATGGGAATGATCCAAAAGCAAGGAAATTGGGTGCCGTACGAACTGAAGCTGAGAGACGTCGAACGGCGTTTTTTCACTTGCGAACAGCTGCTTCATCGACATAAAAGAAAGGGTTTTCTGCATCTTATCGTGACTGGCGATGAAAAGTGGATCCGTTACGATAATCCGAAGCGAAGAAAATCATGGGGACTACCCGGCCATGCATCATCATCGACGGCCAAGCCAAATATTCATGGCGCCAAGCTCATGCTCTGTATATGGTGGGACCAGCTAGGTGTGGTTTACTATGAGCTTCTGAAACCGAATGAAAGGATCACAGGCGAGGTCTATCGACGACAATTGATGCGTTTGAGCCGCGCACTGCGAGAAAAATGGCCACAATACTCCGACAGGCACGACAAAGTTATTTTGCAACATGACAATGCTCGCCCACATGTTGCACAGCCGGTGAAAACATACTTAGAAACGCTCAAATGGGAAGTCCTACCCCACCCGCCGTATAGTCCAGACATTGCTCCGTCTGATTACCATCTCTTCAGATCGATGACGCATGGCCTGGCTGACCAGCACTTCCATTCCTACGAGGAAGCCAAAAAATGGGTGGATGACTGGATAGAGGCCAAACCGGTCGAATTTTTTTGCAACGGGATTCGTATGTTGCCAGAAAGATGGGGAAAAGTTGTAGCTAGCGATGGCCAATACTTTCAATAATTCATTTGTAACCATTTTTTCACAATAAAGGCTCAAAATTTGAAGAAAAACGGGAAAGACTTATTCACACACCTGATATTTTATACATTCCAAAATGCAAACTGTGAAAACAGGGGGTATTAAATTGTTTTAAAGTTTACTATTGGAAATAATAAACCAAAAATATTGTACAGTTCCAAATTGGACAGGAAAATTGAAAAAAAGTGACCTAATTTAAATATTTTTACAAATAGACAGTTTAATTAATTTCCAAAACTATAGGGAGGACTTCACAATAAAAAAATACCTTGATTTTCAGCTTCGAATGATAACTCCAGGATTTTAAATCTTAAGCCATAAGCAATATGGTATAGCAACTGATTCTTAACATCTTGATAAATTCTGAACGAGGATAGACAGATTTCTTATTCAATTCAACACTCACTTGAGGAAGTTATGGAAAAACCACGCAACTTTTAGGAAGATTAAAATTAGTAATTTTTGAGAAATATTTAATAAGGTATTTGATTTATTTGAATTAACTCTTTTTAGTGAAATATTCACATTTATAGGAATGGAAATTTTAATCAATAGTGGTCAAAAACTTCAAACTCTCAACTTCAAAAAGACTGATGAAATATAGGAATTTTGTCCTTTCAAAAGAAGCAACTGACAACAATCATTGGGTAATAATTCTCCTAAATTTGAAAATTTATCAAATTATCTGTGATTATCTTGTGATGCAACACGTTTTACATTCTTCTTAAAATAAATACGAGATTTCCTGAAAAATCGGTTATCATTTCCTGAATTTTCGGTGAATTATCTTCCACTAGAGTAGCCATATTTTTATTCTCACAAGTTTGGTAACCAATCTGTCATTTGTCATTCCAGATTATTGTTTATGCATTTGAAATACTCAGATTTATAATGAAAAAAATGTTGAACGGAATAAAACTTTTATTATCATTATTTAATTCTATTCCTTGGGTAGTATTGAGTATCACAAAATAATTCAAATAAATGTTTTTCGAGAAAATCAACCTGAGAGGAAAAATATTTAGATCCAAGTCTGTATGTGCAAAGAAGTAAAATTCCATTGTTCAGGAAGCTATTATGAAGTTACCACAGGAATTTCAACATGTTGTGAATGCGTGCTTTGAAAGGAAAATGAAAAGTATAGTATGTGAGATGATAAAATATGGGCTTATTCTATTAGTAAATGAGGTAAAATAGTTATTTATTATACAAGGGAAAAAAGTACTAGATTTTAGCTCGAGGTTATGTTGTCTCCCGACGCGAAGCGGAGGGAGACAAAAAACCGAGAGCTAAAATCTAACATTTTTCCCGTGTATAACACACTATTTTTTTCTGTGACAGGAAAAACGACAATTTAATAGTGAAAGAACATATTATTACAATATATCTAAGTCAGAATGTTATCGATATGAAATTTGAATTTTTAAACTAGTAAGCTGCAATTATTAGACCTGCGTTGCTAAGGGAAACTTGCAAGTAGCGTCACGAAAATAATTGCCAGCTAAATCACGGACAATTTACGAAACCGCGTATTCAAAATTTATGCAATGGAAAATGAAAAAGACATGCAGTTCTTTCTCGGAAACAGTGTTATTGGCTTGTTTTTCGGAACTGGCACAACAACAAAAGCCATCAACAATGTGGTCGAATTATTATTATTCCTTTATCTATATGTAGATGAATATATATCCGGGAAAAAAGTACTCACTTTTTTCCCGGGGAAAAAAGTAATTTCGTGAAAAGTCATATTTTGTTACCTGCAACAGAGATAAAATGTCAAATTTTTTTCCCGCCACAGAAAAAAAATATGTATTTCGTGTAGTTCATTCCAGTAAGCAATGCTTATTGTGGAAAAATGTTTAGTTCCGGACAACCTCTGCACGAGGGAAAGGAACCAAATGTGCATGGATTTAATTAAAGCAGAGTTGATGATTAAATAATAGAAAGGAACAAAAAATGGTTGAATCTGTGAAAAGTAAAACAAAATACATTTGATAAACTGAAAAATAAATTACTCTATTGAATTCTGTTGATTGTTGATAATATAGGTAATGAAAAAACCATTTTCTGTTTATATTAATATAATTATGTTGAATACTGTTTTTATAATATTTACTTCGATAATATTTTTGTTTCTCCCGACCAAAGTGCGAAATTCCTGAAAAAATGTTTCTTTCCCGCTACTAAGGTGATTCAATTTGGCAACCCAAGAAGGCGAACACACTTTCATCCTTGTTCACTTCTTACTCTATCAGCACAGTATAGAAACCATGTTTCTATACTGTGCTATTAGTTTTAACGTTTTTTATGAAAATCGCCTTGAAACATAGAATATACTTAAAGAAATTTGACCTCTAGATGAGCTGGCGCCACCAATTTGCGTCAGTTTAACAAACACCTAGAGAAGGAAGGTTATTCTTCTTATCTCAATCCTCCATAATTTGAAAGTAAAAATTTTACTTTGAATTTGTCATTAGAGACATCTTAAAGTGCTTCGAGGTTTCTTGAAAAATTAACACAAACCGATTAGTGCCATCACCCAAGAGAATATCAAACATTAAATAGAAAATTCCACTCCACAAACACAATAAAAAACATTAAAATGAAGCAAAATCCTTTCGAATTGTCAAAAAAAAATTACTTTCTCGAATAGAAATCGTTCTTCAAATTTTATCAGATAATTTTTTATATTAATCACTCAAACAAACCGAATTTAGATAAAATCAATCGTCATCCATTTTATCAATCGGTTGTCAAATGTTTTCATATTTTTGGCGAATAAACAAGTTTTCGAGGAAAAGAAAAAATTATCGATAAAATTTGAAGCACTAGTGGTATAACCTTCGATTTTTTCTTCACATGTCACAATCTCACATTTTGGTAGTTTCAACTAAGATGCACAGAAACACTGGTGTGTGCACTGATTCGATTTTGTTTCATACATTTTTGAAATAGTCCACCTGTTGCTTTGGTGAAAACTTACCAGATTTCTGTGAGATGGCGGTCTTCAGAATTGTTTGAAATTCCGCTATCTGGGTGGCGGCGATTAAAAATGAAATAACGATTTGAGGCACTGCAAACTTTAGCGCAAGAAATTTCAATTCAATTCGTATTGAACTTTTAATGGAATGAATGGACGGCTATTGGTCTATTCAGAGTATAAAAGATTGTCACGAGCATAAAATAGAAAATATTATTATTTTCTATACTCAAAGGTCACGAGAGTCCAGAATCAAATGTCAAATATAAACGCTGTATGCGCCATCTGAAACTGTCATGATCTCTCAAAATCAAGTAGGCATAAATCTGAAAATTCTCCCGTAAGTCCTACAGGTATAATTAGACACACCAGAGTTTCTATGCATTTTAGTTTCAACTAATAGCAATGCATTATTCTAGCCTATCATTCGGGGTTATACCGACAATTCGTGTATATTATGCAATTTAAAAGCATTGAATTCATTAAACTGCTGTGTGTCGAAAAATATTTCAATTAGGGGCCACGATTCGTTTATACCCAGAAGGTTACATGATTTATTAAAAATACCTCAACACTTTGCCGAGCATAATATACTTAAAAATGTATATTCTAGTAATATTCACTTCATTTGCAGAACAGTATATTATGATATAGTTCAACGACTTTGGCTTAATTGAAATGAGATGTACACAAATTTTAGATAATAACGTCACTCAATAAGTGCCAGGCCTGGCGCAAAGATGGCACTTTTTTCACGTACCAGCAGTGGCGTCGCTAGGGGGGTGACCCCGCCCCCAAATTGTTACTGCCCTTGCCCGTAAAATATTGTATGAACAAAAAATTACAACATGAATTTTATATAAAATAGATGGACTTGGAAATATTTGCCTCCCAAGTTTTCAAAGCTGGCGTTGCCACTGCTACAAAGCTTCAAAATATGCGGGTCAAAATTTTGGAGTTATGTTTGGATCGAGATATTATGGTTGGTTTATGCACTATTCCTAATGGGGGTAAACTATGTACTTATGGAGGGTTTATGCACCATTCCTAAGAACTAAGAATAGAACGCTAACAAATCAATGAGGGCGTTTATGCACTTTACCTAAGACCTAACACTAGCACTAGAAAGTTGACCAACTTTTATGGTGGGTTTATGCACCATTCCTAAGAACTAAGACTAAACCTAAGAATTGAACGCTAACAAATCAATGAGGGCGTTTATGCACTTTACCTAAGAACTAATAACACTAGCACTAGAAAGTTGACCAACTTTTATCTAAGAACTAAGGGCTTAGGTAAAATATAGAATATAATAATAATAATAATAATAATAATAATTTATTAATCCTCTGAGACAAATAAATGTATAGGATAAGTCATACAGATAAAAAGAAAAATTATTCAACTAATCACTATTACATCATTGAGGTAATCATTTACAGTATAATAACATCTATTCACTAATAACTTTTTTACAATTTTCTTGAACTTACTAAAAACAAGAGATCTAATATTGTGAGGCAAATGGTTGTATAGTTTAACACATTGATAAATAGGAGATTTTTCTAACTTTGTTGTTCTGTGCTTGGGAACGTACAATGTTCTCTCACTTCTGGTTCCGTAGTTATGAAAACTAGACAATTGTATGAATTTTCCCTCATTCTCCTTCACATATAGTAGACATTTCAAAATGAAAATTGACGATAAGGTCATAATATTGTTTTCTATAAATATGGGTCTACACGACGAACGTGGAGGTATGCTGAATATCATACGTAAAATACGTTTTTGTATTATGAAAGCCCTTCCAACATCCGAAGAGTTTCCCCACAGTAGTATATTATACGACAGGTGGCTATAGACCATGCTATAATATATATTTATTAACGATTCTAAAGGAAGTAGGGTTTTCACCCTATTTATGGCAAAATAAGAACTGTTCAGTTTTTTGCATACAGAATCAATGTGCATACCCCATTTTAAATTATTATCGAGGTGAATGCCAAGAAATTTAGTACCACTCTTAGATAGAATAGCACTATCCAAATGACGAATCACCAGCTCACGATCACTATGGATAATTGTGAAATGGATACATTCGGTTTTATCGATATTAATCATTAAATTATTCTTATGACACCATTTCACAAAGCTCTGTAGTAGAAGCTCACAGACAGCCTGAAGTTCCTCGAATGTTGGGGCCGAAACTACTACCGAAGCATCATCAGCGAAGAGACTCAACTTTTGTTGAGACCCTCCTATCGAAGACGAAAAGCGTCTACACGTTAGCAAATCCAAGAAAATTACTCTTAAATTTACAGGGAGATCATTGATGAAGAGCAAAAATAAAAGAGGCCCAAGGACGGATCCTTGTGGCACTCCTAGATTAAGATCGTGCTCGTCTGATAGACAGCCTTCAACTTTTACAGATATGGATCTACCCTCGAGATAGCTGCGGACCCAATCCAAAAATACACCTCGAAAACCCAAATTGTAACACTTGTCAACTATAAATTGAAATGAAAGACTATCGAATGCTCGCGAGAGGTCAAAAAATAAACCTGCTACATACAAGCCATTGTCAAGACATTCATACACATAATTAATAAAGGAAACTGCAGCTGTTTCCGTTGAGTGACCCGATCTAAAACCATGTTGGGCATTATCGAGTACATTGAATTTGTCAAGATATTTGATCATTCTGTTGAACACAATTCTTTCGAACACTTTAGAAAATATACTAACAATAGAAATAGGTCTATAATTCATTATACTATTTATATCATTTTTTTTTAAGATTGGAACAACTAAGGCCTTTTTCAGAATAGTAGGAAAAATGCCAGAACTTACAGAGAGATTAATACAGTGAGTGAAATGTCCACAAATATCTGAGCTTATCAACTTCAGAATTCTGGCAGATATAGAATCAGCTCCTGCACACTTATTGTTTTTTAGTAACTTTATTACATCAGCAACTTCACACTCAATCACTGGATAAAAGAAAAATGTTGTATTCAGCATTACTGCAGAAGTACATGAGGAAGACAAAGATCCCCCATAGTATAAATGAAGAGTGGTTTCGGTTACCGTTGAAAAATAATTGACAAAAATTTGTGATAATTCGTTGGGATCATTATGCAAAACACCATCAACGAGCAGTTCAATACTTTCATTTGGTTTTCTCCTCCTGCCAGTTAAGTTATTTACAATGGACCATACTGTTTTATTTTTATTGTCTGATCTGCCAATAAGGTCATTATGGCATTTCAACCTACTATTTCTGATAAGCGAAATATACTCGTTTTTGGTTTTTTTGTACAAAGAATAAGTGCTCTGACTCTTTAAATTTGAGTGCAACCAGTGCAGATTCATTAGATTGCGCTTCGCTATGACTATCTCAGGAGTGATCCATATATTTATTCTATGATTGCCCGTTGCCAATTTCACCAAAGGACAGCAAGATTCAAATGTACTCCGAATCGCATCAACAAATGTTTGAAAACATTGATCTACATCAACAATTTCATAAATATCATGAAAATCGTAAATTGACATTTGAAAAACAAAATTGTCAATATTTTGTTGACTCAAGTTTCTAACCAATTTTGAACCACCCTGTGTATTCATATGAAATATGTTATTAAATTCAACCAAGATAGCACGGTGGTCACTTATAAGAGGTTCAAAAACTTTTACATTAGAGTCAGATAAATCTGCGTTTGTTAAAATATAGTCGACTTTTGAAACAGATGTACGACCAGTGATGTCAGTAAATACTCTCGTAGGATCTTGTGACGAAATTTTTAAATCAAAACAACAAATCAAATCCATAAAGAGCTTACGGTTAATACATTCAGATTTCAGAAAGTCGATGTTCAGGTCACCACACACAAAGATAATGTCAACCAAATTAGAAATATAGTTTAGAACATCCGTTAATCTATCAAGAAAAACTTCAAATTTACCGGAACACGGGCGATAAACACTTATAATGCCCAACCCAGTGCCGTTTGCCATCACAGAAATTCCGCACATTTCACAATGCATCTCATCGGAAAAATTAGACACGCACAAATTTTTCACTTTAATACCAGCTTTTGAATAGATCATCGTTCCTCCATGTGCTCGATAAGGGCGGCAATAATATTCAGCCAAATTATAGCCAGGTATATTCATCGATTTGATACCACCGGTACTGCACCAGTGTTCAGCAATACTCACGATATCAGGACCACTATCAGCCAGGAGGAATTCCAGGCTTTCTAATTTATTGGATATGCACTGGACGTTTAGCTGAAGAAGTCTCAAACTATCTTTAGATGTATTTAGTCCGTTGGACGGTTCGTCCTTTTGGGATGAAAAAAACGATGAATATTGGCATTGTTAGGCCAATTTGATCCATTCAGAGCCTTTTCATATTCAGAGCTCGGAATCAACACCTTGAACGATGAATAGCTCTTAGGATATCTTGAGGTGAGCTTCTCACACTGTACAAAGGAAAACTTCTGTACTAGAAATTCTTGTAAATTTTTTTCCGTTGTTTCTGGTTTGAGATTCGTTACATGAAAAATGCTGAATCTTCCAATTCCCTCAACGGACAGATTTTCTGAACAGTTGCCAACTACAAGTGTTTGTTTACGTTTTCGAAACGATCTCTTATGAGAAACTACATTCCAATCTTCATTACGATTCAAGACAGTTGGCTGAGTCACCTGAGTGTTATCAGTTTGTGATCTTGTTTTATCTTCGGATTTTTTACCCATCTTCATACTTGTTTCATTCAAAACATTCTGTTTTGAATGTTTCAAAATTGACCCCGCATGAGTGGAAACCTCAGCATCCGCAACATATAAATGGGGAACTCGAGTAGTACCGGAACTACCAGGAACATCGGTTACACTATCAGAGACTGACTCATTGCCAGATGGTCGACAAGAAGAGGATTCACCTACATGTTTGTTTATGATTTTATTATCTGTTTCTTTCTTGAGTTTATCAATCTCGGCATTTTTCTTCAGAATTACATCCTCGAGTGTTGAAATTTTAAATCTCAAAAGAGAGTTATTCTCCACCAGTAATGAGTTTTTCGTTTCTAACTCATAGATTATTTTCATCAGGAGTTGTTGATGGGTAGACTCACTAGTTATATTACTTTTATCAGTAATGTCAGACATAGGAGACGAATTACCAGCGTTATAATCCGTGGAAGACGAAAAATCGCAATCACAGCACTTTTTGATTTTATTTGCACAACCAGGATGGTAGGATTTGTGACAACTATTACATTTTGTAGTATTTTTCACAATTGTTCGCTTACAGCAAGCACATTCAGGGATTATTAGTCGGAGAGACTCGCTCGACACTTCCTTCTTATTCGACGACATATTTAAGAAGACTTGGCCTCAACTCTTTACCTTATAATAATAATAACAACAAGATAGTGCATAAACGCCACTGAATTCTTAGGTTTAGTTCTTAGTTCGTAGTTATGGTGCATAAACCCACCATCAACAAACTAAGAACTAAGGGCTTAGGTAAAGTATAGAAAGTAGTTCGAGCATGTGCCCAAGCCTTAACTGTGAACTAACAAGAGAGCGCATAAACGCCACCGAATTCTTATGCCTAGTTCTTAGTCCTTAATTACGGTGCATAGATCCACCATTAGGACTGGTGCATAAACCCAAAATAAGTGCTTAGTTCTTAGTTAAAAGTTGTCCAACTTTCTGGTCCTTAGAACATAGTTTATTCTATACTCTAAGTTCTGGTCATAGTGTTAGTTCTTAGTCCTTAGGTGAAATGCATAAACGCCCTCATTGGTTTGTTAGCATTAAATTCTTAGTTCTTAGTTTTAGTCCTAAGGAATTGTGCATAAACCAACCATTAAAGATCAATTGTTGCTGTTTGAAAAATGGATCAAAATAAATTTCATGTATTGACGATGCTCCTTGTCCCAAATTGATGTTCAAATGGAATGAATTGCACTTGCAACTGTTAAAACAGAGAGAGGATGTTTGAACATCCAGATCTGGACCCAGTGATTACGGGTTTTTCACAGACCTCAAAAAAATACTCCATGACAAAAATTTGGCTCTAATGAAGGCAGAGAGTAGAGACAAATATTTCTACAGAAAAGGTATTGAATAATTATAGGAGCACTCTTGAAGGTGGCTAGGTTGACGAGTAAAGTTGAATTTTAAAGAAAAAATGTGATTTCTCTGGTTAGGCCAGTGACTTTTTGAGTGAAGTTTTATTTCATATCAACATAACAGTACAAATTAAAAATTTCATTTTACCCTTTTATACTCTTAAATGATTATCCTCTCATCTTGGTTATGAAACCCTTTTCCATCGGCATTTTGTTTCCTTGTATTTCGATGCATGAAATAAGCGGTAATGCCAAAAATGAACATCAGAATAAGAATAATTATAACGACGGTTATCAAAATTTTCCTCCGACGATCTTGTGAAGAATTATGGGATACCTACAATGAAAGTTGGAAATATGTATTATTTACAGTTGAGACTGATTTTCATTCCAATTTTTCAACATAGAACATGCTGTGAATGGTGCAAAAATTAGTGCTTATTAAAAATGTTGAAATAACTTACAGAAAAAAAGTTAACAAAAGGTCGTTAGGCGAGATACCCAAATTAATTCTCAAGGTTTCGAATTGTAAAAATTAAATAAATTTCTCATTATCAGGCATTGATCCTACTAGTTCAAGAAAATCGATGTGTAATGTTGAAAGAAAGAACCATTAAAAAAAAAATCGTTGAAATATTCACATTGGAAAGCTCAACTTGCTCATCATTTCAAAAGGAAATAAAACAAATTGTGTACATTTTTACGGATCGAATTAAATGATTGTTACATATGTTTATTTGAGTGTAAATAAACGTCTATCTATCGCAGAGGCCTTCTATTCTTGTGCCCTAGTGCGCTAGTATGGTCTCAAACGATAAGTTTCTACTGAATGAGCACGAATTAAATAGGTAGATCTCAATTTGTTGTATTACCTATAGAAAATATTTAAATACAACTTTCAAAAAGGGTTAAATTGCTTCGTTGAGGCTGCATTGACAATGCCTTGTAGGATAGGGCTGCCATAAATGTTGGAACATCGACCGGGACAAGTGGCACAAAAATAGGTTAAAATACCACACAAAAATCAAAACCTCATCTGAGAGGTATTCATTTATTAATAATCCGGGGTTTCTATAGGATTATTGAGTTTTTTGCACTTAGTAGTTGAATTATAACACATTTCCAAAAAACAAGATTTTTTTCCGACATATCCACTGAACTAATTCATAAAGAACAAAAATAATATCAACTCGCAATAAAAACAACATAAAGTCACAGCAATAAACAAATAGGTATGGTACCCTTTTTTTCAGGCTTGATCCTCGGTGCCATTTTTTTTAGCCCATTTATATATTTCAAAGTTTTGGCCTTTCCAATTAATTTTTTTCTCACATAAATATAAAATTCTACGTTTGTCATTTCATACTCTAAGTTGTTTCTGCGTACTCATGAAAACCTTTCATCATTCGACCCTTTCAGAAAATATTTGAAAATTTTAAGACCAATAGACTGCACAGAAATTGACATCATATCGGCGGAAGTGGAAGAAGTTTTGTGAAGTATGTGCGCTGGACAACCGATAATTATGATGTCTTTGGAAAAAATTTCTTCTAATGAAAAAAACTCGCCTTTATTTTACTTCGAAGTAAGTACCTATTTGAGTTATCCGCACTGACAGCGGAAATATTTCATATAGAAATATTAAGGTCCTCTTAAGATTCAATACAAAATAAAGTGATTGTATAAGACAATTTATTTGGCCATGTGTCCAATTTTAATAATTTTATTTTCAATCCTTCAGTTTCAGGAAAATAATGTTTGAGCAACGGAAACAGTATTTCAGCTTTATGATTACTGGAATCCCTTGAGATTCCATGAAAACAAATTTTGTCTCACATACCCTATATAAGGAAATATGAATCTCAAAACGGTCAAATTACTGACCGGGACACGGGGACTCAATGATCCAAACCGGGACATGTCCCGGCGTACCGGGACGTATGGCAGCCCTATTGTAGGATAACTTATACAACCAATGCAAAATTTGAGATGATATTATGATTGATGATATGAAATGTGTTCTATTATTCCTTAGTTGTTGGTGGCTCCTTCTCTAACCTAATCAAATTATAGCTAAATTTTTTTTCAGAGTAACCAACTTAGATGGAGTTTACGCTTACATGTCCCCAACACGAGGTCGGATTGTGATATATTTTCAAATCCACAATGGTTATCAAAGAACTGAACTGAGTTATTCGCATAGAAAAATTGAGTGTGGTGTGTTTTACAATTTAATGTGTTTCATTCAAATTGCATTTATTTGTAGAGATCAGTTTTGAATTGGCCACAGAGTATCCCTAAATTGGAGCTACAAACGAAAATGACAGATTCCTTGTATCATTTTAAGAAATAAAGTCCTATAACATGGGTCCGGAAACGATTTGTTTTCGAGATACAAATGTTAAAGTTCAAGTTTTTTTTCTCATAGCTCCTTCCCTTCACAAGATCTACAACTTAAATTTGGCATAGATATTCCAATTTTAAGTTTTCATCATGTGATATGCTAATTTTGAACGCGAATCTACAGAATAATATTTTTTCTGGAAGAGTGCCCGCTTCTTTTCACCAGAACTTTTTTTTTGGTGAACCACTGGTAGTTAGTAGGACTACAATAAACACGCGGTATCTGGAAAACAAAGCATTTGCGGGCCCATGTATTGGACATATTCTTGAAATTATTCAAGGAATTTTTCATTTTTCTTCGTACCTCCAATTTAGGAACAATCGAATGGTATGAACAATCAAATCAAAGAAATGCTATTATTTCGAGTAATTTTTGGTTCAAACTTCGTTATCAAACCTTTCTTTCACATTCTCTGGAGAATGAATTTTAAAAAAATTTTTCTAGAGCTAGGAGGATCAATGTGTTAACATCAATTGATTTTTGTGCAAAATTTCATGCAAATAGCTCAGAAAGGAACTTTTTGAATTCTATTGTTGGATTCAAGGAATTCCTAAATGTTAACTATGAAAATGAAAAAGTTTATCACTGAAAATAAAAAACCCAAAGATAAAAGAAAATAATTTGATTTGATATTTCTCCATTTGAACCCTTCTCATTTCTTTGTATGCATTCCGTATTAATAATGTAAGCATTAACTGTTACTATCATAAAGGATTTTTTTGTGTAAGTAGTATTATTCGAATGTAAGAAAGTGAATCATAAATGATTTCTCGAAGGCATTGAATGTACATTTCATTAATTAATTAATTATTATCAAGTCAAGTTCATGACTTTGCATCATTGTTGCAAACTACAGTTCAATAAAAATTTCCAAAAATGCACTAAATAGTTTTTTCAACAATTATTGCATTATTCACTTACTTACCTTGAGAATCTCTAAGTATGTTTCACTAGTTGGAACTGTTCACTTAATCCAAAATCATTGAAAACACCAGCAAATCCTTTAAGTTGACCCAATTCAACAGACTCAAGGGTAAAAATTTTTTTAAACGTTCAATATATGTGCTCTCAACAAATTTGCTCATGTCAAATAAATACCGATTTCACGAATCATTATATTCATGAAAACACCCATTTAAAATAATAGAAGAAAGCCATGCAAAGAAAATTTTAATATCAAAGAAAGATCCAACACCTAGAGTGTGTAACATGATTCAAAGAACTATTGAAGAAAAATATTCAAAACTCGAAAGAAATATTTAAAACAATTTCAATGAAATTGGAAACAATCAGGAAATCTATCAATAGAAGAATATGTTGCAAAACTCGATTGTGCACCGAACTACACATGGATTCCATGGTTATCTAAAGAGTCATAAAATCTGTTTTAATTTCCACAGACTATTTTCTACATAAATTTCATTTTTCATGGCTGACTACAAAAGGTGCTTTTCATTACCGTTATCTGCAGAAGATTTAAAGAGACACAGATGTTTTATTATGATATACCAATTGCTTTTTTATCAAAATATTAAATTTTTTTAAGAATATGAGTCCGATATGAGATGAATATGATAACATATTTCCTCATATCCATAAAATCTAGACTTAACAGACAGAGATAGGTTCAAGTCTATATACTACAGTGGTTGGGTGAAAATACAAAATAACAAACCTCCTTTGTTAATATGAAGAAAATTTATTATAACCAGAATAAGATTAGCATTAATATAATAAATCTTTTTATAAGAACAGCATATTGAAGCAGCCATAAAAAAATCAGATCTCTGGATAAATAGTCATATTCCGTTCAAAATCAATCATCTTAGTACCTATAATATCCTTGCCCTTGGTACTAGAAAAGAAAAATGAAGTTAGAAACGATTGTACCAAATAAGAGGAATTTGGGCAGATTTCAAGAATTGATAACTAATACATTCTAGTAGATAATCTGCACTAAATATTCTAAGGGAATTATTTTCAAATAAAAACCAATGATTGCGAGTTTTTTTTTAAAGTGAGTAAAGACTAATGTTCAATAAAAATTGAGGAATCAGAATATTCTTTCAATCATGGAAGCTTCAAGCAAATCTTGTTGCAAAAAATGGAATTCATTCAGGTTTTTCCTGGCTAACCAGAATGATAGCATAAAAAAAAAATTTACATGCAATGTATTTTATGTGGCAACAATTTATCTTTTGGTTGCTTTATCTCAACTTCCTGATTAGAAGATATTAAGCAATTATATAAAATTTTCAGAATATTAAATGTTATGTAGTCATTGTTAAGTGTAGATAATAATTCTCGACTAGGTACTTCATTTGTCGATACATAAAAACGAAATAACGACCCTGAAAAATAAAAAACAGAACAAAAATTCAAAAACTTTCAATAGTGAAATTTTTAAAGGAATAATCTAACACGGGGATGAAAATGTGGAATTCAAAACAGATATTTGATTATCCAAATTATAATGCAACACCATTTGAGTTTTGCTACAATTCCTATGAACCAACACATGTCACAATGAATAAATCAAAATGAAGGTAGAATATTTTGACCAGAAGAATGTCAACAAATTTCTTCATAGATTTTAAAGGCAAATCTAAATTAGGAAGATATATAGAAAAAGAACCTACTTCCACTGACATTATGAAATTCAAAAGACGACAAGACCTTCACAACCATTATGAAAAACACAGCAGAAGTATAAAATTTTTCTCATAAATCCATTGTAACAAAAAATATATATAAATAGAAGAAGTTCTTTTCTTTTTTCATATTTTTTTATAATTCGCCAACTGCTCAGAAGTCACTTAAATGTACGTTTGTAGATAATCTTTTTTGAAAACCTCAGAAATAGGCATATATAATTACATATCAAATACCAAGAGTCGTGTGGTCACATTTCATCTTTATAGTTTTGTCTTGGATGTAATATATTTAGAGAGTGCTATAATAGAAAAATTAGTTTCCTCTGATAATTTTTGAAAGATAATGGTTTCATTACAACACAAAAATATTAAAATCAAACAGATTTTGTAATATGCGAGTGGCATTTATGATTCTTCATTCAACATCTTGCCTATTACTCATTTTATGGAATTTCTTCATGTTGATAACTATAATTTGTTTGCAAAGAGGTATTGTCTAGACTTAGTATTAACTCCGTGTATCTGTATCAAATATTTCTATTGAAATATGCATAACCTCTAAATAAGAATGAATCATTAAAATTGAATGTAACTGAAAGAAAATTAATTTTTTTAAAGTTGCATGAAATTTTTAATAACTCATCTACGAAATTAACCTATAGATATGTTTCTTAAGTAAAAGGAAATCTGTAAGGATGCTTTTAAAATGAAAATGACTTGATGAGGTATATGGTGGATGGACATTTTCCTAAAATTCACATGCTTCAAATTAATAGCAAGCCATAACTTTAGATTTCAGCAAGCATCAAGAACAAATCCTAACAATAGAAGAAAATGACATTCTCGACATGCTATGGAATATACTGATACTTACCGCTCCTGGTGGAGGCATTGGAGCAGACTGCTGGACATAAGTTTGTTGGGGTGTGTACTGTGGAGGGGCTACAGCATCCCCATACTTGGGAGGTTCATGCATTGGTGGAGCGCTCGCTGCACTTCCCTCCCATGAAACCATCTCTAATTGTACATCACCCTCAATCAAAAGATGGGTAATTCTATTATAAGGTACTCTTGGTGGAAAACTACAGAAATGTTGGCCATTTATAGCAATCTAAAATAAAGCAGGAAAATATTAGGAAATTTAATTCACAACAAGAATGAAAATTCGAAAAATATGATCTTTACTAAAGGTGTAGTAACCACATTGAAATCAATAGAATCTTTATAAACATCTAACATACGTTTGCACAACAAGAAAATTAATGAAGTAATTTTTATTTCTGAAGAAAATATCATTGTCAAAACGTTTATTAGTCCCTTAAAAAGATTCTGTATGGTTAGTTAATAGCTGGTAGAATATTATGTACACTGCAAACTCAAAAAACTGTAAATGGAATATATTTTATCTAGAGCGACTTGTAATGCAAATTTAGTGTGATAATGAATTCTGCTTCATATCTTAACTGCAACAATATTCGACATAGATGTACTGCAACAAAATAACAGATTTATTGTAGACTCAATTCAATGTGTTGTCTTCTTTTCTGTATTGAATTTTAATCTGTTTAAAAATCCATCATATGATTTCCGATTGAAAGTTTGGATAAAATACAGACTATGGAAGTACAGTAAATGTTTTCTTGAATGTGATTTTGGTGCAAGGTTTTTTAAAGATTGTAAATTCGTAGTGACCTTTGAAATATTTTTGATTTACTTATCTAAGGTTTGGAAACAGAGAGTGAAGAATTGATAATATACAATTTATGATAACCAATTTTGAAATTTTATTATATTATAGAATAATTGCCAGTATTAGGGAAAAGCAATAAGGAAGATGGCCACTACAATATTATAGTATATCCGGAGTCACTTGAACTAGTCCATAAAGATGTTTGGCCAGATGTCCTTTTGAAGTAGATACTGCGATCCGTTAAATATTAGGGTTTATTTGAAAGTACTGTTAGGCAATAAATTCACCGGCCCCAAAGGAATTTCTGGAAATATGGAAAACCTTTGCATAATCAAAATATTCTGGTTCCTCCAAGTGACTTTTGAGTATATAAAAATATATTCAATCATTAAAAGAACTTGTATAAAATCTATGATGGATTCAACAAAAACAAACTGAAATTGAACATAGAAAAGAATAACACTAAGTTATGGAATCCACAATAAATCTTTGTATTTTGGGTATTTCAATGAAATAAATGCTTCTATTCTCATTTACCTTGGATATATTAATAAGTTATTGAATTTTTTCAATTTGCATAGATTCATAATATTCTATAAAAAACAGAGAATTTCATAGAAACTTGGAACCAAAAATTGTATTATGTCAAAACATTTGGCAATAATGTAATTAATCAACCAAGTTTTATATGCATATTTATTCAATTTACTCTATATCAGAACTCAAATATATAAAAGGGCTGGATTATAGCAGTTTTCATGTGATGAGACTTGGTTGTAATGAATGAATTAATTGACCTTGACTGTGTGATAAAAAACTATAAATAAGTTCAAAGAAGATTGAATGATGTTCTATAAATTGTTTGACGATCTATCATTCTTTCAGTGGAAAAAATACCTTATAATCGAAGGCCTCACACAAGAGAAGAAATTCAAATCTTTGTCCCAATTGGATGGGCATTCCTCCATCACCCAATTCTTCTTGCCAACATCCTCCTTGGAAAGTATTCCTAGCAATGTATCCTTCTATTAATCTAACTGAAGCGTGAAGAGCTACATCTTCTCCAGCAATTTCACCCCCTGCTCCTGTTTGGAGATTGATATCAAATCTGTAATTTAGAAAAACATCGTATTCACTTCAATAGATACTTTGATCAGAAAAGTTCACTACCTTTGACCATGCATTGGAGCAAATCCTCGGATTCGTATCATTTTTCCAGGAAAAAAACCTCCAGGAATTATTGTGGTGAAGGGAGTGGGCTAAAATTAATAATTATTATTGAGAGTAAATCTTACAATATTCAGCAACACTCACTGGATTCATGATTGGCGCAGCCATGGTGTCTTATTTCAAAGAACTGAAAACTACACAAATGAATAAACTTTCAACACACTAAATTAGTTAGGAATTCACTAATGAACAATTATAATCCTTTTAGGGCTGTGTCGCAATATTTTTCCGCACAAATTTTCGGCGGGCAGACAGATTAATGAATAAGGATAGAGCTAAGAACTCTAAAAAGGGGATATACTTGTCTTCCTCCGCGATTCGACGCATACGAATGAAATGGTAAGGGTATCGACGGAATGTCGGATCCGAATGTTGAACGTGGAACCAAATATAAGGATAAATATCCTTATTTCTGTTCATTTTTTTATTAATCCTTCCTATTAATGTAATATCTGTATTATATAATATTTTCATGAGAAAAAAACTATATCTACTTGAATTTTTATCACTGAAATTATTTGAATAAATTTTCGAATTTTCAATGATCTTTGAAAAAGAAACCAAGTGGACTCATTGGTCTGTAATTCTCAAATTCATCTTCCTTTCATTTCTTGAGAATAGGTCTCACAATAGCTACCTTGAGAGTATCTGGAAAAATTCCTTCCTTAAAAATACAGTTCAAGATATGTGTTAATACTGTTAATGGAGATACTATCTGAGAGATGCAAGTTTTTAACAAGCTAACTGGAATGTCCTCATAACCACATGTATAAGTGTTCTTCAATTTCTTTAAGGCTGACATCACTTCGGCATTTGTAATGTCAAAGACAAAAAAGGAGTTTTTTATGGTTTTCTGTTTTCTATTTTTATGTGGTGGTTTCATTCGGAGATTTTTAACTAACGATGGTGCAGCATTAGGTATATATGTAGTCTCTAAGAGTATAATTGGCGCATAAATGACGAGTGCTCAAAAGCTCCTGACTTGACATCAGTGCTTTCCTTAAAATTTTTCGATATTCTTCTTGAATTTTCGTTGGTTCTGGTTAAGTGATCAGCATGAAATTTAGCACGAGGTTTGAAATTCTCATTTTAAATCTAAATGCAAATTTTCATCTTCAAGAAGAAAAATTCGAACGATCTTATTTACGGAACCCTGAGTCGGATTTTACCCATAAGCGAACTCAACTGCAGCATTCAAAATTTGAACAAACCCTGAAAATGTTTAGTTTCTAGTTCTTTTCGTTCGTGAGTTAGGTATCGTGTATTCGGTCTGCCAAATGAAAGGACAATTGAATATCAGGACGAATATAATATATTCTAAAACAAGTTGCAGAATGGGCTCAACAAGTATTAGACGATATTTTCTCTATTTCAGTCAAGTTTCATGAAATATTGTCGAAATCAAAAGAAAAATTCAGATTAAACATCCTAGTGACTTTTGTATTGTATCTTGGCAGTTGGTGTGACTGTTACGACAATTGAAAGATTACGGAATTTGAATTTGAATCGTACGTTTCGAATTTTGAAATTATTTAGAATTACGCATTGAATTCGTGATTTATGTTTGATGAAATCGATTAAACACCACCAGAATCAAGAGAAATTGCGAATAAGGTTGCAAATCATTTCATTATATCCAAATTAAATTATATTGACCATTGAAATGTCTTAAAAATGATAGGATCGGAAGTCTGTGTAGACAACCACAAAACGAAAAAAATAACTGAAAAAAATGTTGTAATGAGTTCATTAGTAATTTCGACCTTGGATCCGTATATCTGAACATATAGTCTATGAAAACCTTAACTCGTTCGCTTCCAAGTACTGTTTGCGCTACGTATCGAAAACTGGTCGCGCCTTGTTGACGTGAAATCAACGGAACAGTCTCAGTAGCGTCATAATGGCGAAGGAAATTCCGATAAGTATTATCTTTCTGTTCTGGGTTTTATAAACTACTGTGAATTTAACTATCATAAAAAGAATGAATCTTCTGTATGTTCAAGTTCATTTTCGTAAAATGGGTTATTATTACCTTTTGATTTTATAGCAAAATTTGCTGTTCCACTGAACTTTTCAATTAGATGATCGATTAATCTAGTTCTTACGCAATGATAAACAACATCGTGTTCATGTTGAGTCATTTAAATTCATCGAGTTTCTGAAACCTCATTACTTGAATGAGTTAAACAGAATTAGGCAAGGTTCAAAGTAACTCACTATATACAGGCTGATTCAAAATTTAGTATCAAGAATTCAGGGAGTATTTTTTATTAGATTAGATGATCGTACACAATGATAAACAACATCGTGTCCATGTTTTGTCATTTCAATTCATCGAGTTTCTGAAACTGCATTACTTAAATGAGTTAAACAGAATTAGGCAAGGTTCACAATAACTCACTGCACCGGGTGATTCAAAATGTAGTATTTCATTGGAGTATTTTTCAGGTCAAAATGAGACTTTTTTTCTATAAATCTGTGCCCGCAAACGCATCGTTACCGAGCTACACAGCGTTAATGTTTTGAGATTTTTGTCAGTTTTTTCTTCATAACTCTTTCAGTTTGGGAAATCTATTAAAATCAAATTTGAAATAAAGGTTCGTAAGTTTTCCTATTTTTAGTAAATGTGTAAGAAAACTTGTAATTTAGATCACAAAACAAATACGTAGAGTTTTTGTTTTCATTGTGATTGTAATAGGTTCCTACAGGTAGGTAGGACCTTTAGTTAAAAACTTCAATTAAATGTAGCGAATTACAAAAAATGATTTCACTTTTTTCTCGATAACGATCGCAGATGCGTAAAAATTACAAGAGACGAAAAAATTGATGAACAAAATATAGAATTATTCATTTCATGTTATAGTATCCACCAGCGGTCTACTATAAAAAGTTTATGGGGCGAAAAAGGGCTTGACCCCTGAAAAAATATCTTCCTGTAGCTTGTTATAATCACTCGGTATATTGGATGATGTAAAGCCTATAATGCAACCTATATCTCAAATTTGATTTTGATATCGCAAAAACTGAAAGAGCTATGAAGAAAAAACTAAAAAAATCTTGAAACTGTAGTTCAGTAAAGTAGCGTTTGCGGACAAAAAAATTTGTAAAATGACTTTTCCCACGATTTCCTATGACTTTCCATGGTTATTATTAACCTTAGTTTCGGTTAATTTCAGATTATCTTTTTCTTTTTAAAGAATCAAGGATTTTAGAAGAGAAAAAAATGAAAAATAAAAAGAAAAAAATATTTTTAGAAATAACCCTCCAGAGATTTCAGAGCGTTATGTAAGGATATTAGATCAGTTTTTGTTGGCTGAACTGCACAATGGAACATGGTTCCAGCAGGATGGAGCAACATCACACATTTCCAACGTTTTCTGTAAAGAGTTCGTAAAATTTTTCCAGGAAAATTAATCTTATTGATGTTCATTGACCACCTCGCAGTCCTGATCGATAAAATGTTTGTTGATGACTACGTTTACTAATATCTGTAATGTGAGAAACAGAGGTTTGATAACGAACTTTGAACCAAATTACTCGGAATAACAGCATTTTTTTTTATTACCGATTCGATTATTCATACCTTATACAGGGTGTTCCTAAATTGGAGGTACAAAGGAAAATGAGAGCTTGCTCGGATAATTTTAAGAAAAAAGTCCTTTGGACACGGGCCAGCAAACGCTTTATCTTCGAGATACAGGGTGATTCTAGTAGTTCTTTTTTGTGATTATTATACCACTTTATCGAATTCTTATTAAACTTATGATTAATATCTATATTCTATCTATATTATTAATCTTATTAAACTTATGATTAATATCTATATTCATCATAGCTCACTAACTGGATCTTTATGATAGGTTGGATTTTCCTGAGGCTTACTATAGAGCTGTTTGAAATTTTCAATCTCGAAATCAATAGCAGATACGACAAAACTACAGAACCAAAAAGTATAGTACTAGACCAGAGCTCCTTTTTACATTTTCCTAAACTACTAGAGGTTCACAAAAAAAAAATTACCGCCAGTAACCCCCTCCTCATCTCTATGTTCCTGGCTTTATGAAAGATAAGACAAAATAGGAAAAATGAGAAAAAATCTAAATTTATCTGTTTTTTATTTTTGATTAATTATAGTTATCCCACAACTGAATCAAAATTCAATAGTCCGTATTACCACCTCTTCTTTCAATCAACTGCCCAATACGCCTAGGCATCCCCCGAATCAAGTCATCAATGAAAATTTCAGGCATATCGTTCCATTCTTCCTGAAGGGCTAAACACAATTCCTGAAAAGTTGAAGGTGGAATTTGGCGATTGGATATTGCTCTCATCAAGTAATCCCATACGTGCTCAATTGGATTCATGTCTGGTGAGTTTGCTGGTCATTTCATTCTCTGGATATTGTTCTCTTAAAGAATGTTTTGAATCTTTCGTGGGCAGTGTGGTGGGACGTTTTCATCCTGATGAATGAAATTATTTCCAAATTCCTTGCGCAAATGAACAATGACTGGTTCAATGATGTTTCTACGTAGATGGCACCAGTCCTTGTTCGTTCAACCGACCGAACATTATACCCCCCTGCACATTATTGATCCGCCTTGAAAGGTCACAACTTCCTGGGCAAGATTGAGTCATTTTAGTCTGCCTGAACCTATCCGAACCCTTTCTCGTCGACTATCACTTTGTAAACCGAATTGTGATTCGTCCAAAAAAAGTACGTTATGCCATTGTAGTAAAAGCCAGTCTTGGTGGTGTTCTGTCCATTGCCGACGGGTAGCTCTATGTCCAGGTGATAGCCGAGGTACTCTTAAAGGTCTTCTTGCCCTTAAATTTGAGTAATGCGTTCGTCTCCTTATGGCACTGGTTGAGACTACCCGTCTATAGGTCTTCAAAAAAAGACTTCAAACGCTGCCGTTTTCTAGGAAAAGGGCAACTATGCACCCTATTGAAGTCCGTGGAATATTCTAACGTTGCGCAATCGTGTGGTTCGATAAAGCTTCCTTATGTAGGTGCGTAGGGCTACTATTCTTGCCCGATCAAACTGAGAAATTGGATGTCTTGGCATTTTCCACGGAATATTCTCCATCAGACTCTACACCTGCCTTCTTCTGAACAAGAAACATTTTTTGCTGGTTTATTGTTTTCATTTAAGTGATAAGATAGTGAAGATTCCACACACAAAAAATTTTCATAATATATTCAACAAATTGAGAGTTGATGGGAGGCCAAGACTTTTGGCGACGTGTGTACATATATAGAACCTATGGATATGGAATTCTTGACGTTTAACTCATGATTTAATACGGGATTTCCCAATCAAAACCTACACAATCTGGGAATTTCACACAGTAACGAGTTACGTTAACGGTATTTACTCAAATTATTCAGTTTAAATGGAACTGCTGAATTTGATCTCTAACCAGGTGTTTTTGCGAAGTCCCTGCTTTCTGAACTTTTTCAGGGACTTTAGAACCACAAGAATCCTTATATTTCTATTTAACTCTACCTCCCCCGCAGACTGAGGAAGAAGTAGGTACCGGGGTTTTCACCATAATTTGATCCCCACTTTAACTTTGTTACTGGAAGAGGTACAAAAAAGTGTTTTCTACAAAAGTTTCACGAAATCGACTAGTGTTTTTTAAAATGATTTCACAAAACGAAATATATACAGAGTGGGCAACATATTGATAGCAACTCCATTTTTTCAAATGACACACCCTATATATTTTTCTATATTTGACTAGCTCTTTTCCCCCTGATTTTGAATATATAACATATGTTTGGCCTATCTATCTTATTCTGAGTACCACAGAGTTTCAAATTTCAAGAACCACCTGGCAAGCTAGGTAATCTGTTTTCAATTGAAAGGCGGCGATAATTCAGAATGCCCTTTTTTGAGTTATCTCGTTGGTAACGATATATAACATACGTTTGTCATTAAGAATCAATTCATCGATATGCACTACACAGAAGCGGAAAAATTTTAAATATTTTCGCTTTATAAGGAGAACAATGAAAATAAGAAAGCTATAAGGGGATAATATACATATGGAGTTGCATCCAGGATGGTTCTTAAAATTTGAAACTCTGTGGTAGGGGAGAGTGGGGCTGGAAATTACCGGGGTAAGGTGTTCCGATGGTAATAACTTTTTAACAAAAAGAGATAACAAGACAATATAAATTAGGCTTCTAAAGCACCAAGTGGAGCGCAAATTTGACAGTTATTTGTATTACTCTGGCGACGGTGGTTGAGTGGCTGTGTGCAATAGCTCTCGAAACGTCACGTGTGTGTAAGTTTTCATGTTTGAACTATTTGGTCTATCTTTGTTAATTATGAACCTATTCATGCGTAAATTTCCCAAATTGTAGTTACATAAGTGAGGAATCTTATTGTTTTAGTATTGTTTCAATGGATTTTGTTAGTTTGGCAGTATGTCAATGTTCGTATATAAGAGTAATTTGGGGTCATAAGTTCCTTTTTGGCGGGGCTGGTTGTTCCGCGGAAAAACTTACCCAATCGACATTCAATCGTATCTAAAATTCTCATGACACTTTTTTTTTTATTCTAAGGATGTAAAACTATAAGACAGGGAGAAGGAAGACCTCCTGGATAATTGTTACGTCAAGCTTTCCCTGTTGTTCCAACGACGGACAATCTATTGAAACTGAGGCAAGAGAAATTGAAGTTTCCGCATGACCTTACATCGACTTCTAGAAAACGACGTTCACGACACACGACTATTCTAACAGACATGCCAGGAAAAATGTATTGGCTGAAAAAGCAGAAAAAAGGCAATCAGATGAAGGCATTAAAAGAACTGGAACAGAAAAAACAAAGATACAAGAAAAGTAAATGTTGAAGGCACGGAGAAAAGTAAAGAAAAATATCAGGATCAGGAAAAAGCTAAATGCAAGATACCGAGAGTGGGAGCGGTAATGATTTGTAATGATACCTACTGCCTAATTTGTTATGATTCATATTAAAATTCTTGACCAATGGAACAATGGATTGTGGATAGAATGTACTATGTGTAAATTGGGCTCCTACCAAATATTTACATGGAAATGATAAAGTCACTAGTATGTGTGTATCTTAATTATCGTTAGTCAGATGAAGAGAAGAGTGATGAATAAGATTGTTGATGAATAAAAATAGAGATTGCCAAACAATTGATAAAAGAAGACTGCTGATTGATGATTAGACTTATTTAACCTGAAAAAAAGTTTATATGGAAGTTACTAGTTATGTTTTTCATTTTGAAAATGTATTTACACAGATAGATAAGATTCATAGATTCTAAGAACTTCAATTTTATTCTAGCTGAATAAAAAATTTTATATAAACCAGTAATATAATATTTTGTTGTTGTTTTTTTTGTTTAGTTTTGCATAAAATGAACTTAACATACACAGGTTAGTATAAATGATTGTTTTATTCAATACAACCTTGATTAATTTAACAAAATGTTGTCAGAATCTAAGAGGAAGAAAAATTAAGTTGCTATCAAATTGTTGCCCACTCTATACAGGGTGTTTCATTGGTAAATGTACAAACGTTAACCTGAGGTAGAGCTGCCCAAGACGAGTCCAAAATGATAGGTCTAATCTTCCCCATAGCCGTGATACAGGGTGTTTTATAAATTCACCAATATTTTCAATTCCTTATAACTTTTGAACAACCCAGTATATTTGATTGATATTTGGAACGAACTATTCACTCCATTAGGTCCTTCGATTAATCTTTAAACTAATTGAGAAAATCAGGTCCGTATTAGAAAAATATGGGACTTTTCACAAGCTAAGATTCAACACCCTATATAATGGAATATTGAAATTGGATGGAAATATTCGCCAAGAGCAGACATTTTTCAATAGGGATCAGTAGATTTTAATATCTCGCACGTCATTCATCTCATCGAAAATTTCGGCCAAAAATTTAGTTCAATAGTGGAATTTCACTAACTTCTCAGAAAAAACGTACATTGAGATTAAATTGGGAAATTTTCTTGTTTCGCTGATTGAATATTTGTATTTCTTGATATTCTGACAAATTTTCCCCAAGTATTTTCCAGAAACGCATGCCTTGGGTTGTGACAAGTTATCAACAATGAATAAATTACTAAACACAAATAAATGAACAAATAAAACATTTTAAAAGAATTACAGATGTTTTTCGAAAGGCCAATTGTTTTGCTCGATACATATTCTTGCCCTTTTTAAATTATGTCTGGATTATTACGGATCTTATTGCATTCAACTTCGATACGTTGTAAGAGAATTTCCTCACTTCATATTTCAGACGAATAAGACACTAAGGATTTCAAATATCCCAAACGAAATAATCGACAGGATTGAAATCTGGTGATCTAGCGGGCCAACTATGGGGTCCACCTTTGCCTATCCACATATTTGGAAAGTTCGCTTCCAAAAAGTCCCTGACTTTAACTATAAATTTAGGTGAAGTCTCATCATGCTGAAAATACTTACCTGCAATGTACAGGGTGGGCAAATTTCGATGTTTTAGCACTACAACTTTTAAACCAGAGGAGATAGACAAAATCTGATACCCCATTCTCGGTCTCTTTTTCTGAGGAACTAACAAGGGTAGTTATCATTTTTGGCCACCTTCTTTTGTTCTCGAGTTATAAGCGAAAATTGGAAAAATTTTTATTTAACTTGTCGGCTTGTTCGTTACCCTCGATTCCTGTATGAGATGGTATTGAGAGGGTTATTTTTGTTGGTGCCTGGTTTTGGTTCATCAAGTCTGAGATGTTGTTGACGATTGGATTTTTGGAGTACATGTTCATTATTACCTGAATTGAGCTCAAAGAATTGGTGCAAATAAGTGGGTTTCGAAGGTTTTGAGAGACTGCATATTCAATAGCTTTTTGTATTGCTATAAGTTCGGCCGTGAAGATGGTACAATCTTCTGGGAGTTTATACATCTGAAATGTTGTCGTTGAATGATAAGCTCATCCAATTCCATCCAGCGACTTAGCAGCATCCGTGTTTATTATTTGACAGTTTTTATAATATGAAACCACCTGTCTGAAGTGTTGTAGAATTTCTCTTGGAGTTTCACTTTTTCGGTACTCTGTAAGATGTAGGTTAACGCTGAGTTTCTTATTGATCCAGGGTGGATGGAAGGTTCTTTTTATGTAATTGTAGGGGGGAAAGAAGAGGTCAATAAATTGTTCACCAGGTAATATAACGGAGGTTTAAGGTTTTCATTGTTTTCGTACTTACATTTCTGGGTGACTATTAGATTCTGGTTTGGATTTTGTGTGTAATCAGAAATTCTTGCAGAGTACGTTAGCTGTAGCATTTGTCGGTGTAATGATAAGGGTAGCTCACCTGTTTCCTTGCATGGGCTATCTGAAGGGCTTGTAATATGTGCACCTAATGCTAGCCGAAGTGCAGTGTTCTGTATAACGTTTAGCTTTTTTAATGTGGTTTTGCTAGCTGTGGAGTACAAGACTGATCCATAATAAAGCTTAGATCGAATTAATTTTCTGTAGATTGTTAACAGAGTTTTCTCATCTGCTCCCCAGTGGTTACTAGATAAAACTTTCATTATAATCAATCTTCGCATGCAACTTGCTTTGAGCTCTTTTAGATGTTCTTGCCAAGTGAGTCTTGTATCAAAGGTGATTCCGAGGAAAATGGGAGATTGGACATTTTCTAGGAGGGTGTTTGTTAGTTTCAGAATTCATGGTTTGAAATGCTTCCTTGAGAATTTCATCACTTTAGTTTTAGCATGTGAGCAGAGGAAACCGGATATGTTTGACCATTCTCCGATTCTGTTAATACAGGCTTGCAATATATTTTTCGTTGTTTCAGAATTTCTGCCTCGACACATTATAACAAAGTTATTGAGGAGACTACATCATCTATGGCTATCAGGAATAGAGTAGTGATGATTACTGAACCTTGCGGAAGTCCGTCTCGTAAAATATAAGAGCCGAATTTATAATTGTCTAGTTTGACTTTGAAGGTTCAATCGCTTATAAAGTTTTGTATATAGTGTAAAATATTTCTGTCTAAGTTTTTCTCCTTCAGTTTTTGCAGTAAACGGTGTCTCCAAGTTGTGTCATATGCTTTTACTATGTCGAAAAAGACTGCTATTAATTCTTCTTCATTAGCAAAAGCGTCCAGAACTTCAGTATGTATTTGAACTAAATTGTCCATTGTTGACCTGTTTTTACGAAATCCGCTTTGATATTTTGTTATTAACCTTTCTTTTTCCAGGATATAACATAGTCTTTTGTTTATGATTTTATCCATGACTTTGCACATAGTATTAGTCAAAGATATAGGTCGATAACTTCTAGCTTTTAATTTGGAACATCTTGGTTTGAGTATAGGTATGATAGTAGCTTCTCTCCATTCATTCACGAATGCTTTCTCAGTATAAATTTTGTAAAAGTTTTAGCAAAATCTCCAAATCTGATTCGGGAAGATATTTGAGAAATTTTACTGGTGTTTGGTTTCTAATCGTCTTCATTTATGGTAATGGGTTCGGTGAGTTCTACGCGTTTTTTATGTCTCAAGAAATCAGTGGTGTAGCTATTGTCTGCTGTTATTTTGGGACCTCTTCGTTTGCCTTTAATAGCGTTTATTTTTTGCCAGACTTCTTTAATATTTGAACTAGTATTCAATTGAGATACGTAATCCTGTCATGATTGTTTTTTTTATGAGCTATCTCCTAGAGCTATTTTCTGGATGTATCTCTATCATTTCAAGAATGTCTTCATTGATATTTAGGTGCCTACTTTCTTGGGAATCATTGAATTTTGATGTTGGAAGCTGGCCATTTTCACGAATATAATCGATAATTGTTGTAGCCTACTCGAATAAACTCTTATGGGATTTGACAGAAAATAATTTCTCAAAATTTTATTATTTAGTGAAACATAATTGTCAGGATATCAAGACATACAACTCAATTGATGTGTTCGATCACCGAACTAGAAAAATTTTCCAATTTAATCTCAATATACGAGTTTTCTGAGAAGTTAGTGAAATTCCACTATTGAACTAAATTTTTGTCCGAAATTTTCGATGAGTTAAATGACGTGCGGGATATCAAAATCTACTGATCCACATTGGGAAATCTCTGCTCTTTCCGAATATTTCCATTAAATTCCAATATTCCACTATGCAGGGTATTGAACCTCAGCTTGTGAAGAGTCCAATATTTTTCTAATACGGACCTGATTTTTTCAATTAGTTTAAAGATTAATCGAAGGAACTAATGGAGTGAATTGTTCGTTTCAAATATCAATCAAATATACTGGGTTGTTCAAAAGTTGTAAGGAATTGAAAATATTGGTGAATTTATAAAACACCCTGTATCACGGCTATGGGAAGATTAGACCTATCATATATAGGATTTTTGGACTCGTCTGGGGCAGCTCTACCTCAGGTTAACGTATGTACATTTACCAATAAAACACCCTGTATATATTTCTTTTTGTGAAATCATTTAAAAAAAAACAGTAGTTGATTTCGTGAAACTGTTGTAGAAAACATGTTTTTGTACCTCTTTTATTAACAAAGTTAAAGGGGGATCAAATTATAGTCGTATCGATTCTTTTCTGTTGAAGAACATTAGATTTTTACCGAAAAAATGTAAATTTACGGTATGGTTAGTGATTTCCTTTTTCATCTGAAAATACCTAGACTCGTGAGGAAAATATTCGCTTAAAAATTTTCTACCACCGAAACTAAAATATGAAAAAAAATGGACGGTAAAAAACATTTTATTTGTATTGTCAGATTTTCGAGAAATAATTTTTTTCAGGTATGTTTTCTTAATTTCTTCCCTCGAATCAAAACTTTCGACTTCACGTCAGTGCACTTCTAATTTTCTCTTCGAACGACTCGAAAGCATAATAAGGTAATTAACGAGAACTTCTTAGTTTTCCATGTATCTACACTAGTGATACTACCGTAGACTTACTATCCCAATATGTCTGTGGATACTACTCATACGATTCGAAGATGACTAATGACTAAAAGATATCAGCGGATAACGTAAAAGTGAAATACACAAAAATGAACCGCACTATATTTGATATTTACTTGTGTCTACATCATGTCATGGGGAATAAACTCTTATGGGATTTGACAGAAAATAATTTCTCAAAATTTTATTATTTAGTGAAACATAATTGTCAGGATATCAAGACATACAACTCAATTGATGTGTTCGATCACCGAACTAGAAAAATTTTCCAATTTAATCTCAATATACGAGTTTTCTGAGAAGTTAGTGAAATTCCACTATTGAACTAAATTTTTGTCCGAAATTTTCGATGAGTTAAATGACGTGCGGGATATCAAAATCTACTGATCCACATTGGGAAATCTCTGCTCTTTCCGAATATTTCCATTAAATTCCAATATTCCACTATGCAGGGTATTGAACCTCAGCTTGTGAAGAGTCCAATATTTTTCTAATACGGACCTGATTTTTTCAATTAGTTTAAAGATTAATCGAAGGAACTAATGGAGTGAATTGTTCGTTTCAAATATCAATCAAATATACTGGGTTGTTCAAAAGTTGTAAGGAATTGAAAATATTGGTGAATTTATAAAACACCCTGTATCACGGCTATGGGAAGATTAGACCTATCATATATAGGATTTTTGGACTCGTCTGGGGCAGCTCTACCTCAGGTTAACGTATGTACATTTACCAATAAAACACCCTGTATATATTTCTTTTTGTGAAATCATTTAAAAAAAAACAGTAGTTGATTTCGTGAAACTGTTGTAGAAAACATGTTTTTGTACCTCTTTTATTAACAAAGTTAAAGGGGGATCAAATTATAGTCGTATCGATTCTTTTCTGTTGAAGAACATTAGATTTTTACCGAAAAAATGTAAATTTACGGTATGGTTAGTGATTTCCTTTTTCATCTGAAAATACCTAGACTCGTGAGGAAAATATTCGCTTAAAAATTTTCTACCGCCGAAACTAAAATATGAAAAAAAATGGACGGTAAAAAACATTTTATTTGTATTGTCAGATTTTCGAGAAATAATTTTTTTCAGGTATGTTTTCTTAATTTCTTCCCTCGAATCAAAACTTTCGACTTCACGTCAGTGCACTTCTAATTTTCTCTTCGAACGACTCGAAAGCATAATAAGGTAATTAACGAGAACTTCTTAGTTTTCCATGTATCTACACTAGTGATACTACCGTAGACTTACTATCCCAATATGTCTGTGGATACTACTCATACGATTCGAAGATGACTAATGACTAAAAGATATCAGCGGATAACGTAAAAGTGAAATACACAAAAATGAACCGCACTATATTTGATATTTACTTGTGTCTACATCATGTTTCGCTTTTGCTATCTGACCATATCCTGTCTTGGAAATTATACCTTACAATCGACACCAGCAGTTGAAGCCGTATCATGGATCTGTGAACTATTTAATAATTTGATACGACAATATGAGGGCCGCATTAACATTTTTTTTATTTTACTTACAGTTCGGGCTAGTGATATTTCAGGAGTTAGGTTTCAACATTGATACATCTAATACGATAATATACCTAGATCAATCGAAATTTATTGACAATGTGAAACCATCAAATATAACAAGTTATTTTGGATTTTCACTTTTACTCATCCCTGGAGATGACACACAATCTTCGTGGTAAGTGAACAAGTTTAGTAGTTAGTATTTCGGCAAAGTTTACACCAGAGGCGAAAGCTTCATTGTCTTCTTTGCAAAAAAAATAGGCTTAGATTCTACTCAGACACAGGGTGTTCCCAAATTGGAGATACAAAGGAAAATAAGAGATTTCTTGGATATTTTTAAGGAAAAAGTGCTATAAACACAGTGAATCTAAGTCACATTTACAACGTAACGTAATAGTAGAGGAGCCCGGTACGCTAAATTTTCAGTTACTAAAGCGTCATGGGGACCGATTAGATTGTGAAGATTTGGGCCTAAAACGAAAAATAATTTATGTTCATTTTGACATTTTAGTGAGGAGGAGAGCGTGTGCTAATTTTCAAAAATGTTAAAAAAAATCATTCACATAAAAATACTCGAGCGCCACAGACATTCACGGTGTTTACCCGCTTTGTTTTTCTAACAACCGAGAGATATTATTCTGACGAGTAATTAGGGGAGGATGGCTGTACAAAAGAGTAGAAAAAAAAACAGAAAGTTATTCGAGCGTGTCAGATATTCGAAGGGAATATTTAGAAAACTCAAAAAAGTGTCCTATTAAAATATCTGACGATTTGGATGTGATCAAAAGTCATGGTAGATTTTTGAAAATGTGAAAAAAAAGTGACGTTGAAATACTCGAGTGCATCAGATAATTACACAAACGATTTAACTTGATGTTCTAGTCGTCCCAAATGATAATCTGACAAATATATGAAGGAATATTCTTAATCTGGAAATTTGAAAGAAAAATTTTTTTTTTCTAATTTCTGAGTGGAATAAATTATTACGCGTATATGTAGGTGTAATGTTATCATTATTTATTGATACAATAATAGATTAAAGAATATAAAAAATTTTATTTCACAGTGACGTTTTTTTTTACAATTTTGCCACTCACCCATTTCCTTATGCCACGCTAAAATCATCAGATTATTGAAATATATTCTGTTCTGTATGTATTTAACTTACTTAGCCTTAATCTGACGCGTTCGAGTTTTTCTGAGATTTGATTTTTTTTTAATAATCTGACGGGCTGTCCTCGGAGCACGCCCTTATATGAAGAGTTCATATATGGTAGGAGTACAATACAAGGAATAAGGTTTCTCCTCATAGAGAAAGGAGGGAAAGAGTGACAACTCAGCGGTAAAATAAATAAGCGTGATTGTGGCGACTTTATGGGCAGGGAATGGAACTAATGATGTTGATTCTGCGCATTTGGCGCCTTATTATTTCATAATTCGAAACAACTCACAATTTGAATGAAAACCTGCACCGAAAATTGTGAAAAAACTGTAATATCAATTACAGTTTTTTCAATATTTCAGTGAGGTTTTGCATCCAATTTAATTTTTTCTTAAGTAATAATACTCAACGAATTTTGACATACTTTTTATTGCACATAATTATACAAATTGATATTTGTGAACAGAATTTAATGAAATAATTGAATCAAATTATATATATCGTATTGTACCACTTAACTATTAAAGAAGGAAACATTTCATTTGAAGATTGACAATAAAACAATTATTTTTGTGATAACTGACGAAAATCCAGGAAATCGAAGGATTGATTTAGAATTGGAATCTGCACTTCTTTGGCAGAACTCCAACATAAGCTTTTTGAAACCTGGAACAAAGTGAAAAATTAATGGTGATCCTGAAGAGACTTTTATTGAAAGTATATAAGGTGATAGCAATAGAACAATATGAAGTGAAAATATAGCTCCGTTTTCTTAAATCGACACAACTGCTCTCTTCGACATTTAGGTACTAATATAAAAAAAATTCTCTTTGTTAAATGACTCTCTTCCTTGGTATTAATTTGATTTAAAATGCCTGGTTTTTTCTTCACAAAAAGGGAAACAGTATCAGTATTCGGTTGGTTATTTCTGATCCTATCTGAACTTGAATCTGTTAAACTCAGCACACAATTAATTAAATTATTCTGATCTGAAAGCAGAGCATAATTTGGAAAATTATCATCTCAAATAAATAATATTTATCTGTGAAAGTTCTAACACAAACTATAGTAATCTGTGGTTTTAAGTTTGAATTTCAAATTTCGAGTGATGCCAAATATAAACAAGGCAGTTTGGTTCGAATAATCTATGTTCTAACCTAAAATTTTCATTTACAGTTTGCACTGTTATTATAAGATATTTGTTATTATGTTAGCATGAAATGAAAATCATCGAAGATTTGAAGATTCCCAACAGAATATTGAAGTTCCGTACATATTTTCAAGAAATTTGAAAACAACTTCCAAAATAAATGTGTGGATACAAAATAAATCACTGTGCATCCTGATAGAAAACAATTCCTTTATGAAATGAAGCATTTGATTTGTTCCAACTATCTCTTAAAAATATCGAAATGCATCAATATTTTTGAAGCCATCAGTATGAATATATGGAAATATGTAAAATATTCTGGCTCCGTAATCAATGGAAAATGTTAAGACTCCAATTCTAATCAAATTTGTTCTTAATGTGTACCTACATTATAGCCAACTTTACTACTCAATTCATCTTGATTTTGGCATTGAAAATAAATGAGAAGTATTCAAAATAAATATCCACAATAGAATATCTTGTTTCTTTCAACACCTAATTTGTTTTCACATTAAAATAATTATGGCCCTCTTGGAAGTATGTCAATCATATGCCCTTAGGATGAATTTATGGAATAGCAAAAGAATAAAAGTATTCAATCTCAATCACATGAAAATTTGTCTAGTATGTACCTAGTGGTATGTTTCAATGTGAGTTTGAATGACCCGAATGACAGTATTGTTCGATAGCAGCAGTCTTCAGTGAGATATTGATTGTTGTCATTATAATGGGACTATTTTGTGAAAACTTTTTTAAACATGGGCTTTATGAATAATCTGGATTTTTCAAAAAGAATGTTGATTTTAGTGAAGTATCTTCTTATTATTAGAGCTGTGCCAAAGCTCAGTAATTTGTAATCAAATCGAGGAGTTGAGGTGAGCTTATTCAAATAACTTCATTTTCAAACTAAGTTGGCTATTACTTCAATTCTAAAATCTGAGACATGACATCATAGTAAATATTCATTTCTGTGGTTTTTTTTCCACAACAGAACAGAGTTGCATTCAGCCAAAGTATACCCAATTTTTTGAATTTCACAGATAATTTTTTTTTTTGAGATCAAGTTATTCGAAAACGGCGCTTTGTACGAGAAAATATGAGAATTACTTTTATTTTTCAAATTAGCCAAATATTCTTCAATGAACGTTCAAATTACTTTTAAGAGTTGGTTTCTTCGAATTTCTGGTATTTTTATGGAATGTAGTTCATAATACAGAAACAGAAGAATGTGTATGGAATCTTGTCTTCGGAGAAGATGTATCACATATAAAAAAGCTTTATTTCAAAAATCATCTCCTTCGATAGAACCTTTTACGAGATATAGCCGAAAATCACATTTTTTAACGATTTTCAACAGCCTGTATCTTTTAACCGGGCTGAATCGGAAAAAATGGTAAAGGAAAAAAGTGTTTTTTTTGACCTCAGGAATCTTGGGTTAAAATACACTGCTCAACAATTGATAGGGATCACTTACTTGTTCTAAATTTATTTCTGAAATATTCGCTCCAAGATTATAAATTTAGTCAGATATCAGAGTATTTTCAGTTGATAATATGATTCACTTGAGATAAGAATGAAAAAATGGAAAGTTGAAGAGAAAAAAAGACTTTATTAGGAACACTCAAAATTCTGTGTTTGAATAACATAAACATTTTATGATGAAACCACAAGAAGGCTGAAGTTTCGGTTAAGCTAGTACCTAGTTGGTCCCCCACGAGCTCGTCTCGAGCATTCTACCCTACGAGGCATACTTTCGATCAAACGATTTATAAAATTTTGGGGCAAATTCGTCCAAATGTCCCGTAAAGCGTTAGAAAGGTCCTCCAGGTTATTGATCGGTTGTTCTAAGGTTGACAATTGTCTAGACATCTCAGACCAGACATGTTCGATGCAATTCATGTCTGGAGAGCGAGCTGGTCAGTCCATCCTATCAATAGCATGAGTTTCTAGCGCTTCATTGACCAGACGACTACAGTGTGGACGGGCATTATCGTCAATTAAAATGAAATCCTCGCCCACGGCAGCCGCAAACGGAACAATTATGGGTTCAATAATCATATCGTGATATCTCTGGCTGGTCATGGTGGTGTTCTGCAGAACAACCAACTCTGTGCGTTGGTTCAAACAAATGCCTCCCCATACACATATAGAACCTCCGCCAAAAGCTGTTGTGGTTACCATAAACTGTTCTGCATACCTTCGACCTCTTTCCCTCTAAGCAAGAATACGTCCATCGGAGTTGACCAAACGAAATTTAGAATCATCCGTAAATAAACATCGGCTCCAATCTTCAAGTGTCCAATTGCGGTGCTCCTCAGCCCATTGCCGTCGATGAACCCGGTGTTCCCTAATCAAACGAGGATGTTGTACCCTCCTACGTGCTCTCAAACCACGAACATGTAGTCGTTGTCTTACAGTCTGGTTCGAAATTAGATCTCCTGTTGCAACTCTCAGTGATCTATTGAGCCGCGAAGCCGGGTAAGTGGGATTTCTCATAGCATTGAGGATCAAAAGACGTTCTTGGGCAGCTGTTGTACTGCGCTGCCGACCTCCCCCATGAACATAAGCTACTGAGTCGTTTTGAATGAACCTATTCCAAGCCCGACTCACGACACTTTGCGAAACATTCAACCGCCGGGACACTTCTCGCTGGGACAAACCTTCCTGTATCCACCGTATGATTTGGTCCAGTTGCACAGGAGCCAAACGTCTTCTCGGCATGACTGATAAGCTGATATTGTTCTCATTTCTTCAATTATTGTCACCTTATGTGTTTGAACGAGAGAAAAAAACAGATTTAATAACAAATACCACATTGCTTTTCACTCCACCTGTAAGAGCCTACAGATAATAATCGATTTTGTGAACAAGAGCCGATGAAGTGAGGAAGACTTTGATATAATCAACTCAAAACATCTCACTTTTTCCTTAGAGAACATATAATGTACAGATATTCACGAGATAACTTGAAAAAAATACAAATGAAGAGAAGTTCATAAGTGATCCCTAGCAATTGTTGATCAGTGTATATGTACAAGTCAAAGACTCACCCTGTATATCTATTTCAAAAATATATTTTTGGTGAATGAAAACCTCCTTTTTTTTTTTTTAACTTTTTATTGAGGTTTACAATCTACTTCTGTGAAGTATTAAGCAAACATGATGAATGTTATAGACATGTAGAGGATATTAAATATTAATACTCCTTCATTATTCTTCAATTCAAGTCAACTGGCCAGGTTCTCTTCAATCTTCTGATATTGAATGGACTTTCAACTAGCTGATTTATTAGGTTGTTTTCGTGGCCTTGTAGGTTCTGCTGATATTTGTTGAAACGGTTTCTGATTTCTTCTTCGATGAATGGTATTCCCAGATCATTGTGGATGGTGAGATTGGAGACGTACCAAGGTGCGTCTGTTAAAGTGCGAAGTATTTTTGATTGAGTTCTTTGAATGATGTTTTTGTTTGATGGTTTTGCGCATCCCCAAAATTGAATGCCGTAGGTCCAAATTGGTTTGATTATTGCCTTATATATTAGTAATTTATTCTTAAGGGATAATTTTGACTTCCTACCTATGAGCCAGTACATGCTGCGGATTTTCAGATTGATCTGTTGTTTCTTTGCTTGAATATGTTTCCTCCAGTTCAGACGTTGGTCTAGATGTATGCCAAGATATTTCGCCTCAGTACTGATTGGAATTTGTTTGTTGTTTATTTTGACCGGAGGACATAGGCTTCTTTTGTTAGTAAATGTAACATGTACTGATTTAGTTTCATTTATTTTGAGACGCCATTTTCGATACCAACCTTCTAGTTGATTCAGGAGTAGCTGAAGATATTCCGAAGCTGTATCAGCGTTCTCATGAGTTGACAGTACTGCTACATCATCTGCATAGGTAGCTATCGTGCTGTTGGGATGTGTTGGTAAGTCAGATGTGTAAATGAGGTATAGGACTGGTCCAAGTATGCTTCCTTGAGGAACTCCTGATCTGATTTGAAGTGTAGGTGATATCGCTCCTTCGTATTTGACCGCAAAATGTCTATTAGTTAAATAGGATTTAAACATAACGAAGTATGGTTGTGGAAGTAGCTTCTTCAGTTTATACAGGAGACCTGTATGCCACACCTTATCGAATGCCTGAGACGAGTCTAAAAATACAGCTGAGCAGAATTTGTTTTCTTCGATACTAGTGGAAATGGTGTTAACTATGCGATGAATTTGATGTGCTGTTGAATGGTTTTGTCTGAATCCTAGTTGGTGGTCTGGTATTATGTCATGCAAGTTTATGTCACTTTTCAGTCGTTTTAGTATTAGTTTTTCGAATAGTTTTCCAATTACAGGTAACAGACTTATGGGTCTATAAGATTTCACATCATTTTCGGGTTTATTCACTTTATGTATCATAATTATTTCAGCATGTTTCCATATATGTAGTGGGAAAATATGATAGGCTCATCATTCTGTTGAAAATTTTTGTAAGGAGAGATATTACTTCTTTTGGCAGTTTTTTCAAAATTTCTGCAGTAATAGGATCGTATCCTGGTGCTTTTTTGTTTTTCAGTTTTTTTATTTCTTGCCATACTTCTCTAGAGATAAATGGTTTGATGGGAAGAGACATTTGGCAGGCAACATCCAAAAATGCTTCTATTTCTTCTTCAATATTGCTCGATTGTGGATGATCTGGAGAGAAAACTTGATGAAGATGTGCAGCAAAAGTGTTCGCTTTTTCCTCATCTGACTTTGCCCAATCACCGTTTAGTGTTTTGATAGGCGGTTTTCTTATTGTGGGTCTCTTAAGCTTCTTTGTAGCCTTCCAGATGTTATAATCGTTGTTATCATCAATCTGCAGGAGATGATTTTCAAATTTTGAGTTGAAATGTTCCTGGAGTATTTTATGAAGTTTTCTAGAGTACTGATTGCATATAGTTTTGTCGATGGGATTACGGGATCTTTGCCATCTCTTTCTCGCTCTCCTTTTCTCTTTCAATAATTCTCTGATTTCTAAAGGTATTTCTGCTTCAAAAGTATTTTTTCTTGTCGTAGGCGGTGTACTTTCCCAGGCCGCTTTCTGGATCATTTCTGTTACATAATTTGAAGCAGCTTCCAAATGTTCTGGTTGTTGTAGGTTGATATCTAGTGTGATGTCTCTAGTTAATATTGACTTGAACATTTCCCAATTTGTTTTGCCCGTTACGAGTGTAGGCTTATTGTCCTTAAATTTTGCTGATGTACTGATCGTTAACAAGATGGGTGAATGATCCGATGATAGGTCTGAAGTTGGTTCTACATTGATATAATTATTGCTGATACCATTTGAAACAAAGAAATCTAATATATCAGGAATTTTGTTTGGGTCAGTTGGCCAGTAAGTTGGTGTGCCTGATGAAATTACTTCATAGTTTTTGTCCATAATAATTTTTATTAGGTTGCGTCCTTTTGGATTAATTAGTCTTGATCCCCAGTGAAAATGTTTTGCATTCCAATCTCCTCCAACTAAAAACAGGTTTTCAAAGTTTTGGAAAAATGTCTTATATTGAATCTCTGATATGTTATGTCGAGGTGGTGAATATATGGCAGATATGTCGAAGCTCCACGTTTCTGTAAATACTCTAATGTTTGATGCCTGTATCTCCTTAGTTACGTAGTTAGTGAGGGTATGGTGTTTGATACTTTCCCGAATAAGTATTGCTGAGCCTCCATGTGCTCGACCATCAGGGTGTTCCGTTGAGTATGTTTTACACTTAGGTAATTGAAAAACGGTCTTTTCGGTGAAGTGAGTTTCTGATATCAACATTATGTCTATATTGTATGTGCTTATGAATGTTAGTAATTCATATTTATGATTTGGAAGGCCATTTGCGTTCCAGGAAGCTATTCTAATTAACTTAGCCATTTTTTAAGTTCACAAGAGTTGTTAAAAGATTGAGTATGGTCTGATTTTGATTCATCATCTGAGAAATCATGTATTTGAGGTCTGATAGAAAGCTTTCCATCATTGATTTAATGGATTCCGATTCGGTGCTCTGCATAATAGGCTGTTCTTTTTGTTTTTGCAGTACTTGAGAATATGTTCTTCCTGTTGCCGTTTGTGTATGTAGGTTTGCTGATCGTATGGGTGATTACATTCTTGATTTGTTTCTTTCCTCAACTGTTGTGTTGTCTTGGGATTTTGATTCTTCGGTTTAGATAGAAGTTTGTATACTTGGCATCCTTTATAATTAGCTGGATGATCACCTTCACATAATGCACATTTAGCTGAAGTTGTTCTCGGTTTTGCACATGTCTTAGAGTCATGTTGGTTGCCACATTTGACACACATAAATGGCCTATTGCAGTAGCTTTTTGAATGTCCATATTCTTGGCATCGGGTACACTGTATAATCTCTCTTTTTTTCCTTGGTGGTTCTATAGTTATTTTCATGTTTGATATGTATTGTAATTTGTAAATATCTTTGTTATTGTCTTTGGGCTCTAGATCTACATAGAATGAGGGAAGCGGTAGTTTCGATATTCTGTCTCTAATATTCATAATATTTCTAACTTTGTGGCCTGTTTTTTCAATTTCCTGTTTGATTTCATCAGTGGGTACGGTGGAATGTAAATGTCGGATAACAATTCTATAAGCTCTGTCCTGCTTGACTTGGTATGTGTGATATATAATATCTTGCTCTTTTAAAAATCGAACTAAACTTCTGTATGTTTCCGGCACGTTTACATTTATCTTAACGATGTTGTTAGACAGAGTTTTTGAATAGTACTGTTCGTTGGCTATGGCACTAGATAGTATTTTATTCATTTCATAATAATTTGTGACACCATGTATAAAAATTGGTGGTGGTTTGGAGATTCCTTCAGATGTTTCGGCTGTATTCATATCATTTGAATCATTGTTGAGATACTGACAATTTTTGAATAGGGAAGATGGGGTGAGTGATACCTCAATTTAAAGGTATTTTTATACTGATTTCAGCACAGTAATCGTTTTTTCATTTTATGCATTAGTTCTCGAAATATTCATGCGTTAGTTAGTTAGGAAGGAAGCCACAGTCATGGTTGTTTTGAAGCTCAAAATGTCGATTTTTCACAAAACACTACAAGTGCCATGAAAACACGACTTCATTTTCAAATACTTAGTTAAGAATATTTCGAGAACTAATGTATAAAATGAAAAAACAATTACTGTGCTGAAATCAGTATAAAAATACCTTTCAAATGAGGTATCACTCACCCCATCTTCCCTATTCAAAATTTAGGGGTGAGGGTTGTAGTAGCAAGGGTTGAAGCGCTATGCGTCCGTAACCTATATCTTAAGTTGTCCCCCTCGAAACAGAAATCGACCTGTCCGAGCATTTCTATCGAAAAACTTTATTTCGTCTGTAATCTCGTCTGTTTCGTTTTCAAATGGCCACCCTGTATTTATTCATGAAAATGAAAAATAAAAAAACTCAACCCAGCACATATGTATTCCGAATTTTCTTATGAAAATATGTATAAAAATAAAAAATATGCTGCACTTATGGGAAGTTGTTACCTTGAAATTTTCCGGAAGAAAATCGAAATAAGTTAATCCTGCACCTACGTTTTCTTCGACGCGAATTGCTTCAAATACTTGTACTATATTTGTGCTGTATTGTTCTGGTCAGATTATCAGAAATAACTCTCATCTTTTCTTCAAATGATGGGAATTAGTTAACAGTGAATTGTTTGACAATCGGAAAGCTATCAGTGAGCACAAATATATCCAACTTTTCCTCATTTTTTTTTCTTCTTGAGGAATTAGCAGGAATGTTTTGTAATACCTTTACATGTGTGTAGCACAATTTTGTGATTTTTTCATGGAAAATAAAACTAAAATACAGGCATAATTTTTTTTTCATTGTGGCGATATGGTGGGAAATCCAAGGAACTTTTATTGACATATTAATGGTACGATTCAGCATAAATGTAGCAAAAATTTATGAGAATGTGAAATTAGGAATTCACAGTTTGGCTTGATTTACAAGCCAAGGCTTGACTTTATTTCAAGTCAAGCTCAAGTCAAGTAGTTGTTTTTCAATCTCAAGTGAAGTCCAGTATTTATTTATCAAGTACTTGAATCATACCAAGTTACTTGATTTTTAGCAGTTTTATTGTGTAGTGTTACATTACAAGTTTATTACTATTGAAAAACCTCGAGGCATTGTTTGATTTCATAATTTTCAACCCAAGATCTAAGACATATAAGGCATCTTATAGATTTGTCGCCTTACTTATTGCGGGCTTTCGTAAATGTAAGAGCAGCTCTGGAAGACTGTCTTTCAACAGTAGCTGAATATGCTGACGTTGATAAAGAAATCCATGGCCATTTTGGCCAAGTTTAGGAAGATATTTGTGAAACTATGAAAAGATACCAGTAGATTTCATAGAAATGTGAGAAAACTACTAATAAAGTCACACTGGCGAGTGCTTCAGTCTCTCGGCGCTCGAGGAATCCCCTTATTTAGTCTAAGTGCGCACGAGATTGCAGAAATAATAATAATAATAATAACAGTACTTTATTGCATATGCAACTGGCCATCGACCAAGGGTCCTTCAGCCTGTATTTTAACAATTTTTGGTACATTGAATTTGTTTAAGGTAAAAGGTTATTATTATTTCATTTTTTTCATATCAAACTTTTGATCTTTGCTATAAGTGGGAGTTCTGGATGTTTTCTCTTAGATGTATTCCTTCTGTCTTCCTGGTATTGAGAAATCACTTCATCCAACTGGAGTAACCTATTATAGAATGCCTTATTCAGTCTGCTCATTCTTATCTCAATAGGTTCTATTCTGGTATTCAGATAAAATAGACTGTTTGGAGGATTATGAAGTGGATTTCTAGGATGTCTCATTCGGGTTATGGTTCTCAATGCGGTGGTTTCTGCTACTGTGAGATTTTTAATTGCTGGAGGCTTGCAGTTGGCAAACACTGGGTGTGCGTATTCTAATAAAGGTCTACAGATTGTTTTATATATTATTGATGCACTTTTGATGTTAATGCCTTGCTTTCTGTAAACTAATTTGGAAAAATATTTGGCTCTTGATATTGTTTTTCTCTTCATCAACTTGGTGTGTAGGTTGAAGTTCAATTTACAATCAATGTTCATTCCAAGGTATTTGATTGCAGGTACAGGTTTTATGCTTTTTCCATTAATCTTCAAAGTTGGTGATGCAGGAGAGATTTTGTGGTCGAAAATTATAAACTGCGACTTGTCTGGATTAATCTTCATTCTCCATTTCCGGAACCAGTTGGAGAGTTCATCAAGGAGTTCTTGAAGCTTCTGTGTGCAAGTTTTTAATGTTTTTGCATGGGATACCAGAGTTGTGTCGTCTGCAAATTGCAAAATGTAAAGGGAGTTCATATTTTCTCGGATGATATCATGGCAAAAGAAATTGAAGAGTAGTGTCGAAAGAGGAGAACCTTGAGGAGTGCCTTGCTCAGGTAGAAAGTAAAAGGACGTAAATAATCCAACTTTGACAGCCAATGTCCTGCCCTCCAGGAAGTGCCTACACAGTTTAATGAGATGGGGTGGGAGGTTGATTTTATGCAACTTGTAGAGTAGTCCTCTATGCCATATACAGTCGAAGGCTTTTTGTATATCAAGACTCAATACTGCAGACTTCATTTTCTTTAATGTTGAGTTCTGTATATTGGATGTGAGAATGGTGAGAGGGTGGTATGTAGATCTTTTGTTCCTGAATCCAAATTGGCACTGCGGTATATGTTGTTCGATATCAGTTGAAAGAATTGATCTGATTATTTTTTCATAAAGTTTTCCAAGTACAGGTAATAAGGTAATGGGTCTGTAATTCTCAAATCTCTGTCTGTCCATATTGGCCTTGGGAATATTAATGATGTGTCCTGTTTTCCATATAGCAGGGAATATCCACTCATTCAAGCAGAATTCGTAAATTTTTATAAGATGTTTATGCACCGTATCATCTAGTTTCTTCAGAACAATCCATGGAATATTATCATCGCCTGGAGAGCTGTTTTTTGAACTATGTAGTAGTTGGTAGTAGTCTTCTTCTTCTATTGATATTGGTTCCACACTGTCATCTTGTCTTCTGAAATAACTATCATACCATTCATCTATTTGAGCTCTATTGCTGCTATCAAAGAGGTTGTCGTCGGTAAATTTATATCTTTTTTTGTAGTGTTCTGCAAATAATCGTGCCTTCTCTTGATCTGATTTATATTCTCTGCCATTCTTGATCATTATAGGTAAAGTGAAATATTGCTTATATTTGGATAATTTATTTACCTCATTGTGAAATTTTTTTCCTTTGGACTGATTTATATTATTGCAAGCAGTAATCAAGTTATTCTCTCTGTATTGTCTTTTTTAAGTTCTGGACTTCTGTTATCACAATATTCCCTATACATTCTTCTTTTATTTTTTATTAATTTGATTATATAAGGCGGCAGCTCATGTAAGAATGGGTGTTTATTTATTTTGGGAGTATGCTTCTTGATGGACTCTGAAAGTTTCTTATTGAAGGATTCGATGTATGGTTCGCTTAGTGGTGTGTTACCATTTTCCTTAATAAATTTTTCCATCTCCTTATCAATCTTCGTTATCTTGCTCATCTTATAGTTGTATGCAATCCTCTGCTCAGTATATTCTGGTTCTATGTCCATGTCAAATTCTATCACAAATGCAAGATGATCAGAACCCAAATCAGGTGATATTTGTATTTTTGATATATTCTGCTTGATGTTACTTGAATATAGAATTAAGTCAGGTGTGGTATCTTCATTTCCCTCCATAAGGAATGTCGGGGGTGTTTCAGCTCTTGCGAAGTTACTGTTCTTAAGGAATTGTTCAATAGGTTTCATCTTTCTTCTTGTGCCGGCATTGAAATCCCCAACTATAATGGCATACTGATATATTGAAGCTTTGGTGAACAGTGTTTCCTCTATCAGGCTGTTTGGATGAAAGTACACCAAAAATATGTGTAACTTGTCATTTTTAAATGGTACACTAATGTGAGTAACTTCATTCATAGGATTGTTTACCACTGGTGGGTTTTCTTTGCTGATTTTTAAGGATGGATGACATTGGATTAAACTTCCACCTCTTGTATTCTGCTCTTTGTGCCCAATTTTCTTGATTATCGTCCAGTCCCTGTAATTAACATTGTGAGAGTCTTTGATCTTGGCTTCTACATACATAGCACACTTTATGTTGTTTTGTTCTATAAAGTGGTTGGTCAGATGTTTCTTTGGGATGTAGCTATTGATGTTATTATATAATATTTTAATTTTCGACATGAATGTTCAAGTTATTATACATTGACTCTGTGGGGGAAGGCTCTTCTGGGTCATCCAAGTCGAACATCAACACATACACTTTGTTACCCCAAAAGACGGCTGTAGTATCCACATTATATTGGTTGATGAATCTTTTTTTTAATTTCAGTAAAAGTTCGTTTCTGTTGATATTCTTAGGTTTGTTTATTTTACGGAGGTATGTGTTAATGATATCGTCGTGCATCGAGATGGGAGCGTGAATCCTCTTCGTTTTTTTGGATAAATCCTCTATACCCTAGTTTTTCTGTTCATTATCTTAATAATGGTATTGGGGATGCCTTCAATTGGTTTCTTAGGATGTTTAGGACACTTCAGAGACCATGCTAAATGGTCTTCTGCACCGCAGGCTAGACACTTGGGTGTGTTATTGGTTCTACATTGTGACATCTTGTGTGGACCTTGACATTTCGAACATTTTGGAGGGCTTTTGCAATTTTCTGTAGTGTGGTCAAATTGCAAGCATTTTCCACAGGGTATCGGAGTTGGATCTGGTGGGTGGCTTGGATATACTAAGTAGTGGCGGTTCAAATAAAATAGACCATTATTCAAGAGATTTTCAAAGGATTCGATTTCTCCAGTGATAATTCTGATGAATTTAGTTGCGACATTGTTTTTCCTTGAAATTATTCTCTTGCAATATCTGTGCTTTATATTTATAGAATTGAGGTATTGGCTTATGTCTTCTTCTTTTATGTTAACTTCTACAGCAGAAATTACTACTGAATAGGTTTGTTGGGGCTCTTTAATTTCTCTTGTTCTTCTTTGATTTGTTGTTTCTTTGTATATTATAATTTTTTTCTCCTTCTTGAGTTCCTCCAGAGCTTCAATGAGTGCTGTCTTATTATTATTGGATTTCAGGATGAAACCTAATTTGGTTTTCAAAATGACATCTTTTGAATTGGGAAATTTCGCACTCCATATTGCGGCCATTTCCATTCTGTCCATTTCAATATTTTCTGTATTTATGTAATATAAATTAGCGTAATCCATATATTTTATTTCATTCATTCTAGCGGAATACTTTTTGATAAAAGCATTTGTTGTTGAATTTGTGGGTTGTGGTATTATTGTTTGTTGACGATTATTTTGGGTGTGTATAGCAGATGTTGATGGTTCATTGTTGACAACGATTTCCATTTGGGTCGGAATATTTTCGTTGTTATTTTCTATCAATAGTGGTTGTTTGAAAACGATGTCTGGTGATTGATTCTCATTTTTTTTCTTCGTAGTTCGCCCAGTGGTTCTTTTTTTGCGTTTTTTATTTGATATTTGTTTATTTCCGTTTTCCTCTTCATCTGATGCTATAGTTGAAGAAGCGCCACTATTTTGAGACATTACTATCTTGTAGAAACTTCAACTTCTGAGTAAATTGATTCGATAATTTTGAATCAATATTCTAATTCGAAGTAATCGCTAAATAACTCTTATCGGAACGGCACAGATGTGATCGCGTCTGTTGTTCGCTCGGAACTGGCAGAAATATATGCCGTGCGACGCGTGCATATCAAGCTCAAGTAATATCAAGCAGGTTGATATCAAGTCAAGCAATAAAGATCTAAAATCAAGTCAAGCTCAAGTATGTAATTTTTCACGAGCTTGATTTTCAAGTCAAGTAGTTGGCTAAGATGTCAAACTACTTAGCTAGATGAATCCCTAGGTGGAAGAAGTGCTAAACTGATTTTTGCCATGAACAGCCATTGAAACAAAATTCTCGAACAGTGCTGGCCTAGCCTATTTTACCCATTATGTGAAATATCTTGGGAACCGTGTGGATTGAAGAAAAAAACCATGATGTTCTTGTGCATGTCTACTTTTCCTTGTTGCACACATACATTTGAATCGCTCACAATAGAAGATTCGAATAAAATACTCATTTACAATTTTGCTGGTTTTGATTGAGTGGAATATCGGAATATCTTGTACGAAATACAACGCAAGAATGAACTTTCAGAATGGTCATTCAAATAAACGTTCAACAATATATACCTTCCATTTTTGTATTGTTCAAAAATCAAGGAAATGATATCAAAATTATGTTAATCATTAAATATACTGCTCCACAAGAATTAGGGATATCGTATTCAATCGTTTAGAAAAGTATGTAATCTTCGAGAAAATCGCTGTAAAATCATTTGAAACTCAATAACAACTTGAATCGATCCAATAAAAATCAGTATGAGACATTTCGTCGACCTGGTCGCATTTTTTCTGTAGTTTGATTCTTTGCATATGCTTCATGAAAGTTCTTATTTTGAAATGGAGTCAGTTTATCAACGGCTTCGATTTGAAACGAGTTTTCTGAAAATGCCAAGACGTAAATTAATAAACGCTGAGGCTAATAGGGCTATCGGAATGCTACAGGGTGGCCTAACTCAGGTTGATGTAGCGGAAAGACTCTAAGTCAGCCAAAGTGTGACTTTGAAATAGGTTCAGAGAGACAGGTTCCGTGTTGGAAAGACCAAGGCTCGGTGGGCGACGAAAAACAACACCTGCTCAGAATTGTTTCATCACCGTTTCGGCGAGAAGAAACCCTACATCTACATGTAGAATGCTACGAAATACTCTTCAAAATGCAGATGGGGTCCAAGTTTCCATCGAAACCATCAGACGACGTTTGAGAGAGGTGAATCTAGGTTCTAGACGTCCATTAAAATGAGTTCTATTAACACGTGATCATAAGCGTCAAAGACTGGAATGGGCAAGGCAACATATCAATTGGAACGATCATTGGCGTAGTGTCCTTTTCACTGATGAATCCAGATATGGACGATTTTCAGATTCTCGAAGAATCCAACGCATACCCCGTAATCGTCGCTATGTCCAAGAAGTCCATCCATTCCGAAGGTGTAGTGTTATGGTATGAGCCGAGATATGTTTCAACGGACGCACAGATCTACACATTTGTCCTGGGAATATGACCGCCATACAATATAGGGAGCATGTCATTGAGAATGTTGTGCCAAATTTTCAAGCTGCTATTGGTGAAACTTTTCAATTTCTAGACAATAACGCATGACCGCACCGTGCAGCCATTGTTGAGAATGCGCGCGAGGAGCTTGGTATTCCACATTTACCAATACCTCCGCACTCACCAGATTTGAATTGCATAGAATTTAAATGAGATATGCTCCAAAGAAGATTAGATAATCATTAACCTACCCGAGAATGCTTAAATGATCTGAGAGCTTCTGCCCCGTTTATGAAACCAAATTCCTCAAGAAATGATCACAAACCTAGTGTGTAGTATGCAAAGAAGATGTCAAGCTGTTATTGATGCCCTTGGAGGCCATACATTGTATTGATAGTCTTAAAATGCTTGAATTTTCTGAGAATAAAATTTCGTTATTCTACTCGATTTTTCTTAACCATCCTGTATACGCTGCAGACATACAGGCTAAAATTTATTTCATTTCCTGAAACTTGAAATCATATTAATATGAACTTTCATCACAAAAATCTCATTTAAACTATATTTTTGGCATACCATCCTTTTTACAATGAAAAAGAAAGATCCATTGATTTTTCTCAAAATTAATAATTAATATCACAATGAAACCTCTTATTGAAAAACCGTTTATAATATCTGAAGTGGTGATCCAAAAACTTTACTTCACTATAGATTGGTGGTGTAGGATCAGAGAAACTAAAAATGTTTTGAATTATATAATGTTTCTTTGTATATCTAAATTATACCAGACCATCTTTTCTGTGATATTTTCTAGTCAATAACTTTTAGTAATGCTCATCTTTTCTTTATTTTGTAAACACCTTCATAAATGTTACAAATGATGTTTTCCGTAAATTTTGTAGAGCCCTGAGGATGGAAATAAATTTTTTCGAAACGTCGGCGAACTAACAGAGTATCATTTTCCTGTTTCTCTGATCCTACACCACCAACCGTTTATAATATTTGCTATTACTTCAAGTGCACACGTAAACAGGAACTTTTTTTTTCAGGTTGCAGGTTGGTGCCCCACGCAGTAACAGCCCCTCTCTCAAATTCAAGAATCCGGGGATAATATTCACGTGCACTATACCCAAACCTTGTAAATATATAGAGATTGATAAGGGTATGTTTGAAATATTTCCAGTATAAAAAATGAACAAAAATATCTTACAGGGGAAAACAGAAATATTTTGGATGACGCTTGGATTGGAGCCTCAATGGATGTCAGTTTGAAATATAACAGAACTGTCGTAAGTTTTTTTATAAGTGTACATTACACCAGGGCCGCCGCCAGACATTTTGGCGCCCCGGCAAAATAAAATTTCGCCGCCCTGCTTTGTCTAATTTATCTGGCTCGATACAGATTTATATCATTATAGGCAATACTACCTACCTATTCATCAATTTTTGTTGGAGTTTTAAATTCATATGTTTTGTTATATACCAGAAAAAATTATTTTGGCAGCTAAGGGCTCTGTAGAAAAACCATTTTTCACTACCTATTTCTCAGTTTTACGATTCAATAAGTTATAAGTATATATTTGAGCCCCATTATTTGCTTTCGAACTCGGGTTCTTGAATTTTCTTCGAAGAAGCCTCTGATATTGTTCTCAGAATTCTTTTCAATTTCATATGAAATCGTATTTTTGAACTTAAAATCACCTTGCTCAATTTAGCATTGGACGTTTTGTCCTGAAAAAAAGGACTAAGCTTTCTAGTAAAAAGACGACGCAGTTCTCAAAGACTGAGAGCGCCTTTCAGGACCGTAACTAGCCAAACTGTCTTAGGCAGAGACCCATTTTGCCGCCCTAACAGAATCTAACTTAGCAGAATGCCAAAAATTAATATTGGATAATCGGAGCAGGGCTCATTCTAGCGTTTCTGTCTCCTAGGCAAAAATACAACTCGGCACCCTTGCAGGTTTGGGATTTGGTACTAAACAAAAAACCTGTGGGAGGGGTAATTGGTGAATTTGTATTCAGAGATTTAGTGTGGAAAACTTCACCATTTTTTATGAAAAGTGTTTTACTAAAGAAAAAATGCATTTTTTATGGATTCAAATTTAAATCGAATAGATGATTAGGAAATGGGGAATGTAATGAATGATAAACGTGCTCAACTGAATTCTAATGAATAAATCATGAAATATATGAATTTAATTCAGTTTTCGGATTCTTCTGCTAAGTTTCGACTTCATAAAACGCTCGACATTTCGTTTTTTTTTCAATATGATTAAATAAAACAACCGGATTATGCGGAAAAATGGTTATTTCAAATGTGAATACGCCCACACCCAACTCTAGTTATTTTGATTCAAAAAATTCATGTGAAATTAGTTAAAATAAAAAAAAATCAATAGATTTTCCTAGGAATCCAGATTTCTTGGAAAACGTAGACAATGCCGCCCTCCATTATTTGCCGCCCCTATAGAGCGGAGTTCCTTCCTGTTGTTGCTGACCAAATTGAATCTCATTCGGTTCTTTGAATGTTCATGGAATTGGCGCTTGGCAATTTTTAATTCACCACAAAGAATGGAATTTTTTCCAAGGCCATATTTTGTGTCAAAAGATATGTCTTGTTTCAATAACTGACTTTGCGCTCCTACAATTTGGCGCCCCGGAAAAATATCCGCTATGCCGATCCTAGTGGCGGCATTGCATTTCACTTGCCCGCCCATCTGAATAATTGTTGAAAATTGTCCACATTCTATTAGTTTAGAAGATACAGGATGCATTTCATCTAGAAATTCACGGCTTGACTTAATATTCAAGTTACTTGACTCAAGCTAAAACTAAGTAGCTTGAGCTTGATTTGGAATCAAGTCAATGTTTCAATGTTAAGTTGAGTATTTCTTTATTAAGTACTTGACTTAACATTGATTGAGTTGATTCCAAGTCAAGCATCAAAATTTTTTTAAATTGTTACTCACAATTCCACAATTTCCAGAAAGAACTCATTATTGCGTTATTCTACATAATTTAGTTGTCGTATTCTTATACCACTTCCATAAGAATTGATTACCTACCGACGTTTTGAAATTTATCGTTTTCCATTATGAAAAAAGATTTTTTTTGTAAATATATTTTCAGGTTTGTGCACCACGGTGGGCCCAAATGGGAGGTGATTACAAAATGCGAGGAGCTTGTTATTGGTCATATCTTAAGAGTAAGCTCTATTATAAGAAAAAGCCTTTGGAAAACGATTGTAAGTTATAATATATTTTCTGAGAATAGTGAGACTATTAATACTATTTAAAATAACGCAGCCAACGATTTATTGATAGTTGGAGGAACAAAGATCTACAATTGGGCTCAAGGCGAGGCAGGATTATCAGTGCACATACCTGAAGTGAGAAGTACATTCTTTACTTCACCTTTGTTGACCATTATAATATTTTGTTGATTTCAATCTTATTGTTTAGGATAAAAAAGAGATGTTTATTGGCGCACCGGGTGTTTACAATTGGAAAGGAACGACTATGGTATACAAAGATGCAAAAAATAATATATCTCCGAGCAAATACACACAATACTCAAAAGAACAAACACTTGATGAAGATGCTGCAGCAATATTCAATCATTTCGATATTGCCAATCCCACAGCTACTAAAGACATCAACGTATTCAGTTATTACGGTGAGTACTATCTTCATTTATAGTAATTCAATTATTCATACATCGTTTTGATTTATTATTTTCAATTGAGAGACCTTTGGCATCTTTGAAAAACATTTAAATCTCCTCTGAAATACGGTTCACGTTTCGGAATGTATAGAATCCAAAAATCGAATAAAAAGTCTGTCCATAGCTTCATTCGGAAACTAAAGAGCTATTGGCTTGAAATTTGGTACAAAAATCATTTGTCATAACGTATTGATCATCCACGATCGAGAACACGATCCATGAATTTCAATTTTTATATCGTCCAAAAATAAAATTCATAACTCGAAATTACCGGAAGAAATATACTTTTGGAATCGATTTGTAGATGACATACTTGGTTGCCTTTCTGGAACATCAAGCTAGACAACTGAACACATTTCAAAATTAGATGAATAATTTCCACTCAAACAAAAAATTCGAATTGGAAAAAAAAAAACCAATAACCTCATTCTCAGAACTTCAATATCACAATCTAACCGAAAAATTGTATTTAACTTGTTCAGAAAACTCATGCCTATTATTAGGCTGAAACTGCCCATATTCACACCCCTTTCAACCAAGGGCGTAGATCTTTTTTTTTTCTTGGGGGAGTTAATCAAAAAAAATGTTTGACGACATTGTGTACTCATATTTATAATTTGAGAAAAAGATAATGATAAGAAAATTTGAAACAAATTACTCGAAATAATATTTTTTTATTACCAATTCGATTGTTCTTATCTTATTCTGGGTGTTCCTGAATTGGAGTTACGAAGGAAAATGAGAGATTCCTTGCATAATTTTGAAAATAAAATGGCCCATAAACTTGAGCCCGCAAACGCTTTGTTTTCGAGATACATGGTGTTTCTTGTAGTCCTACTTTTTTGTGATGCTTAACCAGTTTATCGAATCTTTATTAATCTTCGTTACAAAGTTGGTAAATAAGTACCAAAACTTATAATAAATTTATTTATCCCAGCTACTGGATCTTCAAAATAATTTGGAATTTCCTGAGAATTACTATAGAGAGCTGCTTGAATTTTTTTCTCGAAATGGAATGCAGATACGAAAAAACTACAACAAAACAAAAAGTGTAGTACTGAGTTTCTTTTTAAATTTTTGTAGACTACCAGTGATTCACAAAAATATAATTCCGAAGGAAAGAAGCTGTCACCCTTCCAGAAGAAATTGCATTCAAAATTAGGATATCACATGATGAAAACTTTGAATAGAAATATCTTTTCCAATTCAAGTTGAATATCTTGTGAAGATTATCTTTGCCAATTCAAGTTACATATCTTGTGAAAGGGAAAGTGCTTTTAGAGAAAAACTTGGACTTTAACACCTGTATCTCAAAAACAAAGCGTTTGCGGACCCATGTTTAATAGGACTTTTTTTTCTATAAATGATCCGAGAAATCTGTCATTTTCATTTTTACTTCCAATACAATGTAGATAATCAATTCAAAACTGATATCACCACAAATAAATTGCAATTTGAATGAAACACAATAAATTGTACAACACAGCCCAGAGGATGCGAATTTCTCAGTTCAGTTCTTTGATAACTACAGTATTGAAATTTTGTGACGAGAGTGATACAAAAAATCGAAAACAACGAGTAAGTGTATACCGATGACGATTGAAAAAATCACACATGTCAAAAAAGGGGCGATGCCTAGAAAGCGGATAGATGAAGGGAAATAATAAATCAAATAATGAATCAAAAACCATCAAATGTGCTGCATTATACTGATAAATATCCAGATGTCCCGCCATCCTCTCTTAGTGCTGTTTACGAGTTATTGACGCTGAAAAAACAAATGCAATCATCAGGCTTGTTGGCGTTCGCTTTGCTAAAGGTTGCCGAATTTTATTGCCAATTGAAGCCGCTTTTGGATTATTTCTCTTCTCAATTTTCCGATCAGAATGTTGATTCCTCAGAATGTAATGAAAAATATACGAGAAACGATTCCATTTTACTATTTCCAACTTATCCTTCTTAAGAAATAAAAGAAGTTTTATTATTTCATACCAAATTCCATTATATTATAATCTTTTTCATATCAAATCAACTAGAGTTGGGCGTGGGCGCAATTGAATTAAAAATAATGGTTCATTCGCATAATCCTATTGTTTCACTCGATAATTCAAAGAAAAAATGTTCAAGCTTTTAATTAGGTCAAAACTGAGCAGAAGAACCTGAAACTGCAGGGCCCGCTCTAGAGGGAGGCATTATTCACTTTTTCCGAGAAATCTGGGTTCCTGGAAGAATGAATTTATTTTTTTTTTGTTTTCAACGAATTTCACAAATGATTTTTTTATCGGAAAGTTTTTAGTCGGCATTTTCAGTGTCTTTCTAAGATGGCAAATTGGGTCTCTGCCTAGGCCGGCAGTTTGGCTAGCGACGGCCCTGCGTAGAGGACACACAAGATATTGAAGCAGAACTGAAAATATTGTTATTACGTATAAATTAAATGTTATTGAATGAAAAATTAATGCATTGAATCGCAAAGCTTTTGAAGTTAGATTCAAGCTGGGACCATATAATATACAGTGATTTTCACAAAATTGATATATCGCAATTAATGAAAAAAAAAGAAGTTTTCAGAAGAGATATGAAATATCTGAGTATTTGTAAACATACTCGTCTGTGAACGGTTCACTTCACAGGGTGATCCGAATGAAAACTTTGTTTTCATTCTTTTTGTACGCCCTTGTATAAAATAAAAACGATCATCTTTGAACTTATCATGAAAACCATACAAAATTTGTGCCATTCAAACAAAGAACAGATATATACTCAATTTGATCGCTGTTTTCAAATTCATATACGAATTTTTTTCATCCCATATACCGACGACTGAGTGATATTTTCCACATGACACGTGAATTGAAATTTTTGAATACGGACCTACAGTTTTTATTTTTTGAGCGGATAGAGCATGGGTATAGTATAATAACAAACCTGTGGAAAATTTGCCATAATGAAGAAGATATTGGAGTTCATCATACTTTTAACAGTTTTTCATGAATCACCCTATACCACTGAAAGCAATATCCTTACAGGCCATTTACATCTCCAATCCTCAGTTTGAGGTCCTTTTGTCCTCTATCTCCACAAGTCACCCTGACAACTCTGTATTCATTATATTATATTAGGTATGTTTATTATTTTTCATAGTAAAAATTGACTTATTTTTTAGGATATGCCGTAACTTCTGGACGTTTCTACTCAAAAGAAACTTTTTACGTTGGAGGAGCACCTCGCTCTGGATATTATGGTCAGGTAAGTAAAATAGTCTTGAACCTAAATTTTATAATATGAAATAAAAAAGGGTTGAGTTGAACAGTTGATCTCCGCCTTTTTTCACATATAATTTCCCATTTGAAGTCATTATTATTGTTGTTAGGTATATAGGTAAATGATGGTAATTTAAATAGAAAACTTTTGAGAAATGAAAAGCTGATTATGAGTTTTTGAACAAGATATAAAAAAATAGTATATTCTAAAACAAGTTGCAGAATGGGCTCCTATTCCAACACGAATGCGAAATTCGTAAACGAGCGACGAAGGAGCGAGTTTTCGAACGCATGAGTGTTGGAATTGCCTTCTGCAACGAGTATTAGACGATATTTTCTCAATTTCAGTCAAGTTTTGTGGAATATTGTCGAAATTCAATGATAAATTCAGATTATATATCCTAGTGACTTTTGTATTGTGTCTTGGCAGTTGGTGTGACTGTTACGAACATTGACAGATTACGGATTTTGAATATGAATCGTACGTTCTGAATTTTGAAAACATTTACAATCACGCATTAAATTCGTGAATTATGTCTGACAAAATCGATTTAACAACCATCAGAATAAAGAGAAATTGCAAATAATGTTGCAAATCATTTCACTATATCCAAATCATATTATATTATATTGACAATTATTGACGTTTGTTGAGATTTGATAGGATTGGAAGTCAGAATAGACAACCACAAAACGAAAAACATACCTGAAAACGATGCTGTAATGAGTTCATTACAGCACTGTTTTTAGAACTGTAATGAACTCATTACGATACTGAAATAGAGAAAAACTATTTATATGCTATGGGCTCAGTTATTAAATGGAGCAGTATTTTAATGCATGATCCATTTTATCAATAACGATCAACGAAATTGGAATAGTATAATTATTCTAAAACAAGTTGCAGAATGGGCTCATATTCCTATACGCATTCTTTCTTCTTTATGTGCCGTCTCCTTTAAGAAGGTTGGCTATCATCATGGCGATTTTTACCATTGAAGTTGCGGATCTGAACGCATCTATACGCATGAGTGTTGGAATTGCCTTCTGCAACTAGTATTAGACGATATTTTCTCTATTTCAGTCAAATTTTGTGAAATATTGTCGAAATTCAATGAAATATTTTCTGATAATATCCCACAGTGACTTTTGTAATGTATCTTGGCAGTTGGTGTGTCTGTTGAGAAAATTGACAGATTAGGATTTTGAATTTGAATCGTACCTTTCGAATTTTGGAATAATTTACAATTACGCATTAAATTCGTGAATTATATCTAACGAAGTCGATTTAACACCACCAGAATTAAGAGAAATTGGGAATAATGTTTCAAATCATTTCATTATATCCAAATTATATTATATTGACAATTATTGACGTTTGTTGAAATTCGATTGGAAGGATTGGAAGTCAGTGTAGACAAACACAAAACGAAAAATATAACCGGAAACGATGGGTTCATTACAGCACTGTTTTTAGAACTGTAATGAACTTATTACGATACTGAAATAGAGAAAATTTATTAATGACTATTTACACTTCATTTTCCAGCTCAGTATATTTCTATATAGGTATTTAGTACTAAGCGCAACTTGTAATCACAGAAAATCAACTCTAATTTTTCCACAGCATTCGTGACCACGGATTTAAATGAGCACACGTTATAAGGATTTTCACAAGATAATACGCTTGAAATTTTTATGGTTCTGATTCTGCTATCCAAATGAAATTTGTCAAGTCTTGTAAAATGTCAATTTTTCAAAATTCACGCAAAATTTCAATATCATCGAATCTATAATCACAGAAATATCGGGTTCTGGTGATGTGATCAACTATAGGAGTTGAACTTTATTGAGTATATTTTCTGAAGAAGCTTTAGTCCGATTAACCTGCAAATCAGCTCAAATGTCAGTACCTTCGACATTTTTATAGGCCGGTGAAAATAAGTTAGTTCATACATTAATGTTTTCTTATTATCAATTCAAAAGGTCAGTCCTATTGATTTCATAAGATGGTTAAAAATTTGAGGAAAGCACCGCCCTTGACCGCTTATTTATTTATGCGCTTATTGCGCCCTTGGAGACCAAAGAAGTTCATAACTGAATATGAAATATGGAGTACTATCAGACTATTAGGGCCAGTTGCACCATTTGCCTAAACATTGATTAAAAATTTAAACGTTGATTACTCTATGATTTCTCAAAAGAAATCAGAAATTAATCAATGTTTAAATTTTAATCAATGTTTAGGCAAATGGTACAACTAGCCCTTAGTATTTCAATGGTTTCACCAATTTTGATATTAGCACTGATTCGGATTCATACTCCTAGGATTAATGACAACATTGTTAAGCTCCTGATATATTTAAGGTGTTGGTATCTAGTTCTGGAGGGAAATTGAACATCAAAGAAACAAAGAAAGGGACTCAAGTTGGCGAATACTTTGGAGCTGCATTGGCAGCAGGAGATATCAATCGAGATGGTTTTGATGATCTTTTTGTTGGTTCTCCATTCTATCGTGGTTCTGCGTTCAACGGAGGAAGAATGTATTTATATTTAGGTAGCCCAAAAGTGAGTATTAAATTATGATTTCTGAGTTCTGCCAGGAGAGAATATTAAAACGAGTTAGTTTTTAGACTCTAATCTTTTGTCGATACGTAAAATTTTGAACATTTATGCATTATCATTTCTATGAGCTTTGAATTAAAAACATTCGTCAAATTTTGCAGGGTAAACTTGAAGAACCTGTGAATGATAAATTGATAGATGGAAAATATGCCAACGGACAATTTGGATCTGCAATTACCTTCCTAGGAGATATTAATAGGGATGAAAATAGATGTAAGTGTAGTACAATGCAGATAACTAATGCTTTATTATATCCAATGACAAACTATTGGAATTCAATTCAACAGCAATAAATAACTCAACCTCTAAATTTGTGTACGTTTTGTAATATGTATATACATAAAATTCAGTAAAAAACTCGAACATTGAAATCTAAACGATGTTTCTTTATTTTTTATGTTAATATCAATATAAAGTTTTTTCTATACGTGCCGATATATTTCACAATAGAAGAGGAAACAATAAACCATTGCATTATTTTCTTCCGTTTGTTAGTTTCTTCTTTGACTTATGCTTTCGCTTAAAAAAATTATTCTACTTTTCATGTTTCTAATGACACCATCTATATGAAATTGTTAATATATCTACATTACACGCAAAATTTTAACTTTTTTGGCATTGCAATATTACCTTTTTATTTTCGTTTCGATATTCTTCTACAATTTTCTACGGTTCTGCTAATGAGTAAATTTTTTCGGAAGTTTTTTAGAAAATTCTCTGGTTTCTGTGAAATAATAAATATCACAAATTTAATTATGATCGAATAACAAAATTTTGAACAACCATTTTTACAATCCATCGAAAAACCCGAGCCTGCAATTCGAAATCCGAACCTCTCCTGAAAAATTCGAGTTTGTAGGAGTTTTTGTTCGAGAATTATCGTGTTAAAGGACGGTCGGATATAATCGAATTTGAGGACGGATTATTCATTACGAGTCGAACCTTATCATTTGAGACTACATCAGTACATCGGGCTGAAAATTCTACTAAAGGGTGTTTTTTTTCGAGGTATATAACTTCAAGTTGGCATTACTGTTCAAGATGGCGACTGATTTAACAGCTGTCAAGTGATTTATTCTCAGTTTGGTTTGGCAATTCATAATGAATAGATTCACGCCTGAAAAACGCTTGCAAATGGTGCAATTTTATTTCGAAAATAATGGTTCTGTGCGGAATACGTATCGCGCACTACGTCCATTTTATCGTCGACAAAATTGTCCATCAGAGCAGTTAATTCGATTAACCATGAAACGTTTTCGCACCACGTTTACTCTTATTGATAACTCGCATCCCCAGAGACGCCGTACGGTGCGTACAGAAGAAGCTATTGCTGCTGTAGAGCGTAGCATTGAGGAAGACCCGAATGATTCTATCCGCCATCGAGCACAGGAATTGGATCTGTGTCCATCCACTTTATGGAAGATTTTGCGGAAGGATCTTGGTTTGCGTGCTTACAAAATTTAACTCGTTCAAGAATTGAAGCCAAACGATCATCAAGTGAGGCGTAGATTCGTCGAATGGGCCCAAAATGAGATTGCCGTTGTTCCCGATTTTCATAAGCGAGTTTTGTTTAACGATGAAGCGCACTTCTGGTTGAATGGCTACGTCAACAAACAAAACTGCCGCATTTGGGGTGAAGCTAATCCTCAAGTGTATGTCGAAACACCGTTACAACCAGAAAAACTGACTATTTGGTGCGCTTTATGGGCTGGTGGAATCATTGGTCGGTACTTCTTCAAAAACGATGATGGCCAGAACGTAGTCAATGGTGATCGGTATAGAGCCATGATTACTAACTTTTTCATTCCTGAATTGAACAATCCTGATGTCCAGGAGCTGTGGTTCCAACAAGACGGCGCAAAATGTCACACAGCTCATGCCACAGTCGATCTATTGAAAGACACGTTTGGTGACCGCCTAATTTCACGTTTTGGACCTTTGAATTGGCCTCCAAGATCTTGTGATTTAACACCGCTAGACTACTTTCTGTAGGGCTATGTAAAGTCATTGGTCTATGCGGATAAGCCACAAACCCTTTACCATTTGGAAGACAACATTCGCCGTGTTATTGCCGATATACGGTCACAAATGTTGGAAAAAGTCATCGAAAATTGGACGTCCAGATTGGACTACATCCGAGCCAGCTGTGGCGGTCATATGGCCAGAAGTAATATTTAAAATGTAATGCCACAAGATTATCTTGCGAATAAATAAAATTCATGTCAATCGAATAATCCATCGCTGTTTTATCGCAATTTAAAGTTCTATAGCTCTAAAAAAACACCCTTTATTACAGCGATTTATTCACAGAACGACTGCTCAAAAATTGAATATTTTTCATATGATTCTATATATGTCTATCTTTCAGATGTTGCTGTGTCTGCGCCTTATGCTGAAGAGGGTTCAGGAATAGTATACATATATAAGGGTTCAGGGCGATCTTCTGGTTTTTCTTTGAAACCCGTCCAGGTTATTAAAGGGAAGTCTTTCCTTCCAGATATAAGGGGATTCGGTTTGGCCATATCAAAACCTGCTGACATAGACGGTAATGGGTTTAAAGGTGAGTTGTGAAATCATATTTCTCATAATTTTATTAGAATTTTTCATGGATTATGTATTCCATATCTGTTTTACACATCAAACTATATGTTCGTGTATAGTAAATGTTATTTTATGCAGCTCACGATCGTCTTCAAAATAAGGTATTTAAGGTGACATTAACCACACTCTTATCTATGGAATCATAATTTGTATTAAAAATTGAGTAGTGCTGTTCATTGACGGTCATCGAAAGAGTCGAGCTTTGGACGCTTGTATCTGGTGGAAGATTCATTGTAGTCGAGAGATTCTCGGACTTATCGATAGAGATGTTTTTTCGCTCCAAGAGTTTTGAAAGCGATTCCATCAAGTTATTTCTTCAACTATAGCAGGTTCCCCTCACGATGGATATGGGCATTGCGAAAAAATCAATGCGCCTTGAAGGAGGTCCTGAGAAATTTATTTTGAATGATCTGTGACTTGTTGAGCTTCGTTGCGAAATGCATGAAAGTCCAGCATGTTGAAGCGTTAGTTACTGTGGGATGGGCAATAGTTTTATACAAGGATTAACCTGTTCTGAACGGAAATGTTATTGCGACAACAGATCAGTCAAGACATTTTGAAAAGCACCATTTTACCCTTTCGGACAGCATAGACCAGGTGCTGGTTGAATGTGAGTTTCTTGAAATATGACTTCTAAATATTCTACTAAAGATTCTCCGGGGCTATTACGTCCTTGCATATGGGTCTGGTCGAACTTATCTAGACATATTCGCAGATGATACTGCTATCATGGCCAGGGGAGAAGCCCCTGATTGGAAAATACGAAGGCGAACCAAATCTGGATGACTAGAGAAGAACAGTGCTCCTCTCTGGGTTCAATTTGATTGGAAATTAGCTGCACCATTGTACTAGATGGCTGCATCTTGGTTCTTGCTAATCAGGGAGCTTTTGTTCTAGCCATGATAGCAGTATAAGCTGCGAATATGGCTAGAGAAGTTCGGACAGACTAGGTAGGTTGGTCGTGTATGCTGAATGTAGAAAATGAGACAGCACAGTACTTTGGGGGTCTTCACAATGAATAAGGTTCGATTCTGTAGAAAAAAGAGAATGACTTCACATATCAGACGAGGCACTTTACTAAATTAAGTTCGAAAACGAGTATTTCTTGCAATAAGGTGTCGAAAGCCTTAGACACATTGAACAAGTTGCAGCAGTTACCTGCTTCCGTTCAAAATCGGTTGGTACATATTCAGTGACTCTGAGAAGCTAATATGTGGTGGAGTTCTTGGGATAAATTCCAAACTGTTTTTCTGGTAGATTGTTGTTGAGCCTGATGATATCGGCTAAATGGGAGTGGAAATGATCCTTTTCCTACAACTGCTATGGAAAGTAGCGTATTCTTCATAGCTTACTCAATTTCAAAACTATGTATTGCTTATACTGTAGGAAATATTATTCCCCACGGCACTTTGCCCACACCTCGCTTGGTAGACCAATGAAATTGGGCTTTTGAGTCTTTTCTATGGAAATGCAATAAATTGGCACATACTGTCAACGAAGGTCATTTTGATTTAAATCAAGTCCATTACTTGAATTATTGAAATTTGTACAGTTGTAGGAAAAGTATAGTGTGCAACATGTGGAGAAAGTCACTTTCTCGCTCGTGTGTTTGCGGCACCCGCCTTTCAGGCTCGTGCCACAAACTTCCACACTCTCGAGAAAAGTTGAACTTTCCCCACTTGTTGCACAATATACTATTCTGCTACTGTCACAATTGACCTGAAGGAATATTTATATGAATTCAGGTGCAAAAAAGCTGATAACAAAAACCAATAAAAGTATTATAAAATTTGGTAAATAAGAAAAACATTTTTTTACCGTTTTGCAAGTTCCTTGAATCAATTGAACGTTTTGAATATTTCGAAACTTTTGATAGTACATGTACTATTTTGAATCCATTAAAATTTATAAGCTAGTGAACAGAAATAGTTGGAGACTGAAATCCTATCATTTGCACAAGAGTCAAAAATGTTTTTTCGGTTTATTATCAAATTTTGTTGCCCTTTTTTTGTTTTTTTGTCACGTTTAATTTTGTGATCTGGATTGATATAAACACTCTGTACTACTTATAGGATCTCCAGTGTCTGATAATGAACTTGAAATAAATTGGAAACTGCGCGGTAATACAATGTAATATACATATTATTAATATCCAATTTTTGGTAGTTGCTCAATGATGCTGTTTTCCAATATAAGCTTGCAAAGTATCGGTTCTCTTACTATTATCCTGCATTGGGTCTTGGGTCTTTTGCTTGGAGATTTTCATGTTCAGTTGCTCCGCCTTTCTATTGAGAACTTTTAATAGTCTTTGGAGGTCATCTTCAGATTCTGCGATAACTACTGCGTCATCGACATATGCTTATTTTGTGTCTTCCTATACGATATCCTAGTCCAGTTCTTTTTACGGCCTTAATCAATTCACCCATGAATAGCAGAGGCCAGAGGGTTTGTATGTTTCATTCTGAAGGAACATATTTAACGGATCATGTAGTGTGTAAGCCAGTTTCGAACATCCAGAATAGAAATAAATTACACACTCATAGGGAGATCTGAGGAGGTTTATTACTGAATCACTAACTTGAACATTAACACGAGATACATTATCGATATTTCCTGAATGATTTCATTTTTTTGTGCTTCCTCTTACAATAGGACCAGTTCCTATTCATTTCTGTAGATTTGGTCCTCTTCTGCGATTTCCCTCAGATACTGATCTCGTGTTCTCGTACCACCTTTTTGGTGGTCCGCCTAACGGTCTGTCTGTGTTCGGTCTCTGAGTTTTAGCATATTTTGCCTATCTGTCTTTTGGCATTCTTTCTACATAGTCCCTTCAGAATCTTTTTCGTTTACTGACCCATCTCACCAAATCCTGTACGCCCAATTCTTCTATTATGTCATGACTCCTTATTCGGTCCCTGATGGTTCGCAATATTTTCATCTCAGTGGTTCTCATTATTCTTTTTGTTGTTGATTTCTCGGCTCTGGTTTCTGATGCATATCACTCCCAGGTAATTGAATCTTGATACTTGCTGCATTTTTTCGCTATCGACTGCCAATTCGCATCTAATGGGATTTTCAGAGATGAACATTGATTGTATATTGTTGATTGAAATGCTCATATTAAATTTTTTGGCAAAAGTTTTCACCATATATAGAAAACGTTGGAAGTCATCTTCAATCTTCATTTTCTGCTACGGCAAAACCATCGTCTGCATAAATCAATACCTTTAAGGAACGATGGCCTATTCTGTATCTAGCGGTGACTTTGTTGACATCCTCCGATAATTTGGTCCAGTATGAAGTAGAATGATTTCTACTAGATTCTATCAATTTACGAATATATTTCTCTGTTTACAATGATATTTTTCAAATATAGTATAGTAATCAATAGTATCTTGATGATATAAAAATCAATTAAATATTCTTTGTGAATGGAATGATTTCTTTGAGCCCTTTACAGCTAGTTTCTGAACTGAAGATTCGTTGGACAAGAATGTGATCTCTTCAATTTTATCTTCTTCATAACCCTTCGTTTTTGGTGATACAGTATGGGTTTGGGATTACTAGCCTTCTACAAGTTTCATTACCAGTGAAGCAACATTGACTCTAATATTCGATGTGTATCTCAGTTTAATGGTTATTTTTGTTCAGAGATGATTCTTCAATTTTTTTGTTCACAGATATTGCTATTGGTGCTTATCAGTCAGGTCATGTTGTTATCTTGAGGAGCCGACCATTAGTTGTACTGGTTACTTACTTTTCTCAAGTACCTGAGACAATATCCAACGATATGATCAAATCCTCTAAACCAATTCCATTTGTGATATGCCATAAATATATTTCCCATGGAGGAAATAATACTATAGGTGAGTATAGGAAGCATATATGCATCCTCGTTCTTAGCTCTTAAAAAAATCTGCCCTCCACAGTTAGATATTTTCGATCTTGTTATACTCCCGAATTGATAAAATTTTCGCCTACACACAGCAAGCTCGAAGCTGTATATTAACTTTTACAATTCTTATCCGATTTTTAATGAATGGTGGCGTCTTCTGTTTTGCCGTATATTGTCTTTCCGTAGAAGTTTTAGCTCTGTTGGATATACAGTACGCGTTGCGCACTCATATATTAGGTGTACAACTTTGCTTCCGCCGTTTTGCAAAAAGATGGCTGTAGCGGTAACTGTTAGTAGAAATAAATAGATCGTAGATGTCATACAATGAGCTTAGGTATTTCTAAACATAACGCCATCGAAATATTAGTCGATTTGTGTCTGCATCAAAAAGTTATTCTCGATTAAATATGTCAGCTTACGAGCCAAATTCTCGTCATTTACGGAAGTTTTTAATTTTTAACGTGCCCAGAGTGGTTTCAACATTTCAAGAACGGTTATTTTGACGGCGAAGATCAGCATGGCGGTGAAAGAGAGAAGGTTTTCAAAGATGCAGAATTGGAGGCATTACTTGATCAAGAATCGTGTCAAAACGAAACAAGATCATTGGAAGTGATGCAACAAGCCATTTCAAAACGCCTGAAAGTCGCATTGAGACTGGATACGAAAAATGGGTTCAATACGATAATCCCAAGAGCCGAAAATCATGGGGATATCTCTGCTATGTTTCCACGTCGACAGCCAAACCGAAAATTCACGGTTCCAAGGTCATGCTCAGTATTTGGGGGGACCAGCTCGGCATTGTGTATTATGAGTTGTTAAAACCGACTGAAACAATCACAGGCGATCGTTATCGAACGAAATTAATGCGTTTGAGCCGAGCATTGCAAGACAAATGGCCGCAATACAACGAGAAGCATGATAAAGTGATTTTACAGCATAACAATGCTCTACCTCATGTTGCGAAAGTGGTCGAGCATACTTGGAAAGTGCTACCTCACCCACCGTATTCTCCAGAAGTTGCTTCCTCGAAACAAGTGATAACTTGTTTCGATCGATTGCACACGGCCTGGCTGACCAGCGTGGATCACTTCAAAAAATTAACAATTTTTTTTTCAACGCGGGGTTCGTATGCTGCACAAGAGATGGGAAAAAGTAGTGGCCAGCGATGGACAATATTTTGAATCATGAATGTATAACCAGTTTTTTACAATAAAGCCTCGAATTTCGGAAAAAAAACCGTGGAAGCAAAGTTGTACGCCTATGTACATAATAGTGATAGATAATAGTGTAACAAGATTGAAAATGACGTACCTGCTATGGAGTCATAGACAATCAAATAATTCTTCATTGTTCTTCCTAAAACATACCATTTTTGAGATTCACTGTTGAATGTGTGACCAAAATAAGATGAATATACGCGGGTTATTACTTATCAGTCTTAGGGCTGGATTTTTCCCATGCGAATAAATCAATTATTTCCTCTTCAGGGTTTTATTCATATAGATAAATGTTTACTGTAGCAATAAATTTATTTACTCGCATGTGAAAAAACCGGCCCTTAGTATCATGTCCAACATAAATTTTAAGGAAAAATTTTCTCCTGAATTCTAGTTCCAGAATAAACAACGTTCATTTTACTTAATTCCACAGATATATCAAGAAGAATTGAAGTGGATGAGAATATTGGTAGAGCATATTTAGATAGAGGAACAAAAACTAAAGTATTAAAATTGACGAGGGGAAAACCAGAGTGTGAAGCTTTAACAATAAAACTTCGAGTGAGTATTTTTTACTGTCTAATCTGCACCATCACCGTTTCGTACAATTTTCATTTCACCTTTAACAATTATTTTCTTCATTTCTCTCGGAGAGTACCTATCTTCAATTTTTTTCTACCGAGAGGTAGAAGACCCCGAATACCCAATATCAATTTTTTTCCTTCTGCAGAGATCTATTAGGGCGGCAAATTGAGTGTCTGCTTAGGGCGGCAGTTTGGCTAGCGACTGCTCTGATTGATACTCTGTGTCTCATCATATTACAAATAATACGGCGACTCTTTTCGTAAAGAAAGATTGAAAATTCTGTTAATTAATCAAAATATAATGCTAGACTATTTCTCCGAACTGATAGTTCGGAAAAATGCCAGTGAAAATGTTCCTTTCAATCGAATAATATGATCGTGTACGATGAGGAGTATCGAAAGTTAGAAGGATGACCTTGAATTTATATTTGGATGTACCAATGAATAGTAAAAATCTCTGAATAGGAAGACTCATTGTCGATATCAAAAGAAGTTGAATATCGTTCACTTCGGGATTGTCATAACAGAGTAGGTCTTTTCAAGGTTACCTACCTTTTGTTATTGAAAATTTTATATAGAATATAAGGCTGTTGGTTTTGAACTATTGATTATTTTAATATTGAAAACTTTTAAAATATTTACGCTTGTGCTTGTTTTCGGTTCCTACATATTTCAAAACCTGTAAATTTCTGGAGGGGATATGAACAATCATTCGTCTCTGTTAAATCAAAATTTCAATTATTTTCAGATGACTAAATTTTATAGAATTGAAGATCCGAACTGATTCACCACCTCACTGAAAATTCAAGAAGATGAATATATTAGTAAATTCGAAAAAGCATACCTTGGCATCAACCTTTCACTTTATTTTATTGATAATTGTATTTGATACATGATGTTATTTTTTCAGTCCCCACTTCATAATAAATATGATTCATTAACTTTGGCAGCAAATATCTCTTTCATAGAAGTCAGACCAAAACCAAGCAAATTATTGGTTACCAATTCCTCACTGGAAACTCAAGACAAGTTTTGTTTGAGATGTGGTGTTTATGATAAGTTCAGATCCAATTCCACAGTAAAAAGATCAATTCCCTTCGTTCTTGATTGTGGAAATGACAATGTTTGTCAATCCAAATTGAGCTTCAATGCTTCTTTCATCATATCAGGAAAAAGGTGAGCTATTGATTGAATTGAATTAATGCTTTTCTAGATTGTATTTGAGGAACATTTTTATTTCGTCACAATGTAGGTATGTAATTTTCGAATTTTGGAAGGTACGCCCCTTCTCAGGAAATTGCGGTGTTTCATACTTAGCTCATTGATGGAATCATCAGTTTGGCAAATCTCTGCCAAATACGTCTTCCATCTCCATAATGGAGCATAGTGACTCTGCCTTCATGCGGTGGGGTTATATACCCAGCGGTGTCAATTTAAATAGTGATGCGCAGACCACGACGCCATCTCTCGCGATTGTAGAGATTCACTACATACTCCCCTGCCAATACCAACGACGCCGCAGAGTAACCCTATGTCCTACGTGAGCGACTAATGTTACGACGCGAGCGACGCCAATTTTATGTACTACGCGAGCGATGTGAGCAGCGCGACTTTTTTTGTCCTACGTTGAAATCTACAAACGCGACACGACGCTACATAAATATGGTTGGGTTGGGATTGTGCATTGCGGAAGATCAGTCCGTTGTCATACGCTTGTAGAGAAACAGTTATAATGAGGTGGTCAAGAAAACGTAAATTATTCATATGTAAAAATGTGGCTTTAAAAATGCTAATTGTAAGACGCAGAAAAATGGGAAGAAAGAGAAATCCAACAAATAAATTTTTTTTGGAACGAATGAATTTTGGAGAGTTTCACCACTTATATAAACAATTAAGGACTTCTTCAAATTTATTCCACAGTTATTATAGATTGCTTCCTACAACATTTGACTATATAGTGAACATTTGACTATATAGAAACAACAAAAAAAAAATCTAAGAAATACGTTAACCTTTACTGAATTGAAATATTGCATGGATACATATTACATATAAATAAGGTTTATTTATTATTACTCAATGATATATTAACCTCAACTATATTTATTTCCTTCAAATGGATATTTCTTCAGCATTCTCAATATAAGTTATGCGTAAATAAATGAAGTGTAATAATAAATGATGATTATTGGTGGGATTTCAAATAAATTAATTATTTCCATGAAACTAGGACACAGCGTAACGCTGTGTCCTACGTGAGCGAATTATTGCGAGCGATTAGAGCGACGCGACCAAACGCGATATATCAAACCTTGGAATATAATAGCGCTGTCCTACGTGCAGTCGTATCGGTCGTAAAACTGTTTCAGCCGAATTTCGCGCTCTGTCGGCGATCAAATTATTTGATATTTCCAAGCGGAATTCGCGCGAACTTCAGTAGTTCTTGTTGATGCAGGCACGTTTACTTCGACCGCTCTACAATGAATGATTTAAACGAAGTTTTAATACTGGCTATTAGAAATTCCAGTATACTCTGGGACAAGACTGATAAAATATATCATAATCGACTGTTGGTGGATAGAGAATTGCCGAATTAACTATAGTATTATATACACTGAGAGAAGTGTTTATTTGATATTATCGAAAATGCATTATAGTTAATGAATCATTTATTGGATCTATGGTCAAACAAATATTAGTTTCATGGAAATAAATAATTTATTTGAAATCCCACCAATAATCATCATTTATTATTACACTTCATTTATTTACGCATAACTTATATTGAGAATGCTGAAGAAATATCCATTTGAAGGAAATAAATATAGTTGAGGTTAATATATCATGGAGTAATAATAAATAAACCTTATTTATATGTAATATGTATCCATGCAATATTTCAATTCAGTAAAGGTTAACGTATTTCTTAGATTTTTTTTTTTTTTGGTTGTTTCTATATAGTCAAATGTTCACTATATAGTCAAATGTTGTAGGAAGCAATCTATAATAACTGTGGAATAAATTTGAAGAAGTCCTTAATTGTTTATATAAGTGGTGAAACTCTCCAAAATTCATTCGTTCCAAAAAAAATTTATTTGTTGGATTTCTCTTTCTTCCCATTTTTCTGCGTCTTACAATTAGCATTTTTAAAGCCACATTTTTACATATGAATAATTTACGTTTTCTTGACCACCTCATTATAACTGTTTCTCTACAAGCGTATGACAACGGACTGATCTTCCGCAATGCACAATCCCAACCCAACCATATTTATGTCGCGTCGTGTCGCGTTTGTAGATTTCAACGTAGGACAAAAAAAGTCGCGCTGCTCACATAGCTCGCGTAGTACATAAAATTGGCGTCGCTCGCGTCGTAACATTAGTCGCTCACGTAGGACATAGGGATAGGGTAAGAGGTACGGAGGTATATCGGGGAGGGAGAGAGAGCACAAGTCAGTTGTGAAGGCAGTAAAGCAAGGTTTACCGTGTCATCGGTGCTGTGCGGAGATTTTATAATTTTCAGTGTTTGATGATGAACTTGAAATAATTTCGAAACTGCACGGTTAGGTACCAATGTAATCCGCAAATTTTTAATATCCAATTTTTGGTTGTAAAAACAGGAGAAATTATTAATCCCTTCAAGTAGGCAATTATTATTTTTATAAGCCTTTTCGCTCACAAAGATTATGTATTATGTTAACGTATATCATGTCATTTCAATAGAAGTATGTTCAGAACAATAAATTGGGCAGGTGGCAGCAAAATATATATTCAAAATTCGTGTAAAAAACAATTTGAAAGAGCGCGCCAAAGCTAGTGACTTGTGTAGTATTTTGAAATAATAAAAGTTTATTTATTCAATTTTGATATAAAAGGAATTTTTTTGTGGTTCCTAAACAAGGGGTGAAATGGTCTTTGTACTTTGTTTGAAACATTTGGAAAATTTTTTATGCCTTAATAGAAGTACCTACGTTTTGGATCATTCTTGTTAACACACTGTAAGTCACATATCTCAATGTCTCTAAATCATTTTAGAAACAATACTTTCATACGAGGTTCTACCAATGAAATAGACTTGGTGATCGACGTGAGGAACGATGGAGAAAATGCTTACACCCTCTTGGTGCAGGTCGATCTACCTGAAGAACTCAGCTTCAAGATAAAACCAACCTTATGTGATCAAAATAAAAATAGAATGACATGTCCACTTGCGAATCCTCTTGAAAAAGGCATGAATGTAAGTATTGCATCAATATTTAATTAACAATATTTAAGAAAAATGAGGGTGAGAGCTGAAAATATTTGAAAGCTCGATGTACTCGGGTGACACCTGAACGAACATAAACTAGGTAAATTTTTTAAGTTAAACCAGTAAAGTTTCGAGTAAAATTGATGGTTTTGAATCGGAAGTCTAAAACCACTTTCATTTGCTTTGCCCTTGTGAGCTGGGACGGGGTCAACTTTGGAATCTGTGTTTTTGTATTGCAGATTCGTATTAAAAAAAAAAACAGAAGTTTTGTAAGAACAATTTTTCACGATTCGTCACAGATGGCCCAATAATCGATTTTAAATTGTCTGTCTGAACGACTTTTACGTATCCCTTCCATTAATCATTCACTATTCGTTTTCAATGCATTTATTGCCATTGATCATTTGAAAATGGCGAAATTATATTTGTTTATGATGTTTTTTGTTCAAAATACCCATTCATTAAAATGGAAAAACATTTAGGGGGTGATTACTTGTCAAAAATTGGGTGGATCTTTCAAATGAAGTTTTTTTTAGCCTCTCCCTGCTAAGTTAGGCGCCCGGAAAGTGATTTTTAATTTTCTTCCAAAAAATTCATGAAAATAAAATTGAGCTGTCATTATATGCGGGCGAGAATGTATTTGAAAAATTTTTTGATGGTGTTCCTCCATGATTCCAAGGGGTAGAAAAAGCCACCTATCAAAATTGTCACGCAATAACTATTTTTATATTCATATTTTACAATAAGAAAATTAATTTTGGATAGACTGATCCATTCTTAACAAATAAGGGTTTTGAGAAAAAAATTATTAACAGATAATACGCTAGTTTTAGAGGTTGGAGCTGAAATTATTTAAGACCTGAAATTTATCAAATAGGCGGATGTCAAGACGATATTATTAAGAACTGAAACAAATATAAATCAAATGTGAAAAAAAAAATAAAAACTACACAAAATAAAAATTTAAGCCATCTTAAGGGGGCTGTAACTAAGCAAGAGGGGGGCTGAAAAAAAGTTTCATGTTTATATAAAAAACCCACCCTATTTTTGTACAAGAAATCGCCCCCTAATTTTTTTCGCAACTATTCCTTTGCACCCTGTATAAATTGAAAAAAAAGAAAAAATCGAAATGAAACTTACTTATTTGGAATCTAGTAGGAAATGGAAATTTAACGACTAAAATTAAATGTTAATTAAATTATTAATTAATTAATTATTATTAATCAATTATTAACGGAAACATTAAGGGCGTTCAGACAGAAAATTCAAATTTGATTACAGAGTCATCTGTGACGAATTCTGAAAAATAGTTCGTACAAATCTTTTGTAATCTTTTTGAATTTTCTATCGTTCTGATATGATTACCTATTTCTTTAATTTGAATTTGAAATGAAATCAGTACCCAAAATGTGAACTCTCACCTCAACGTGGTCACGGAAATATTGAATAAAATTTTCTTTTTCATTGTCTTTTTGAATTTATTATGGTTCTTTACTCTCGAACAGAAAGTACTTGAGAAATGGAACTTTCAGGATAGTTTCAAGTTCCGAATATCTGGATTAAGTTCCTTGAATGAATTCCCGTCAGATCCATATGGAATTTTCTGAAAAATACCCAACCGTTTGAAAATTAGTTCTGAAATAAATATTTATACAAAATATCACAAGGTTTGGATAAATGGGAACTGAAAACAATTTTTTTTGTAAGATTTCGATATCTCAGATTTCATTAAATAGTTTCCATTTATTAATTAATCGTCTTCAGGATATACAGGGTGATATTCGGATAATGGGTGAAATGAACCTTGAACTAATTTACTCATCGATTTCAAATTTTGACGTTGTCTCATTCCTTTCAGCCAGCTTCGTTTCAAATTTAAAATCGTTATTAATTTTTTATTTATGTTAATCAAACTCGTATTAAAAATACTTAATTGATGAAATTTAATTGTAGTTGAATCGAAAATATATCTGAGAATTGATTATTTTGTTATAGAAAACTTTATATCCCCTTCTGAAACTCGATATGGACTACATCAATAAAAAAAATCTTGAAGATTTTCTCAATATAAATATAACTTTACTGACAGTTAGCCAGACAAAAAATCCAGTTACACAGATGGTAAAACTAAATTTGGCAACAGAAGCTGATATATTGATTTCTGGGTGAGACAATTATTTTCACATTGAGGTCGAACATATTAATCAGAAGCTTTTTTTTACAGCAATTCTGGCGAACAGAGTTATACCTATGCATCAAACTCTATGGTGGAATTCATGCAGATCTATACAGTAAGTGTGTCCATCGTAGTTCTGGGTTCTCAACCTATTACAGAGGACTCACGTTAAGTCGAACCTAGTTAACTCGAAATCCTCGATAACTCGAATTATTTTCAATTTCCTTGGAAAAACCTGTCTAAGGCGAAAAAATTTTCATGTATAACTCGAAACGATTTTACGGATATATTTTATCACTTGTACCTCTGTAAGTCGAAGATGAACTAAATTTACCTCTATAACTCGAAGTCAGTAGTTAATTCCGAACCCCGCCGTACGGAACGTGTCGTTGAATCGAGCGTATTCAATGGAGCAATAATTGCATTGAGGTTTCATAGAATTTTGTTTTATTTGTTGCATAGTTATGTTAAGGTTGTTGGAAATACATTTCTTGTTTGATGTTTTTTATCCCCACTTTCCTCAGCCTCTGAGACTTATTTAGAGTTTTCACTCTCAATTTCTGAAACAAGCTTGAAAAATTTAAATAAAATGCTCCTGCGCAATAATTGCAATAATTTGTCAGGATGAAAAAAAGTTATCAAAAAAAAAGAACAATAACACTATTGATTAATTAACTCTTTTGACGTTTTAGAGTCTAAATCAAAATCCTTCATCAGATAAACTCTCAAAATATTCAGAATTCGTCAATTGGCTTTTGTCAACAAAAAGACACGTTAATTTCATTGTGAAATTTTCTATTGTCAATTCATTTTTCAGTAAATTCATCGAATATGTACGATCTACTCCTATTATAGGGAATAAATATCACTATTCTTTACCTCTATAACCCGAATTACCATTTGGTTCACCTCTAGGCTTACCTCTATATCTCATTACCTCTTTAAGTCGAATTTAATCAAGAATGATCTTTATAAGTCGAACTACGCATATGTCGAACTAATCGTAACTCGACGAAAAATCTTGGTCCCGTGGAGTTTCGAGTTAACGAGAATCCACTGTACTTTCAACCTTCCCTCGGTCGCAATCAAGTCCTTTGCTAATTTGAATGTTTCAAGTTTTTCAAAAAATAAAAACCACAGACTTGTATAAAATTTCATTTGAAATATATTCAGTATAATATCACAAGAGCATAGACACTATTCGACTATACCTACACCGTGTCACGACACGTAGGTTGGGAAACATCACGAGAGCGTAGATCGAGTGGTGTTACGCAAACTCCGTCGAGTGAAGAGGTTCGTATAATCGAAATACATCGTCTATGCTCGAGTTGGTATTTGTTACGAATATATAACGAATAATTTCACTAACCGTAACCAAAGCGCTGCATTTTGATGATTCAATGACATTTCACTGAGCTTGACTTTTATTTTTCTGGCGAACGCCTAAGAATGTTACTATGGAAAAGATACCAATATGGCAGGAGGCGAAACACCAAAACGATTATACCACGTCGGCGTCGCCAAGGGTATATTCACTTATCAATACAAACCTTATTCAATTTATATACATTCCTACATTCTCGAAACATAAGGGATATCCAATCAAAAACATTGACAGCCTTCATCATTTCTTTGTTTCTTCATAATAGTTTCATATCAGCAATGCAACATGGTTTCATGTGGGGCAGGTCTACGGTCACGAATTTGGCAACATTGACGCAGTTTATCGCGGAAACTCTGGATGATGGAGGTCAGGTCGACGTTATTTATACAGACTTATCACGAGCCTTCGACTCGGTTGATCACCGTATGTTGCTGAATAAACTTTTTTTTTTTGGCCTCAGTCCAGCATATGTCGACCTGATGAGATCTTACTTGGAGGGAAGAATGAGTCATGTGTTTTATAATGGCTTCAAGTCTTTCGAATTTTGTCTGTCATCTGGAATGCCGCAAGGATCTAATCTTGGACCATTGTTATTCATAATTTTTATCAACGATCTTCTGGCTCTTCTCAGTTGCTTAGCCTTGGCCTATGCAGATGACTTCAAACTTTACCTGAGGATACGCGGAAATGCTGATTTAGAGCTGCTCCAGTCCAGCCTGGAGTTAGTTAATGTTTGGTGCTCGCGCAATGGACTCATTTTAAATATACAAAAGTGTTTTAAGGTGACTTTCACGAGAAGCTTACGTCCTCTCACCTTCAATTATTCTATTGGTAATTGTCTTATCGCTAGTGGAGATCGGTTTCGCGATTTGGGGGTGTTATTTGATTCGACGTTCAGCTTTGTTCCTCACATCGAGGAGCTTTGTTCTTCGGTTAGTCGATCTTTAGGCTTTGTGTTCCGGTGTTCCAGGGAGTTCTCTGATGTTTCAGTCCTCAGAATTCTCTATTTTTCTCTTGTCATCAGCAAATTAGAGTACGCCAACTTGGTTTGGTTTCCGATATACAGTTCCCACCAAACATCACTTGAACGCATTCATAGAAAATTCTTGAAGTGTGCTGAATATAGAAAGACCGGCAGGTATCCTGAACGTGGTACGGATTTGTCGGAGATCATGCGGGAAATGCGAATTTCAACGTTGCAGGAGAGACAGAAGCGACAGTGCGCTAAATTTGCGCAAAAGCTTGTCACTGGAAGAATTGATTCACCTCATTTACTGTCCAGGGTTGACATCCGTGTACCAAGAATTCGAGGACCACATCAACTTTTCGACTCCCTAAATCTCGGACTAACATACTTGAGCAAGCTCCGGTCTATCGATTGTGCAGGGCTGCTGATGAACTTAAGTTTAATTTGTTTTTTTAGTTTATTGTTGTATCATTGAATGTGTAATTCTGTTTGAATGATTGTTCATATTATTCATTGCCAATATGTTACCTACCCTGTTATTGGGAAATTTCCTGTTGGGTAAAATAAACTATTATTATTATTATAATATCAGACACTTAAAGACAGCATCATAAAATACAACCAAATCTTTTTTCAGATCACCAAATTTGGATCGAGTCTCGTCAACTCTGTAGAGTTCCAGATTGATGTTCCGTATGCCATTAAAACAGATACGAATAATATATCATTCATATCTATGAATAAACCAGTTGGCTTTCTGAACGGACAATCCTTGGATATTAAGAGCCAATGGCTTAATTTAATCGCAGAAGAACTTAAAAAAGAAGAAATGGATACCATGAACTACAATTCTAGGATTATGGTGGACTATTCAAATTTACAGAATATTACAGATAGCGAGTTTTTGGGTACCACACCTTATGAAATAAATTGTGCAAGAGAGTACGTTCTTTGTGGCCGTATATATGGGAGGGCTGGCCCATTTGAAGTGAGGAAAAATTCGGCTATTCTTCAGCTTCAGTTTTTCTTCGATATTAAGAATATAAGAGGTTAGTATCATCTACATTCTACATGTTGATTGAAATGTTATGAAACCAAAATCATTTACTCCTTGCTGTGCTATCTATGTTTCATAAAAAGAAATTTAAAATTTAAACAGCTTCTTCTGTATGTTGCTGTTTTATTTGTCAGTTAGAATATATAATAACAACTTAATATTTTCCAGGTTTCTTGCCAAAAAATGCTGTTATCAGATACTCCACAACTGGAATAATTGAAATTAAAGATCCACAGAATTTGACGCAGAGCGGGATGAGGTATGTTGAATTATTTTATTCTACGCCTGTGAATTCGTCTGCGTAAATTTGTTAATGCATTTACTTCGTGTATTGGTAGAATTATGATTTTTTCGTGTTTATCATTCTTGCTGAATGCTCGGCAGGGTTCTGGACTCTCTTAGTGAATGTGTTTGTTCAGCTCTTTCTCGAATTCTTCTCTTTTCAAAGTACTGTATATTTTCATTCTTCTGTTTCTCTTGATAAGATCTTACATTGCTTTCGATTCTTTTCCATTCGGTATTCTCCTTCTTTTATGTTGTTCTCCGATTTTTCAATTTCATTTTAGCATAACACGGAATGCAAATACAAAAAGTGAGAATATCAATAGTATCTGACAGCAGGGCAGTGCTATTAACGCTTGACATGCCTCTAGTTTAGCTAAAGCTAGCCTTAGAGTGCAAAATGTCATTTAATGCAGATAATCAAGTCAACCTATTTTGGAAAAATTATTATGATACCAAATCTAGGCAAAAACCCTGACGATGTCGTATACTCTAGGTCTCGTAGTCTTTTATGAATCCCGTCGAAAATCCTGGAAGAGTTGATTTACCAGTTTGGGTTCAGCTGGTACCATTGAACCGTTCAACAATGCCAAATTAGAGAGTACCAGACGGAGATATCCTCATCTGTATTTTTTGATATAGACCAGGCATTCAGTAGGGTTTGGCATGCAAGCCTTCTTCGCTAAATCAAGGAAAAGCTGACATCTATTTGAATCTCGAACCAAAATTCAACGGCAAATATTCCAAACATGAAGCAATTAGAGCAGGTGACCCCAGGGGAGTATACTGGTCCGTCTACAATACCTTTTATAAATACATTATAAACTAGCCCACAACTGAACGGATCCTAACAGGTACTTTTGCTGATGACAGCCATACTAGCTAGCCATGAAGATCCTATAGTAGTATTATTTATCCTATAACATCATCTGTATATTGTGCAATCAGACAAGCTACGCCACTGTTCGAACCATTGTAAAATCAGTATCCAATGATAATCACCTGTAGGCGTAATGGTATGAGAGAACAATTGAATGACAAATCAATCTATCAGCAACCATTATCATCACTACTTAACATCCAGTTGATAAAGTTGATTCCGCTCTTGTTTGAATTACCAAAACTATTCTGAATTCACCTCACTGCTTCTTATCAAAACATTGAACATATTTTCTTTTCTAGGCCAGACATAGCGATTGTGAGCAGTATTTTTTTCAATGATTCCTCTAAGAGAATAGATCTCTGGATTATTATAGGTTCAGCTCTTATAGGATTCTTACTGCTCTTGATATTCACTTTCGGTTTGACAAAGGTAATTATAGTATCCAGGTGTAAAACGAAAATATCATCTTCTATTTGATTTCAGGCTGGTTTCTTCAAGAGGACCAGAAAAGAGGAGTTAGAGCAAATGAAAGCACAGGTAATTGGAAAAACCATAATTTCATAGAATTTATGTATGAATATTTTGAGTTCTTTGTCTGAAATCTTAAGTGAACAACTCCCACGTCAACAAGTAACTAATTAAATAACAAAAACGTATGAAAAGCTGAGGATGCAATGTAACCCCCACCAGTAATTTCAATTCATCGATCGAAAGTAGGAAATGTTGAAGTGATCAATAGTCTAATCAGTGAAGGCCCTTAGCAAAAAATTAAGTCAAATCAAATTTGAATAAAAGTATCAACTAACAGATAACAATTAGGAAAAAATAAAATCCAAATCTAAAAAAAATATCCCTTGGTTTTCATCTCCTATATTAACGTTGAAAAATGATTCGTAATTAGTGGAAAAACCAAAGAATGTTGAATTGACAGACAATATTTCCATATGAAAGATTGGCTCTCAAATCTTAAATACTAACAGAAGAAATCGATTTGTATGAGAAGTGGCAAAAACTTTTTTTCTTTTGACGAAAAATTCTCGGTGTAGCAATGGGTCCCTCTTTTTCGATTTTAAGATAGTTTTCGTTTATCCAGATATTGAAAGAAAAGATACTCTCCCGATATTTTTGCCTAGATACAGATATATGCATATAATAATAAACACACATTTATTGTATAACACTAGTGAGAACATCCAATTTGGACAATTGTTCTAAAATTTTCACCTGTTACCTGAGATCCATAAGAAAATTCAAAATGTTTTTAAGAAACAAAACATAAAGTTAGCTTTCAGTAATAAAAACTAAAGAATACTCAATATAAATAAATCAGTCATTGTCTATAAAGTTTTTATGACTGCATATACTTTATTGCAAGAGAAATTTTTGAAATTTGTTGTAAAAACCTTTTTGAAAAAAAAAATTATAACGATAATTTGCCAAACTGTAACCCCTAGTAATAATAATAATTATTCATTTTCCTAAATTGGAAGTTATGTTCAGGTTCAGGCAATGGTTGGAGCCAATATAGTAGGTAGATTAGAAATAATGGTGGTGTTTTTAATTTTACCATTTCGCATGTTTTTGTAATTTAGTTAGTTACTTGTTAATTCTGATGACGATGTTGTTAAACCGTGTGTCCAACTCTAATTAAAAATTTCTTTTATCGATTATGGTTCGAATCGTATTGAATAGTCCTATTAATCTTCATATTGTTTTACAGACTGGACATGAAAATGGTAACATGGATACCACAGATGTTCCTACAGATGAATAAATAAGATAGAAAAAAAGTATTATTTTAAGTCTTGTAATAAATGTTTCAATAAAATATTGCTTTTATTTTATTATATTTATATTATTGAATTAATATATGTTCCTTGTGAATATTTTTTCCTATGCAAAAGTCAATAGCCTAGTTAATAGTTCGATTATATAAATTTAATTAACTATACAAACAATATAAAATTTTTTGTATCATCGAGATTTTAGTACTTTTTGATTGAAACGCGGTTTAAAATGACCAATCCAAAATTAATCGTAATTCTTTCAATATTATTATTTTTATATTTGTTCATCACTTACATTTACGTTCGTTTCTTTCATTTTAGTTTTGAGAAAATAATGTATTCAGGTAGATGAAAACTTTGAAATTATTATAATTCCAATGATAAATTAAAAACTGAACTATTAATTATACGGTTCCGCCTAAAGAAACCTATTATAGAAAATTGAATTACATTCAAAAGAGGTTACCTAACTATTTACTATCACTACAGTAGATTAGAAGGAAAATGAAAAAAATACTAGTTTTTTAGTCAGAAATTCATTTTACAATATTTCACTCCATAGATTGTGAATTTGCTGTAGGATTCTGCACCTTAACATTTTATTCATCTTTTACTCCTGTTATCGCCGTTAAAATTTTTCAGAGTAGATTTTTTGTCATCTTCTTCAGATGTCTCAGACACGACATATGAAGTTTTCTTTCTTTCATGTGACCTTCTCTTTTCTATTCCCTTCCTTCTTTGTCTTTCAAGGTGCAGTACTTTTAGTATTTCATCTTTTTTTTCAGATTTTTGGTCATATTCTCTTTCTGAATGAGTTTCTGATGGAATGCTTTTTTAAATGATGTATGATGCACATTTCTCTCATTCAAAGTTCTTCTTTTACCCACTATATGTGGCAGGGGTGTTAATTAATGCTGTTGTTTTCTAATTATGATAGCAGAGCATCTCCGGGTCCTGATTGACTTTCTCCTTTTACTTTGAAAAGGGGTGCTTCTGCCATTGCTCTCCCCCTCTATCTCATTTCAGGAAGTCGTTAGATACTTCCGTTCTTCCGAACGACTGGTTGAGGGATTCCGTTACACCTATATTTGAAAAGGAAGACATGCTCTCGTCCAATAATTATCGACCCATAAGCCTCACATCTTCGGTGTCCAAGGTTTTGGAGAGTATTGTGAGTGAGCAGCTTCTTCACTTTGCAATAACACAGTATATTATACCTTGTGAACAACATGGATTTATTCCTGGTCATTCCACAATCACCGTTGCCTGAATGGTTGGACTCGCTTCTTGGATCTGGGTTTTCCTATGGCTGTTCTATATTTGAACTTTTCCAAGGCGTTCGACCGGGCCAACATCGTCGCTTTCTGCATAAATTACAACACCTAGCCATAGGAGGAGATTTTACTCGTGGATTAGAGGTTTCCTATCCGATCGAACCTTCCACGTGAGGGTGAGGGACGTTCATTCATTTGTGGATGATTTTATGTCCAGTAACGTCCCGCAGGGATCCGTACTGGGTTCCATTCTTTTTCTGTTTTATACGTCTGATCTGCCTCGCCTACTTAAATCTCCATGCGGACATTTTGCAAACGACACAAAAATATACAACAAGGCATCGAATGCGAGGACCCTTCAGGACGATTTGTGGGCTGTTGAGGATTGGTATCGAAAATGGTTGTTGCCACTAAATACCAGCAAATGTCTTGTTTTGCACCAAAGCAAAAATAATCCAATGACTCAATATGCAATCGATGGTCATTGCTTGGGTCCTGTTGACCACTATAATGACCTAGGCATCATAGTATCCTGTGATTTGAGCTGGTCTCACCACGAGGCGGCCGTGACAGAAAACGCCAGACAGATTACCTAGCAACGTATCGAGCACTATATTGCAGCTAAGATGCATAGAATACCTGGTGTGTCTACTTATACCTGTAAAACCTTCAGACAAAACGGGAGATTTTTCGGATTTATACCTACTTGATTTCGAGAGATCGCGGGCTTTTCAGATGGCGCATAAATCGTTTTCATTTGACATTTCTCTCAATTCTCGACTCTTGTGAACCAAGGGCGTAGATCTTTTTTTTCTTGGGGAGGGATAATCGAGAAAAAAATTTTTGACGACAACTTTTATTCTTATCTGTAATGTTAGAAAAAGAAGTTTGATAATGAAGTTTGAACCAAATTACTCGAAATAATTTTTGTTGTTACTAATTCGGTTGTTCTTACCTTGTTCTCAAATAAGAGTTACGAAGGAAAATGAGAAATTACTTGGATAATTTTGAGAAAAAAAAGTTTCATGAGTATGAGCCCACAAAGGCTTTGCTTTCAATATACAGGTTGTTTCTAGTGTGTCGTACAGTTTATCAAATACTTATTAATCTTCGCTACAGATTAGGTAAATAAATACCAAAACTTATAATTAATGCATTCATTAGAACTTACTAGCTGGATCTTGAAAATAATTTGGATTTTCCTGAGGATTACTAGAGATTTTTCTCGAAATCGATAGCAGATACGACAAAACTATAACAAACCAAAAAGTGTAGTACTGGACCACAGTTTTTTTTCTACATTTTTCTAAACTAACAGCCGTTCACCAAAATATAGATTTGGAGGAAGGAAGCAGGCATCCTTCCAGAAAATATATCACCCTGTAGATTTGCATTCAAAATTAGCATATCACATAGTGAAAACTTTAAACTGAAATATCTATGGCCAATTCATTTTAAATATCTTGTGAAGGGAAGGTTATACGAGAAAATAACTTGAACTTCAACACATGTATCACAAAACAAAATGTTTGGGGGACTCATGTTATAGGACTTTTTTTCTTAAAATGATCCGGAAATCTGTCATTTTCATTTGTATCCCCAATTTAGGAGCACCGTGTAATTACCCCTAGTATCCCCCTATTTCTACGCTCTTGTCGTGAACTTTGAGTATAGAACAATAATATTTTATATTCTATGGTCTGTCATTATATTCCATTCATTTGAGTAAAACTTTCGATATGAACTGAATTGTAATTTATTGTGAATGTTTGCAGTGTCTAAAATCAGTATTTTCGAATTCCCGCACCCGATGCGGGAATTCGAAACATTTTAAAGAGCGCCACCTTACAGCACTCTGGTGAAGCAGACCACCAAAGCAACAGGTGGGTCTCTCGAAAAGTCTGAAACAAAATCAAATCAGTAAACACACCAGGTATTCTATGCATCTTAATTGCAGCCATACTGGGCCGTTTTGGTACCCTTGTCTTCAAGGATCAACTCCTTCTCGAGTCTGTACAGCTTTGGAACACAAGGATTTCCTTTAGGAGGATAAGACCTGACTATCACGCTTGTTTGAGATTATTGAATCCGCAATCCTTTGGGGATCGGCGAAATAGAGGTGATCTTATTGTAAGCTGGGAATCACCTCTACATGAGAAGTAGCATCCAGCTACGCAGCCATGTCTTGAAGCTGGCAAAGGAGAATTTCAGGATTACACAGCGTCAAACTCTTCTTTCAAACATAGTTTTCGGTGTATGGAATGGGTTGCCAAATAGTGTTATTGGTGCAAGTTCGGTGAATTCTTTCAAGAACTGACTCGACCAGATCATTCGAGAGCCGAATCGCCCCTAACTTAATTAAGTTACTCTGACTGTATGCGGGTTCCTTCATTATTTTTGGAAGTATTAATTTTGTAAGTTTGGCTTCACTTAGTTGAATGGCTTTGAATATGTGTAGGTGTTGGATTTAAAGGTTTCGCAGAGGATTCACTAATACACAGTTAAAGATTTAATAGTTTGATATAATCTCTAGAATGTCTCTCTTCGAACAAGCTCGATGTCGATTAGACTCATCTCTTAGGTTAGACCTCTGTCATTCGCTCTAGATCATTGAAGATCTTTTCTTGTTCTCTCGATACTCTCGATGGCCTCGTCACTCGCTCAACGCTCGCAGCGCCGCGGTGACGAGATGAAGTAATATTACGAGTGGGTAGGATGTAATGTTGGTTGTCTCTCTCGTAATTTGTTCGGATGAAGTAATATTCTAACAGTAGGTTTCTTTAGTCTTTTACGATATTATGAATACCATTTTATTTTTGTAATATTGAGTTTATGGGTGGAAACGCTCACATTTTTTTTGGTGAATAATGAATAATAATAATAACAATTATTTGAAATTTTTAAAATTTCCTACAAAAATGGTGTAAATTTTGGGTGAGAAATAGCAAGCGATAGTGAAACTTGAAAAAATTTGAGCTGCTGGGACAAGTTAGTGATGTGAACCATCGAAAAGGTGTTCACCAGTGAAGAAAAATATTGCTGCTGTAGCCCGTAGTATTGACGAAAACCCAGTTTTGTCGATTCCTCGTCGATCTTGGGGATTTGGGGATTAGACATACCACAAACGACATTGCACTGTATTTTAGATAAAGACTTCGGTCTTTTAAAGTTCAGCCGGTCGATCACCACCAACTGCATCAAAAGGATCGGGATTTTCATCTTCTAAGATTCATTTCCACATAAGAGACTTCGTTAATAAGCAGAATTGTCGCATTTGGGGCTTGAAAAATCCAAGAATGATTGTTGAAAACGCTGAACTGTTACGGCGGATGGATTGCTGTACCGAGCTTTGATTGATGATTTTTTATGTCCGGAATTGGTGGATATTGATGTGTACGACGCACATAGGTCAATTTTAACCATCTACGCAGCCAAAATTGGATTTTAAAAACTAACTACGATAATCATTTAAAACAAATCATCATCGATTAGAAAACATTCCAGGTAATCCTAAATCACTCATTATAACCACCCCAAGTACATCCTGAGCGTGCACAGATAGTTGGAACTTGACCAATCAACCAGTGCGCTCTTCTTCGAGATCACAGAGTTTGAAACAACAACAAATTTGAACATAAATATTTCTTTACCGGTGTCAGTTTTTGGAGTGAAAGTGATGGATTTCGATAACCCTGGTAATATTCTTCATTTCTAATATAATAATAATAATAATAATAATAAACCTTTATTTGATCTGAAAATATCACAAAAAATGATGTAGATCACGTCACAAAAATCATAACTTAAATATTAAAGTTCATTGAAATCTTTCTCAGCCATAAACTCTTTTACACTGTAATAACCTTTTTTATATAAAAATTTTTTTAAAGTTTTCTTTTGAATAATTTTTGGTCTTGTTTTGAATGTTTGTGGCATTTTATTCCAAATTTTTACTAAAGAATGAACAACATTTTTCTGTATGTAGGCATAATTTGGTTTTTCTGAACTAAGATGAGTTTTTCCTCTGGTATTATAACAATGATCAAGCATTAACATTTCAAAGTTAGTGAAGTTATTAATTACATACATTATGCACTCATATATATACAGACAGTATAGAGTTAATACATTATAATTTTGATATAATTTACTATAATTTACTTAGCCTCAATGCAAAATTAGTATATTTACGTAGTATATAACAAAGAGTGTTTTCTTAAACAAATTTTGAAGTAACTTTAAGCTTCAAAAGTTAATTTGTTGCAGTCCTCCGTTGAACCCCGTGGTTATTCTTTTTTTTATCATGAAGTACCATCCTTTCCTTAGTAAATGTCACAAAAATTTCCTGCAGAAATTCACAGATGATAAAAATAGGGCGATTTTTAACGACATAGTTTGTTTCAACAAAAATTTCAATTTTTTTATTATTTCGCTAATCATTGTGTTTCGTTATTTTAGAAACTGCCGGAACATCAAGTGTGAAAACTTTTACCCGGAGTTACCTTTATGGAATAATGAAAGACCAAAATTTACCAAATTTTGAAGCAAAACTCGATTATCTGGAAAATCACTTACTATCGAACTATGGCACTAGTGATGATAATTTAAAAACAATTAAACCACGATTTTAATACATGGAGAAACTATCATTGAAAAAGCTTTGCTACCAATAGGTCAATTGTTAGAGGAGGCTGCAGAAGTGCGTAATGAACATTTCCGCGTATATCGAGAGAATTTCGCTAGAAAGTTTTCTAGAGAACAATACAACATTGATGTATATCACAGGCTACTATTGACTTCGGATCCATTGATAAGCAGTCTTGAGGCCCAAAAAAACATCAATATCAAAAAGTTTTTGTCCTGAAACAATAGAAATGCTATTGCCGGCAGATTCCAACTCGAACCCGATTCAGATTGCGAGGAAGATGACTCTTTAATTGAATAAAAATATTATTACTGCACAAAGATATGTATTTTTTATGTTATTTTGCGGAGAAATTGTTTCACTCAACGTGAAAATGAAATAAATCTAATATTTGTTTTGAATATCACGGCTTTTCATTTACGGAATCCCAAGACGACTTTTTTTTCTATTGCAATGTTTTTTTATTTACATTTTACGAGATGAACTGATTAAAAAATCTTTAATCAGACATATAATACTGCATAGAAACGATAAATACCGAATATAAATGATAAAAGTGAGAAAATATTTTTGGCCGCGTAGATCGTTAAAATAGACCTATGTGTCCCCCTTGTCACACAAGCAATGTAACGATATCAATTTCGCTATAAAATTTTGCTGGCCGTTTCATTTCTCTATGACAATTGACACACAATTGATCACAATTGCCCCCCCCAGATCTTTTGATTTCACACCTTCAGACTTTCCTATTTCGAGCCACGTGGGTGATGAGGTCCTATACCAATGCTTCACTTTCACAATCGATTCAAGACCTTAAAGATGGAATTAGTGGAGTTATTGAGGAGTGAGTATGTGTGAAGTGGTCATAGAGAATTTCTTGAAAATTTTATGGAACTTCATTCGGAATGAATAAACACGGGTTCTTATACCGTAGCATGAAAATAATTGTAGGAAATTTTCCAATATGAGTTAAAAATAGAGTGAAATGAGAGAAAATAACAAATCTATATTGCACATAACTGTATGTATCTTTAGAATAGCGGTCAGATTTTGTTCTTTCAACAATTAAACTTTGGGTTCTTAGAAATAAAATTTTAGCCTCTTCATGATATGAGTTTCCTTTTCAGTTGAAATGACTACACAATTTTTTACACAACCAATTTTATCTAGTAATTGAACATGTCAATTGAATCACCATAATAATTGGAGTGTAAATCAGATTGAGCAATAACAATTGTTGATGAATAATGAAGCAGCGGGATTTATGAAGATCCTTTACTAAGTGAAGGGCCGAATTTGAAATTATAATTTTCTTCTTTAGTGCGTTCATTATTGAATGATACCATAATGAACTTATAATTGGAAGAAGACGGAAACCATTTAGTCCAGAAAAAAATCAGAACACGTTTATAAGTAAAGATGAAATGTCTGGTGAGTATAAAAGTTTTTACCTAAATGTATTTAAAATTTTATTTTCGCTAGAGATGAGATTATATTTAAAATTATTAATGCATTGAATTCCACCTCTTGAAGAAGCAATAAAATATAAAAATGAAGAAAACAAGGATTCATGAAAGAGATTTTGATCTATTTTCTATATTTCTCACTCAATACCTATTATATATATTGATTATCTTTTCATCAATCTGTTGAAAATTCTATTCTTAGATTTAAGTAAAATTCAACACGACTGATTAAGTGAGGATACATTTATATCCTAAATTAACAACACTCTTGTCTACGAAATTATCATTTGTGTTCAACACTTTCAACAATGAAGTTGTCATCTCAATAAAATGAGGGCCGGCAAAGAATAACCGACAGTTGAACCGTGCGTCAACTACAAAATTCCGTATTTCTAGTAAGGAATTTGGTAGTTGAAGCAACGGTTGAACCCTCGGTTATCCTTCATAATTCTGGCCCTTGAGTTACTGTATATAAAAAGCATTTCCAGTATACTGATTTTGACATTAACCGTCATTTTACCTTTGAAGCAACCAGTTGATTATACACAATTATCACATTATAGTTATTTGAGTATGATTTGAGTCAGTTGTGGAGTACATTATATTGAGTTTGTAGAAAAATGTTCGAGTTTTTGAATTGTTATTCTTAAAAGAATGGAGACCTGGCAAGCTGAGTAGGTAATCTGTTTTCAATTGAAAGGCTGCGATAATTCAGAATGCCCTTTTTTGAGTTATCTCGTTGGCAACGATATAGAACATACGTTTGTCATTAAGAACTAATTCATCGAATATGCACTACACAGAAGCGGAAAAATTTTAAATATTTTCGTTTTATATGGAGAACAATAAGAATAAAAAAGCTATAAGGAGATAATATATGGAGTTGCATCCAAATCACCCAATTCCAATTTATAGTGAAAAAAGTATGTCATATCTTTGCCAATGAGATAACTCAAAAAAGGGCATTTTGAGTTATCGTAGCGTTCCACTTGAATCCACTTATTTAGCTTGTCAGGATGGTTCTTAAAATTTGAAACTCTGTGGTAGGGGAGAGTGGGCCTGGAAATTACCGGGGTAAGGTGTTCCGATGGTAATAACTTTTTAACAAAAAGAGATATCAAGACAATGTAAATTAGACTTCTAAAGCACCAAGTGGAGCGCAAATTTGACAGTTATTTGTAATACTCTGGCGACGGTGGTTGAGTGGCTGTGTGCAATAGCTCTCGAAACGTCACGTGTGTGTAAGTTTTCATGTTTGAACTATTTGGTCTATCTTTGTTAATTATGAACCTATTCATGCGTAAATTTCCCAAATTGTAGTTACATAAGTGAGGAATCTTATTGTTTTAGTATTGTTTCAATGGATTTTGTTAGTTTGGCAGTATGTCAATGTTCGTATATAAGAGTAATTTGGGGTCATAAGTTCCTTTCTGGCGGGGCTGGTTGTTCCGCGGAAAAACTTACCCAATCGACATTCAATCGTATCTAAAATTCTCATGACACTTTTTTTTATTCTAAGGATGTGAAACTATAAGACAGGGAGAAGTAAGACCTCCTGGATAATTGTTACGTCAAGCTTTCCCTGTTGTTCCAACGACGGACAATCTGTTGTAACTGAGGCAAGAGAAATTGAAGTTTCCGCATGACCTTACATCGACTTCTAGAAAACGACGTTCACGACACACGACTATTCTAACAGACATGCTAGGAAACATGTATTGGCTGAAAAAGCAGAAAAAAGGCAATCAGATGAAGGCATTACAAGAACTGGAACAGAAAAAACAAAGATACAAGAAAAGTAAATATTGAAGGCACGGAGAAAAGTAAAGAAAAATATCAGGATCAGGAAAAAGCTAAATGCAAGATACCGAGAGTGAGAGCGGTAATGATTTGTAATGATACCTACTGCCTAATTTGTTATGATTCATATTAAAATTCTCGACCAAGAGAACAATGGATTGTGGATAGAATGTACTATGTGTAAATTGGGCTCCTACCAAATATTTACATGGAAATGATAAAGTCACTAGTATGTGTGTATCTTAATTATCGTGAGTCAGATGAAGAGAAGCGTGATGAATAAGATTGTTGATGAATAAAAATAGAGATTGCCAAACAATTGATAAAAGAAGACTGCTGATTGATGATTAGACTTATTTAACCTGAAAAAAAGTTTATATGAAAGTTACTGGTTATGTTTTTCATTTTGAAAATGTATTTACACAGATAGATAAGATTTATAGATTCTAAGAACTTCAATTTTATTCTAGCTGAATTAAAAATTTATATAAACCAGTAATATAATATTTTGTTGTTGTTTTTTTTTGTTTAGTTTTGCATGAAATAAACTTAAAATACACAGGTTAGTCTAAATGATTGTTTTATTCAATACAACCTTTATTATTTATAAAAATATTGTCAGAATCTGAGAGGAAGGAAAATAAAGTTGCTATCAAATTGTTGCCCACCCTATACAGGGTGTTTCATTGGTAAATGTACAAACGTTAACCTGAGGTAGAGCTGCCCTAGACGAGTCCAAAAATCCTATATATGATAGGTCTAATCTTCCCCATAGCCGTCATACAGGTTGTTTTATAAATTCACCAATATTTTCAATTCCTTATAACTTTTGAACAACCCAGTATATTTGATTGATATTTGGAACGAACTATTCACTCCATTAGGTCCTTCGATTAATCTTTAAACTAATTGAGAAAATCAGGTCCGTATTAGAAAAATATGGGACTTTTCACAAGCTAAGATTCAACACCCTATATAATGGAATATTGAAATTCAATTGGATGGAAATATTCGCCAAGAGCAGACATTTTTCAATAGGGATCAGTAGATTTTAATATCTCGCACGTCATTCATCTCATCGAAAATTTCGGCCAAAAATTTAGTGGAATTTCACTAACTTCTCAGAAAAATCGTACATTGAGATTAAATTGGGAAATTTTCTTGTTTCCCTATTTCAATATTTGTATTTCTTGATATTCTGACAAATTTTCTCAAGTGTCTCCCAGAAACACATGCCTTGGTTTGTGACAAGCTATCAACAATGAATAAATTACTAAACACAAATAAAACATTTTAGAAGAATCACAGATGTTGTTCGAAAGGCCAATTGTTTTGCTCGATACATATTCTTGCCCTTTTTAAATTATGTCTGGATTATTACGGATCTTATTGCATTCAACTTCGACACGTTGTAAGAGAATTTCCTCAATTCATATTTCAGACGAATACACTAAGGATTTCAAATATCCCAAACGAAATAATCGACAGGATAGAAATCTGGTGATCTAGCGGGCCATCTATGGGGTCCACCTTTGCCTATCCATATATTTGGAAAGTTCGGGTCCAAAAAGTCCCTGACTTTAACTATAAATTAATGTGAAGTCCCATCATGCTGAAAATACTTACCTGCAATGTACATAATGTAATCTTTGAGTAATGGAGGTAGATGATTTTGAAGGAAATCTAATTAATGACACCCGTAAGCCGTCTTGGTAGGATGTGTGCCCCAAACAATTGGGTCTTATAAACTCCACACCATACGTACTTTGAAAAGGACCCCGCACGTTTTATATGGGAAATGGCTTTCCGTGAATCTGGCTGAATCTTTGATATGTTGTAGTTCTTGATAATCTGATCAGAAGTGTCCAAAGCCTCAAAGCTCAAAAATGTACAGTTTTCGAGATATGGAGCTTTGACAATGGATTTTTTGCAATTTTCGGGGTTTTTGCTCATCAATCAGGGAGCTCTCATTTCTGGTTGGGATGGAATTTGGATGTTTGGCGGCCAGAACCCGACTGAGAAATGATCTTCCTTAGTTATATCAGGTACCGCCATCGATAATTTTTTATACACTGCTCCACATTGGCTATGAAATGAGATACAAAATCCAAGATCTTCCATACATCTTTTCATGCCACAAGATGACGCCAGAATAATTCACATGACCGAGAAACGACATATTGTGAGATTTTTTTGAGAGAGACCATAATAACTGAATCCTCATATATCTGATGTCCAATAATATCAAATATGTTAGCCAAAATGTTTATAACCAGGACCGCGAGCTATAATGGGGGAAAATGGGAAAATCATAATCATATATCCTCAGGGATAACAATTGTGATCACTTTTGATGTCATTTACATATAATATGTGATTTGTTTCTCACAAATCTCGATAATCTGACAATGGGGTGCCAAGACATTTTCCTCAGAATGTCTGGAAATTGATGATACCATCTCACAGACAAACGAATCCGTGAAAATGTCTGCAGTTTTGACACAATATAGTACTATCTGGTTAGAATATAGGAGTCCAAGTGTTGGAAGCTAAATATGAATGGAACTTCCGATATTAACCCACGAATTCTTGAGAATACAATTTCTTTATTATCTCATTTCATAGTAAATGTGGAGCGGTGTATACAAAATTATCGATGGCGGTGCCTAATATAACTAAGGAAGATCATTTCTCAGTCGGGTTCTGGCCGCCGAACATCCAAATTCCATCCCAACCAGAAATGAGAGCTCCCCGATTGATGAGCAAAAGCCCCGAAAATTGCAAAAAACCCATTTTCAAAGCTCCAAATCTAGAAAACTGTCCATTTTTGTGCTTTGTGGCTACGGACACTTCTGATCAGTTTATCAAGAACTTCAACATATCAAAAATTCAGCCAAATTCACGGAAAGCCATTTCCCATATAAAACGTGCGGGGTCCTATCGTGTTGGGATTTGGTGTACCTGATTTCATGAGGATTTTCTTCAGCCCACATATTCGAATTCTTCACATTGAAGACGCTATTCCTCATGAAAATGGCTTTTCCCCAGTAAATAAAATTCTTTTAATTATTTTTTCATTCATTAAAATCATGGACTCCAATCGTATTTTCTGGAGATGAAAAGGGTAAAGGTTATTTCTTTTCAATCTACGCCATATAGTCACATGCCCTACGTTCAGAGCATGGGCTATCTATTTTATTTTATTTATAAATTTTCGCTTCGACACCTGGGTCATTAGCGATTTTGGTACAATAAAATTTACATTTCATTTACAAAGTTTAGTTAACATATTGTACTGTTAAATGTTGATACCAATGTTGAGGGCATCTTCCATTTTGGAGCTAAGTACACAGGATTTCCTTTGGTTTTCATAAAGCGGGCATTATGTTATTATATGCTTGACGGGTACTTGGACATTACATGAAGTGCACTGTGGTGGGGGTTCTTTCTTCAGTAAGTATGAGTGGGTACATCGTGTATGACCAATTCTAAGTCTTCTCAGCATTACAAGTTGATTTGATTTTCTTTTCGTCATGATGGGATGGGATTTGGCGTTAGAACATTCAATGAATGAGAGTTTCGATCTTCGTTGATGAAGTAATGTAGCCCATTTCTGTTTTATTTCGTTCTTGTATTCAGTGCTTAGGTCATAAGTAGTCGTGATTTCCACAGGTTGTCCTTCGTATATAGCTCTTTTCGCGAATTTGTCGGTTTGATCTTTATCCTCGATTCCTGTATGATATGGTATCCATACCATCTTTATTTTTGTTGGTGCCTGGTTTTGGTTCATCAAGTCTGAGATATTGTTGACGATTGGATTTTGGAGTACGTGTTCATTATTGCCTGAATTGAGTTCAAAGAATCGGTGCAAATGAGTGGGTTTCGAAGGTTTTGAGAGGCTGCATATTCAATAACTTTTTGTATTGCTATTATAAGTTCGGCCGTGAAGATGGTACAATCTTCTGGTAGTTTATACATCTGAAATGTTGTCGTTGAATTAAAGCGCATCCAATTCCATCAGGCGACTTAGCTGCATCCGTGTATATTATTCGACAGTTTTTATAATATGAAACCATCTGTCTGAAGTGTTGTAGAATTTCTCTTGGAGTTTCACTTTTTCGGTACTTTGTAAGATGTAGGTTAACGCTGAGTTTCTTATTGATCCAGGGTGGATGAGTAGGTTCTTTATATGTAATTGTAGGGGGGAAAGAAGAGGTCAATGAATTGTTCACCAGGTAATATAACGGAGGTTTAAGGTTTTCATTGTTTTCGTACTTATATTTCTGGGTGACTATTAGATTCTGGTTTGGATTTCGGGTGTTATCAGAAATTCTTGCAGAGGAGGTACGTTAGCTGTAGCATTTGTCGGTGTAATGATAAGGGTAGCTCACCTGTTTCCTTGCATGGGCTATCTGAAGGGCTTGTAATATGTGCACCTAATGCTAGCCGAAGTGCAGTGTTCTGTATAACGTTTAGCTTTTTTAATGTGGTTTTACTAGCTGTGGAGTACAAGACTGATTCATAATCAAGCTTAGATCGAATTAATTTTCTGTAGATTGTTAACAGAATTTCCTCATCTGCTCCCCAGTGGTTACTAGATAAAACTTTCATTATAATCAATCTTCGCATGCAACTTGCTTTGAGCTCTTTTAGATGTTCTTGCCAAGTGAGTCTTGTATCAAAGGTGATTCCGAGGAAAATGGGAGATTGGACATTTTCTAGAGGGGTGTTTGTTAGTTTCAGAATTCATGGTTTGAAATGCTTCCTTGTGAATTTCATCACTTTAGTTTTAGCATGTGAGCAGAGGAAACCGGATATGTTTGACCATTCTTCGATTCTGTTAATACAGACTTGCAATATATTTTTCGTTGTTTCAGAATTTCTGCCTCGACACATTATAACAAAGTCTTCGGCATATAGTGATGGTTTTATGGGTGGTGTTATTGAGGAGACTACATCATCTATGGCTATCAGGAATAGAGTAGTGCTGATTACTGAACCTTGCGGAAGTCCGTTTCGTAAAATGTAAGAGCCGAATTTATAATTGTCTAGTTTGACTTTGAAGGTTCAATCGCTTATAAAGTTTTGTATATAGTGTAAAATATTTCTGTCTAAGTTTTTCTCCTCAGTAAACGGTGTCTCCAAGTTGTGTCATATGCTTTTACTATGTCGAAAAAGACTGCTATTAATTCTTCTTCATTAGCAAAAGCGTCCAGAACTTCAGTATGTATTTGAACTGAATTGTCCATTGTTGACCTGTTTTTACGAAATCCGCTTTGATATTTTGTTATTAACCTTTCTTTTTCCAGGATATAACATAGTCTTTTGTTTATGATTTTATCCATGACTTTGCACATAGTATTAGTCAAAGATATAGGTCGATAACTTCTAGCTTTCAATTTGGAACATCTTGGTTTGAGTATAGGTATGATAGTAGTTTCTCTCCATTCATTCACGAATGCTTTCTCAGTATAAATTTTGTTAAAGTTTTAGCAAAATCTCCAAACCTGATTCGGGAAGATATTTGAGAAATTTTACTGGTGTTTGGGTTCTACTCGTCTTCATTTATGGTTATGGGTTCGGTGAGTTCTACGCGTTTTTTGTGTCTCAAGAAATCAGTGGTGTAGCTACTGTCTGATAAAAATTCTTGGAAATTTTGTGCCAATAGTTCAGCGATTTCTTTTTTATCTGTGATAGTTTTTTGGTTTTTGTCTTTGAGAGCTGTTATTTTGGGACCTCTTCGTTTGCCTTTAATAACGTTTATTTTTTGCCAGACTTCTTTAATATTTGAACTTGTATTCAATTGAGATACGTTATCCTGTCATGATTGTTTTTTTATGAGCTATCTCCTAGAGCTATTTTCTGGATGTATCTTTATCATTTCAAGAATGTCTTCATTGATATTTAGGTGCCTACTTTCTTGGGAATCATTGAATTTTGATGTTGGAAGCTGGCCATTTTCACGAATATAATCGATAATTGTTGTAGCCTACTCGAATAAACTCTTATGGGATTTGACAGAAAATAATTTCTCAAAATTTTATTATTTAGTGAAACATAGTTGTCAGGATATCAGGACATACAACTCAATTAATGTGTTCTATCACCGAACAAGACAAATTTTTCAATTTAATCTCAATATACGAGTTTTCTGAGAAGTTAGTGAAATTCCACTATTGAACTAAATTTTTATCCGAAATTTTCGATGAGTTGAATGACGTGTGGGATTTTAAAATCTACTGATCCACATTGGGAAATCTCTGCTCTTTCCGAATATTTCCATTGAATTCCAATATTCCACTATACAGGGTGTTGAACCTCAGCTTGTGAAGAGTCCAATATTTTTCTAATACGGACCTGATTTTTTCAATTAGTTTAAAGATTAATCGAAGGACCTAATGGAGTGAATTGTTTGTTTCAAATATCAATCAAATATACTGGGTTGTTCAAAAGTTATAAGGAATAATATTGGTGAATTTATAAAACACCCTGTATCACGGCTATGGGGAAGATTAGACCTATCATTAGTCCCTCATATGTATGTTTATGTATATGTAAACTTTGATGATGAATATATTATTATATTATTATTATTATCATATATAGGATTTTTGGACTCGTCTGGGGCAGCTCTACCTCAGGTCAACGTATGTACATTTACCAATAAAACACCCTGTATTTATTTCTTTTTGTGAAATCATTTAAAAAAAACAGTAGTCGATTTCGTGAAACTTTTGTAGAAAACATGTTTTTGTAAAATATATCCAAAGTCACTTGGAGGAAGCAGAATATTTCGATTATACAAGGGTTCTTCAAGTTTCTAGAAAATGCTTTGGGAACAGTGAATTTATTGCCTAACAATACTTTCAAATAAACCCCGGTATTTAGCGGATCGCGGTATCCACTTCAAAGGGACATCTATGGCCAAGCGTTTTCATAGACTAGTTCAAGTGACTTTGGATATACTATACCTCTTTTATTAACAAAGTTGAAGGGGGGATCAAATTATAGTGAAAAACCCGGTACCTACACATTAAAATTGACTACGACTATGAAAATAAGATATTTCCAGAGTTCAAACAAAATGTTCTATCCGATTGGAATGATTTGATTTGGATATTATTATCGATTATTTTCTGATGAAGAACAATAGATTTTTACCGAAAAAATGCAAATTTACGGTATGGTTAGTGATTTCCTTTTTCATCTGAAAATACCTAGACTCGTGAGGAAAATATTCGAATAAAAATTTCCTACCTCCGAAACTAATATATGAAAAAAATGGTCGGTAAAAAACATTGTATTTGTATTGTCAGATTTTCGAGAAATAAATTTTTTCTTAATTTCTCCCTCGAATTAAAACTTTCGACTTCACGTCAGTGCACTTCTAATTTTCTCTTCGAACGACTCGAAAGCATAATAAGGTAATTAACGAGAACTTCTTAGTTTTCCATGTATCTACACTAGTGATACTACCGTAGACTTACTATCCCAATATGTCTGTGGATACTACTCATACGATTCGAAGATGACTAATGACTAAAAGATATCAGCGGATAACGTAAAAGTGAAATACACAAAAATAAACCGCATATATTTACTTGAGTCTACATCATGTTTCCCTTTTGCTATCTGACCATATCCTGTCGCCTTGGAAATTATACCTCACAATCGACACCAGCAGTTGAAGCCGTATCATGGATCTGTGAACTATTAAATAATTTGATACGACAGTATGAGGGCCGCATTAACATTTTTTTTATTTTACTTACAGTTTGGGCTAGTGATATTTCAGGAGTTAGGTTTCAACATTGATACATCTAATACGATAATATACCTAGATCAATCGAAATTTATTGACAATGTGAAACCATCAAATATAACAAGTTATTTTGGATTTTCACTTTTACTCATCCCTGGAGATGACACACAATCTTCGTGGTAAGTGAACAAGTTTAGTAGTTAGTATTTCGGCAAAGTCTACACCAGAGGCGAAAGCTTCATTGTCTTCTTTGCAAATAGAATAGGCTTAGATTCTACTCAGATACAGGGTGTTCCCAAATTGGAGATACAAAGGAAAATAAGAGATTCCTTGGATATTTTTGAGGAAAAAGTGCTATGAACACAATGAATCTAAGTCACATTTACAACGTAACGTAATAGTAGAGGAGCCCGGTACGCTAAATTTTCAGTTACTAAAGCGTCATGGGGACCGATTGGATTGTGAAGATTTGGGCCTAAAACGAAAAATAATTTATGTTCATTTTGACATTTTAGTGAGGAGGAGAGCGTGTGCTAATTTTCAAAAATGTTAAAAAAATCATTCACATAAAAATACTCGAGCGCCTCAGACATTCACGGTGTTTACCTGCTTTGTTTTTCTAACAACCGAGAGATATTATTCTGACGAGTAATTAGGGGAGGATGGCTGTACAAAAGAGTAGAAAGAAAAACAGAAAGTTATTCGAGCGTGTCAGATATTCGAAGGGAATATTTAGAAAACTCAAAAAAGTGTCCTATTAAAATATCTGACGATTTGGATGTGATCAAAAGTCATGGTAGATTTTCGAAAATGTGAAAAAATCATCAGATTTTTACACAAACGATACAACTTGATGTTCTAGTCGTCCCAAATGATAATCTGACAAATATATGGAGGAATATTCTTAATCTGGAAATTTGAAAGAAAAAACTTTTTTTTCTAATTTCTGAGTGGAATAAATTATTACGCGTATATGTAGGTGTAATTTTATCATTATTTATTAATACAATAATAGATTAAAGAATATAAAAAAATTTTTTAATCTTCATCCTCACTGGATTCATCTTCAAAATTGATTCCTCCATGGTCAATTTCTTCTTCATTTTGTGTTTCTGTAAAAAGGAATAATAATAATAATAAACTTTAAAATTTTCTATTTCTTTTGTATTATACGAGTAGTATTAAAAAAAAACGTACCTGAATCTAAAGTATCTCCTGATATGTCAGGTGTTATGACACCTGAGGAGTTTCAATCCAGTTCTCAGCAGCTGTACGCACCACACTTTATTTATGGTTTAAGCTACATCGCCCCATGAAAATCGTCAGATTATTTTTATTTTGTTATACTTACAGGATTTCCTTCAAAATAAAAAAAATTTAATCGCGCTCGAGTATTTCACAGTGACGTTTTTTTTTACAATTTTGCCACTCACCCATTTCCTCATGCCACGCTAAAATCATCAGATTATTGAAATATATTCTGTTCTGTATGTATTTAACTTACTTAGCCTTAATCTGACGCGCTCGAGTTTTTCTGAGATTTGATTTTTCTTTTAATAATCTGACGGGCTGTCCTCGGAGCACGCCCTTATATGAAGAGTTTATATATGGTAGGAGTACAATACAAGGAATAAGGTTTCTCCCCATAGAGAAAGGAGGGAAAGAGTGACGACTCAGCGGTAAAATAAATAAGCGTCCATATCCAACAAATCTCGTCCTTGCATTCAACTCAGGAAATAGGGATCTTGGCTTCAGGACTGCTAATAGGGTGAATAATACACTCAGTTTCAACTGTCGACGTTTCGATTCTATTTGGGATCTTCTTCAGGACTGTAAAAGTATTTATTAAGAATTATTGGACAAATGAACAATCTGGTTACAACAATACGAAAAACAATACACAAAATCATTTAAAAAGAAACGGTCTTAGAGGCTTATACTCTACTTCTATATACAATCATCAATAATAGTGAAAGACAAGAAATGACTAGGATTCAGGTGGAATAAGGTTATTTTCTTTTCGATTTTTTATTATATTATTATTATGAAATGAATCATACTTTTTCCTCCACGGTACGAATAAATATAAACACTCACCAATTTAGTCATATGTATTACGATGCGGGTGAAGTTGTTGAATTCCATTAGACCTATGTTGAGGTTTTCTATTTCGTCAATAATCTTATATTCAATAGTTGGTTTTAGACTGCCTCGGTAGTGCAGTGGACAGAGATGTCGACTGTGGTGCCGTAGGTACCGGGTTCGAATCCTGGCTAGGTCATGGATGTTGTACATGTCCGGTGATGGTTAGGTTAGAGGCTAATGACCATAGCAGTCGATGCCTTCAATGAAAGAAAAAAAAAAAAAAAAAATTGTTGGTTTTTGTCACGAAACTTAATATGCGGTTGTTATCTTTTCTTGGCTGATATGATACTGGACGGTGGTGTTTTGTATTCGAGTATAAATATGTTATCATTGGATTTTCAAACATGTTCTGATGATATTCTTACTGACACGAATTCATTATATTTATTTGATTTCTGTTAATAGATTGTTGTAAATTATACTTAATTTTTGAGTATCTGTTCATTGTGTCATGTATGGAAATGTGTATCATTTCACTGATACATCTTTTATGATAATTGCATTCTTTATCCAAAATTTTCACTTCATCAAAGTCCAAATTATGATTTTCTTGGAAGTGGTGTACAGCTAGAGCGGTTTTCTCATTTTTTCTATATTCTTTCCCTGGCAATCGTACTGATGTTGACGTATACGATTTTTTAGGTACTGTTTGGTCATGCCCACATACGATAGGTTGCAATCTTAACAAGGAATTTGGTAAACCAAAGCAATTGCTTCCAACCGAGTTCTCAATTACTTTTCACACCACCCACAAATCCACAAAAACAATACCATGAAGAACCTATTTTTTAGATGTTACAGTCTCAGCAGTAAAGAATTTTGGCCAGTTAATGAGATGAAAATAAAAAATATTCTAAGAAAGAACAATTACCCCAGAAAGCTAATAAATAAAATTATGCATTCCTGTAAACACAAATTTGTTGAGACCACAAGAATTAATACAGAAAGGAGGGAAAATCATCTATTATAAATTTCCATACATTGAAGGTTTATCGGAAAAAGTTGATAATTTGATGAAAAATCAAGCATCTAACATCAAGCTTGCTTTCTATCCACTCACAAAACTAGAGAACATATACACAAACTCTTTTCCGAAATTAATGACATCTAATTTGGTTTACCAAATTCCTTGTAAAGATTGCAACCTATCGTATGTGGGCATGACCAAACAGTACCTAAAAAATCGTATACGTCAACATCAGTACGATTGCCAGGGAAAGAATATAGACAAAAATGAGAAAACCGCTCTAGCTGTACACCACTTCCAAGAAAATCATAATTTGGACTTTGATGAAGTGAAAATTTTGGATAAAGAATGCAATTATCATTAAAAAATGTATCAGTGAAATGATACACATTTCCATACATGACACAATGAATATTAGAACAGATACTCAAAAATTAAGTATAATTTACAACAATCTATTAAGAGAAATCAAATAAATATAATGAATTCGTATCAGTAAGAATATCATCAGAACATGTTTGAAAATCCAATGATAACATATTTATACTCGAATACAAAACACCACCGTCCAGTATCATATCAGCCAAGCAAAGATAACAACCGCATAAGTTTCGTGAAAAAAACCAACCATTAAAAATAAGATTATTTCTCTCATTCTGTGGTTATTCCGTTCATTCTTCCACATCCTGTAGAACAAAATCGTGCGAAAATATATCAGAAACGCACAGTTTTCATGGTTATATTTTATTATTCTATGTTGGTACTCCGAACTTTCCGCCACGGATTTATCTGTCAATTCATCAATTTGCCTTAAAGAAATCAGTTCTGCCAACCAACATTTTTCAATGCAAAAATCACTAAATTATATTTATGAAAATATTTCATTAATTTCAATGAAAATACAATGAATTAGAGAAAATAATGTATAATACTCGTACAGAAGGCTCATTCTACCACTCGTTCATTCCAAAACTCGCCACTTCGTGGCTCGTTTTTGAATTTTGAACTCGTGGAAGAATATCAATGCCTTCTGCACTTATTATAAATATTATAAATAACTATGACGAAATAGAAAACCTCAACATAGGTCTAATGGAATTCAACAATTTCACCCGCATCGTAATACATATGACTAAATTGGTGAGTGTTTATATTTATTCGTACCGTGGAGGAAAAAGTATGATTCATTTCATAATAATAATATAATAAAAAATCGAAAAGAAAATAACCTCAAGAAATGATCACAAACCTCGTGTGTAGTATGCAAAGAAGATGTCAAGCTGTTATTGATGCCCTTGGAGGCCATACATTGTATTGATAGTCTTAAAATGCTTGAATTTTCTGAGAATAAAATTTCGTTATTCTACTCGATTTTTCTTAACCACCCTGTATACGGTGCAGACATACAGGCTAAAATTTATTTTATTTCCTGAAACTTGAAATCATATTAATATGAATTTTCATCACAAAAATCTCATTTAAACTATATTTTTGGCATACCATCCTTTTTACAATGAAATAAAGATTCATTGATTTTTCTCAAAATTAATAATTAATATCACAATGAAACCTCTTATTGAAAAACCGTTTATAATATTTGAAGTGAGTGGTGATCCAAAAATTTTACTTCACTATAGATTGGTGGTGTAGGATCAGAGAAACTAAAAATGTTTGGAATTATATAATGTTTCTTTGTATATCTAAATTATACCAGACCATCTTTTCTGTGATATTTTCTAGTCAATAACTTTTAGTAATGCTCATCTTTTCTTTATTTTGTAAACACCTTCATCAATGTTACAAATGATGTTTTCCGTAAATTTTGTAGAGCCCTGAGGATGGAAATAAATTTTTTCGAAACGTCGGCGAACTAACAGAGTATCATTTTCCTGTTTCTCTGATCCTACACCACCAACCGTTTATAATATTTGCTATTACTTCAAGTGCACACGTAAACAGAAACTTTTTTTTTCAGGTTGCAGGTTGGTGCCCCACGCAGTAACAGCCCCTCTCTCAAATTCAAGAATCCGGGGATAATATTCAGGTGCACTATACCCAAACCTTGTAAATATATAGAGATTGATAAGGGTATGTTTGAAATATTTCCAGTATAAAAAATGAACAAAAATATCTTACAGGGGAAAACAGAAATATTTTGGATGACGCTTGGATTGGAGCCTCAATGGATGTCAGTTTGAAATATAACAGAACTGTCGTAAGTTTTTTTATAAGTGTACATTACACCAGGGCCGCCGCCAGACTTTCTGGCGCCCCGGCAAAATAAAATTTCGCCGCCCTGCTTTGTCTAATTTATCTGGCTCGATACAGATTCATATCATTATAGGCAATACAACTTACCTATTCATCAATTTTTGTTGGAGTTTTAAATTCATATGTTTTGTTATATACCAGAAAAAATTATTTTGGCAGCTAAGGGCTCTGTAGAAAAACCATTTTTCACTACCTATTTCTCAGTTTTACGATTTAATAAGTTATATGTATATATTTGAGCCCCATTATTTGCTTTCGAACTCGGGTTCTTGAATTTTCTTCGAAGAAGCCTCTGATATTGTTCTCAGAATTCTTTTCAATTTCATATGAAATCGTATTTTTGAACTTAAAATCACCTTGCTCAATTTAGCATTGGACGTTTTGTCCTGAAAAAAAGGACTAAGCTTTATAGTAAAAAGACGACGCAGTTCTCAAAGACTATAGCTGAAAACCAAAACTATAGTTGAGAGCGCCTATCAGGACCGTAACTAGCCAAACTGTCTTAGGCAGAGACCCATTTTGCCGCCCTAATAGAATCTAACTCAGCAAAATGCCAAAAATTAATATTGGATAATCGGAGCAGGGCTCATTCTAGCGTTTCTGTCTCCTAGGCAAAAATACAACTCGGCACCCTTGCAGGTTTGGGATTTGGTACTAAACAAAAAACCTGTGGGAGGGGTAATTGGTAAATTTGTATTCAGAGATTTAGTGTGGAAAACTTCACCATTTTTTATGAAAAGTGTTTTACTAAAGAAAAAATGCATTTTTTATGGATTCAAATTTAAATCGAATAGATGATTAGAAAATGGGGAATGTAATGAATAATGAACGTGCTCAACTGAATTCTAATGAATACATCATGAAATATATGAATTTAATTCAGGTTTCGGATTCTTCTGCTAAGTTTCGACTTCATAAAACGCTCGACATTTCGTTTTTTTTTTTAATATGATTAAATAAAACAATCGGATTATGCGGATGAATGGTTATTTCAAATGTGAATACGCCCACACCCAACTCTAGTTATTTGGATTCAGAAAATTCATGTGAAATTAGTTAAAATAAAAAAAAATCAATATATTTTCCTAGGAATCCAGATTTCTTGGAAAACGTAGACAATGCCGCCCTCCATTATTTGCCGCCCCTATAGAGCGGAGTTCCTTTCTGTTGTTGCTGACCAAATTGAATCTCATTCGGTTCTTTGAATGTTCATGGAATTGGCGCTTGGCAATTTTCAATTCACCACAAAGAACGGAATTTTTTCCAAGGACATATTTTGTGTCAAAAAATATGTCTTGTTTCAATAACTGACTTTGCGCTCCTACAATTTGGCGCCCCGGAAAAATATCCGCTATGCCGATCCTGGTGGCGGCATTGCATTTCACTTGCCCGCCCATCTGAATAATTGTTGGAAATTGTCCTAATTCTATTCGTTTAGAAGATACAGGATGGATTTCATCTAGAGATTCACGGCTTGACTTGATATTCAAGTTACTTGACTCAAGCTAAAACTAAGTAGCTTGATTTTGATTTGGAATCATGTCAATGTTTCAATGTTAAGTTGAGTATTTCTCTATTAAGTACTTGACTTAACATTGATTGAGTTGATTCCAAGTCAAGCATCAAAATTTTTTTAAATTGTTACTCACAATTCCACAATTTCCAGAAAGAACTCATTATTGCGTTATTCTACATAATTTAGTTGTCGAATTCTTATACCACTTCCATAAGAATTGATTACCTACCGACGTTTTGAAATTTATCGCATTCCATTATGAAAAAAGATTATTTTGTAAATATATTTTCAGGTTTGTGCACCACGGTGGGTCCATATGGGATTCAATGATTACAAAATGCGCGGAGCTTGTTATTGGTCATATCTTAAGAGTAAGCACTATTATAAGAAAAAGCCTTTGGAAAACGATTGTAAGTTATAATATTTTTTCTGAGAATAGTGAGACTATTAATACTATTTAAAATAACGCAGTCAACGATGTATTGGAAGTTGAAGGAACAAATGTCTACAATTGGGCTCAAGGCGAGGCAGGATTATCAGTGCACATACCTGAAGTGAGAAGTACATTCTTTATTTCACCTTTGTTGACCATTATAATATTTTGTTGATTTCAATCTTATTGTTTAGGATAAAAAAGAGATGTTTATTGGCGCACCGGGTGTTTACAATTGGAAAGGAACGACTATGGTATACAAAGATGCAAAAAATAATATATCTCCGAGCAAATACACACAATACTCAAAACAACAAATACTTGATGAAGATCCTGCAGCAATATTCAATCATTTCGATATTGCCGATCCCACAGCTACTAAAGACATCAACGTATTCAGTTATTACGGTGAGTACTATCTTCATTTATAGTAATTCAATTATTCATACATCGTTTTGATTTATTATTTTCAATTGAGAGACCTTTGGCATCTTTGAAAAACATTTAAATCTCCCCTGAAATACGGTTCACGTTTCGGAATGTATAGAATCCAGAAATCGAATAAAAAGTCTGTCCATAGCTTCATTCGGAAACTAAAGAGCTATTGGCTTGAAATTTGGTACAAAAATCATTTGTCATACCGTATTGATCATCCACGATCGAGAACACGATCCATGAATTTCAATTTTTATATCGTCCAAAAATAAAATTCATAACTCGAAATTACCGGAAGAAATATACTTTTGGAATCGATTTGTAGATGACATACTTGATTGCCTTTCTGGAACATCTAGACAACTGAATCCATTTCTTAATTAGGTGAATAATTTCCACTCAAACACAAAATTCAGATTTGAAAAAAAACAAATAACCACATAACATTCTCAGAACTTCAATATCACAATCTTACCGTAAAATTGTATTTAACTTGTTCAGTAACAGTTCAGAAAACTCATGCCTATTATTAGGCTCAATCTGCCCATATTCACACCCCTTTCAACCAAGGACGTAATTTTTTTTTTCTTGGGGGGGTCAATCATTGTTTACTCATATTTATAATTTGAGAATAAGAGGTTTGATGAGGAAATTTGAAACAAATTCCTCGAAATAATTTTTTTTAATACCAATTCGATTGTTCTTATCTTATTCTGGGTGTTCCTGAATTGGAGTTACGAAGGAAAATGAGAGATTCCTTGGATAATTTTGAAAATAAAATGGCCCATAAACTTGAGCTCGCAAACGCTTTGTTTTCGAGATACATGGTGTTTCTTGTAGTCCCACTTTTTTGTGATGCTTAACCAGTTGATCGAATCTTAGTTAATCTTCGTTACAAAGTTGGTAAATAAGTACCAAAACTTATAATTAATTTATTTATCACAGCTACCTAACTGGATCTTCAAAATAATTTGGAATTTCCTGAGAATTACTATAGAGAGCTGCTTGAATTTTTTTCTCGAAATGGAATGCAGATACGAAAAAACTACAACAAAACAAAAAGTGTAGTACTGAGTTTCTTTTCAAATTTTTGTAGACTACCAGTGGTTCACAAAAATATAATTCCGAAGAAAAGAAGCTGTCACCCTTCCAGAAGAAATTGCATTTAAAATTAGGATATCACATGATGAAAACTTTAAATTGGAATATCTATGCCAATTCAAGTTACATATCTTGTGAAAGGTAAAGTGCTTTTAGGGAAAAACTTGGACTTTAACACCTGTATCTCAAAAACAAAGGGTTTGCGGATCCATGTTTAATAAGACTTTTTTTCTATAAATGATCCGAGAAATCTGTCATTTTCATTTTTACCTCCAATGTAGGAACACCCTGTAGATAATCAATTCAAAACTGATATCACCACAAATAAATTGGAATTTGAATGAAACAAAATAAATTGTACAACACAGCCCAGACAATTTTTCGATGTGAATTTCTCAGTTCAGTTCTTTGATAACTACAGTATTGAAATTTTGTGACGAGAGTGATACAAAAAACCGAAAACAACGAGTAAGTGTATACCGATGACGATTGGAAAAATCACACATGACAAAAAAGAGCGATGCCTAGAAAGCGGATAGATAAAGGGAAATAATAAATCAAAAACCATCAAATGTGCTGCATTATACTGATAAATATCCAGATGTCCCGCCATCCTCTCTTAGTGCGAGTTATTGACGCTGAAAAAACAAATGCAATCATCAGGCTTGTTGGCGTTCGCTTTGCTAAACGTTGCCGAATTTTATTGCCAATTGAAGTTGCTTTTGGATTATTTCTCTTCTCAATTCTCCGATCAGAATGTTGATTCCTCAGAATGTAATGAAAAATATACGAGAAACGATTCCATTTCACTATTTCCAACTTATCCTTCTTAAGAAATAAAAGAAGTTTTATTATTTCATACCACATTCCATTATTTTATAATCTTTTTTATATCAAATCAACTAGAGTTGGGCGTGGGCGCAATTGAATTAAAAATAATGGTTCATCCGCATAATCCTATTGTTTCACTCGATAATTCAAAGAAAAAAATGTTCATGCTTTTAATTAAGTCAAAACTGAGCAGAAGAACCTGAAACTGCAGGGCCCGCTCTAGAGGGAGGCATTATTCACTTTTTCCGAGAAATCTGGGTTCCTGGAAGAATGAATTTATTTTTTTTTTGTTTTCAACGAATTTCACAAATGATTTTTTTATCGGAAAGTTTTTAGGCGGCATTTTCAGTGTCTGCCTAAGATGGCAAATTGGGTCTCTGCCTAGGCCGGCAGTTTGGCTAGCGACGGCCCTGCGTAGAGGACACACAAGATATTGAAGCAGAACTGAAAATATTGTTATTACGTATAAATTAAATGTTATTGAATGAAAAATTAATGCATTGAATCGCAAAGCTTTTGAAGTTAGATTCAAGCTGGGACCATATAATATACAGTGATTTCCACAAAATTGATATATCGCAATTAATGAAAAAAAAAAGAAGTTTTCAGAACAGATATGAAATATCTGAGTATTTGTAAACATACTCGTCTGTGAACGGTTCACTTCACAGGGTGATCCGAATGAAAACTTTGTTTTCATTCTTTTTGTACGCCCTTGTATAAAATAAAAACGATCATCTTTGAACTTATCATGAAAACCATACAAAATTTGTGCCATTCAAACAAAGAACAGATATATACCCAATTTGATCGCTGTTTTCAAATTTATATACGAATTTTTTTCATCCCATATACCGACGACTGAGTGATATTTTCCACATGACACGTAAATTGAAATTTTTTAATACGGACCTACAGTTTTAATTTTTTGAGCGGATAGAGCATGGGTATAGTATAATAACAAACATGTGCAAAATTTGCCATAATGAAGAAGATATTGGAGTTCATCATACTTTTAAAAGTTTTTCATGAATCACCCTATACCACTGAAAGCAATATCCTTACAGGCCATTTACATCTCCAATCCTCAGTTTGAGGTCCTTTTGCCTTCTATCTCCACAAGTCACCCTGACAACTCTGTATTCATTATATTATATTAGGTATGTTTATTATTTTTCATAGTGAAAATTGACTTATTTTTTAGGATATGCCGTAACTTCTGGACGTTTCTACTCAAAAGAAACTTTTTACGTTGGAGGAGCACCTCGCTCTGGATATTATGGTCAGGTAAGTAAAATAGTCTTGAACCTAAATTTTATAATATGAAATAAAAAAGGGTTGAATTGAACAGTTGATCTCCGCCTTTTTTCACATATAATTTCCCATTTGAAGTCATTATTATTCTTGTTAGGTATATAGGTGAATGATGGTAATTTAAATAGAAAACTTTTGAGAAATGAAAAGCTGATTATGAGTTTTTGAACAAGATATAAAAAAAACTATTTATATGCTATGGACTCAGTTATTAAATGGAGCAGTATTTTAATGCATGATCCATATTATCAATAACGATCAACGAAATTGGAATAGTATATTCTAAAACAAGTTGCAGAATGGGCTCATATTCCAATACGCATGAGTGTTGGAATTGCCTTCTGCAACTAGTATTAGACGATATTTTCTCTATTTCAGTCAAATTTTGTGAAATATTGTCGAAATTCAATGAAAAATTCAGATAATATCCCATAGTAACTTTTGTAATGTATCTTGGCAGTTGGTGTGTCTGTTAAGAAAATTGACAGATTAGGATTTTGAATTTGAAACGTACCTTTCGAATTTTGGAATAATTTACAATTACGCATTAAATTCGTGAATTATATCTAACGAAGTCGATTTAACACCACCAGAATTAAGAGAAATTGCGAATAATGTTTCAAATCATTTCATTATATCCAAATTATATTATATTGACAATTATTGACGTTTGTTGAAATTCGATTGGAAGGATTGGAAGTCAGTGTAGACAAACACAAAACGAAAAATATAACCGGAAACGATGGGTTCATTACAGCACTGTTTTTAGAGCTGTAATGAACTTATTACGATACTGAAATAGAGAAAATTTATTAATGACCATATACACTTCATTTTCCAGCTCAGTATATTTCTATATAGGTATTTAGTACTAAGCGCAACTTGTAATCACAGAAAATCAACTCCACAGCATTCGTGACCACGGATTTAAATGAGCACACGTTATAAGGATTTTCACAAGATAATACGCTTGAAATTTTTATGGTTCTGATTCTGCTATCCAAATGAAATTTGTCAAGTCTTGTAAAATGTCAATTTTTCAAAATTCACGCAAAATTTCAATATCATCGAATCTATAATCACAGAAATATCGGGTTCTGGTGATGTGATCAACTATAGGAGTTGAACTTTATTGAGTATATTTTCTGAAGAAGCTTTAGTCCGATTAACCTGCAAATCAGCTCAAATGTCAGTACCTTCGACATTTTTATAGGCCGGTGAAAATAAGTTAGTTCATACATTAATGTTTTCTTATTATCAATTCAAAAGGTCAGTCCTATTGATTTCATAAGATGGTTAAAAATTTGAGGAAAGCACCACCCTTGACCGCTTATTATTATTATTATTATTATTATTTGAACTGGGGTCGTTTTGCTTCGGTGAGCCTTCCGGGAACTGCGACCATGCAGATCTTTCGTTCACTACCCTACTCATTCATAGAAACCCAGGGAGGTCGTCAACGACGTTAATAAAATTGACAACCTCCCTAGGGGCCTTGGCCATTACCTCTCTGGTATCCAGGACCGGCTTGCCCATGTGAATGGTTCTTAGGCCAGCCAGCTCTGGACACTTGCATATCAAGTGTTCAGAAGTTTCTACTTCCGATCCACAGAGCCTGCAAATCTCGTCTGCTGACTTACCCATACGATACAAATGATGTTTGTACCGACAGTGCCCCGTCAGCAGTCCCACCATCACCCGAAGCTCCGCTCGTGACAGCTTCAGGAGTTTTCTGGTGTAAGTAGGTGAAATCTTCACGAATTTCTTTGCCTGAGCAAGTCTAGGAGTGTTAGTCCAGTGGATTGTCCTACTGTTCAACTCCCATAGCTGGACCGCAGCTTTGTATTGGTCTTTTCCTATCCCACAGAAAGGCTCAGGTCCAGCAGGTCTAACCTAGATGCACTTTTTGCAAGCTCGTCAGCTCTCTCATTTCCTTCAACACCACAGTGCCCTGGTACCCATAGTAGAGTCACCTTATTTCCTTTGGCCAGTTGCTTTATGGTGTTACGGCACTCCCAAGTCAGCAGAGACCCCTGACAGCACGATTCCAGGGATCTCAGCGTGGCTTGGCTGTCCGTGGTGATGTAGATATGCGCCCCTTTGAGGTTCATTTTGAGACACTCCTGGGCGCATACCTAAACAGCCATTATCTCGGCTTGTAGAATCGAGGGCTCACTCCCCAGGGCTTTAGAGATCCTCAGTCTAGGTCCATATATCCCAATCGGTGCCCCTCTCTGTTTTTGATCCATCTGTAAACCATATGGATGACTTTTTGTCTAGACGATTTATGAAACTTATTGCACTATGACGGTCATTTATAACCGTTTCAAAGGGCGTTTCAAAATCGTAGGTGGTTGGCATAATATCTGATGGTTTTGCGAGGAGGTTTGAATCTAGTTGATTCAGTATCCTCATATGTCCAACCCAGTTCCCAGGAAGGAGCTTTCCAATATGGGAAATCCTTATTGTTTCCAGCAGGCTACATTTCCTTACATGTAGGTGTAAGGGAGGCAAGTCTAGTATGACCTCCAGCGCTGCCGTAGGAGCTGTGCGCATAGCTCCTGTGACACCAATGCACGCCAGCCTTTGCATTTTCTGCAACCTGATGCGTGTGGTGACCTCCTCGGTTTTTGTCCACCATGCTAGAGATGCATAGGTGACAATAGGGCGTACCACCGCTGTGTATAACCACAGTACCATTTTCGGTTTCACTCCCCATGTCTTTCCAAAGAGTCTTTTGCATGCCTACATAGCCGCCGTGGCTCTGGAAAGAGTCTTATCTATATGTTTCCCCCAGTTCAGTTTACTGTCCAGGATAACACCTAGATATTTACACTCACTAGAGAAGTGCAGAGTCTGACCATTTAAGACTAGAGCTCTGAGGTCGAGATTCCTTCTTCTAGTGAACGGGATTATTGATGTTTTCGAGGGGTTGACAGTAAGCCCCTCTTCCCCGCACCAATTTTCAATAGTTTTGAGAGCAAGTTGCATTCGGCTACTTATTGGGCCCACATGCTTGCCTCTAACCGTCACCACTATGTCGTCGGCGTAAGCCTGGACGTTAAATCCGCCTGTTGTAAGCCTCTCCAAGAGGCCATCCATGACCAAGCTCCACAGCAGGGGTGATAGAACCCCTCGCTGAGGGCATCCCCTGCCCGTCAGCACAGTCACTTCGGTTTCTCCCAGATAGGCTGTAACGGTTCGTCCTTTCAACATAGCTGATATCCACTTAACAGTGGAGGGTTCTATCCCTTTCCTTTTGGCTGCATTGCATATGGAGGTATGTAGGGTATTGTCAAAGGCCCCTTCGATATCACCGAACATTGCAAGCAGAATCTCCTTTGCGTTGAGGGTGCCTTCCACCTCTCTAAGAAGATGATGAAGGGCGTCTACAGTAGATCTACCCGCCCTATAAGCAAACTGTTTGCTGTGGAGTTTTACACTGCCTCGTATGTTGTTGTCAATTATTTTCTCCATGGTCTTCAGGAGAAAGGAGGTGAGGCATATGGGTCGATAGGATTTAGGCTCTGGGGAGCCTTCTCGACCCTCTTTGGGTATGAATACTACCCTCGCCTCCCTCCATGATTTCGGGATATAGCCCCTTGTAAAGCTGACCTTGAAGAGCTCAGTTATCGGGGCTATAAGTACTTCAACACCTTTCTGAAAAAATACCATCCATGCCTGCTGATTTGAAGGGCTGAAAGCTCTTTATCGCCCATTCAATTATTTCTGGTGTGAATAGTCTACCAGCTTTCTGAGAATCCCACCTGGTGGGGTTGTATACTTCCCCAGCGGGGGCCCCATCTTCACTGGTAATCTGCCTGGAGCCAGGAAAGTGAGTCTCTAGTAGAGCTCTTAGGCTCTCTTGAGGATCATTCGTAAATTCCCCACATGGCTTCTTTATTTGGCCAATTGGGTTTGAGTGATCCTTAGATAGTACCTTTTGAAGTCTAGCTGCTGGGGCCGTTTTATCTATTCCCTCACAGAAGCTTCTCCAGGACTGCCTTTTGGCTTTCCTGACCTCTTTGTTGTAGTTGGTCAGGGCTAGTCTGTAGGCATTCCAGCTGCCTTCTCGCTTAGCCTTATTGAAGGCTTTTCTAGCAATTTTCTTGAGGTTTTCAAGATGATTGTTCCACCAGGGGACGTCTCTGGAGATCGTTTTCTTCCTGAGTGGACAACTGTTTTCAAATGCCCTCTTCAGACATGATGTGAAGTGAGCAGAGGCGTTCTCCAGATCCTCATTGGAGCTGATGTTGTATTTCAGGCCCTTCAGATCAGAACTCATGTGGGCTATGTAAAGTTCCCAGTCTGTCTTCCTGGGTATTCTGCACTCAACATCAGCTGAAGCAGTTGCTTCAATGTTGAATTCTATTGCCATATGGTCTGACATGGATGGCTCTTCTGAGACCCTCCAGTTCTTGACCATCCCCGCAATAAAAGGTGTCGCCAGTGTAAGGTCAATTACTTCCCTTCTGATCGCATTCATGAAGGTTGGACTATTACCCACATTTACTATCTCTATGTTAGTAGAAAATAGAAAGTCAAGTAAACCTCACCTCTATGATTTATATCTGTGCTGCCCCATACTTTGTGGTGTGCGTTCGCATCGCAGCCCAGAATCAGTTGTTTTTTCTCTATGCGGCACCATTCGATGAGGCGTTGTACTTCCTCCGGTGGTGGGCTGATGGCGTCTCCTGGAAAATATCCTGAGGCGATAACAAGCTGCCTCTTGATGTTCTCAGTTCGCACCTCAACCAATGCCGCAGCAAGATCCCTTGTCAGGAACTCTGTAAGTGGAAGACAGGTTAGTCCCCTTCTGAGTATTATTAGGGCTCTTGGACTTACTGCCTTATCGCAGTATATCGTCTGATATACTTTGTTTGGTAGGCCTCTTACTTGACCTCCATTGATCCAGGGCTCTTGTATCAGCCCTATGTCAACATGCCTTCTAGATGTTCTCCAGCATAAGGCACTAGAGGCTGCCTTCGAGTGCTGGAGGTTTATCTGAAGGCATGTCAGACATCTACTCCTTATGAGGTAGGATGTCCGCTAGGCTTTTCGGAAGGGACCGCCGGTTTTTCTCCGTCGGACCCCCCCTTATCACGCCCTTGCGGATCAGCCCTCCCCCCAGAGCTGGTGGTCAGTTTTATGGCCTCTTCATTTCCTGGAGGCTTCACCACCTTCTTCTTTACCTCCCCTTTGGGCCTTTTCGACGCCGGACCAGAGGTTGGGGCCTGAGATGCTCCTCTCCTCTCGGCCATTGTCTTTGGTCCCTTTAGGCGGAGATTTGTTTGGCCGAAAAAGTAATTTATCTGCCAATTCTTTGCTCTAAGTTTCTCGACCGATGTTCTATCAGCCGAGATGACAAACTCAAGCATGGGTCCTGATGGTCCCCTTCGAAGGACTCCCCAGCTGGAGGTTTTGAGCCCTGCATTCTGATTCTCTACCGCCTTGAGAATTTTCTCATTGGAGAGATCATGGCTGTCGGGGAGATATCCGACCAGGATCTCCGGGTGAGGCAGTTCTGCCTCTTCGGCTATCCTTAGGTCAGCTCCCTCCCAAGGTTTGAGTTTTGGCTGTATGCTCTTCAGCCACTCTACAGTGGCTTTGACAGAGCATGTCAGCCCAAGCCAGCCTGGCCTCATATGCAGTTGGTGGAACGTGGGCGTTATGGCGTCCTCGTTCCCCAATGCAATAATCTCTTCCATTAGCGATTTTTTGATGGCCATTAGTTGGTCCATTTCCAAAATCACCTCTGGAAATTTTTTGTGCATTATCCCCACCTTCAGACCAGCGGTAGCCTGGCTGTAGGTGGGCACACCTGATGCGGGACCCTTGGGAGTTCCTAAGGGCTGAGCCCCGGAAGCTCCCGAGGATTGAACTTTGGAGGCACCCGAGGCCTGAGCCCCGGCACCTCCTGAGGACCGTGCGACTTTTGAAGCCTCGCATTTGGCACTCTTTGGCTCCTTGCCTTTAGGCGTGCTGTCCTCCGACCTATTTCTCTTGGTCCCTCGGCCTGTTTTCTGCTTTGGACCAATTGGTTTGGAGGCTTCTTTCTTGGCATCGTCAGGAGCCATCCCTTTCTTTAGAAGGAACTTCATCCTCCTTCTGGCGGCCCCGGAGAGTCTATGTCTCCTGACCGTCAGCTTTTCGAGGCCAGCTACGACCTCTTCATCGCTGCTCTTCAGCAGCATTTCCTCCGCCATGGACTTGCGCCAGGACTTGCGCCCTGTTCCTCAGGCTGAGCGAGGCTTTGCACTTCCTCGATTAGCACATTAGGGCTAGTGCTAGACCCTTCTTTGGTTTTTTCTGTCTGGTCCATATGAAGTCCCACGTGCAGCTAGGGAATTTCAGTCACCAGAGGCAGAGCCCCGCATGCCCCTGGAAGGCCAATTAAACCAGAGGTCGCCTGGTATCTGGAGTTCGCATATTCAGGACTAGATCCTCCCACTAGCCACGCAGACTTCGGCATACGCTGTTCCACCTTGTCTTGGGGAAAGTTTTTATTGTGTCTTTCATACACTCGGTTCAGGCGGTTAAGCCAAATCCCCCGGCATGTGTCCTCTGCTCGCGAGACATGACCACAGACATCAGATTCCACATGTCGGTATATCAGGCATGAAGTGCTGATCCCTTGCATACCTGGCATCGTAAGCCCCGTGCAATACCCCAAGCCACGACACTACAGCAGGGTATGGGGAGTCGCACCGCATTGGTCAGTGTCGGTCGATCACTGTCCAACTCTCGCCCCGAGGAGGCTGCGGTGAACCATGCCAGCACAGACCTTGGCATGACTGGGGTCGACTAATCCCCCGAGAGCACCCTTGACCGCTTATTTATTTATGCGCTTATTGCGCCCTTGGAGACCAAAGAAGTGTATAACTGAATATGAAATATGGAGTACTATCAGACTATAAGGCCAGTTGCACCATTTGCCTGAACATTGATTAAAAATTTAAACGTTGATTACTCTATGATTTCTCAAGAGAAATCAGAAATTAATCAATGTTTAAATTTTAATCAATGTTTAGGCAAATGGTACAACTGGCCCTTACTATTTCAATGGTTTCACCAATTATGATATTAGAACTGATTCGGATTCATACTCCTAGGATTAATGACAACATTGTTAAGCTCCTAATATATTTAAGGTGTTGGTATCTAGTTCTGGAGGGAAATTGAACATCAAAGAAACAAAGAAAGGGACTCAATTTGGCGAATACTTTGGAGCTGCATTGGCAGCAGGAGATATCAACCGAGATGGTTTTGATGATCTTTTTGTTGGTTCTCCATTCTATCGTGGTTCTGCGTTCAACGAAGGAAGAATGTATTTATATTTAGGTAGCCCAAAAGTGAGTATTAAATTATGATTTCTGAGTTCTGCCAGGAGAGAATATTAAAACGAGTTAGTTTTTAGACTCTAATCTTCTGTTGATACGTAAAATTTTGAATATTTATGCATTATCATTTCCATGAGCTTTGTAATAAAAACATTCGTCAAATTTTGCAGGGTAAACTTGAAGAACCTGTGAATGATAAATTCATAGATGGAAAATATGCCAACGGGCAATTTGGATCTGCAATTACCTTCCTAGGAGATATTAATAGGGATGAAAATAGATGTAAGTGTAGTACAATGCAGATAACTAATGCTTTATTATATCCAATGACAAACTATTGGAATTCAAATCAAGAGCAATAAATAACTCAACCTCTAAATTTGTGTACGTTTTGTAATATGTATATACATAAAATTCAGTTCAAAACTCGAACATTGAAATCTAAACGATGTTTCTATATTTTTTATGTTAATATCAATATACAGTTTTTTCTATACGTGCCGATATATTTTACAATAGAAGAGGAAACAATAAACCATTGCATTATTTTCTTCCGTTTGTTAGTTTCTTCTTTGACTTATGATTTCGCTTAAGAAAATTATTCTACTTTTCATGTTTCTAATGACACCATCTATATGAAATTGTTAATATATCTACATTACACGCAAAATTTTAACTCAGTTTTTTGGCATTGCAATATTACCTTTTTATTTTTGTTTCGATATTCTTCTACAATTTTCTACGGTTCTGCTAATGAGTAAGTTTTTTCGGAATTTTTGAAGAAAATTCTCTGGTTTCTGTGAAGTAATAAATATCACAAATTTAATTATGATCGAATAACAAAATTTTGAACAACCATTTTTACAATCCATCGAAAAACACGAGCTTGCAATTCGAAATCCGAACCTCTCCTGAAAAATTCGAGTTTGTAGGAGTTTTTGTTCGAGAATTATCGTGTTAACGAACAGTCAGATATAATCGAATTTGAGGACGGATTATTCATCACGAGTCGAACCTTATCATTTGAGACTACATCCGAGACTACATCGAGCTGAAAATTCTACAAAGGGTGTTTTTTTCGAGGTATATAACTTTAAGTTGGCATTACTGTTCAAGATGGCGACCGATTTAACAGCTGTCAAGTGATTTATTCTCAGTTTGGTTTGGCAAACGTACGGAATACGTATCGCGCACTACGTCCATTTTATCGTCGATAAAATTGTCCATCAGAGCAGTTAATTCGATTAACCATGGAACGTTTTCGCACCACGTTTACTCTTATTGATAACTCGCATCCCCAGAGACGCCGTATAGAAGAAGCTATTGCTGCTGTAGAGCGTAGCATTGAGGAAGACCCGAATGAGTCTATCCGCCATCGAGCACAGGAATTGGATCTGTGTCCATCCACTTTATGGAAGATTTTGCGGAAGGATCTTGGTTTGCGTGCTTACAAAATCCAACTCGTGCAAGAATTGAAGCCAAACGATCATCAAGTAAGGCGTAGATTCGTCGAATAGGCCCAAAATGAGATTGCTGTTGTTCCCGATTTTCATAAGCGAATTTTGTTTAGCGATAAAGCGCACTTCTGGTTGAATGGCTACGTCAACAAACAAAACTGCCGCATTTGGAGTAAAGCTTACCCTCAAGTGTATGTCGAAACACCGTTACAACCAGAAAAACTGATTGTTTGGTGCGCTTTATGGGCTGTTGGAATCATTGGTCTGTACTTCTTCAAAAACGATGATGGCCAGAACGTTACAGTCAATGGTGATCGGTATAGAGCCATGATTACTAACTTTTTCATTCCTGAATTGAACAACCATGATGTCCAGGAGCTGTGGTTCCAACAAGACGGCGCAACATGTCACACAGCTCGTGCCACAATCGATTTATTGAAACTCATTTTTGGTGACCGCCTAATTTCACGTTTTGGACCTGTGAATTGGCCTCCAAGATCTTGTGATTTAACACCGCTAGACTACTTTCTGTGGGGCTATGTAAAGTCATTGGTCTATGCGGATAAGCCACAAACCCTTGACCATTTGGAAGACAACATTCGTCGTGTTATTGCCGATATACGGCCACAAATGTTGGAAAAAGTCATCGAAAATTGGACGTCCAGATTGGACTACATCCGAGCCAGCTGTGGCGGTCATATGGCCAGAAATAATATTTGAAATGTAATGCCACAAGATTATCTTGCGAATAAATAAAATTCATGTCAATCGAATCATCCATCGTTGTTTTATTTCAATTTAAAGTTCTAAGCTCTAAAAAAACAGCCTTTATTACAGTGATTTATTCACAGAACGACCGCTCAAAAATTGAATATTTTTCATATGATTCTATATATGTCTATTTTTCAGATGTTGCTGTGTCTGCACCTTATGCTGAAGAGGGTTCAGGAATAGTATACATATATAAGGGTTCAGGGCGATCTTCTGGTTTTTCTTTGAAACCCGTCCAGGTTATTAAAGGGAAGTCTTTCCTTCCAGAAATAAGGGGATTCGGTTTGGCCATATCAAAACCTGCTGACATAGACGGTAACGGGTATAAAGGTGAGTTTTGAAATCATATTTCTCATAATTTTATTATAATTTTTCATGGATTATGTATTCCATATCTGTTTTATACATTAAACTATATGTTCGTGTATAGTAAATGTTAACTTATGCTGCTCACGATCGTCTTCAAAATAAGGTATCGATGGTTGAGTAATTCAGTCTTGATTGATAAATTTAAGGTGACATTAACCACACTCTTATCTATGGAATCATAATTGGTATTAAAAATTGAGTAGTGCTGTTCATTGACGGTCATCGAAAGAGTCGAGCTTTGGACGCTTGTATCTGGTGGAAGATATATTGTAGTCGAGAGATTCTCGGACTTATCGATAGGGGTGATTTTCGCTCCAAGAGTTTTGAAAGTGATTCCATCAAGAAATTTCTTCAACTATAGCAGCTTCCCCTCACGATGGATATGGGCATTGCGAAAAAATCAATGCGCCTTGAAGGAGGTCCTGAGAAATTTATTTTGAATGATCTCTGACTTGTTGAGCTTCGTTGCGAAGTGTATGAAAGTCCAGCATGTTGAAGCGTTAGTTACTGTGGGACGGGCAATAGTTTTATACAAGGATTAACCTGTTCTGAACGGAAATGTTATTGCGACAACAGATCAGCCAAGACATTTTGAAAAGCACCATTTTACCCTTTCGGACAGCATAGACCAGGTGCTGGTTGAATGTAAGTTTCTTGAAATATGACTTCTAAATATTCTACTAAAGATTCTCCGGGGCTATTACGTCCTTGCATATGGGTCTGGTCGAACTTATGTAGACATATTTGCAGATTAGACTGCTATCATGGCCAGGGGAGAAGCCCCTGATTGGAAAATACGAAGGTGAAACAAATCTTGATGACAAGAGAAGAACAGTGCTCTTCTCTGGGTTCAATTTGATTGGAAATTAGCTGCACCATTGTACTAGATGGCTGCAACTTGGTTCTTGCTAATCAGGGAGCTTTTGTTCTAGCCATGATAGCAGTATAAGCTGCGAATATGGCTAGAGAAGTTCGGACAGACTAAGTAGGTTGGTCGTGTATGCTGAATGTAGAAAATGAGACAGCACAGTACTTTGGGAGTCTTCACAATAAATAAGGTTCGATTCTGTAGAAAATAGAGAATGACTTCACATATCAGACGAGGCACTTTACTAAATTAAGTTCGAAAACGAGTATTTCGTGCAATAAGGTGTCGAAAGCCTTAGACACATTGAACAAGTTGCAGCAGTTACCTGCTTCCGTTCAAAATCGGTTGGTACATATTCAATGACTCGGAGAAGCTAATATGTGGTGGAGTTCTTGGGCTAAATTCCAAACTGTTTGTCTGGTAGATTGTTGTTGAGCCTGATGATATCGGCTAAATGGGAGTGGAGATGATCCTTTCTGCTACTGTCCCAATTGACCTGAAGGAATATTTATATGAATTCAGGTGCAAAACAGCTGATAACAAAACCAATAAAAGTATTATAAAATTTGGTAAATAAGAAAACATTTTTTTACCGTTTTGCAAGTTTCTAGAATCAATCGAACGTTTTGAATATTTCGAAAATTTTGATTGTACAGGGTGGGCAAATTTCGATGTTTTAGCACTACAACTTTTAAACCAGAGGAGATAGACAAAATCTGATAGCCTATTCTCGGTCTCTTTTTCTGAGAAACTAACAAGGGTAGTATTCATTTTTGGCCACCTTCTTTTGTTTTCGAGTTATAAGCGAAAATTAGAAAAATGGCGATATCGAACAACATTTATGTCTCCGCTAATATTGATCATAGAACTCTGAAATTAAAACATTATACAGGCACTTTTTTACGTAGAATCCAGTGACGTGCTCGTATTTTCAGAAGGGTTTTTAATTACGAAGTTATGACCCAAAAATATGTTTTTTCAAATGGGAACACTAAATTTCTGTGTCATTTTTTGAAAGCTTAATTTTTCCTGATTTCAAAAATATAAAACATAGTATCGGTTCTCTTACTATTATCCTGCATTGGGTCTTGGGTCTTTTGCTTGGAGATTTTCATGTTCAGTTGCTCCGCCCTTCTATAGAAAACTTGTAATAGTCATCTTCAGATTCTGCGATAACTACTGCGTCATCGACATATGCTTATTTTGTGTCTTCCTATACGATATCCTAGTCCAGTTCTCTTTACGGCCTTAATCAATTCACCCCTGAATATCAGAGGCCAGAGGGTTTGTATGTTTCATTCTGAAGGAACATATTTAACGGATCATGTAGAGTGTAAGCCAGTTTCGAACATCCAGAATAGAAATAAATTACACACTCATAGGGAGATCTGAGGAGGTTTATTACTGAATCACTAACTTGAACATTAACACGAGATACATTATCGATATTTCATGAATGATTTCATTTTTTTGTGCTTCCTCTTACAATAGGACCAGTTCCTGTTCATTCCTGTACATTTGGTCCTCTTCTGCGATTTCCCTCAGATACTGATCTCGTGTTCTCGTACCACCTTTTTGGTGGTCCGCCTAACGGTCTGTCTGTGTTCGGTCTCTGAGTTTTAGCATATTTTGCCTATCTGTCTTTTGGCATTCTTTCTACGTAGTCCCTTCAGAATCTTTTTCGTTTTCTGACCCATCTCACCACATCCTGTACGCCCAATTCTTCTATTATGTCATGACTCCTTATTCGGTCTCTGATGGTTCGCAATATTTACATGTCTGTGGTTCTCATTATTATTTTTGTTGTTGATTTCTCGGCTCTGGTTTCTGATGAATATCACTCCCAGGTAATTGAATCTTGATACCTGCTGCATTTTTTCGCTATCGACTGCCAATTTGCATCTAATAGGATTTTCAGAGATGAACATTGATTGTATATTGTTGATTGAAATGCTCATATTAAATTTTTCGGCAAAAGTTTTCACCATATATAGATAACGTTGAAAGTCATCTTCAATCTTCATTTTCTGCTACGGCAAAACCATCGTCTGCATAAAACAATACCTTAAGGGAACGGTGGCCTATTCTGTATCTAGCGTTGACTTTGTTGACATCCTCCGATAATTTGGTCCAGTATGAAGTAGAATGATTTCTACTAGATTCTATCACTTTACGAATACATATCTCTGTTTACAATGGAATTTTTCAAATATAGTATAGTAATCAATAGTATCTTGATGATATAAAAAATCAATTAAATATTCCTTGTGAATGAAATGCTTTCTTTGAGCCCTTTACAGCTAGTTTCTGAACTGAAGATTCGTTGGACAAGAAGGTGATCTCTTCAATTTTATTTTCTTCAAAACCCTTCGTTTTTGGTGATACAGTATGGGTTTGGGATTACTAGCCTTCTACAAGTTTCATTACCAGTGAAGCAACATTGACTCTAATATTCGATGTGTATCTCAGTTTAATGATTATTTTTGTTCAGAGATGATTCTTCAATTTTTTTGTTCACAGATATTGCCATTGGTGCTTACCAGTCAGGTCATGTTGTTATCTTGAGGAGCCGACCATTAGTTGTACTGGTTACTAACTTTTCTCAAGTACCTGAGACAATATCCAACGATATGATCGAATCCTCCAAACCAATTCCATTTGTGATATGCCATGAATATATTTCCCATGGAGGAATGGATACTATAGGTGAGTATAGAGTGCATCAACCTAAATTTGATTGAATGAAAAAAAAAAAATTATGGACAGAATGTAATCTGATGATTTTTTCAAGGAAATTATGAACATTAAGAGTAGTATTCAAGTAGGAGAAATTCAATTACAGGAGTATATAATATCTTATATCTCCTCGCACATGTTATTACAAAAAATACTGACGAATGAACTTCATTAAGTCAAAAATAACTCAGCCGATGGGTTTGCCACTAAGAACGAGGAAGCATATATGTTTTCTCGTTCTTAGCTCTTAAAAAAATCTGCCCTCCACAGTTAGATATTTTCGATCTTGTAATACTCCCGAATTGATTAAATTTTCGCCTACACACAGCAAGCTGTATATTAACTTTTAAAATTCTTATCCGATTTTAAATGAATGGTGGCGTCTTCTGTTTTGCCGTATATTGTCTTTCCGTAGAATTTCTAGCTTTATACAGTACGCGTTGCGCACTCAAAAATGTTGCAAGGATCTCAATATCTCACATTTTAGTAGTAAAGTTGTATAGACATGAATAGGAATATCGGTCCTTTGAATATATTAGGTGTACAACTTTGCTTCCGCCGTTTTGCAATAAGATGGCTGTAGCGGTAACTGTTAGTAGGAATAAATAGATCGTAGATATCATACAATGAGCTTAGGTATTTGTAAACATAACGCCATCGAAATATTAGTCGATTTGTGTCTGCATCATAAAGTTATCCTCGATTAAACATCTCAGCTTACGAGCCAAATTCTCGTCATTTGCGGAAGTTTTTAATTTTTAACTTGCCGAGAGTGGTTTCAACGCTTCAAGAACGGTTTTTTTTTTTATTTCGAAGACCAGCATGGCGGTGGAAGAGAGAAGGTTTTCAAAGATGCAGAATTGGAGGCATTACTTGCAAGGCAAAGACGGAAGGGATTTCTGCATCGCATTGTGACTGGAGACGAAAAATGGGTTGAGGTGCTACCTCAACCGCCTTATTCTCCAGAAGTTGCTTCCTCGAAACAAGTGATAACTTGTTTCGATCGATTGCACATGGCCTGGCTGACAACGCAGGGTTTGTAAGCTGCACAAGAGATGGGAAAAAGGAGTGGCCAGCGATGGACAATATTTTGAATCATGAATGTATAACCAGTTTTTTACAATAAAGCCTCGAATTTCGGAAAAAAAAACAGTGGAAGCAAAGTTGTACGCCTAAGTACATAATAGTGATAGATAATAGTGTAACAAGATTGAAAATGACGTACCTGCTATGGAGTCATAGACAATCAAATTATTCTTCATTGTTCTTCCTAAAACATACCATTTTTGAGATTCACCGTTGAATGTGTGACCAAAATAAGATGAATATACGCGGGTTATTACTTATCAGTCTTAGGGCTGGATTTTTACCATGCGAATAAATCAATTATTTCCTCGACGGGGTTTTATTCATATAGATAAATGTATGCTGTAGCAATAAATTTATTTACTCGCATGTGAAAAAACCGGCCCTTAGTATCATGTCCAATGTTCAAGGAGAAATTTTCTCCTGAATTCTAGTTCCAGAATAAACAACGTTCATTTTACTTAATTCCACAGATATATCAAGAAAAATTGAAGTGGATGAGAATATTGGTAGAGCATATTTAGATAGAGGAACAAAAACTAAATTATTAAAATTGACGAGGGGAAAACCAGAGTGTGAAGCTTTAACAATAAAACTTCGAGTGAGTATTTTTTACTGTCTAATCTGCACCATCACCGTTTCGTACAATTTTCATTTCACCTTATACAGTTATTTTCTTCATTTCTCTCGGAGAGTACATATCTTCAATTTTTTCATCTCTCGGTAGAAGACCCCGATTACCCAATATTAATTTTTTTCCTTCAGCAGAGTTAACATCTATTAGGGCGGCAAATTGAGTCCCTGCGTAGGGCGGCAGTTTATTGGCTTGAGACTGCTCTGATAGATACTCTGTGTCCATCATATTACAAATAATACGGCGACTCTTTTCGTAAAGAAAGATTGAAAATTCTGTTAATTAATTAAAATATAATGCTAGAGACTATTTCTCCGAACTGATAGTTCGGAAAAATGCAAGTGAAAATGTTCCTTTCAATCGAATTAAATGATCGTGTACGATGAAGGAGTATCGAAAGTTAGAAGGATGACCTTGAGTTTATATTGGGATGTACCAATGAATAGTGAAATCTCTGAATAGGAAGACTCATTGTCGATATCGAAAGAAGTTGAATATCGTTCACTTCGGGATTGTCATAATAGAGTAGGTCTTTTCAAGGTTACCTACCTTTTGTTATTGAAAATTTTATATAGAATATAAGGCTGTTGGTTTTGAACTATTGATTATTTCAATATTGATAACTCTTAAAATATAAACGCTTGTGCTTGTTTTCGGTTCCTACATATTTAAAAACCTGTAAATTTCTGGAGGGGATATGAACAATGATCCGTCTCTGTTCAATCTAAATTTCAATTCTTTTCAGATGACTAATTTTATAGAATTGAAGATCCGAACTGATTCACCACCTCACTGATCATTCAAGAAGTTGAATCCATTAGTAAATTCGAAAAAGCATACCTTGGCATTTTCGTTGAGACATGCTTATTCCATTCTGAATTGAAATTATTGAACAATCAACCTTTCACTTTATTTTATTGATAATTGTATTTGATACATGATGTTTTTTTTCAGTCCCCACTTCATAATAAATATGATTCATTGACTTTGGCAGCAAATATCTCTTTCATAGAAGTCAGACCAAAACCAAGCAAATTATTGGTTAGCAATTCCTCACTGGAAACTCAAGACAATTTTTGTTTGAGATGTGGTGTTTATGATAAGTTCAGATCCAATTCCACAGTAAAAAGATCAATTCCCTTCGTTCTTGGTTGTGGAAATGACAATGTTTGTCAATCCAAATTGAGTTTCAATGCTTCTTTCATCATATCAGGAAAAAGGTGAGCTATTGATTGAATTTTTGTTTGCGTATTTTGAGAACATTATTTTGTCACAATGTACGAAATTTTCGAATTTTGGAAGGTGCGCCCCTTATCAAGAAATTGTGGTGTTTCATACTTAGATCACTGATGGAATCATCAGTTTGGCATACAGTGATCTCTGCCTAATACATCTTCCACCTCCATAGTGGAGCATGGCGACTTCATGCGGTGAGGTTATATACCCAGCGGTGTCAATTTAAATAGTGATGCGCAGACCATGACGCCATCTCTCGCGATTGTAGAGATTCACTACACACTTCCCTGCCAATACCAACGACGCCAAAGAGTGAGAGGTACGGAGTTATATTCGGGGAGGGAGAGAGAGCACAAGTGAGTTGTGAAGGCAGTAAAGCAAGGTTTACCGTGTCATCGGTGCTGTCGGTACGGAGATTTTATAATTTTCAGTGTTTGATGATGAATTTGAAATAAGTTCGAAACATCACGGTTAGGTACCAATGTAATCCGCAAATTTTCAATATCCAATTTTTGGTGGTAAAAACAGGAAAATTATTAATCCCTTCAAGTAGGCAATTATTATTTTTATAAGCCTTTTCGCTCATAAAGATTATGTATTATGTTAACGTATCATGTCATTTCAATAGAAGTAAATAAATTGGGCAGGTGACAGCAAAATATATATTCAAAATTCGTGTAAAAAACAATTTGAAAGAGCGCGCCAAAGCTAGTGACTTGTGTAGTATTTTGAAATAATTAAAATTTATTCATTCAATTTTGATATAAAAGGAATTTTTTTGTGGTTCCTAAACAAGGAGTGAAATGGTCTTTGTACTTTCTTTGAAACATTTGGAAAATATTTTTATGCCTTAATAGAAGTACCTATGTGAAAAAAGTATGATTTCAATTTACGTTTTGGATCATTCTTGTTAACACACTGTAAGTCACATATCTCAATGTCTCTAAATCATTTTAGAAACAATACATTCATACGAGGTTCTACCAATGAAATAGACTTGGTGATCGACGTGAGGAACGATGGAGAAAATGCTTACAACCTCTTGGTGCAGGTCGATCTACCTGAAGAACTCAGCTTCAAGATAAAACCAACCTTATGTGATCAAAATAAAAATAGAATGACATGTCAACTTGCGAATCCTCTTGAAAAAGGCATGAATGTAAGTATTGCATCATTATTTCATTAACAATATTTAAGAAAAATGAGGGTAAGAGCTGAAAATATTTAAAAGCTCGATGCACTCGGGAGACACCTGAACGAACATAAACTAGGTAAATTTTTTAAGTTAAACCAGTAAAGTTTCGAGTAAAAATTGATGGTTTTGAATCGGAAGTCTAAAACCACTTTCATTTACTTTGCCCTTGTGAGCTGGGACGGGGTCAACTTTGGAATCTGTGTTTTTGTATTGCAGATTCGTATTAAAAGAAAAAAACAAAAGTTTTGTAAGAAAAATTTTTCACGATTCGTCACAGATGGCCCAATAATCAATTTTAAATTTTCTGTCTGAACAAATTTAACGTATCGTTTCCATTAATCATTCACTATTCATTTTCAATGCATTTACTGCCATTGATCATTTGAAAATGGCGAAATTATATTTGTTTTTGATGTTTTTGCTTCAAAATACCCATTCATTAAAATGGGAAAACATTTAGGGGGTGATTCCTTGTCTTAAAATAGGGTGGATCTTTCATATGAAGTTTTTTTGAGCCTCTCCCTGCTTAGTTAGGCGCCTGGAAAGTGGTTTTTACTTTTCTTCTTAAAAACCAAAAAAATCACAAAAATAAAATTGAGCTGTCATTATAGATACGCCGGCGAAAATGTATTCAAAAAAATTTTTGATGGTGTTCCTCTATGATTCCAAGGGGTAGAAAAAGCCACCTCTCAAAATTGTCACGCAATAACTATTTTTATATTCATATTTTACAATAAGAAAATTAATTTTGGATAGACTGATCCATTCTCAACAAATAAGGTTTTTGAGAAAAAAAAATTATCAACAGATAATACGCTAGAGTTATAGAGGCTGGACCTGAAATTATTTTCGACTTGAAATTTATCAAATAGGCGGATGTCAAGACGATATTATCAAGAACTGGTACAAATATAAAACAAATGTGAAAAAAAAATAAAAACTCTTCACAAAATAAAAACTTTTTTCAGGAGCCATCTTAAGGGGGCTGTAACTAAGCAAGGGGGGGCTGAAAAAAAGTTTCATGTTTATATGAAAACCCCCTCCTTTTTTTCATAAGAAATCGCCCCCTAAATTTTTTCGCAACTATTCCTATGCTCCCTGTATAAATTGAAAAAAAAGGAAAAATCGAAATGAATCTTAATTATTTGGAATCTAGTAGAAAATGGAAATTTTACGACTAAAATTCAATGTTAATTGAATTATTCATTAATTTTTATTAATTAATTATTAACGGAAACATTAATGGCGTTCCGGCAGAAAATTCAAATTTAATTACAGTCATCTGTGATTAATAATTGTGAAAAATAGTTCGTACAAATTTTTTGTATGGGTATTTCTTTCCCAATATTCTTTTTGAATTGTCTATCGTTCTGATGATATGATTACCTTTTTCTTTAATTTGAATTTGAAATGAAATCAGTACCCAAAATGTGAACTCTCACCTCAACGTGGTCACATAAATATTGAGTAATTTTCTTTTTTATTGTCTTTTTGAATTTTTTATGGTTCTTTACTCTCAAACAGAAAGTACTCGAGAAATGGAATTTTCAGGATAGGTTCAAGTTCCGAATATCTGGATTAAGTTCCTTGAAAGAATTCCCGTCAGATCCATATGGAATTTTCTGAAAAATACCCAACCGTTTGAAAATTAGTTGTGAAACAAATATTTATACAAAATATCACAAGGTTTGAATAAATGTTAACTGAAAACTAATTTTTTTGTGAGATTTCGATATCTCAGATTTCATTAATCATTTCCCATTTATTAATTATATTCACTTTTGAAATATCACCCGGAAGTGATTAAAATCTCTTGAAATGAGTTTTATGACCTGAATTTATGGTTTCCGTTTTTCGTATTAAAAATACTTAATTGATGAAATGTAATTGTAATTGAATCGAAAATATATCTGAGAATTGATTATTTTGTTATAGAAAACTTTATATCCCCTTCTGAAACTCGATATGGACTACATCAACAAAAAAAATCTTGAAGATTTTCTAAATATAAATATAACTTTACTGACAGTTAGCCAGACAAAGAATCCAGTCACACAGATGGTAAAACTAAATTTGGCAACAGAAGCTGATATATTGATTTCTGGGTAAGACAATTATTTTTACATTGAGGTCGAACATATTAATCAGAAGCTTTTTTTCACAGCAATTCTGGCGAACAGAGTTATACCTATGGAAATGCATCAAACTCTATGGTGGAATTCATGCAGATCTATACAGTAAGTGAGCTCCATCGTAGTTCTGGGTTCTCAACCTATGACAGAGGACTCTCGTTAAGTCGAACCTAGTTAACTCGAAATCCTCGATAACTCGAATTATTTTCAATTTCCTTGGAAAAACCTGTCTAAGGCGAAAAAATTTTCATGTATAACTCGAAACGATTTTACGGATATATTTTATCATTTTTATCTCTGTAAGTCGAAGATGAACTAAATTTACCTCTATAACTCGAAGTCAGTAGTTAATTCCGAACCCCGCCGTACAAGTCGGAACGTGTCGTTGAATCGAGCGTATTCAATGAAGCAACAATTGCATTGAGGTTTTATAGAATTTTGTTTTATTTGTTGCATAGTTATGTTAAGGTTGTTGGAAATACATTTCTTGTTTAATGTTTTTTATCCCCACTTTCCTCAGCGTCTGAGAGACCACTCGGTAGATTGGATTTTTACGAAAAATTTATTTAGAGTTTTCACTCTCAATTTCTGAAATAAGCTTGAGAAATTTAAATAAAATGCTCCTGCGCAATAATTGCAATAATTTGTCAGGATGAAAAAAAAGTTACCAAAAAAGAAACGAACAATAACACTATCAATTAATTAACTCTTTCGACGTTTTAGAGTCTAAATCAGAATCCTTCATCAGATCAACTCTTAAAATATTCAGAATTTGTCAATTGACTTTTGTCAACAAAAAGAACGTTAATCTTTTTCATTGTGAAATTTTCTATTGTCAATTCATTTTTCAGTAATCATCGAATATGTACGATCTACTCCTATTATGAGGAATAAATATCACTATTCTCTACCTCTACCACCCGAATTACCATTTAGTTTACCTCTAGGCGTACCTCTATATCTCATTACCTCTTTAAGTCGAATTTAATCAAGAATGATCTGTATAACTCGAACTACGCATATGTCGAACTATTCGTAACTCGACGAAAAATCTTGGTCCGGTGGTGTTTCGAGTTAACGAGAGTCCACTGTACTTTCAACCTTCCCTCGGTCGCAATCAAGTCCTTTGCTAATTTGAATGTTTCAAGTTTTTCAAAAAATAAAAACCACAGACTTGTATAAAATTTCATTTGAAATATATTCAGTATAATATCACAAAAGCATAGACACTATTCGATTTTACCTACACCGTGTCACGACACGTAGGTTGGGAAACATCACGAGAGCGTAGCTCGAGTGGTGTTACGCAAACTCCGTCGAGTGAAGAGGTTCGTATAATCGAATACATCGTCTATGCTCGAGTTGGTATTTGTTACGAATATATAACGAATAATTTCACTAACCGTAACCAAAGCGCTGCATTTTGATGATTCAATGACATTTCACTGAGCTTGACTTTTATTTTTCTGGCGAACGCCCAAGAATGTTACTATGGAAAAGATCCCAATATGGCAGGAGGCGAAACACCAAAACGATTATACCACGTCGGCGTCGCCAAGGGTATATTCACTTATCAATCCAAACCTTATTCAATTTATATACATTCCTAATTCCTACATTCTCGAAACATAAGGGATATCCAATCAAAAACATTGATAGCCTTCATCATTTCTTTGTTTCTTCATAATAGTTTCATATCAGCAATGCAACATGGTTTCATGCGGGGCAGGTCTACGGTCACAAATTTGGCAACATTGACGCAGTTTATCGCGGAGACTCTGGATGATGGAGGTCAGGTCGACGTTATTTATACAGACTTATTACGAGCCTTCGACTCACCGTATGTTGCTGAATAAACTTTCTTTTTTTGGCCTCAGTCCAGCATTTGTCGACCTGATGAGATCTTACTTGGAGGGAAGAATGAATCATGTGTTTTATAATGGCTTCAAGTCTTTCGAATTTTGTCTGTCATCTGGTGTGCCGCAAGGATCTTATCTTGGACCATTGTTATTCATAATTTTTATCAACGATCTTCTGGCTCTTCTCAGTTGCTTAGCCTTGGCCTATGCAGATGACTTCAAACTTTACCTGAGGATACGCGGAATTGCTGATTTAGAGCTGCTCCAGTCCAGCTTGCAGTTAGTTAATGTTTGGTGCTCGCGCAATGGACTCATTTTGAATATACAAAAGTGTTTTAAGGTGACTTTCACGAGAAGCTTACGTCCTCTCACCTTCAATTATTCTATTGGTAATTGTCTTATCGCTAGTGGAGATCGGTTTTGCGATTTGGGGGTGTTATTTGATTCGACGTTCAGCTTTGTTCCTCACATCGAGGAGCTTTGTTCTTCGGCTAGTCGATCTTTAGGCTTTGTGTTCCGGTGTTCCAGGGAGTTTCCTGATGTTTCAGTCCTCAGAATTCTCTATTTTTCTCTTGTCATCAGCAAATTGTCAAAAGAAAAACACCATTTCATTAGTATATACGCACCGGATATAACAAGATCACGAGAAGAACGAGAACAATTTTTTGACCAACTACAAGACACACTCAGAATGTTGCCTAACAATGACAAGATCTTCATAATGGGTGATTTCAATTCCCGAATTGGTAACCAGGTAATACCGGGGGTAATGCAGAGATATAATGAGGAAATATCAAATGAAAATGGAAATATGCTGCTTGACATCTGCGCGCACAATGAGCTTAGAATTAACAACACATTCTTCGATCATAAGGAACAACACAAATACACATTTCACAATACAAGAGGACAGAAATCTATGATCGACTTTGTGATAACGAATAGGCGCGTACACCCAAGTCAAATATTGGATGTGCGAACTCTAACTTCAGCTAATGTGGGGACACAACATGGACTAGTGCTCTGTGAGTACCGTTTAAAACAAACAAAAATTAGAAAGAAATCACCCATCTACATCACTAAGTTCAACACGGAGTCACTAAGAGAAGATAGCACAAGAGATTTGTACCAGCGCAGATTGAACGAGAAAATTTCTCAGAACATTATAACTTTGGAGGACAGTGTAGACATGGCCTGGGATAAAATCAAACAAAACATAATACACGGCGCGAAGGAAGCAATAGGGCAAAGAAAAATCAATATCAACGGCAGAAAAAATACCAAACCTTGGTTTACTGAGGAAGTGAAAGACCTGTCAAAGGAAAAGAAGATGGCATACATTAGGTATATAAATAATAGGTCACCCGAAGAGTACCAGAAATATAAGGTAATAAGAAATAGAACGAATGATGGGATTAAACAACTAAAAAAAGAGTATTGGGAGCGGTTTTCTGTCGAGATGGAACATGATCTATACGGATGCCAGAAGAGAATATGGAACATGCTTAGAAAAAGGAAGAAGAATGTAACAGAGGAAGTACAGATGAACAATATAACAACAGAAACTTGGACAACATACTATCAGAATCTATATAGCAATTGCACGGACAATAGAGAGGAACAACGACAAGAGTATCAGGAAACATATGACGAGGGAGACGCTATAACTATGGAAGAAGTTCAGACAGCCGTACAACAACTCAAAAATCGGAAATCACCCGGAACGGATAACATCACAAATGAAATGATCAAATACGGAGGAAGAGAAATACATCAAGAAATAACAAAACTCTTCCAAAATATCATCAGAACCGGTGAAGTGCCTCGTGAATGGAAAACCAGCTTATCCGTACCAATATACAAGAAGGGCAAAAGAAAGGACCCTGATAATTATAGAAACATAACACTGTTGAACTCCACACACAAACTGTTCACTAAGATATTGACTAATAAAATCTCCAGCCAAGTTAATATATCCGAAGAACAACAAGGATTCAGACGCAACAGGTCAACGGTGGACGCGATTTTTACTTTGCGGCAAATGATAGAGAAATCAATCGAGTTCAACAAACCAATGTTCACATGCTTTCTCGACTTAACAAAGGCTTTCGACAGAATTAGACTCCACGACGTTCTTGAAACCCTTCAAGCTAAGAATATCTCTGAAAAATACATCAGAATTATTAAACATCTTAATACCCACAACACCACCAGGATAAAAACACAATGTGGATTATCTGAGGAGATCAGCATATCCACTGGCATACGACAAGGGGACAGCCTGAGTCCACTACTTTTCAATCTTGTAATGGACCGAATTGTTGAAAGAGTGAAGAAGATACGGGCAGGCTATAAGATGGGACGCCGCTCATTGAACATCATGTGCTATGCTGACGACGTCTTTCTAGCAGCTGAAGATGAAGATGACCTCCAGCGCCTTGCATACGAATTCACAAAAGCTGCAGAAGAGCTGAATATGATTATCTCATGCGAGAAATCCAAGACCATGGTTTTCGCCAAAGAGCCTATCCGATGCAAGATAGTAATTAACGGAAAAATCCTGGAGCAAGTGTCAAGATTTATCTACCTAGGAGTGACAGTATCCAGTGAACGATGCATCGTAGAAGAAGTCCGAACACAGGCGCACAAAGCAGCTAAGATAGGAGGCAGCCTCAGAGATATAGTCTGGAACAACAAAACCATGAGTCACAAAGCGAAAACTCGCATATACAAAGCGTGTGTGAGACCAGTGCTCACATACGCCGCCGAAACGAGGGCAGAAACGTCGACAACGAAGAGAATGGCGAGAACAACCGAAATGAGGATACTAAGATCAATCAAAGGGATAACACTCAGAGACCATGTGAGGAGTTCAGACATAAGGGAAGAACTGGAGGTGCAGGATGTCGTCAGATGGGTGAGAGCACGCAGGAGGTTCTGGAGAGACCACGTGGAGAGGATGCCGGATGAGAGACTAGCCAAATGGGCGGAAACACAAAAACCCAGTACACGCAGACCATTAGGGCGCCCTCCAAAGCGTTGGAAAGAGAGCTGGAACTCGTTGTCCCAGGAAACATAATAACAGGCAGAAAGCAGAAAACACAGGACATAGTCCTATTCAAAGTGGAAGAAGAAGAAGAAGATCAGCAAATTAGAGTACGCCAACTTGGTTTGGTTTCCGATATACAGTTCCCACCAAACATCACTTGAACGCATTCATAGAAAATTATTGAAGTGTGCTGAATATAGAAAGACCGGCAGGTATCCTGAACGTGGTGCGAATTTGTCGGAGATCATGCGGGAAATGCGAATTTCAACGTTGCAGGAGAGACAGAAGCGACAGTGCGCTAAATTTGCGCAAAAGCTTGTCACTGGAAGAATTGATTCACCACATTTACTGTCCAGGGTTGACATTCGTGTACCAAGAATTCGAGGACCACATCAACTTTTCGACTCCCTAAACCTCGGACTAACATACTTGAGCAAGCTCCGGTCTATCGATTGTGCAGGGCTGCTGATGAACTTAAGTTTAATTTGTTTTTTTAGTTTATTGTTGTATCATTGAATGTGTAATTTTGTTTGAATAATTGTTCATATTATTCATTGCCAATATGTTACCCTGTTATTGGGAAATTTCCTGTTGGGTAAAATAAACTATTATTATTATTATTATATCAGACACTTAAAGACAGCATCATAAAATAAGTACAACCAAATATTTTTTCAGATTACCAAATTTGGATCGAGTCTCGTCAACTCTGTAGAGTTCCAGATTGATGTTCCGTATGCCATTAAAACAGACACGAATAATATATCATTCATATCTATGAATAAACCAGTTGGCTTTCTGAACGGACAATCCTTGGATATTAGGAGCCAATGGCTTAATTTAATCGCAGAAGAACTTAAAAAAGAAGAAATGGATACCATGAACTACAATTCTAGGATTATGGTGGACTATTCAAATTTACAGAATATTACAGATAGCGAGTTTTTGGGTACCACACCTTATGAAATAAATTGTGCAAGAGAGGACGTTCTTTGTGGCCGTATATATGGGAGGGCTGGCCCATTTGAAGTGAGGAAAAATTCGGCTATTCTTCAGCTTCAGTTTTTCTTCGATATTAAGAATATAAGAGGTTAGTATCATCTACATTCTACATGTTGATTGAAATGTTATGAAACCAAAATCATTTACTCCTTGCTGTGCTATCTATGTTTCACCAAAAAAAAAATAAAATTTAAACAGCTCCTTCTGGATGTTGGAGTTTTATTTGTCAGTTAGAATATATAATAACAATAAATATTTTTCCAGGTTTCTTGCCAAAAAATGCTGTTATCAGATACTCCACAACTGGAATAATTGAAATTAAAGATCCACAGAATTTGACGCAGAGCGGGATGAGGTATGTTGAATAATTCTATTCTACGCCTGTGAATTCGTCTGCGTAAATTTGTTAATGCATTTACTTCGTGTATTGGTAGAATTATGATTTTCCCGTGATTATCTTTCTTGCTGAATGCTCGGCAGGGTTCTGGACTCTCTTAGTGAATGTGTTTGTTCAGCTCTTTCTCGAATTCTTCTCTTTTCAAAGTACTGTATATTTTCATTCTTCTGTTTCTCTTGATAAGATCTTACATTGCTTTCGATTCTTTTCCATTCGGTATTCTCCTTCTTTTATGTTGTTCTCCGATTTTTCAATTTCATTTTAGCATAACACGGAATGCAAATACAAAAAGTGAGAATATCAATAGTATCTGACAGCAGGGCAGTGCTATTATCGCTTGACACGCCTTTAGTTCAGCTAAAGCTAGCCTGAGAGTGCAAAATGTCATTTAATGCAGATAATCAAGCCAACCTATTTTGGAAGTCTAGTACTTTTGGATGCACAGTAGGTAACTAAATGAAAAATAAGCTAATTGGAGAAGGTGCAGCAATTATTTTCATTGCACCAAAGTCTTTCTGCGATTTCCCAGCCCAGCTAGCCATTAGTCAATTGCAATTAAGATATGTGAACAAAAAAGGAAGGCGTTTTGGGAAATGATCAGTGAACAAAGACAGCCCTAGTTGTTTTTATCTCACTCAAACAGCTATACCTAAAAGATTCTCTCGTTCATTAAAACGTCACAACCTGTAAGGATTTCCAGAGATAAATTCATGGCAGCCTACAAAGTAGAACATTAAAATTGTTCGAATACAACAACTTGTTTTGAGAGATACGGTAACTGAAGATTAACAAAACAACAGGCCCCGATAAAAATTGCCAGAAGAGGCAATCAAAATGTAAACATTCTTATTCAATGTAATTTCACTGACACTATTGGCATTAACCATTCATAACAGAGAAAATTATTATGATACCAAATCTAGGCAAAAACCCTGACGATGTCGTATACTCTAGGTCTCGTAGTCTTTTATGAATCCCGTCGAAAATCCTGGAAGAGCTGATTTACCAGTTTGGGTTCAGCTGGTACCATTGAACCGTTCAACAATGCCAAATTAGAGAGTACCAGATGGAGATATCCTCATCTGTATTTTTTGATATAGACCAGGCATTCAATAGGGTTTGGCATGCAAGCCTTCTTCGCTAAATCAAGGAAAAGCTGACATCTATTTAAATCTCGAACCGAAATTCAACGGCAAATATTCCAAACATGAAGCAATTAGAGCAGGTGCACCCCAGGGGAGTATACTGGTCCGTCTACAATACCTTTTATAAATACATTGTAAACTAGCCCACAACTGAACGGATCCTTACAGGTACTTTTGCTGATGACAGCCATTCTAGCTAGCCATGAAGATCCTAAGTAGCATTATTTATCCTGTAACATCATCTGTATATTCTGCAATCAGACAAGCTACGCCACTGTTCGAACCATTGTAAAATCAGTATCCAATGATAATCACCTGTAGGCGTATTGGTATGAGAGAACAATTGAATGATAAATCAATCTATCAGCAACCATTATCATCAATACTTACATCCAGTTGATAAAGTTGATTCCGCTCTTGTTTGAATTACCAAAATTATTCTGAATTCACCTCACTGCTTCTTATCAAAACATTGAACATATTTTCTTTTCTAGGCCAGACATAGCGATTGTGAGCAGTATTTTTTTCAATGATTCCTCTAAGAGAATAGATCTCTGGATTATTATAGGTTCAGCTCTTATAGGATTTTTACTGCTCTTGATATTCACTTTCGGTTTGACAAAGGTAATTATAGTATCCAGGTGTGAAACGAAAATATCATCTTCTATTTGATTTCAGGCTGGTTTCTTCAAGAGGACCAGAAAAGAGGAGTTAGAGCAAATGAAAGCACAGGTAATTGGAAAAACCATAATTTCATTGAATTTATATATGAATATTTTGAGATCTTTGTCTGAAATCTTGAGTGAACAACTCCCACGTCAACAAGTAACTATCATAATTAAATAACAAAAACGTATAAAAAGCTGAGGATGCAATGTAACCCCCACCAGTAATTTCAATTCATCGATCGATAAGTCTAATCAGTGAAGGTCCTTAGCAAGTCAAATTTGAATAAAAGTATCAACTAACAGATAACAATTAGGAAAAAATAAAATCCAAATCTAAAAAATATCCCTTGGTTTTCATCTCCTATATTAACGTTGAAAAATTATTCGTAATTAGTGGAAAAACCAAAGAATGTTGAATTGACAGACAATATTTCCATATGAAAGATTGGCTCTCAAATCTTAAAATACCAACAGAAGAAATCGATTTGTATGAGAAGTGGCAAAACCCTTTTTTCTTTTGACGAAAAATTCAAAAACTCTCGGTGTAGCAATGGGTCCCTCTTTTTTCATTTTAAGATAGTTTTCGTTTATCCAGATATTGAAAGAAAAGATACTCTCCCGATATTTTTGCCTAGATACAGATATATGCATATAATAATAAACACACATTTATTGTATAACACAACACTAGTGAGAACATCCAATTTGGACAATTGTTTTGAAATTTTCACTTGTTACCTGAGCTCCATAAGAAAATTCAAAATGTTTTTAAGAAATAAAACATAAAGTTAGCTTTCAGTAATAAAAACTAAAGACAACTCAATATAAATAAATCAAATAAAATAAAACGAAGTAATTTCCACTATGTTATAACATATAACATAGTGGAAATTACTTCGTTTTATTTTATTTATAATGAATTTCCGCCAAGTAAGGACCGAATCCATTAAATAAATAAATCAGCCATTATCTATAAAGTTTTTATGACTGCATATACTTTAATGCAAGAGTCATTGAAATTTTTGAAATTTGTTGTAAAAACCGTTTTGAAAAAAAAAAATTATAACGATAATTTGCCAAACCGTAATCCCTAGTAATAATAATAATTATTCATTTTCCTAAATTGGAAGGTATGTTCTATGTTCAGGTTCAGGCAATGGTTGGAGCCAATAGAGTAGGTTAGATTAGAAAGAATGGTGTTGTTTTTAATTTTACCATTTTGCATGTTTTTGTAATTTAGTTAGTAACTTGTTAATTCTGATGACGATGTTGTTAAACCGTGCGTCAAACTCTAATTAAAAATTTCTTTTATCGATTATAGTTCAAATCGTATTGAATAGTCCTATTAATCTTCATATTGTTTTACAGACTGGACATGAAAATGGTAACATGGATACCACAGATGTTCCTACAGATGAATAAATAAGATAGAAAAAAAGTATTTTTTTAAGTCTTGTAATGAATTTTCCAATAAAATATTTCTTTTATATTATTATATTTATATTATTGATTTAATATATGGTCCTTGTTAATATTTTTTATTTATATTATTTGATTTAATTAACCATACAAACAATATAAAAATTTTTGTATCATCGAGATTTTAGTAGGTACTTTTTGATTGAAACGCAGTTTAAAATGACCAATCCAAAATTAATCGTAATTCTTTCAATATTATTATTTTATATTTGTTCATTACTTACTAATTCACAAAATTGCATCACATTTACGTTCGTTTCTTTCATTTTAGTTTTGAGGAAATAATGTATTCAGGTAGATGAAAACTTTGAAATTGTTATAATTCCAATGATAAATTGAAAACAAAACTATTAATTATACGGTTCCGCCTAAAGAAACCTATTATAGAAAATTGAATTACATTCACAAGTGGTTATCTAACTATTTACTATCACTACAGTAGATTAGGAGAAAAATGAAAAAAATACTAGTTTTTTAGTCAGAAATTCATTTTACAATAGTTCCCTTCATAGATTGCGAATTTGCTGTAGGTGACCTTCTGCACCTGAACATTTTATTCATCTTTTACTCCTGTTATCGCCGTTTAAATTTTTCAGAGTAGATTTTTTGTCATCTTTTTCAGATGTCTCAGACAGATATGAAGTTTTCTTTCTTTCATTTGACTTTCTTTTTTCTATTCCTTTTACTTTTTACTTTTAGTATTTCATCTTTTTTTTCAGATTTTTGGTCATATTCTCTTTCTGAATGAGTTTCTGATGGAATGCTTTTTTAAATGATGTATGATGCACGTTTCCCTCATTCAAAGTTCTTCTTTTACCCACTATATGTGGTAGGGGACCCCTGCCAGGGGTGTTAATCAATGCTGTTGTTTGCTAATTAGCAGGGCATCTCCGGGTCCTGATTGACTTTCTCCTTTTACTTTGAGAAGGTGTGCTTCTGCCATTGCTCTCCCTCTCTATCTCATTTCAGGAAGTCGTTAGATACTTCCGTTCTTCCGAACGACTGGTTGAGGGCTTCCGTTACACCTATATTTGAAAAGGAAGACATGCTCTCGTCCAATAATTATCGACCCATAAGCCTCACATCTTCGGTGTCCAAGGTTTTGGAGAGAATTGTGAGTGAGCAGCTTCTTCACTTTGCGCTAACACAGTATATTATACCTTGTGAACAACATGGATTTATTCCTGGTCATTCCACAATCACCGTTGCCTGAATGGTTGGACTCGCTTCTTGGATCTGGGTTTTCCTATGGATGTTCTATATTTGAACTTTTCCAAGGCGTTCGACCGGGCCAACATCGTCGCTTTCTGCATAAATTACAACACCTAGCCATAGGAGGAGATTTTACTCGTGGATTAGAGGTTTCCTATCCGATCGAACCTTCCACGTGAGGGTGACGAACGTTCATTCATTTGTGGATGATTTTATGTCCAGTAACGTCCCGCAGGGATCCGTACTGGGTTCCATTCTTTTTCTGTTTTATACGTCTGATCTGCCTCGCCTACTTAAATCTCCATGCGGACATTTTGCAGACGACACAAAAATATACAACAAAGCATCGAATGCGAGGACCCTTCAGGACGATTTGTGGGTTGTTGAGGATTGGTGTCGAAAATGGTTGTTGCCACTAAATACAGCAAATGTCATGTTTTGCACCCAAGCAAAAATAACCCAAAGTCTCAATATGCAATCGATGGTCATTGCTTGAGTCCCGTTGACCACTATAATGATCTAGGCATCATAGTGTCCTGTGATTTGAGCTGGTCTCACCACGAGGCGGCCGTGACAGAAAACGCCAGACAGATTACCTAGCAACGTGTCGAGCACTATATTGCAGCCATGCTGGGCCGTTTTAGTACCCTTGTCTTCGGAGGATCAACTCCTTCACGAGTCTGTACAGCTTTGGAACACAAGGATTTCCTTTAGGAGGATAAGACCTGACTATTACGCTTGTTTGAGATTATTGAATCCGCAATCCTTTGGGGATCGGCGAAATAGAGGTGATCTTATTGTAAGCTGGGAATCACCTCTACATGAGAAGTAGCATCCAGCTACGCAGCCATGTCTTGAAGCTGGCAAATGAGAATTTCAGGATTACACAGCGTCAAACTCTTCTTTGAAACAGAGTTTTCGGTGTATGGAATGGGTTGCCAAATAGTGTTGTTGGCGAAAGTTCGGTGAATTCTTTCAAGAACTGACTCGACCAGATCATTCGAGAGCCGAATCGCCGCTAATTTAATTAAGTTACTCTGATTGTATGCGGTTCTTTCATTATTTTTGGAAGTATTAATTTTGTAAGTTCGGCTTCACTCAGTTGAATGGCTTTGAATATGTGTAGGTATTGGATTCAAAGGTTTAGCAGAGGATTCACTAATACAGAGTTAAAGTTTTAATAGTTCAATATAATCTCTAGAATGTCTCTCTTCGAGCAAGCTCGATGTCGATTAGACTCATCTCTTAGGTTAGACCTCTGTCATTCGCTCTAGATCTTTGAAGATCTTTTCTTGTTCTCTCGATACCCTCGATGGCCTCGTCATTCGCTCAACGCTCGCAGCGCCGCGGTGACGAGATGAAGTAATATTACGAGTAGGTAGGATGTAATGGTTGTTGTCCCTCTCGTAATTTGTTCGGATGAAGTAATATTCTAACAGTAGGTTTCTTTAGTCTTTTAGGATATTATGAATTCCATTTTATTTTTGTAATATTGAGTTTATGGGTGGAAACGCCTACTATTTTTTTTGTGAATAATGAATAATAATAATAACAATGATTTGAAATTTTTAAAATTTTCTACAAAAATGGTATAAATTTCCGGGTGATCAGCAATAGCAAGCGATAGTGAAACTTGAAGAAATTTGAGCTGCTGGGACAAGTTAGTGATGTGAACAATCAAAAATGTGTCCGCCAGTAAAGAAAAACTGAGAATATTGCTGCTGTAGCCCGTAGTGTTGACGAAAACCCAGTTTTGTCGATTCCTCGTCGATCTTGGGGATTAGACATACCACAAACGACATTGCACTGTATTTTAAATGAAGACTTAGGTCTTTTAAAGTTCAGCCGGTCGATCACCACCAACATCATCAAATGGATCGGAATTTTCGTCTTCTAAGATTAATTTTCACATAAGAGCCTTCGTTAATAAGCAGAATTGTCGCATTTGGGGCTTGAAAAATCCAAGAATGATTGTTGAAAAGGCTGAACTGTTACGGAGATAGCACTACTTCTCACACAAGCAATGTAACGATCTAAATTTCGCTATAAAATTTTGCTGGCCGTTTCATTTCTCTATGACAATTGACACACAATTGATCAAAATTGTTCCCCCCCCCCCAGATCTTTTGATTTCACACCTTCAGGCTTTCCTCCTTGGAGCCGCGTGGGTGATGAGGTCTAAACCAATACTTCACAATCGATTCAAAATCTTTAATATCGAATTCGTGGAGTTATTGAGGAGGAACAGTCTCAAATGTGCGAAGTGGTCATTTTATATGAATACTTTATTGAACTTCAGTCGGAATAAACACATTCTAATACCTTAGCATGAAAATCACTGTATGAAAATTTTTCAATATGAGTTGAAAGATAGTTAGAAAGTAACACTACCATATTATTGTGAACTTTATGCATCTTCAGAATCCGAGATATAGCAGTAGGGTTTCACGGCTTAGCTTGATATTCAAGCTACTTGATATCAACTCAAGTTCAAGTGAATTAGTAGTTTTCCAATGACAAGTCAAGTAATTATTAAGTATTATTAAGGACATTGAAAAACTACTACTCGACTTGAACTGAGTTGATTTCAAGTCAAGCTCAAGCTACTTGAGCTTGAGCTTGAGTCAAGTAGCTTGAATATCAAGCCAAGCCGTGAATCCCTATACAGCAGTTAGATTTTGTTCTTTCAACAATTAAACTTTGGATTATTGGATTCATCGAAATGAAATTTCAGCATCCTCATGATACGAGTTTCCTTTTCAGTTGAAATGACTACACAATTTTTTACCCAACCAATTTTATCTAGTAATTGAACATGTCAATTGAATCACCATAATAATTTGAGTGTAAATCAGATTGATCAATAACAATTGTTGATGAATAATGAAGCAGCGGGATTTATGAAGATCCTATACAAAGTGAAGGGCCGAATTTGAAATTATAATTTTCTTCTTTACTGCGTCCATTCTTGAATGATGCCATAATGATCTTATAATTGGAAGAAAACGGATTATAAATAGGTTACCGATGTTCAGGAACCATTTAGTCCAGAAAAAAATCAGAACGCGTTAATAAGTAAAGATGAAATACCTGGTGAGTATAAAAGTTTTTACCCAAATGTAATTAAAATTTTATTTTCGCTAGAGATGAGATTATATTTAAAATTTTTAATGCATTGAATTCCACTTCTTGAAGAAGCAATAAAATATAAAATTGAAGAAAACAAGGATTCATGAAAGAGATTCTGATCTATTTTCTATATTTCTCACTCAACTTTTATATATATTGATTATCTTTTCATCAATCTGTTGAAAATTTCATTCTAAGATTTAAGTAGAATTCAATACGACTGATTAACAGAGGATACATTTATATCCTGAGGTACAATTAACAACACTCTTGTCTACGGAATTATAATTTGTGTTCAATACTTCCAACAATGCAGTTGTCATTTCAATAAAATGAGGGCCGGCAAAGGATAACCGACAGTTGAACCGTGCGTCAACTACAAAAGTTCGTATTTCTAGTAAGGAATTTAGTAATTGAAGCAACGGTTGAACCGTCGGTTATCCTTCATAATTCTGGCCCTTGAGTTACTGTATATGAAAAGCATTTCCAGTTTACTGATTTTGACATTAACTGTCATTTTACCTTTCAAGCAACCAGTTGATTATACACAATTATCACATAATAGTTATTTGAGTATGATTTGAGTCAGTTGTGGAGTACATTATATTGAGTTTATAGAAAAATTTTCGAGTTTTTGAATTGTTATTCTTAGAGGACTGGAGAGACTATTGTATTGTATTGTACTATTGCAGAACTCCAGCTCTTTAATAATTTTTGTTAGGTCTTCCGAATTCAAGTCATTTTGATCTGACATGCCAGGATTGCCAGGAGCTGTGTTGCCCTGACAAGAACATTCCTTCATTAGGTCATTTTTCCTGTATTATTCAACTGAGCAAAAAAAGAAAAAAAATACGATTTTCCATTTACTTCAAATACAGTAAATGCTTCATGATGACCTGATGGTTACATTTGTGAACAAGCTCTAATCACTATGAAGTTCTGACGGTCACATTTGTGTACATCATGAACAAACTCATATTTTGTGAGAACAAAGGATGGCATGACACTATTGATTATAAAAACAGAAAAAATTAACTCTCCTTATCATTCATTAGATAAAATGAATGAAGAACTAATAAATTCTAGAAGAATATTGTGTCAAACTAAATACATATCTGTAATGATGTCCTCCATGTTGTACTAGGCATCAACAAACCACAGTTATTATGTATCTAGAAGTTATGTCAATTGATGAAGCACAGTGTTTCGTTTAGAAAACGTTCATTTATGATAACGTCTCAAAGTAAAAACTGTTTTAATTTTGCAAATTGTAGTACCTACACACAGTTGACGTATATACATATATGTAAAACGCCAGGGCCGAAAGGGTTAAGACCATTTCCGGTGCAAAAATTGAAAATTACAGTATTGTATGAAGTGATATGTTGGGTGAAAAAGTGTTCAAAAATACCTTATTTCTTTCTATACTAGGTTAATTAAATATTTTCAGTTGAGCATCCTATTATTTGGAATTGTGATAGTATCTGCAATACCGAAACAAGAAGTATCTGCAAGGGAGAATGATGTAATACCAGAATCCTCAGGAGTTACCGAAATGGTTCCAGAAATCGAGTGAGTGCTGAATGATAAATAATATAAATAATATATCAAAAATAAAAATAATATATTAAAAAATAATACATAAAAAATTATATTTTGAACATTCTACCTCATAATGCAGAATGTCATATACCTATTTGAAAACCTTAAAATGTTATGATATTAATTTGTGGAAAATCTCGTACAACATATTAAACATTTCATGGAAAGTATATATTTCTCCAGTATTCCTCCGTATTTGGAGGTACATTTATGTTAATTTATTTTTTCAATTTATTAAAAATTATATATTGAACATTCTACCTCATAATGTAGAATGTCATATACCTATTTGAAAACCTTAAAATGTTATAATATAAATTTGTAGAAAATCTCGTACATCATATTTAACATTTCATGGAAAGTATATATTTCTCCAGTATTCCTCCGTTTTTGGAGGTACATTTATGTTAATTTATTTTTTCATTTTTTTAATTCGGTTAAGGAAACAATCAAATGTTACTATATTATAAAAATATTTATTCAATCTCTCAAAAATAAATTCGGATATCCATCATATAAATAACTGTTTGGATAAAATGCAGTATAAAGTCCATACATTAGCAATTGTCGTCACAACATCCAAAACATCTGAAAAGTTCATATATACCAAGGCAACAAAAAATGCTTTTCAAGCAGTCGCAGCATCCAGAACAGTTGCAGCAACCACAACAACAGTCATCATTATGGTGATGGTGATGATCACAGTGACCATGATGGCAATCGTGACAATGGTCGGGCATGTTTACTTCTAGCTCGTTCAAACACACTAACTCACAAACTTGCAGATGCAGACTTCAGTGGATTGCTGCAGAAATACTTTTTTTTAATTCTGCTCGAGAAATCACAATTTATGATGCTTATGCTGGACTATGTGAGAACTCGACTAATTATATTATGTTCGCACCTTTAATAGTTTAAAAATACTTATCTCTCTTATCTTGGGATAAAGGTTGTTATGAATCAACGTGCTATTATATTGAATAACTTATCAGCTTCTATAGTCACAGTTTACCAGCTCATATTTTGGCATTTATAATATTCCGTACTGAAGCCTGCTATTGATGTTTTACTCCATATTATTATTGAAGTGCATAATATACCCAGTGAAATTAGAAGTATTGGTTATCCAAAAAAAATATTCATTCAATTATTTTTTTTGAGTAATATTTTATTCTTATATTGTAGATCAAGCGATAACATATAAAATATTTTATCAACAGGTATTCCGAAAAAAATTAGTTTTTCGACCAATTTTCTAGATCTCCTCCGTAGGTTCAAATGAAATGGTTAATGTATGGTTTTGGTTCCTTGCTTCAAGCAACATGTACAGTGTTCAGGGTGGCCAAATTCGGATTGTTTAGACCTACAACTCCAAATTCATAAGATATAGGGGGAAACTAATAAAAATGTCATGTACATGTACTCTTTTCCCGAGAAACAAAAAATCTTAAATAAGACAAATCACTACGGAAGCTAGGTTCTGAGGTACAGGGTGGTCCAAATTGAAGGGGAAAGACGAAAACTGCTATTAGTGTCTGTGAGCCAATTTTCATAAGAAACTAATTGGAGAAAACCGCAACTTCATAGTTATTACCCTTACATAGTTACCGAGTGTTTTTCGAAAATGACAATTTTAAAAATTTCATTCAATAACTTTTCATCTGTTGAAAATTTTTCGTTTATCTCAATTTTTTACGTAGAATTAAGTTAATTGAATTTTTCGCCAACTGATATTTTAGGGGGATGATACCCCGTATATTTTTCTACATATTTCGATAAAGCTTAAAATTACTACTCCAAAAATAAAGTCATGTTCGAGATAATGAATGTTCAAATTTTATCCCTTGGATAAGTACACTCCGGACTATGCAGTTGTGAAGATTGATTGTTGACTATCAATATTTGATTCGAAAAGTTGATAGTATGAAGAATTTTTTTTAAAATGAACAAGAAACCTTTTCTGATTTTTTTTTTGCTGAATTGATGAGTTGAAGTAAGAGAAGCAAAAAAGATGGAATAGGTACCGCCATTTCTAGTTCTTCTCTAGAGTTGATCGGCTTTTTATGAATTATATCCTTTAATCTTCCCCGAAAGTGTAAGTCCGTAGGTGCTAGGTCAGGCGACCTAGCCGGCGACCAGTTGAGATCTTGATTGGCAATTTAATTGTTGCCAAAATTTTATATTGAAAAACTCGTGGTGAAATTTGGAAATTCAATATCTCGAACATGGTTGTTATATTTGAGGATTCTTAATTTTGAGCTCTATCGAAATGTATATGCGAAATGGATTCCTCGCATATCCCTTGGTGAAACATTCTTTCAATATTAATCAGAAAAAAAAAAACAATGGATATTTGACATGCATGTCAACAAGATTTTATATATTTTATTAATAAATGGTGAAACGTATTGTCCAGTGTTTTTATTTATTTTCTTTAATTAATATTGAAATGTATATATGTTACATTTGTTTTTTTTTCGAGGTATTTAACTTAAAGTTGGCATTACTGTTCGAGATGGCAACCGATTTAACAGCTGTCAAGTGATTTATTTTTATTTTATCGTCGACAAAATCGTCCATCAGAGCAGTTAATTCGATTAGCCATGGAACGTTTTCGCACCACCATACTCTTATTGATAACTCGCATCCCCAGAGACGCCGTACGGTTCGTACAGAAGAAGCTATTGCTGCTGTAGAGCGTAGCATTGAGGAAGACCCGAATGAGTCTATCCGCCATCGAGCACAGGAATTGGATCCGTGTCCATCCACTTTATGGAAGATTTTGCGGAAGGATCTTGGTTTGCGTGCTTACAAAATTCAACTCGTGCAAAAATTGAAGCCAAACGATCATCAAGTAAGGCGTAGATTCGTCGAATGGGCCCAAAATGAGATTGCCGTTTTTCCCAATTTTCATAAGCGAAATTTGTTTAGTGATGAAGTGCACTTCTGGTTGCATGGCTACGTCAACAAACAAAACTGCTGCATTTGGAGTGAAGCTAATCCTCAAGTGTATGTCGAAACACCGTTATATCCAGAAAAACTGACTGTTTGGTGCGCTTTATGGGCAGGTGGAATCATTGGTCCGTACTTCTTCAACAACGATGATGGCCAGAACGTTACAGTCAATGGTGATCGGTATAGAGTCATGATTACTAACTTTTTCATTCCTGAATTGAACAACCATGATGTCCAGGAGCTGTGGTTCCAACAAGAAGGCGCAACATGTCACACAGCTCGTGCCACAATCGATTTATTGACCGTTTGGTGACCGCCTAATTTCACGTTTTGGACTTGTGAATTGACCTCCAAGATCTTGTGATATAACACCGCTAGACTACTTTCTGTGGGGCCATGTAAAGTCATTGGTCTTTGCGGATACGCCACAAACCCTTGACCATTTGGAAGACAACATTCGCCGTGTTATTTCCGATATACGGCCACAAATGTTGGAAAAAGTCATTGAAAATTGGACGTCCAGATTAGACAACATCTGAGCCAGCCGTGGCGGTCATATGCCACAAGATTATCTTGCGAATAAATAAAATTCATGTCAATCGAATAATCCATCGTTATTTTATTGCAATTTGAAGTTCTATTGCTCTAAAAAAAACACCTTTTTTATGTATATGTAGAAATATACGCGGTGTTCCATTTGAAAAAAAAATTGTAGCTATATCTCATGATATATCAGTTTGCGGTAAATTCAATTAACGTAATAGAATTCTACATAAAAAATTGCTACCTACGAGAATGTTTTTAGACAGACAGGAAGAAGTACCAACAGAAGAAAAGTTATATCAATATTTCGAAAAAAACCCGGTAACTATGTAACGGTGATAGCTACGGAATTACGGTTTTCGCCATAGGGTTTCTCAAAAAAATTGGACCTCAAACACCGACATCTGTTTTCATCTATCTAGTATAGAAATAGGAGTTCCCCTTTGAAGGTGTCATTTTTCAGAAACGCCCTATAACTCTAGAACGAATCGAGACATCTATGATCTGCTTTCTGATGTCTTATAATTTCCAAAAAAGAGACGGTTCCTTGAAGATTTTTCCTCTTAGTATGATAGTTTTCGAGATGCTTTCAATGAGCATTGAATTTGGATACCCTCTGTACAGTTAGTACACAAATTTCAAGTTGGTGCGAGGTTCCACAAGGAGAAATGTAGATATTATATCCTTTATCTTATTCCTTGACGTGTGAAGAGCTGCACCTATATACCGGCTAATTAAACACATTATATCTTTTAGGATTATATGACAATGAAAATGAATCCAAATGATTTAATTTCTTTTCGATGTAAGACTATTATTAATACACTGAGAAAAACATTGCAAATTTCCAACTGTGGTTATTCCCTCCTATCTTATTGAGTATCTCAAATCATTGAAAAAATTGGTTCAGCCAGCTAGAAGTTAAAGCTGTAATGAGAATGTGGGCTTAAACAGACCTTAAAACACGAAATCAACAGCCTAAAACTCATTTCGCGAGCAGAAATATCTAATAAAAAGAACATTTCTTTTCTGAAATCATTTACTTTCTCGAAATAAATTCAATTTACAAAATACGTAGTATTTTGAACTGATCCATATCCATTCAACGAACTTAACCCCACCATTTTTCGCCTAGAAAAATTATTTCTCCGGCCTACTGGTTTTTATATAAGTACACTTTGGATACTCAATTCATACTTAAAACCTTTCATTAAGAACATACATTTATTGAATATATCTGTTATTATATACATATAGAATATAGGTATGCAACGCTTATTATATCTATGTTTGTATGTTTTTAGTTATGTTGCAGTTTGTACCATTATCAAACATTATCTGAAGGGTCATTCTATTTCTCGCTGGCTTCTTTAAATATATGTATCCATTATATTTATTACTTGACAAATCAGCGATATTGCTCTTTTCTGCCCAGAATTGATCAAAATTCTTTTAGATACCCACAAAAAAAACAGTGCGCAGGGTGGGCAAATTTCGATGTTTTAGCACTACAACTTTTAAACCAGAGGTGATAGACAAAATCTGATACCCACTTCTCGATCTCTTTTTCTGAGAAACCATCAAGGGAAGTATTCATTTTTGGCCACCTTCTTTTGTTATCGAGTTATAAGCGAAAATTGGAAAAATGGCGATATCGAAAAACATTCATATCTCTGTTGATATTGATGACTGAGCTCTGAAATTTAAACATTATACAGGCACTTTTTTACGTAGAATCCAGTGGCGTACTCGTCTTTTCAAAAGGGTTTTTAATTACGAAGCTATGACCCAAAGTTATGTTTTTTTAAATGGGAACACTATATTTCTGTGACATTTTTTGAAAGCTTAATTTTTCCTGATTTCAAAAATATATAACATCGTATAGTTTGTATCAATATAAATAATGGAAAATGGTCAAAAACTTTTCTCACCTAAGTGTTTCAATATTTCTATGGTTTCAAATGATGATGAGCACAGAAAAATTTAGCATTGTATCATTGCCACAGTCTCCTTCTATTAGTTTCTTCATTTCTATGCTTTTTACTCAATTTCTCACAGAATAATAGACTGCTATCATAGAGATTCGAGCTTTTACTGTCAAATCATCAATTTATATAATTTGAAATCAAATCAGGGCTACGAGTATCATTGTTTCGAAATACTTGTATATTTTTCTGTTTCAAAATGAATTATGGAAATAACGAAAAGTTCAATATGCTCGAATGTTACATTAGGTGCAATTATAATGAGGATGCAGCATCACAAGACCATTTGAATAGTTTTCCAGAAAGAAGTCAACCGCACAAGTCAATATTTGAACGAATCAAAAACAATTTGATTGAACATGGAAGTTTCACAAAAAAAAAGACCAAAGAAGTATAATATACATGACGAAGAAAATAGTGTATTAAGTGTAATCGGTACTGTATCCGCAAACCCTAATATTTCGAGTCGTCAAATAGAAGAAGAAACTGGTATAGCTAGAAAGCGAGCTCTGGATATTTAAAAAAAAAAAATCGACGCTATACCTATAGGAAACAACCTTCTCTACGGCCTAGAGATCCTGCCTGCCGATTAGAATATTGCCATTGGTATTTAGAAAAACTAGAAGAAGACCCGTCGTTTTTTGAAAAAATTATATGGTCGGATGAAGTGCACATAAGTAGCGGATATTCAACAGGCACAATGAACATTACTGGTCAGACATTAATTCGCACATTACTTTAGATGTTCCTCATCAATTTGGATTTAATGTTTGGTGTGCTATTTTAAAAAATCGTGTGTTGACCTATTGCATTTATGATGGAAATTTAAATGGTCAGCACTATAAAGAAATAATTGATCAGCACATTGTTGATGGATATTTGGACAATTTACCTCTTACCGAAATAGGAAATATTTTTTTTCACAACAATAGAAATATAGGTGAAATATTAACAAACAACTTCGGAAATAAATGGATAGGAAACAAAGGGCCATAAGATGGGCGGCTCGTTCACCTGATTTGTCACCATTAGATTTTTTTTTCTGGGGACATATTAAGGACAAACTTTATAAAAATAGATACGAAAACATGGATGAACTAAAAGAAAATTTCCTAGTTTGCTTGAACACAGTTTCAAATATTCATATATTTGATTCGGTGCGAAGTATCGAGAAGAGGTGTCGACTGTGTATTGCTGCGGATGGTCAACGATTTGAACATCTTCTCTAAAAATTTTATACTCGTTCAAAGTTATTTCTGCTCAATTGTTATCACTACTAGGTTAAATATTATTTCTTGTTTGTTTCTTTCCCAATTAAATTGTTGATTTTAATCATATATGCGTTTATGTCATACGCTATTTGAAATTTATTGTGCGTATTCATTCTAGAGACCTATAGAAATAATTCATCAATGCATTCATCTCATTACAACTATCTCGATTGAAACAGTCGATGATGTGGATCTTTTCATTATTTCCGAAACCATTTTGGAATGAAAAATTCATAAAATGTATCTAAATTCGAATTTTGTCGAAATTAGTAAAAATCATATAAATAATCAGATTGACGGAAGGATACTGCTCTTGTTATAAGAAGCTATATTTTTCTGTGCTCATCAACATTTGAAACCATAGAAATATTGAGACACTTAGGTGAGAAAAGTTTTTGACCATTTTCCATTATTTATATTGATACAAACTATACGATGTTATATATTTTTGAAATCAGGAAGAACTAAGCTTTCAAAAAATGTCACAGAAATATAGTGTTCCCATTTAAAAAAAATAACTTTGGGTCATAGCTTCGTAGTTAAAAACCCTTTTGAAAAGACGAGAGCGCCACTGGATTCTACGTAAAAGAGTGCTTGTATAATGTTTGAATTTCAGAGCTCTATCATCAATATCAACGGAGATATGAATGTTTTTCGATATCGCCATTTTTCCAATTTTCGCTTATAACTCGAAAACAAAAGAAGGTGGCAAAAAATGAATACTACCCTTGATAGTTTCTCAGAAAAAGAGATCGAGAAGTGGGTATCAGATTTTGTCTATCACCTCTGGTTTAAAAGTTGTAGTGCTAAAACATCGAAATTTGCCCACCCTGTACATGAGTATTAGGCGAAATTAAAGAATTTTAAAAATTTTGCAAAACTGGTGTTTTCCAACTAAATCATTACAACAATATTTTCCGAATTTTTAGATTCTAAACATACCTTATTCATTGAATTTATGGGATCGGATGCTTTTGTAAACAATGCTTTGATTTGTTCATAAGACAAAATAGTTGATTTTTACAGTTTTTATTTATCGGGAGGTCGTCTTTCTTCAAATAACATGTAATTTATATTGTATTCCGAAAATGTATCGCTTGTACTACTATAAACTCAATGTATTATTTTAATCCTAAAAGTGATCACAGCTCTGTATATCGAAAGAGAAAAAAATAGAACCTTTTGAACATTCATTTATCATTTTTTATATGCTCTCCTATTTTCTGAAAAATATTGTTCCAAAAAAATGATGAATGATATTGTATTTTCTATGTTTTCATGGCTTGTCACAGACCAGGAAGTTTTGATGGAAATTCAGATTTATGTTCAGAAGACTGAATTAAAGTATATTGAAGTACAAATCAACATACGGAATTCCATATAAAAAATTCATTGAAAACCAATTAAAACGACTTCCCATTTCCCATCAGAGTATTTTTTCTCATCTGAATATGGGAATACCGAATTACGTATGAAAGCAAAACGTAACAGATAATACATTTATAGATTAAATAAGGAAAACTGATTCACTAGATAAATGTTTTTTCCAATACTCATTAGATAAGATGTTGATCCCACTTCGACAAAATAAACAATATGGAAAACCCAATGATAAAAATCCTCAATACCCAGAAATTTTAATATGAATTTGGTAATCGAAAGAAATCGCCTACATGCTTGTTTTCATTAAATCACCATCTAGTTGAACTCCTCAGACCAATTTTTAAATAGAACAATAGTTTAGACAACGCAGGATGATATTCATTATTATTTTTTTTTCTAGATATTTTTCGACATGAAATATGCAATAATTTCCCTATGAATAGCTTTCTTAATTTTAATGCATATCCAATTTTTTTCAGAGATTCAGACAAAACTGTATCTAAGGATGAATTGGAAGGAGCTGAAAGTGCATATTTTGGGTTTCCGTATTATTACCCATATGTTTATTACAGATATCCTGTTATTATATACAAGTAATAACACTCTGATTTCGTTTTTCTCATGTTGTTACCATTAAAAATTGATTTGATGAACGAGTATCATTCTGCCATTTCTATTTATTCACCTCTTCTATAATGACTGTATTTCAAATGAGTAAATTATTTGAAACTTATTTATTAATAATATATAATATAATAAGCCTGCCTTGAGAACACGGTCCATGAATTTTGTTCTCAATTTTCATTCAAATTTTCAAGTATCGTCATAACCTATCTGATCGTACCATGAATTTCAAAATTGAAAATAGAACTGGAAGACAAAAAAATGTAAACAAGGCAGGTGTTATTGAGCAATACAAAAAAGATGAACTGATATATAAGAGCAAAAATGTTCATCTCGAAAGTTCATCAAATTTGGCAGGACTGAATTCTTTGGCAATGGGTTCAAACGTGAGCCTAAAATTTTGATGCAGTCAGATATAAATATATTCGTTTAGCACTCGTTTCCTACTCCCGGTATAGGATGAATCTAGTAGTACTCATGAGATCTCGGTAATCTGAAGAACAACAAATTTCGTAATAGGGTAATAAATTAGTTTGAATAGAGCCTAAAATTAAGGCGTTATCAGATTTTCCATATCGAAGTGAATACACACTTGAGCCTTTACCGAATATTATTATTGAAATATTTCGTTTCACGAAACGCAAATGCAATTTTCTGTTAATTTTTTTTCATCACCATTTTTCATTCAGATTTCGAAAATAGTCTATTTTGTTACCCGAATATAAAGTTAATTTCTGCATTAGGAATTTCAAACATTTCAAAACAGAATACAGTGCATGGTAGATCACATGAACATATATGAACTGATTGAATTATATAAAAAGATAAATGGTCAAATGAGTTAATGAGTAGGCAGTACCGTATCTAGGGCGTGGCAAAGGTGGCACTTGCCACGGGCGCAAGGTCTGCAGGGGCGCCCAAAAATATCAAGAGAAAAAAATATTGGAGCACCAGACATAATAATTCGAAAGATCACAACTCGGTTTTCATCAGGTATACGCCTCGCAACGAGCAATGCCGAGGAATTTTTTACAACAACGTTTACTCATATCTGTAATATGAGGAAAGGAGGTTTGATAACGAAGTTGGAACTTAATTACTCAAAATATTTTTTTTTTAATACCAATTCGATTGTTCTCACTTTACACTGGGTTTTCCTACAACAGAGTTACGAAGGAAAATATTCCTTGAATAATTTTAAAGAATAAAGTCCCATAAACATGAGCCCGCAAACGCTTTGTATAGTCATACTTTTTAGTGATGCTTATATTTATTAGTTTATCGAATCTTTATTAATCTTCGCTACAGAAATTGTTGATGAGTATCTACCATAAGTTATAATTAATTTATTCATCACAGATTACTAACTGGATTTTTATAATAACTTGGATTTTCCTGAGGATTACCAGAGAGCTGTTTGAATTTTTTTTTCGAAATCGATAGCAGATACGACAATACTACAACAAACCAAAAAGTGTTGTACTAGACCAGGTTTTCTTTTCACATTTTTCTATAGAACCAGTGCTTCACCAAAAAATAGTTCTGGTGGAAAGAAGCAGGTACCCTTCCAGAAAAAATATCACCCTATAGATTTGCATACAAAATAAGCACATCATAAGATGAAAATTTTAAATCGGAAGATCTATGACAATTCAAGTTAGATATTTTGTGAAGGGAAGGTGCTATGCGAAAAAAAACTTTAACACCGGTATCTCAAAACCAAAGCGTTTGCAGATTCATGTTATAGGGCTTTTTTCTCAAAATGATCTGAGAAATCTGTCATTTTCATTTGTACACATTAGGAACACCGTTTAGATATAATCAATTCAGAACTGATATCTGCTCAATTAAATTGCAATTTGAATGAATCATAATAAATTGTATAACACGGTCAGACAATTTTTCGATGCGAATTACTCAGTTCAGTACTTTGAAAACTACTGTATTGAAATTTTGTGACGAGAATGAAACAAAAAACCGTAAATAACGAGTACGTGCATACCGATTACGAATGCAAAAAACGAGCGACACCGACAAAGCGGATAGAGAAAGGAAAATAATAAACCTCGGACATAGATGTGATCGTAGAGCAGTAAAAGTACTCATCTTGAAAGCGATAACAAACTCATTAACCGTAAAAGGGTCCGATTTTGTACTCCGTGTCGATTTCAGAGGGAAGTGAAATGATTATTGGTTCTTTTTGTAGAAAAATTTTCGTTTTTGCGAGAATTCTGAAATTTTATATTTTGGAAATATTGGGGGGGGGGAGTAATTACCACCCATTTCTACGCCCTTGCTGGAAACATTGAAAATATAGCTAGCCTTCCCTAGAATTTGTGTATAAGCATAAAATAATCACAAAATATATGACTTAAGCTATGAACAAAAAAATACTATAAGTAAATATAATCGATGAAAAAAAATCTTCGAAAATGGGGGGCGCTGTCTAAGATATTGCCACAGGCGCAATAGTACCTAGATACGGCCCTGTGAGTAGGTAGTTGAATATTCGTCTAAAATCAGTGCTCCAAACTTGAGCAGAAGTGGTTCGACAATAACCTTGGTTTTTATACAAATCGTTGCCATTTATCCCAGCATTGAAGATCCGTCTGATTTGCGATTCTAAGCATTACCCACTCATACTTACATATTTCCATATTTCATCTGCATCCTGAATAATGAATGTTCCATCAAGAAGCCAGTGGCGTACCCAGACATAAGTCTTGGGGGGGGGGGATAAAGAAAACAAATTTTCAAATTTTCCTTCTTTTCTAAAGAATTTTGCTTACTCATGATAAGATTGTGATATATAAGGTTGTAACATATAATGGATATTCCTTCTGGGGGGATATATCCCCCTTATCCCCCCCCCTTAGGTACGCCACTGCAAGAAGCCTCTTGAAGGAACTTTCGTTTAGCCAAATAAATTCGAATAATTTTCCGTTTTGCTCCGATATCTTTCAATATTTATTGTATCAACTATTTGTGTAAATGAGAGGCTGGTTATATTTGAAATAAAAATGTTTAATTGATTGGAATGAAGATTGAATATGTTTATAAGAAGTGTCAAATAACTAGGAAGGTTCATTCAAGTGTATTTCGATAACTTATTGATTATGTCACAACAAATCCAAATGTGATCAAGGCTATAGATATTAGGAGTATTGGAGGTAATTGCAACCCCTATCTCAAGACTTCTATCAAATGAAATTTCAGTATTTTTGCCAAGAAATTGATGTTAACCTGATGAAATTATTTTTCAAAATTCATTTCCAAGCATGTTTTTAATTTTCAGGCATTTATTGAAAATTCAAAGAAAATATCTAAAAAGAAAACCCAATATTTCCCCGATAAGAGATCCGATCGAGTTGAAATTTTTCGTGTGTATATAAAAAAAATCACTCAAACCTCCTTATTAGAAAGGCTACTAGAGACTACGTAAGAGCCCCGAGAGAACAAAAGAGACCGAAGATGGCAGTTCCATATAGGAAGAGCTTATTTAAATGGCACATATACTGTGCAATTATCTAGTAATTATAAAAACCTTTTTTTTGGCGTATTGTCAACTGATTGAGCAGAACTCATCAATTTGCCAGAGGTGAATAACACTGAAATGAAGCGGTGAAAGGCTAATAGGAATGGCCTAACTGCAAAAGAGATAGAGAAGTTTGAAGTTAAAGTTTGTGTACAAAAATATTTTGAAAACTCTTCGGAGCTATTCAACAGTTGCAACAAAAAGCATTCAGAATTGAATACTCAATCATATCATATATTTTTTAGTTATATTTCTTTCACACTGCTACATGTAATTAGATTACGTCTGTTTGTAACAATATAAATCAATAAATAAATATCAGATAGAAAAATTAATAAAATTTTTTTTGGGAAAAATTATTTTCATTAGCTACCCTTATAATCTGAAGTCCTTTGGGCACAAAAATAACTCAGTAAAGAATATCATAATCCCAGTTCTCAAAACTTAAGCCCAGTTTTTCAGAAACATCCAATAGGGACTCGAAATTGGAACACTCTTCAGATTTTCAAGTTCAAAGAATCCATAATGAAGATAAAATTCATTGTAGAATTGGCGGAATTTGATTGAGTCGAGAGATTTATATAACTTGTATTTTTACTTTCTCACTGTGCGGTTGAAAGGAAATTCTCCTGAAAATTTTCAGGATTGCATAAAGTGAGTGAATTTTACATGATTATAGAAGCATCTATTAGTATTTATGCTCTGGTAGATGTACTCGGTGTATTTTTCAAATGACATTCTTTGTTATTCCATTCAATCCTACTCTGATGATTTACTCAGCAAAGTGACATAAGAATAAGCTGCCTTGATGATCTGAAAAATATATTGAATATAAACGAAGATGAGTGACGAAATTAATGCAAAACCCACCAGTATTAATATTTCGTTCGACATGGCATATAAAGGTCCAATATGCAAACATAAAGGATGTCTCATTTGTCTCATCATCATTATATAGTTTTTCCGAACGTTGACATCTTGTTTATACCATTTACTCTCATATATGGCCATCGAGAGACTGGAACTCTGAAGTATTTAACGAAAAAAAAATAATAATCAACATCAGCCTACGAGTTTAGTATAGTTTTTTTTTGGAAATTTACTAATATGTAATTTAGAAAAAAGCAAAAATAACAGATTTACCTCGGATATTATTTCATATGCACTTGTGTAGTTGAAGTGCAATCCTAAGTAATTGAAGCAAAGATAATTGATATGAAACAATACAGCGGAATATTCAGAATGCTGAAAAAAATATTTTCGTTTTATTTGAAAGTGTTTTGTTTAATTCGTTTTTTGCAACTCACTTTTATCTCTGACAATATTTTGCTGACTGTTGCACCAATTTGCAAAGAATAAAAAGCGAAATCGAACAATATGGGATATTTTAAGAAACCATCAAGAAATTTGACGTACCTGTGAAATGAACAATAAGAATATATTTCGTCGTCATCAAAATGCAGTTTTCATTTTTGAAAATAAATTTGAAAAACAAGAGGTGAAATTTATCTGCTTTAAATCATTTGGTTTGGTTTCTATCCCGTACAATCTTCGAGTTGAGAGATTTCAGAGATAGAGCAGAGTTTGATTAAAATTATTAAAAATGAATAATTACTGCGTAAGGTAAAAAACGTTTAAATATCATCCTTAAAAAAATTTCGCATATTTGTTAAATATTTCAGGGAATATACGAGGAATAATTTTGAGAGCTTATAAAACTTGATGGAGTACAAAAATCTGGGGCCAAAACAAATGTGAAATCTAACGTTGTGAAAAATGTTAAGTACCTAAAATCATTCCTAAAAAACTAAGAATATTTTGCACAAATCACAAGAAAAATCAGAAGTAATTGTGAAGTAAGTGGAAAAGAATATCTGTGTTTTTCGGATTTTTAGCCGAAAGTGGTTTCAAACGAAAATGCTCCACTCTGCACTGATGATAAACTTGTCCTAAAACTCGATTCAATTCGTCCGTATGCACGATAACTTCAGAAAAGATGCAGTGGCGACGATAGGGGATGGCAGGAGGACCCGGGTCCCCCTAAAATTTTACATACTAAGCCTAAAAGATTAGCAGAACTATAATTCTGCTTTACTTTGGCCCCCCCGAAAAATCCGCCCCCCCTTTGACCACCTCTGTTTTTAAAAGCTGGTGTCGCCACTGAACGGAAATATCTAGAAACTTATAGGGTAGTTTCAGATCTAGAATGCATCAGATGAGCTCGTTAATTGGCAATGACATTTAATTCAGTTTTCCTCTATTCAGCACATACTGGAAGCAGATACTCCTTCATTCAAAAAGTTATGAATTTTTCATTAGAAAATAACCCTAAAATTGCCATTTCCACCCTCCCCGAGGCCCGACAAACCGTATGAATGAAGTATGTCAGTCGATTCAGTTTTCCTCTACTTACCATATACTAAACTTACCACATACAGAAAACGGTACTCTATTATTCAAAAAAAAAAAACAAATGAAGATTAAACTAGAAAATACACCTAATATCGCTATAATCCCCCTCCCCGAGGCCTGACAAACTATAAGGAGTATGTCATTTAATTCTGTTTTCCTCTGTTCACCACATACTAAAAGCAGAAAGTAGTAATCCGTCGTTCAAAAAAGTTTTTTTTCCTTAAATTACCCCTAAAATCGCCATTACTAAACTATATGGAGTATGTCTTTCGATTCAGTTCTCCTCTATTTACCATATACTGAAGGCAGAAGGCGGTACTTCTTCATTAAAAAAGTTATTAATTTTTATCTAAATATAGAAAATTCAAGAATAATGTAAAAAAATTACCCATCTTTTCGTGACAAAAAAAAACGACGGAGTAGAGGCTTTAAATTTTGATGTTAAATTTCAATCAAAACCTTATAAAATTCATGGGGAAAATTATAAAAGAAATATATATCTAATATTTCCGTGATCTGATCGAGATGAGATATTGCTTGTGGTAATAACAATTTCAATATTCGAACAAAATTTCGTGTTGTTGGTGTCATTATAAAAATATTCAAGCAAAATATCTAAAAAAACCTATTATTGAGTGACACTATATTTCACTGATTATTATTAATCTAATCGGCTTTCAATTTTTTGAACTATTGAATATTCCATACATGAAAACTTTCAGCAATATAAACACTGAAGGATACCTCTACTAGATGGCATCAACAGAAATTCTTCAAAAATATTCGTTAGTTCACTGAAAATAGATGACAATAAATCTGAACTATAGCAATTAAAAATTCCAGAGAGGAAAAGTATCAAAGTTTTGGAATTTTACTACAACTGCTATGGAAAGTAGCGTATTCTTCGTAGCTTACTAAATTTCAAAAGTATTTATTGCTCATACTGTGAGAAAAATTATTCCACTCGGCATTTTGCCCACATCTCGCTTGATAAACCAATGGAATTAGGGTTTTGAAAAGTAGTTTCTATGGAAACACAATAAGAAATGCATAGGTAGTGTCAACGAAAGCCATTTTGAGTTGAATCAGTTACATTACTTGAATTATTTAAATTTGTGCAGTTGTAAGAAAAGTATAGTGTGCAACATGTGGAGAAAGTTCTTTTCTCACTAGTGAGAAAAGGTGGACTTTCCCCACTTGTTGTACAATATACTATTGTTTTACTAGGCAGCAAAGTAGGAGATGGACTACCGCGCCTGATAGTTCATAGATCATAGGCTAGGAATTCAGGTGAGGCAGCCAATCTACTATGCAGCCGAGTTGAACATATAATTTTTTCTCCGATTGTTTTTAATGATATATGTAGGAAATTCGTATTTGCAAATTATTCCAACAATCTTTTTATTTTTCCTGTAGTGATAAATTTGATAGAAATAGCAATTGTTGGAATGGTTGGTGCTATAGAAATGTATATGTCCAATGTCCATAATAATTATAGTTTGATAACTTATGAAATGTTTTTATTCCCATCAAGAAAAAAAATTTTGCTGCCTAGATAGGAAAGTTCATACTTTGCTTTGAAAAAACAAAATTGAAGTAGGCCAGCCAATCAAAAACATAAAACATCATCAGTTCGCGAAAATTATCATAGAGATACTTTTATTCGAGGTTATTACCGCATTTGAAGGTCAGACGTAATGTAAATAGCGTGAAAGTAACGGCAAAAAAGTCCAGAATCTGATTATTTTGATAGAAGACCTCATAAATCACATTATAACTTACTTGATTAGTTCTTGGTGGGTAATTGTATTACGTTTCAATGATTGCATTATGCAATGCTCTCTATTCGGATCAATCGAATAATCCACATTACTCTCGAATTCCTTCAAAGAATACTTCAGTGCCTGAATTTGTGCCACAGTGAATGTCACATAGGAGAAAAAGATAGATTGTGTGGCGATAGAATAAAGTATCACGAATATGACGCCCAAAGTCTGTGCAGCCATCCCTGCATAAAACCATGCTCCACTCATATAAGGCAGAGTAAATACAATAGGCTGTCTTTTGACCGATTTCAAAATTTGGGTTCCGTTGAGATTACGTTCAACCTCCTTCCAACTAGTTTCCGTCTGAAAAAGCAAGGCATAGCAAAACATTATGAAAGCACTGCTAATCATCAAGCTATAAATGATTGACAATTTGAAATTGATCCTCTTGTTCTTCCTCAGGATCTTCAAATTTTCAGGAACTCTAGAAGCTTCCATCCTTTGCTCTATATTCAGTGATTCAGTGAGCAAGTTCCTGGCAGCTTCAGATTCAAAAACCCAAACTTTCAAGAGTAGAGTGATGTACTGTATTTCATAGCTCAGCGTTTCGCTGAATAAAGATTTGTCAATGAAAAATGCATAAGGCACTGTTATAGGTCCACATAGCAGGAGTGAACCAATAACCTCAAATCTCATTAGTAATCTGTAAGCCTCATAAGCATGTTGTAAATATGGGTTATCTAATTGAAGAGGCCACATTCCACAAAGAACCATGGATACTTGAGAAAATCTGAAGAAATTTATCCGGTTTGAGGATCTGAAAGTAAAGAAGATACATAATTATTAACTTTTCTCCAAGGATGCTTTCGCCAAGCAAGGCCGTAGCCAGAGGGGGTGTCCGATGGGGTCCGGATCCCCTGCAATTTTTTCAGAAATACAAGATTCTAACTTCACTGAAAATACTTTAGAATTGAATCTTCCATATTATTGCATATCCAGAGGAATTTATTAATCATACGATCATTTAGTGTAGGTACATTTCTTAATCTATCTTGAGTATTTCTCAAGTGTTTCGCCTTATCTTGGAAAGAATAACTGACAAAGGTCTATAAGAAGTTGTGTATTTCTCGAGTGCAATATATATGTATGAAATTATCGAATGTATTTTATGGATTTACATTTGGTGTACAACTTTGCTTCCGCCGTTTTGCAATAGATGGATGTAGCGGTAAGTGGTAATCGAAATAAATAGATCGTAGATTGTTATACAATAAGCTTAGGTATTCGTAAACATCACGCCATCGAAATTTTAGTCGATTTCTGTCTGCATCATAAAGTTATTCTCGATTAAACATGTCAGCTTACTAGCCAAATTCTCGTCATTTGCGGATGGTTTTAATTTTCTGCTTTTATATAAATAAATCTTTTGAAGAAGATTTTGATGTCGAAGACCAGCATGGAAGAGAGAAGGTTTTCGAAGATCAAAAACAGGAGGCATTACTTGATCAAAACTCGTGTTAAACTCAATAAGAATTGTCAGGATCATTGGCAGTGATGCAACAAGCCATTTTACAACGCCTAAGAGTCATGCGAATGATTCAGAAAGAAGGAAATTGGGTGTCGTACTAGTTGACCTCCTCCTGAAAAAAATCAACCTTTTATTTGAAACATATTTTTCCGTGAGATGTTTCCTTTTCGAGACTTTTGTCTGATTCTATTTGCAAAAATCACCCCCGGAAGGTATATAAATAATTGTACAATTATCGGTATCAAACTCCGCAATATTTTTCTAGTGTCAACGGACCCCACCCCGAATTTTTTTTCTAGCTACAGCCTTGTTGCCAAGGGTGCTTCGCCTTCATTGGCCAACGTAGGTTGCAGGGTCTAGTCAGTTTTAAATAATTTCCAGGGAAAAGTTATTGTGTTGTAAAAAAAAATCTTTCGTTTATAATTGGAAGAATTCTTTGATCTACTACTAACCTTCTCAGGTGACGCATTTTGTTCGTGAAACTATCAACTTAGATTTCCCAGAGTGATGGACTGATGCGAAATTTTTATGACATGATTCTTCCATCGATCTGCTGAATGATGAATTGAATAATTACACCTTTGGTTAGCGGATATATCAAGGATAAATCTGGTAACATGAAAAAGCACCATTTTGAGTTATTCATACGGTCGCATAAATAATTGCTACAGTGATAATTACCCGTCGAAATGAAGCCATTAATTATTCAATTCGAATTTAGATTCGAAAGTGCATATGACATTAGTCACACGCTAATTTTAATACCCTAAACGAGTTATATATGAGTCTAACTGAGATTCAAATTTTCAATGATAGATATATAATAATAATAATAATAATACAGGTTCTTTATTTTCTACAGGTATATACCCAGTTAGATTATTATATTATCATTACAATAAACATTATTATTATTATCTCACCATATAATTGATATCAAGAAAAAGATATATAAAATATACTATATTAGACATTGAATTCGACACAAATTGGGAAGAAAAAAATAAACGGAAAATACATACAATGGTGGAATTAATGAAGGAAACAAAGTCTAAACACCAAAATGTTTTCAATATCAAAACCAAAGTTTTTTAAACCAATCATTACACTTCGTTTTAAACGAGTAAATAATCCAAAAACCTACCTAATTTATATCACAACAACCAGAAATATCATTGAACAACGAACACATATGCCTTATAGGTTTTTTTTTATGTTCTGGTTCCCACGAAAGGGGATATCCTGTAATGTTCAGAGGACATCGTGAGAACCAAGGAAAAGAAGGTAGGAATTGGTGTCCTTTTTGAATTTATGAAGATTATATACCTCGGGGAACACCTCCCTAGGCAATGTGTTCGTTCTAGGAGTACTCGAATAAAATACATGATTGGATCTAGAACGGAACCTCGGAACCAAAAATTTCACAGAGGCGAGAAGATCAGGAGAACCTATGTTACCATGCAAAAGGTTGTGAATAAACTTCAGGGATAATAGTGATTTCAAGCGATACGACCTCGAACCTATCCAAAAAAGTCTCTGATCGAGGCTCCTCACCAGGTAAACCATCCTTCCTACAAACTAAATATTTTAGAAATTTTCGTTGCAAAGATTCTAAATGGTGACGATGGATATTGTAGATATCAACGCAACTTGAATGCAGAAGATGAGGCCGAGTTTATATGAGGGACAAAACTTAAATTCCGAATCTCGTCAACCCTACTCAAAACAGATTCACCAATGGTATACTCAAAGCAAACATTATGGATCTTCCTACTAAATGTAACAACATTTCATTTTTTAACATTCAAGCTCAATCTGTCCAAAGCACACCAATCTGAAACAGCACTGAGTTCCATCTGTAAGTAGATACAATCATCAATGGTTTTTATTTTACTTAATATTTTCAAAGAATCGAGAAATACATGAGTCCATCATATCATCGACAAAAAGAAGAAACATACGCGGGCCCTAATTTGAGCCCTGCAAGATCTTCGAGACATAAAACCATCCTAACCCTCTATTTAACCTTATGATATATGGAATAGAACATAATTATCTCAACAGTTTGGTAAAATTAGATAGAATAGAAATCGGTCTATAATTGATAAAAAGTGTTGGATCGCTATTTTTCATTAAAGGTACACTTTTAGCAACCTTCCAAACTCTTGGATACATATTTGTCTTAAAAACTAGATGAAAAAATATGGTACAATGGTTCGGCGAATACATGAATGTAGTCCTTCACTATAAAACTTGGGATCCTGTCGGGATCAGCATTATCCTTTGCAGGTATAGTAAAGGGTGTTTTATTTAGAGCTATAGAACTTTAAATTACAATAAAACAACGATGGATTATTCGATTGACACGAATTTTATTCATCCGCAAGATAATCTTGTGCCATTACATTTTAAATATGATTTCTGGCATATGACCGCCACGGCTGGCTCGGATGTAGTCCAATCTGGACGTCCAATTTTCGATGACTCTTTCCAACATTTGTGGCCGTATATCGGCAATAACACGGCGAATGTTGTCTTCCAAATGGTCAAGGGTTTGTGGCTTATCCGCATAGACCAATGACTTTACATAGCCCCACAGAAAGTAGTCTAGCGGTGTTAAATCACAAGACCTTGGAGGCCAATTCACAGGTCCAAAACGTGAAATTAGGCGGTCACCAAACGTGTTTTTCAATAAATCGATTGTGGCACGAGCTGTGTGACGTCTTGTTGGAACCACAGCTCGTGGACATCATGGTTGTTCAATTCAGGAATGAAAAAGTCAGTAATCATAGGTCTATACCGATCACCACTGACTGTAACGTTCTGGCCATCATCGTTTCTGAAGAAGTACGGACCAATTATTCCACCAGCCCATAAAGCGCACCAAAGAGTCAGTTTTTCTGGATGTAACGGTGTTTCGACATACACTTGAGGATTAGCTTCACTCCAAATGCGGCAGTTCTGTTTGTTGACGTAGCCATTCAACCAGAAGTGCGCTTCATCGCTAAACAAAATAAAATGGACGTAGTGCGCGATACGTATTCCGCACAGAACCATTATTTTCGAAATAAAATTGCACTATTTGCAAGCGTTGTTCAGGCGTGAGTCTATTCATGATGAATTGACAAACCAAACTGAGAATAAATCACTTGACAGCTGTTAAATCGGTCGCCATCTTGAATAGTAATGCCAACTTAAAGTTATATACCTCGAAAAAAAACACCCGTTATATCCAAAGTCACTGGAGGAAGCTGAATATTTCGATTATACAAAGGTTGTCCCAAATTCCAGAATCTTGTTTGAGGCAAGTGAATTTATTGCCTAACAATGCTTTCAAATAAACCCCGGTATTTAGCGGATCGCGGTATCCACTTCAAATCATCTATGGCCAAGTGTTTTTATGGACTAGTTCAAGTGACTTTGGATATACTATACTCAGTTTCCTGGACGCGAAAAGTATGTCCTGCAATAACGTTGACATTAATCAAATTCTGATTTACAAACTCATTGTCACAGTCGAAAGCCACATCAGTTGTCAAGCCATCAACTGTTTCATTCGGTTTATCATACCGTGTTCCATCCTTGTCAACCATAACACCTGGTAAAAGAGAGCCAGACTTCTTTCTCCGAAGGAATGACTAAAATTCTGATGGATTATCAAACAGAAGAGGAAAATTGGCTTTCCTCAAATTGAATGTTTGTGGAGTGCTAGAGCTAGCACCAAAATTTTTCATTCTTGTCATTGCCACCCTCATCAGGGTATACCTTCCTTCTATCTAATGAAAGTGACAAGTAAAATTTGGCGTTCGGAATGGAGCTCTCATAATGTCATCATCAAAGTCTAATCGGTGATCCCTCAGAGAAAGTTCTAGGTTTCAGTCTTCCCAGGAAAATTTGATGTATTTCAAATCGACTAAGAACTGGTCATGGCCGTTGCAATAGTATGCTCTTTAAATGGCAGAAACTATTGACCACTTGGAGAATATGTACTTGTCCAATTCAAATAAATTTTATACTGGTTACCAAGCTATCCGCATTCAGTTTCAGATTCTTTTTTAGAATGGGTAGCTAATCAATATAATGGAAACTATCATTTATTACTCCTTTTTGGTTCTCTTCTCTTTAGTTTTCAAATTTAATTATAAATCGTCAACCGTTGGTGAAAAGAAAGGATGGAGAAGATTTTGTTTGGATGAAGAGAAAGCCCTTCAATATAAATATGTCAGCTTATTCTGTCAACAAATACACAAACCAGTCAATGCACCTATACGGGGAGACCAGGTTTTTGTTAAGGTTTTTATTTGTGCTCTTGTATCACACGTTGAAATGTATGATGCCCCGTTAACATTTCTTCTGCTAATACTGAGATTACATCTTGAAGCTGTCGCGAGCAGAGCTTCGGGTGATGGTGGGACTGCTGACGGGGCACTGTCTGTACAAACATTATTTGTACCGTATGGGAAAGTCAGCAGACGAGATTTGCAGGCTCTGTAGATCGGAAGCAGAAACGGCCGAACACTTGTTATGCAAGTGTCCGGAGCTGGCTGGCCTAAGAACCATTCACATGGGTAAGCCGGTCCTGGATACCAGAGAGGTAACGGCCAAGGCCCCTAAGGAGGTTGTCAATTTTATTGACGTCGTTGACGTCCTCCCTGGGTTTCTATGAATGAGTAGGGTAGTGAACAAAAGATCTGCATGATCGCAGTTCCCGGAAGGCTTACCGAAGCAAAACGACCCCAGTTCAAATAATAATAATAATAATACTGAGATTACATCTACACATGTTTTATTGTTCGAAGTTGATGATTTTTGTATTGCCCAAGTAATATTATTACGAATTTGAAAGCACCATTTAAAATGAATTAAATAATTCGAGATTTTCTCGAAATTAATTGATATCTGTCGAATTTCAAACGATTTGGGGAAAAATAATATGTTTACCTCGTGGGAAAAGCCACATTTCTGGACTCTGTGTTGCTAGCAATCTCCACAGTAGCCCAAGAATGTTAGGCTTTTCCCCTCCGGTAAACAATGTACTACTTCTTTCAAAAGTCGGAAATATTTTCTTGAAACGAGGAAATGTGCTAGAAGACTCTGTAGTTCGTCCTGTAAATTCAATAATATTTCAATTGCCGATGATTCATCATTTTTCTTGAATCGAGTAGCACATGTCATAATATTAAGGATGACTGTTTTCGCGTGTTCGATTCTTCTACATTCTCTAGTTCGTCTTCCTGTCTTTTCGTTATAAATTCTGCTAACGATATAGAGCTTGAACTTTATTGAAGGCTCTCTACTTGGTTATTCATTACTAATAAATATAATCAGAGTATCACATGCAGGTCTTCAAACATGAGAGCGTTGCATAATATGAATCAGAATAATTTTCTTGTCTAATTCTGTGGGAAATCATATAATTCAGCTATACCTTGTAGGTAGAACAAAATAAGGAATTCATCAAGAGTAGCTTGACATTTTAACAAACTACTTGACTCTAAAATCAAGATCGTGAAAAATTACTTGAGACATGAGCTTGACTCGACTTGATTTTAGATATTTATTGCTTGACTTGATATCACTCGAGCTTTGTATGCATGCACCAAAATTGGTAGATTTTGCACGGCATATATTTCTGCAATCTCGTGCGCGCTTAGACTAAATGAGGGGATTCCTCGAGCGCCGAGAGACTATGAAGAATCCGCCAGTGTGAATTTATTAGTAGTGTTCTCTCATTTCTATAAAAAATATTGGTAGATTTTGGTAATTTCAGAAATCTAAAAGCTGGAGCCACATTGAAAATAAAGTTTTGACAAACCATTGAAATAAATGAATGTTTTTATTCAATATGAAAAAGACTCGGAAAAAAAGAATATAAGAAACAAGAAGAATATATAGAATTCATTCAATAAATTTCACACACTCACATATATGTAATTAAATAAAAAACTAAAAAGAATGGAATTTTTTCTCAGGAAAAACAAAACGAATTTCGCGGCAAATATTGGAGGGCAGCATTTTTTACTTTTTCCGAGGAATCCGAATTCCTAGAAGTACCTACGTATTGAATAGATTTATTTAATATCACAGATGATTTTTTATATCAAATTAATTAGGGTTGGGCGTGGGCGCATTCGAATTTAAAATAATGGTTCATCCGCATCATCCGATTGTTTTACTCAATCATCTTAAAGAAAAAAAAAAACAAAATATTCAAGCGTTTCATAGAATCGAAACTCAGTTGAAAATCTTGAAGCCGCAGCAGGGCCCGCTCTAGAGAGGCGGCAAATATTGTAGGGTGGCATTTTCTACAATTTTCGAGAAATCTGAATTCCTAGAAGAAAGGATTGGAAAAATGGCTATACAGGGTCTTTCACGAGGAACCTCACCCATATTTATACGGGAAACTACAGAACGTATTTTCATGAAATTCAGCACTTATAAGTATTTCACGATGCTGATGAAATCTAAAATATTTTCAAGGCATGAGCACCTCCGGTTTTTCCGGAAATTACGTCAACTTCCGTTTTTCAAATTAGAACACCATTTTTTTATTGCAGAAATAGATTCCTTAGAAAATTTCAAGTTATTTTGATGTAACATTTTTCAGTTTTGGTTGGAAAATTCTCTCTGAGCGGGAAAATTCGAAAAAAAATCGAAAATAGAGCTCCGCTGAAACGAGAATAACTTCGAGGTTTTTGGATGGAAAATTTTCATTTTTGGGATTTTTCAAGATGTTAGATTGATGTATCCACTTTAAAAATCGAAATCGCGATTCATGATACAGGGGGTGAAAAAATCGCTTTCAAAGTTAGAGATGACAAAATCGTGAAAAATCAATTTTTTCAAATTAGAACTCCATTTTTTTATGGCAGATATTGAATCTACGTTAAAAAATAATGTGAGTGTATGCATCTTACCCTTGCCCTAAAGTGGATATTTTCTGAGTTATTCACAAAAAACTGTTTTTCGTCTTGAATTTTCAGCTATTTCTTTTCCCTTCACGCCAAAAAGATGAAATTTTCAGGAACTGTTACTTAAACCATGTTTTAGATTTTACTACCCTAATATGCAAGAGAAAAAAGTTACAGGTTTTTCCTAAATAGATGGCGAATTTTGATTCGAATTTGTATCGGAAACCTCTTTATTTCAACTAATCGGCCATCGGTTTTCTCTCCAGTGATAAATAAATAATTCCTTATGAACCATATGCAAAAACTTACCATGTTTTACTTTTTTTTTTTTAAAGATAGATATCATTAATTACATCTGCCAAATTCCTCTTTATTCAGTAGCATTTTGTGTTTACTATTAATTTGGTGATAATTCGTATTAAGTTATAAAATCGATCACTATGCCTAATTTTACCAATGAAGATTATTTAAATCTCATTCTATTTCATGGAGAATGTAATAAAGTTGTAGATAGAACGATTCGACTGTTCATTGAGAGGTTTCCTGACCGACCCAGACCAACGAGAGATACCATTAACAGAACCATGACAAACTTGAGAAATATTGGATCTTCCGTTAAGAAAACTATACACAGAGAAAAAAGTGTAGTAGAAGATGTGAACAACGAAATTACAGTTCTTGCATATTTTCGTGTGAATCCTCAAAATTCTCTCAAAGATGCCGAGATTGATCTGGGATCAATCGAGTGTTTGGAGAATATTAAAAAAACATAAAATGCACCCATATAAATTCAATAGGGTACAGCATTTGAAGGAAACTGACTTCGTCAGGAGAACAGAGTTTTGCGAAGCTATGATGATTCGATTTCAAGAGAATGAAAACTTTTTGGACTGTATAATTTGGACAGATGAATCTAAATTCACAAAGAATGGTTCTTTCAATAGGCATAACAGTCATTATTGGGATGAAGAGAACAACCACCACTTCAGACAATGGAACTTTCAAGAGACCTGGAGTTTCAATGTTTTTTGCGCCATCAAAAATAATGCAATTCTCGATGTTCACATTTATGATGGGACTTTAACTGGTAAGACAGAACACTACACATGTTTGCATTATTTAAAGAATGTTCTCCCTTAGGAGATAGATATTCTGACATATTGACTCAAATAATTGAGCCGCTAGTACAGAACCATAATGACTTATGGTATCAACAAGATGGCGCGCCTCCACACAATTCACTCAATGTGTCAGATATCCTCTACAGGCTATTTGAAGATCGATGGTTGGCGAAGAATGGTCCACATCTTTGGCCACCACGTGCTCCCGATTTAACTCCTTTAGACTATTATGTTTGGGGTAGGATAAAAAATATTGTCTACTCAACTCCCCTGACTGATAAAGAGGACTGCATAGAACGAGTCAGAAATGCGTTCAGGTTTGTTTAGATTTTTAGATTCATAGTTTTGAAACTCAATTTGGTTTTTAAACACTTTTGCAGATCTCTTCCCCCGATGAAATAAGAAGATCAACGCACGAAGCATTCCTGAGACGTATAAATAAATGTCTAGAAATTAACGGTCAAAACTTTGAGCATCTTCTCTAGTTATAACTGCGAGAGTTTGCCATGGTTCTCCTAATAGTAACTTGAAGTCGGTTTCAAGAAGGGGTGAAAAATCTACAGCATGGTTCAAATAACAGTTCCTGAAAATTTCATCTTTTTGGCGTGAAGGGAAAAGAAATAGCTGAAAATTCAAGACGAAAAACAGTTTTTTGTGAATAACTCAGAAAATATCCATTTTAGGGCAAGGGTGTGATGCATACACTCACATTATTTTTCAACGTAGATTCAATATCTGCCATAAAAAAATGGGGTTCTAATTTGAAAAAATTGATTTTTCACGATTTTGTCATCCCTAACTTTGAAAGCGATTTTTTCACCCCCTGTATCATGAATCGCGATTTCGATTTTTAAAGTGGATACATCAATCTTACATCTTGAAAAATCCCAAATCACTTCACAAAAGCTCAATTTTTATTCTTTTTGTTCACCCATGTATATAAAAAAAAAGTAACTGGGGAAGGTACCTAAATAGTTATGTTCCAGAAGTACCTAGATGCCATTCAAAAATATAATTTCTAAAATCGTCCAAAGTGTTCAAGAGAAAATTAACTACAAACTACGTTGAGATTTTGTCGGTTGCTCTAAATTTGTGGGTGGGTATATTATGTCATGTGCTCCTCTTCTCGATTCAACAACAGTGATGAATCATTGCCAATTAAAATATTATCGCATCAACCGGACGCCGAGCTGGACGGTATACAGAGGCTCCTAGCACATTTCCTCATATCAAGGAAATATCTGCCGGTAAAAAAAATAGTTTTCATTGTTTCCACAAGTTGGAAGGTAATACACGATAAGTGCAGCACGCTACTGATAAATACCTACTTAAATTCAGTATTACTTAAGTCCCTGAGTATAGCAGTCGCGGTTTCATCGATCGATATAATCGGTAGGTAAACGGTAGTCTGAACTGCAACGATGACTTCAAAAATTCCATCTTTCACGTTGAACAATGGCAGAGAGATGCCTTCAATCGGGTATGGCACATGGCAGGTGAGGAAAAACATACATTGTTAGATAACGCCATCTAAAAATATAACAAGCGACTTGTTTACTTATTCACTATAGGTTATTTCTATCTCTAGGATTCTGATGAATTTGAGCTTTTCAATTCATCAATTTTTTGGGGACTTTCAATATATATATATATATATATATATATATATATATATATATATATATATATATATATATGACTAACGTCGAGTTCCAAGACATTTTTTACCAGCTAACCGCGAGTTCCAAGACCGATGTATAGTTCCAGGACAGTCTTGGAACTGATATATGCCTAATGTTGACTTCCAGGACCGAAATGATAGTTCCGGGACAGTCTTGGAACTGATATATGTATAATGCTGACTTCCAGTACCCTAATATACTGCATAGTTCCAGGACGTTTATCACGTTGATATCGTCTCTATTGCGTTCTTATAAAATCTATTCATTCGATTTCGACTGTCCCGCATGTCAGAAATATCTTTGCACAAGGAATGAAAATGGTTTTCTCAATGAAATTATATTCTTCTCGGAATCGGAATGACATTCGGTTCTAAATGTGCCATTGGTCCGAACATTTCTCGGTATATGAGTGGAAGTTTCCGCTTTAGATGGGAAATTAACTATTTCTTCGCATTTCAATTCTTCAAGTAGAAGTTCACTATATGTATAAATGACATGAGGAAATATAAGATGTCAATATGTAGTACGCAGTTCAATGGGATATCAGGCGATATTTTTGAAATATATCTCTTTATTGTTGAGTTTCGGGACATTAATTTTCGGTTGAAATTTTTATCATCTCGCATTACGCAATAAATATATATTTTTTTCATTCGTTCTTTTCTTCATGAAATGTGTGGGTCAGGAATTTGTGCAAATAATATGTGGATATTCCTTTCTATTGCTTATGGGATGCAGATGTACTCGCATTTGAAAAAAGTGATGTATGCAGGGTCTTCCATTGGAAATGTCCATAAGAAGTTTATGGATAAATGATAAGGTTCGACTCACTGATGACGAATCCGTCCTCAAATTCAACTCTGACCGTTCAGCCGTATAGGTACACGATAATTCTCTAATGAAAGGTCTTAGAAACTTAAAATTTTCAGAGTAGGTTTGGATCAGAAATGCCGCGGTTAAGTTCGTTTATGGATAAAATCCGATTATGGTTTCCGTAAAAATTGACGTTCGAAATTTCATTTTCTTGTTGATGTCGGAACTGCAGTTTCGATCGCGATAAAGATTTCCAATTGGATGGAAAATGACATTTAAATGCTTTGTGCAAAATTTAATGCTCATCATCTAATCAGCACAATAGAAAATTAAAAAAGAATAACCAAAAAAATGACCAATATTTACGTGACCACACAACTGATGGATATCAGATTATGAAAACCATGACAAATGGACTATAGAAGTTTCAAGGAGAATATTGAAAATAGAGCCGTGATTACAGATCCGATTCAATTGAGATTTTGAATGTTCATATACAGGGTGTTCCAAATTGAGTCGGCACCATTGCCAACTCTGTTATTATGGATGCTACGATGTCGGTTAAATGGGCAAACTGGTAGCATTCTCAGTGGCCTTCTCGATGCCGAAAAAAAAAAAATAGACGCGTTGTCATAATATTTCATAAAATGATATTTTTTCAATGGAACACCCTATATTTTTTCATGCATTTAGATTCGTAATAACATTCTCAGCAACAAAGCTTATCTAACATTTTTTCGTAAAGGTGAAAATAAGACAGTTGTATTAATAGGAAACATTTATAACAGACGGATTTGATAAAATGCTATAAAATATCGAGTTAATGTTCAAAAACACCGCCTTCTCGTTGAACACATATTTGGGCCCTGTTAATTTTTGTTTTGTTTTCGGCATTTTTGTTTAAGATTATCGAGTAATGATCGGATGATGAGGATGAACCATTATTTAATTCGATTGCGCCCACGCTCGACTCTAGATAATTTGATATAAAAAATGAAGAATATCATAAAATAATGGAATGTGGTATGAAATAATGAAACTTATATTTCTCAAGAAGGATCAGTTGGAAGTGATGAAATAGAATTGTTTTCTTATATTTTGCATTCCATTTTTGAGGAATCAACATTCTGATTAGAGATTTTTTTTTTTTCTTTCATTGAAGGCATCGACTGCTATGGTCATTAGCCTCTAACCTAACCATCACCGGACATGTACAACATCCATGACCTAGCCAGGATTCGAACCCGGTACCTTCGGCACCACAGTCGACATCTCTGTCCACTGCACTACCGAGGTAGTCTGATTAGAGAATTGAAAAGATAATAATGCAGAACCCCAAGTGGTCATGAAATCCGGCAACGTAAAGCGAACGCCGACAAGCCTGATGAGTTCTTGAAAACTTCACTTTCACTTTGAAAATGTGTGCAGTAAAACTGTCTGCGCGAAAATTTGAATTACACTTCTCAGTTTAGTTTTTAGTGGTGTTTCCGAATATCGAAACAGATTTTCAAAATTCCGATGTACAGGGTGTTGTTACGAGGATTCAAACTATTCATAATTTTTTGTTAACCAGGACCTGAATTTTCGAGGTGGTTATTGCATGATACGTTTGGGCTCTCAATTAGGAACATATTTGCCAAATATGAAGAAAATATACTGGGTGGTTCGTTTGAAATGGCCTCTGAAAGGAACGGGCAAAACGCATAAAACACTCTGTATCTCGCCTACGAAGACTGTAAGACCCAATGAATGGGGTATCTCCAGAATCGCCTTGGTGTCAACTAAGCACCTATGAAGTATTTCCGTTTCCCAATGAAACACCCTGTATACGCGAAATTTGCAGGGAAGGTTCGGATCTCCAATGCCGCAGTTGAGTTCGTTTAATAAGCAGAACCTGAATAGGGGTTCCGTAAATATGGCCGTTCGAAATTTTGTATTTTGTGAATTTCGAAACCAAAGTCACATTTGCGAGGGAAATTTGCATTCAGATGTAGAATGACCATATAAAGCTTCGTGCGAAATATCTTGTTGATCACTTGATCAGAACCATAGAAACTCTGTTACCACAGAACTGACGTTGAGTTGAGATTTTGGGTATTGATATAAAATAGCAATGCTAAGCTCCTCGCCAAATTTCAAGCTTATCGCATAATGAGAACCATAAAAAATTAACCATAGAAAATTCAAGAAGAATATTGGATATTAAAAACTTGATATCTCTGTGATTACAGATCTGATCAGATGGAGATTTCGCGTGTATACATAAAATGATCATTCGAGACTGCGTGCACAATTTCGTGCGGATAGCATAAACAGAACAATAGAAAATTCAAGAAGAATTAAAAAAATGTACACCTAATATATAAGTTACAACAAATTTGCTCGAGTTGAAATTTTGCCTGAATATATAAATTATCAATTTTGATCTTCATGCAAAATTTCGTGTGAATAGAGGCTTCTACATAAAATTCAAGCAGAATATTGAAAATATTAAAGTCCGGCTTGAAAAGACTCCTCGGGGTCGGTATAGAGATGATTCAGATATAGGTACATCTTTTTAATGTTGAATTTCGGGACCGTAACCAGATGTCTTCAATCCATATAGTGAATTCTCCAGTTATCGGCAATACAAGGGTTGTAAATAAATGTTTACACCACGTCTGGTGTTTTCTTCAAGATGTGGATGATGATATTCCCCCTCTTATCGAATTTTTGCTGCAAGAGCCCTAGTACAGCGTTGCCGTTCGTACGATAATTATCGTTTTGTACGATAATTTGCTGCTCAATTCTATGTACGATATCGCATGTACGATAATAGCGTTTTGTACGATAATTTCAGTGTACCTATCATTTGAGCTAAAGTGTCAATAGATACTCAAAATATAATGAAACTCAGTATGACCAGATTTAGTTGATATCCAATTTTTCAGTAGATTATTGCATTTTCAGGAAGTTTTTAATAGGAAGAAATCATTTGATAGATTTTAGTAGTTTCAAAAAATCTAACCGAGACGGTTGGGAATGTCTAGACTCAAGAATGTTCCGATGAATCAATTCATATTCAATATAATATACTTTTCAATTGAAAAGGGCGTATCTGCAAAATAGCACATTTGGGATATTTGTCTTTGAAGACTTTCATTTCATCCACAGATTCAATTGAATTAATATGAAGAAAAAATAAATGATAATGCATGTTAATTAAATTTAATCTGTAGATGGCACAAATGAAAGTATTTAAAGTTCAATCAATATCCCAAAAGTGATTTTTTGTAGATACGCACGCACTTCTCAATTCAAACGTCAGTATAGATTCATCATATTCCAATCTGATCACGCTGATGAAACTGTTGAAATGATGTTCGATCAATACATTGCTTTCCGGAAATAAAGAGGATCTTATACGAATTCAATACAGTAATTACAATATCTTATGCATAATGGACCTGTACTTAGCAACTCTCATGCTTGTAGACACCTCTGATAATGCTTTGTCGGCATTATCCATAACAGAATTACGGTTCGTTTTATGGGTCGGCTTTAAAATTCAGTAAAGACGGATAACTTTTTTGACCGTTATGCAAATTTAGGTAGCTATTATTTGAAAGCGTTGAATATTTTGCAATAACCTGGACCACTTTAGGAATCACTGGCCTGGCGTATACCGATGACGAATACAAAAATCACATTTGGCAAAACCAGAGGCAACGCCGACAAAGTGGATATACAAAGGATAATAATAAATCTCGAAAATAGACGTGCTCGTAGGGAAATAAAAATAATTATCTTGAAAGCGATAATAAACTAATAAACTCTGAAGGGTGCGATTTTCGACTGCCTTGAAGATTTCAAAGGAAAGTAAAATGATTATTGGTTCATTTTTATGGAATTTTTACGAAGATATATCTCTGTATTTCCAATCAATTATTTAGATTCATAATATTTTATATGTGGTTATGGGAGCAAATGTTCAATTGTTGAAAGCACATTAAAAAGACCATCAAAAATATAATATACGTTTCAATTGAAAAGGGCGTATCTGCAAAATAGCACATTTGGGATATTTGTCTTTGAAGACTTTCATTTCATCCACAGATTCAATTGAATTAATATGAAGAAAAAATAAATGATAATGCATGTTAATTAAATTTAATCTGTGGATGGCACAAATGAAAGTATTTAAAGTTCAATCAATATCCCAAAAGTGATTTTTTGTAGATACGCACGCACTTCTCAATTCAAACGTCAGTATAGATTCATCATATTCCAATCTGATCACGCTGATGAAACTGTTGAAATGATGTTCGATCAATACATTGCTTTCCGGAAATAAAGAGGATCTTATACGAATTCAATACAGTAATTACAATATCTTATGCATAATGGACCTGTACTTAGCAACTCTCATGCTTGTAGACACCTCTGATAATGCTTTGTCGGCATTATCCATAACAGAATTACGGTTCGTTTTATGGGTCGGCTTTAAAATTCAGTAAAGACGGATAACTTTTTTGACCGTTATGCAAATTTAGGTAGCTATTATTTGAAAGCGTTGAATATTTTGCAATAACCTGGACCACTTTAGGAATCACTGGCCTGGCGTATACCGATGACGAATACAAAAATCACATTTGGCAAAACCAGAGGCAACGCCGACAAAGTGGATATACAAAGGATAATAATAAATCTCGAAAATAGACGTGCTCGTAGGGAAATAAAAATAATTATCTTGAAAGCGATAATAAACTAATAAACTCTGAAGGGTGCGATTTTCGACTGCCTTGAAGATTTCAAAGGAAAGTAAAATGATTATTGGTTCATTTTTATGGAAAAAAATTTCGTTTTTCGTTTCTGCAAGAATTCTGAAATTTCATATTTTGAAAATCTTGGGAGGGGTAATTACTATATAATACTAGTACTCTTCACTATTTCTATACGGTCTTGCTTACTGACTGACTGATATTTGTACGTTTTTGAGACTCAATTATTAAGTGAAGTTAGTGAAGGTGTTTGAAGTTTTTTTATAAGTTATATTTGCCTTTGACCTAAGGACTTTTTGTTTATTCAGTTATTAAAGGTAAGAGCTTAATATACAATTCGATATTTTTCAACCTTAAAATTACTTTTTTGAAGATATAAAACTTGAAAACGATTTATATTTGAATGTATTAGATTTTTGTGTATAACCAATATCGGGTGTTTCATGTCATCGTATATAGGCAAAATCTCGCTCATTTGACGAGATAATAAAAAAATTTCTGTTACTAGGGCCTAGTAACAGTTGGAATAATACAGATCTATTCTGAATTTCTCCAAGTGAATATTAGAACTCTGAAAATAGACGAGCAGATAAATTCGATTTTTTTAATCTGAAGTTGGTTGTGTTGTGAATATTTCGGAGTGAAAACTTGTGTTTGAATATTTCGATCTTTTTGTAAGGTAAGATCTATTGATAATCTTAATTGAGACAGTTAAATAAAGAAATTGTGTTTTCCAGGAAAGCAAAAATGTTTGGTCTAGTTCATTTTCCCAACCAGACTTACGGAATATATTCAATGAAAAATATTTCAAAGAAAAAAGGAGATAATAATGCCTGCATTGTAAAACATAGAGGTGCCAAATATGAAGCAGTACTGATAACAGAAAAAGGTGAGTTGTTTTTTTATATTATCACCCATAATTATTTTTTATCGATTGAAAATAAGTTGTTAGAATGAAATTTCTTTTTGAAAATCTCCAGGGATACATATGAATTTTGCCACTATAATTGAATATAGAATATTCTTAATTGATCACAATACTGCAAAGTTCCATAACACCCCCTGTACCTCCTGTTTCGTAATCAGAAATTTCGAAATGAAACTTATTGTTGATAAAATAAAATTAAATTTTTTCGAGTGCCTGTATCCGAATTGATCGCTCTATCATTTCATCACGATGTCTGTAGTTTTTGAATTCCGAGCCGGAAATGGTTTCAAAAGGTTCCACTCACTGTTGACAAATCTATCCTCAAATTCGATTCTGTCCGGCCGAACGTTTATACGATAACTTCCGAACGAGAACTCGGTTGCTAAATTTAATTTAATTTTCTGAATGAACTCAATTTTCTAAGATAATTTTTGTGAGAAAATTTTTTCATAAATCGAACCAAAATATTTTTTACATATCTAAAGCGAAAAAAAATCAACAGAAATTGATGAAATGTTTGATGATTGTACTTATCTCTATACCTCACACGAAAGTAAAAAAGAATCGATAAATATCGAACAGTTCCTTCATTAAAGCCATCTAAATTTTTCTTTTGGTCCTCTAGCATAATTGAAAAAAAAAACTGGTAGGGCTATGATGGCCAAAAGTTTGAAATTGAGCTGTCGAAACAATTCAAATAGTAATGAAAATTTATCACAAAAATATTTCACTGTAATTCCAATGAATCTATGTTAGGGGTCGAACTCTCGACCTTGAGTTATTACCTGTGAATTATAAATTTGAACTCATCCAAGGATAATTCAATTTTGTTAGAAGACCGGAGGAGAATTTTGGATGGCTTTAATGAAGGAAGGTTTGATATTTTTCGATTCAGTTTTCATATTCGTGTAAAGTATGAAAACAAGACAATCGTGAAATATTTCATCAATTTCGGGTGAATAATTTTTTCCTGTAAACATGCAACAATTATATTCCTTTCGATTTATAAAGATTTTTTTATTGAAATTCTTGGAAAATTGAGTTCATTCGGAAAATGAAATTCAATTTGACAACCGAAAAAAAAAATTACGAACATTGCAGGTTTTCCGCCAGTTTGAAATTTTTTTTCAGGGTTCTTTACCTTTTTCGAATTTAGCACCAAAAAATAAGTTGGTGTGACCAGAAATCGTAACTTTAAAGGTTCATACTGATCATGTTCAATAAAATATTGCTCAGAAATTACGTTGAACCCTTTGTGTCTCAAGTTCGCTTTGAAAACGAGATATATGTTGTCTACCTTCGGCAGCACAGTGGTTTGGGAGACGGCTGTGATGCTGAAGGTACCGGGTTCGAATCCCGGCTAGGTCATGGATGTTATGGTATGATGAGGTTACATGTAAGAGTAGCTTCAAGCTAAATGTCGCCTTGTTGTATCTAATTGAAGAATAAAGTCGTTAAAAAAAAAAAATATGTCATAAGACAAAAATTATTCTCCCGGTGTCATCTACACGACCATATATGTTAATCCAGTTAATAATAAAACACCCTGTACATATAGAGCCAAACATTTCAATTGACTATATCGGCTGTCCCAAATTCGTTGTCTAGTGATGGGATCTCAGAAAACTTTTGAGCTAGCAAAAGATGAATGGCACATTTGCGGACTCGAACAGATAATAAATTCAACTGTTTTCAAGCTATAGAAGAAAATTGGAAATTGGCGTGAAATGAAAAGTACTACAGTCACTTTTTTGGTAAAATCCATTGGTATAATTATTTCATTCTTATTGCTTACTTAGTCTAGAAGTTATAATACATAATTGTTGTTTATTAAAAACCACAAATGTTTCTAAAATAAATAAAATCGTTTTTTCAATTTTCGAAGATATATAATATGATAAATAAATTTCTTTAAAAACTACAAAAATCATAAAAAGTTTCAGTTTCACACGGCAAATCAACCAAGGGCCTATTTATGATAATTTGTGAACTTCTGATAATTAAATTATTTGGTGGTCAGTAAGGTCTCCGGATTCAACATCGTTAAATTTTTTATTTCATATGAATAAAAAAAATTGAAAAAATTAATCAATTCAAACAAAAATGAATTTTCCCTTATGAATTGAACACAAAAGGAGAAAGGGATTCCGTTTTGGACATTAGGTATTCATCTTTTGAGAATTGAAGTTGAAAATATGCCATCCATTATATTCCTTTCTTAAGGTTGTAGTTGAGATTTTCTGAGTGACAAATAATATATTCATATCGAATCTATATTCATTTTCAGAGAAAAAAGAAGAACTGAGGGTACTTCAAGATGAAATGGTTGGACAGCTAAAATCAGTAAAGAAATCTGTAAGCGATAATAATTTCACTGATTCGAAAATTGGAGAAAAATATGTGGATATGGACAGACCATCTACTTCCTCCATCAACCATAAATATGTTTCCTCCGTTGTTAAAAAAGATGAAGAAAGTAGTGATGAAGCAATTCAAGGTAATTACTTTTTCTCGAAATATTTTCAATAACACGGTCATTTGACACGTATTTTCAACCTTAAATCGTAATATTTCGGTCAGATTTTAGCTGAAATTCGGTAAAAAGGCAAAAAATATCGGAAATTAGGGTTTCCACTATTTTCAGAATCAAGCATTTGAATATATAAGTTTAATAAAGTATCATTCTTTATGTCACCTGATTAATCATTTATTTCTTTCTATATGAAAAGTCAGTTAAACTTTCAATTTTATTGTGTTGATGAAATATAGCTTTCAAAAATTCAAAACGAATCGTTATTAATTAGCATTCATTAACTATAAAAATTCATAAAAATGAATCATTGAATCCAAAATGAGATTTCACTCATTAATGAATAAATAAATAGGGATTGGTTTTGGTCATTATCCATCTTTTAAAAATCGAAGTTGAAAATATGCCATCCATTATTCCTAGATCCTATGGCTACAGGGCTACTATTCAATACCATCGAATTTTGCCCACCGGGTACAATTAAGTTTTTCTGAGTGACTGTTTGCAATAAAATATTTATATCCAATCCATATTAATTTTTAGAGCAAAGAGAAGAACAGAGGATTCTTCAAGATGAAACGCTCGAACAAAGAGAATCAGTAGAAAAATCTATAGGCAATAATCATTCCACTGATTCAAAAATTGGAAAAAAATATGTGGATATGGAAAGACCATCTACTTCCTCCATCAACCATGAATATGTTTCCACCGTTGAGGGTAGAGATGAACAAAGTAGTGATGAAGCAATTCAAGGTACTTACTTTTTCTCGAAATATTTTCAATAACACGGTCATTTGACACGTATTTTCAACCTTAAATCGTAATATTTCGGTCAAATTTTCGCTGAAATTCGGTAAAAAGGCAAAAAATATCGGAAATTAGGGTTTCCACTATTTTCAGAATCAAGCATTTGAATATATAAGTTTAATAAAGTATCATTCTTTATGTCACCTGATTAATCATTTCTTTCTTTCTATATGAAAAGTCAGTTAAACTTTCAATTTTATTGTGTTTTGATGAAATATAGCTTTCAAAAACTCAAAACGAATCGTTATTAATTAGCATTCATTAACTATAAAAATTCATAAAAATGAATCATTGAATCCAAAATGAGATTTCACTCATTAATGAATAAATAAATAGGGATTGGTTTTGGTCATTATCCATCTTTTAAAAATCGAAGTTGAAAATATGCCATCCATAATTCCTAGATCCTATGGCTACAGGGCTACTATTCAATACCATCGAATTTTGCCCAACGGGTACAATTAAGTTTTTCTGAGTGACTGTTTGCAATAAAATATTTATATCCAATCCATATTCATTTTCAGAGCAAAGAGAAGAACAGAGGATTCTTCAAGAAGAAACGCTCGAACAAAGAGAATCAGTAGAAAAATCTATAGGCGATAATCATTCCACTGATTCAAAAATTGGAAAAAAATATGTGGATATGGACAGACCATCTACTTCCTCCATCAACCATGAATATGTTTCCACCGTTGAGGGTAGAGATGAACAAAGTAGTGACGGAGCATTTCAAGGTACCTACTTACTTGTTCTTCACATATTTTTGATAACAAGATCATTTGAGTCTTATTTTCATCCTCAACTATTATATATGTATGTATATTATAGCTCAATTCACGAACAACTTTAATTTTATAGTGACGCAGTGGCGTACCCAAGGGGGGGATAAGGGGGATATATTCCCCCAGGAGGAATATCCATTGTATGTAACAACCTTATATAACACAATCTTATTATGAGTAAGCAAACTTCTTTGGAAAACTTCTTCAAAAGAAGGAAAATGCGAACAATTTTTTCTATATCCTCCCCAAGGCTTATGCCTGGGTACGCCTCTGTAGTGACCTGATAGCTAATAGCTATATCGAGGGCTGATATTGAATCTTTATTGATTTGCAGAGAAAATAATTATAGAAGATATATTGCTTAATCCGCGGAGATCGCCAGAAAAATCTCTAGTCTATGAGGATTTCAATGATTTTTCAATTGGAACAGAATATGTGGAAATTAACCGATCATCTACTTCTCTTATGAAGAACTTCGATGATACTGTTTTCTCCACTGTTTGTGGAGAGGAGGAAGACAGATATGCAGAATTTCAAGGTACTTCATTTATAATAATCAACCTTCCTTGAATATCCCTGTATATTTATGTGTGATCATTGTTATCATGCCATTGAATTAAAACGGTATTATATTATGCTTCAGATAATAGTACCATGGAAGCTTCAGATATGAATGTTGACAAAAACAAACAGAGTATTATGCAACATCATGGAATACCAGTTCAAGTGGAACCTGAAGATGAGATAGAATTATCAGGTAGTTATACCCTTCTCAGAAAAAGCATATATTTTCGTGAGAGCAATATTAATTGATTAAATTAATACCCATATTCCTTGAAACTTGTTTCTACAATCTATACTGAAAAATGAAAAAATATATTTGTTCAGATATCGTTACTGTAAAACCTTCTTTCGAAATTTTTCGAATCTTTTGCTTATACAGGGTGTAACATGAGTGGTTGGCTATAGCCTAGTGGTGAGTGTAGGTTATCCAGGCTTTTTAGAGAAGTGGCTTGTTGTGTATCTTAAGACAGTTAGTAATGTACAGGAAGATTAATGAAAATCGGCTTCAATTTCGGATAACCATTACTCGCAAATCAGCAGTCCGATTTTATTTGAATTTTGTGGGTTTGTTCACATCAAACAACCTTTCAGAGCGTTCAATGTTATTTTGATATTTCTAGGGCAATAATAAGATCTTTGAGATTTTTCCCTGAATCACCCTGTATCTCCGAAACTAACAGTTGGGATACGCAACAAGCTACTTTTCTGAAAGGCCTGGATGACTTGCATTCACTACTAGGCGAAGGCCAACCATTCAAGATACACCCTGTATAGAACAGTAATTCCTAATAATGGGACCTGCAACATTTGCCCAATGTTCCATACCTCTTAGAGAAATTATTACTTGAGCTTTCCTGAAAGAAAATAAAAATATGGATCTTCATAATATTTCTAAGGTTATGGTTGTTATGAAATCATAAAAAGTATATATTGTACCATTCGAAACAAGTCTGAAATTAAATTAGTTTCATTGTTAATTATTGTCAATCGTTTATTTCATATGCAAATATTTAATTGGACGTTGGACTTCTAATAGGCCATCGCGGTGAATCACCCTGTATGTAAATAATAAAATATAATAAATATTTATATACATTCTATACAGTGTGTGGATAACGTGAGAAATCAAATTAAGAGCTGTGTTATTGAATCTTATCAAGCAAAACGCTCTTTCAGGTGAATTCAAGTTTTTAATTAACCATCTTATGGTAACATTGCTCATGAAGACCATATTTCACAGAGTCACAGCATGATTTTTTTCTAATTATTAATCCAAATATTTTCTCTCCTTTATCAAACTTGCCTTAATGATGGTGTACACAATTGAAACCGTAGATAACAAATTTTTTCAAAAGATCACACATTTTCTGCAATTTACCTAAATAATGGTGTGAAAGATTGTAATTAACGTAACTTATTGCACAACCTCATGTAAGTAGGTATAATAAAGCAGCTAAAAAATGGGGTAGTTATTTGAAAGAAAATATGACGTCAACCTGTAAAAATAAATGACGTCATGAGTGAAATCATAAGAAAACATTAAATAACTCACTTATTGATTTTGCCCCTTTTTTATCTACACACTGTATATGTTCCCTAATTCGAGAAATATGAAACATCGCGCTGTCGCTTTCTTGTGAACCTAAATGTTTATAACTTCAAAGTTTTTCCTAAATTATTATTATTATTTTCAGTTTATGGAGACAATTCTGATGATGATTCAGATTATAATTTATCTACTTATTCAGAAACGCAATCTGATAACTCACGAGATGGCAGTCGGAGCTCAACACCATGTTCCTTTCTATCTGAAATGGATCTGAATATTGAGGAGAAAACGCAACCGAATGAGTCCAATAATAATTCCCTCTCGAAAAGCATCCAAGTTCATTTATCTTCCTCGTTAAACGAACCAGGGTGCGATGATGAAAATATGATGGTAACTGAGTCCCGCGGAAGAAAAGGAGACAAGAAGGCAAATTTTTGTTTCTACTGCCATACGAAACAGCAAAAAATCTCACGACACCTAGAGAATAAACACAGCGGTGAGGAGGAGGTGAAAAAATTTATTATGTTACCAAAAGGTAACGTAGAAAGGGCCAAGATTATTGGTCAGATAAGAAAAAGGGGAAATTTCCTTTTTAATACGAATGAGAATTTAAATGATGGTGAGCTGATTGTGGCGCGACGGCCTAAAAGCAGCAGGAATAAAAGTGGTAGCGATTACAGTGCATGTGCAAACTGTAAGGGATTTTTCTCAAAAGCCACCCTTCGAGTGCATTTCAGATCCTGCACAGGCATTGATTCCGACATTAAAAGATTGCCAAATTTGCTAAGTAAAAAAATCACATCAAGAATACATCCTATGGCATCAATAACTGTGAGAAATCATTTATTCCCACCGCTGAGGGAGGATGATGTATGTAGAGCAATCAGATATGATGAACTCATCATCATTTATGCTAACAAAATGGTGGAAAAATATAGAGAACCGAGACATTTCCAAATGATAAGGCAGAGATTACGATTAATTGGTAATTTCCTCATTAAAATGAAGGCACTGAGTAAGGAAATAAATAATTTAGCCTCTATATATGACCCAAAATTTGTAGACATGGTTTTATCTGCTATAAATATGTGTGCCCGGTACACTGAAACTACGAACTGCTTCGAAGCTCCTTCGGTAGCGTTCAGTTTGGGCACACTGCTGAAGCAGATTGGCAATTTATTAATAACAGAGTGCATTAAAAACCACAAGGAAGAAATGCGAAAAAATGCTAAATATTTCTTGAAAGTTTTCGCTCAAGAAGTGAACATAAATGTAAACAGAACTGTTGCTGAAACTCAACTGAAAATGAGTAGAACAAAAACAGTTATGCTACCCACAATGGGCGACATAAAAAAACTCAGCGACTATTTGACCAAGAAGAGAAAAGACGCCCTTGAGAAATTGAAAATTTGCTTCTCGTCATTGGCCTGGATAGACTTAGCAGAGGCAACGCTAACGTCTATCCAGGTTTTCAATAGACGACGCGCTGGAGAAGTCGAGAGAATTAGCATTACCGAATTTGAAAAATACGAAACGATTGAGAGAAGTAATAATGATCTATTTCAATCACTTTCAGAGAAATCAAAAGAAATTGCAAAAAAATATGTTCGATTCACTATAAGGGGCAAGTTGAATCGGACGGTTCCTGTTCTATTGGATACTCATTTATGTGAGTGCATCCAATTAATAATAAAAAACAGAACAAATATGAGGGTCCACAAGAGTAACCCTTATGTATTCGGTACACCAGGGTCGGATACAAAAAAGCATCCACATCTGAGTGCCTGCACTTTGATGAGGAAATTCTCTGAAGCTTGTGGTGCTGAGCACCCGACAAGACTACGTGGCACCAATTTGAGGAAACATATAGCCACTACGTGTATTACTTTGAATCTTGAAAATCAAGACGTAGTGGATTTGTCGAACTTCATGGGCCATTCGGAGAAGATACACAAGGGCATTTATCGTCAGCCCATTATAAGTAGGGACATTTTGGGCATTTCACAACTCCTGCAAACAGCTCAAGGAGAAAATGAAAATGCAAGCAGTGATGACTCCGAAAATGAGGTTGTCAATGATGAAGAACCAATTCCTACAAATGAAATCAATTCAACAGGAGGAACTCCAAATCTTAGTGGGGGGAATAGGAGGAATTCCAGCAAAGGTGAGATACATAATTACATTTCATTCGAACTGCTAATTGTAATCAATTCACCAACCTCAAAATAGTTTTTTTTTCAAAAACATCTTGAAATTTCGACTTTACTAATGTCATTTCCCGAAGCAATTTTTTTTGGTACGGCCGTGAACGTAAAATAGTGATTTCATCACTATATTTTATATTATAGTATTACCAATCGAAAACAAATCTACAGCTGAGCTCCAGCGAGGGCTCTCGTGAAGTATATTGAATTTTTCCACTCCAGATCTAAAATATAATATGAAAGAACTTGAATTTCAACAATTCATGTTCATTAGGACCAAGTGAATCACTACGGAGTGGAATAAATGTCTCTTAAAAAAATTCTCTTGATATATCATACGATTTATGTTTGAGAAAAAAAATTGCTTGTGTTGTTAGAGTAGAATCACTCTCGTCTTGAAAAGTTACTGAAACTTGTGTATTGTTTCAACTCTTTTTTCCATTTTTATAGCCCATACCCTATCTGGCACCCTCAAAAGAGTGAGGTGGACCCAAGAGGAGAAGGATGCTATTTTCCGTATTTTCGGAGAATATATGAATAGAAAAGCTCTACCTCCTTTGAAAGTGATACAAACAGTGATAAAAGAAACTCCTGTTCTTCAGAATCGCACGTCACCACAAATAAAGACATGGATTCACAATCAGCTGAAGGGCTCCAAGAAGAAACTTTCATTTTCAAACTGAATATTTGTGATATTTTTAATTTATACATAGTCATTCGTTTTTATTCATATTTATTTATTTTTTCATATATTTATTTACTTTTCAAGAAAGTTGTTTATGTTTCTTCATTTTCATTCATTTATTTTCATTTATATTTGTTCGTTTTATTTAGAGATTTATTTATGTTCCTTTGAAATTCATTTATTTGTATTCTTAAGATTTTTTCAAGATGGTGTTTCTTTCGAAACACTTCATTTACAATTGAAGTTTATTATTTTTCTTAATCAAAAACCAAAGAAAAACCGAATATTTTATTGTCACCATATTTTTATGCCTTCAACTGGAAATTCCTAACTAGATATTACAGAAGAACTAGGTCGACTAGAAATTTGGAAATGGAGATTAGAATATTTATCATTCCTGGCTCTTTCGTACATATAGAGAAGATATTTAAATTTGAAAAGAATTATGATTCCCTTGACTTCCTCATTATTTAAAATACTTTACCCAATAATTTAACTTCACCTTATTTTTATGACCTTTAACTGGGAATACTCAAGTTCAATCAAGAAGTTACTGAGGAACTGGGTCGACTAGAAATTTGAAAATTGAGATTAGAATACTTTCTCAATCTAGGCTCTTTCGGTTATACAGAGGATCAAAAAAATGTTCATAACGGCGACCCCCCCCCAATTTAAAGGCTAGGATCGCCCTTGTCATAAATGCAATTTCTGTAACGAAACTACAATGAAATATATTTTCGAAAATAAAATAATCCTCATATTAAGACCAATTCTGTTCACAATTTTCATCACTATTCGAAACGTCCTATGACGATATTTCGAAAATTCTCAGCAGAGTTTTGAATAATTATATGACCCATATACAGTATTTGATTCCTTCATTCTAGTATTCACAGCCAAAATCTCATTCCACCAAATTTTTTTGCGTCGGAGTTATCGAGTTTTTTTCAGAGATGCTCGAATTGACAAATTGAAATATCTCAAAATCGGAAAATTTTGAGCACATGAGACGTCAAAATTAGCCTCATTCTAACCATGCTTCCTAAATCTGGAGTGAAATATAGGGTATTTCCTAATAAAAAACACAGGTTTTGTGCCTACCACCTGAGACACCCTGTATATAAGAATATATAGGGGGTGTCACACAAAAGCGGATTGGACGGTGACTATTGTTTTAAATTATATAGATACCCTATATTTTTTGGGGTATTTCAATTCCAGGAACATTCAGCATATTTTTACATATTTTTTCACTCATTTTCCGTTCAACAGTTTTCCAAATATTTGTGATCTCGGCAAAATTCTATATTGTATGTATCAATCGCGTTATTTAAAATAGCGTATTAATTTGAATAATTTTACAGATTCTGGTCGTAGATTACGAATCTGGGACTCACGAAGTCTGTAATCCTGCTAGTTTTTCCGTAATAAAATTGTAAATTTGGTTTAATGAGGGTAAGGTTATTCATAATAATGGATAGTTTTCTTGTATTTTCTTAATTGGTTCTCGTTGTAAATTATGAATTCCTGAAAAAAAATCTGTTTTCGTCAAAAACTAGGATTTATTAGTTTTGTTTACATCCGATGGAGGATATGATATTTCAAACGGAACAGCTGACAGAAACGATTGAAGCCGCCATGGGGTGTAAATATGAATACAATCGTCGTTTTGACAAAGAAAAAAGGCTTGAAATATGATTAATTCACCATATCTAACGAAAAACAATTGGGAAATTACAAGCAAAATATCTATTATTAACCTTCATTAAGCCAACTTTACAATTTTATTTTGGAAAAACTAGCAGGATTATAGCATTTTCGTCACCCAGATTTCAGATACGACATAACTCCGGACATATATTCATAGATTTTTCTTCAAACGACCTGACGAATGATCCTCTAGAGTTTTGTATCGAGGTTAGGAAATACCTTTTTCATCTGAACAGAACTAGGACAATTAAACATTCAGCAGGAAATTGAAACAAACGATGTTGAACAGATGTAGTTAAGAACCCATTTATTTTATTAGCATATTTTTATGCGAAGAAATATAATACGGAGACGATCGAAAAATTCCGTGGAGTTCTTGACATAATACAGATTCCATATTAGGTATACTCATATCCACATTGCCTATGGTTCTATAAATATTTCATTGTCAAATTTTTAAGTATTAATTCTCGAATATAACATGAGCGAAAATATGAAACTGAATTTTCATTCAAAGCAATAAATATATTTACTCTTGGAAAAAAGGGTTACTTTCGAAATATGTAGTAACAAAAAATGCTATTCAAAGAAAGTGTTGAAAATGCCTGCCACCCACTTCTTCGCACAGCATTTTTGTTGTTTTTGATATAGGTATATTATAATATCACATCTTTTTTCAAGAGTGAAAATATTAAAAGTTTTGAATGAAAATTCAGGCTTCATATTTCAGATTATATTATAATCGATATTGACAACTTGAATTGAATTTGAATTTCATTGATAAAACAACAACTCTACTTACATATCCGGATTCAGAATCGATTGAGCATTCAAAAGATATGAAAAAATATTGTGAAGTATATTTTACAAGAAAAAATTTCTACTTTCTAGAAAATCGGAAGTTCAAATGAGGAAACAAAGGCTGATAAATTGTCTGTAGAACTTATTTTGAAAACCAGTCAAATTTGCAGAAAAAAATTTTTGAAAAAACTGTTTTTCCTCAATAAGTTTACTCGCCTTGGTTCGATAGTTTTTCCAATAACATATTTGAATAGTCTGTGGAATATACCATCATATTGATGGGACACGTTCCAATTTTGGTTGAAGGATAAGCAACAAAATCCAGTGATCTGCTTACGTGAAAAATGCGATAAGAGGAGGAATAGCATCGTCCATTTCATAAACCGACGTGGTGAAAACATTGATTTACAACATCTTTGATATTGCCGCTAATTGGAGAATTCGCTAGAAGTATTAAAGACATCTGGTGGCGGTCCCGAAATTCAACATTAAAAAGAGGTACATAAATATATCCCAATCATTTCTATGTCGACTCCGAGGTTAATTTTTTATTGTTCTCATTATGCGATCAGCTTGAAATTTGGCGAGGAGCTTAGCATTGCTATTTTATATCAATACCCAAAATCTCAACTCCGTCAGTTCTGTGGTCACAGAGTTTCTATGGTTCTGATCAAGTGATCAACAAGATATTTTGCACGAAGCTTTATATGGTCATTCTACATCTGAATGCAAATTTCCCTCGCAAATGTGCCTGTGGTTTCGAAATTAAAAAAATACAAAATTTCGAACGGCCATATTTACGGAACCCCTATTCAGATTCTGCTTATTAAACGAACTCAACTGCGGCATTCGAGATCCGAACCTTCCCGGCAAATTTCGCGTACCTATATAAGTTCAAAAGTTATAGTGTATTAATTGTAGTGAGTCGAGCTAAATTGTTTGGACTATTCACTGCTGAGAACTCGGAAATTGACATTGTGACGAAATAATAAAGCGATAAACCTCGAGGCGAGCGCTCAAAACTGAATGGGATGGAGTTGGCCCCTTTTCATAAGTACAAATTTCGGAAATTAGTGTCCCTCGTCCATAAATTGATAACATATCTGAATAGAAGGAAGGAAGAAGATATGTTACGTCATTGAATATTTCGCGGGAAACTGATGTCTCCAAAAACACCATTAAATAGATGTATATTCATTTTGATCGCGTATTTTTACGCGAAGTGAGATAATTCGAAGGCGATCGATAAACTGATAGATATGAAACAACTACATAGTTTTTAGAGTTTTTCCAATATTTTTCCAGATGAGGGTGAAGTTTTTGACATCAGTAATCATTCAGATTTATATGAATCCTGGCAGAGAGTCAAGATCAGAAGAATATTTTCCACAAAAATATTCAATTCGTGAAGTTCGTTTATACCCAATATAAAAAATCCGAATTTTCTCATCCAGAATAGTATACATGTCTGAATGAAGATAAAAGTAGAATATTACATAGTGATTAAGCAATAAACCGAAGTCCCAGATGCTAACAGCCAACATTCAATAGCAGTACTCATATTTTTCGTATTTTTTTTTTCAGTGGATTAATGAATGATGATCGAAAACTTGATGGCAATGAAATATTTATAACAGTTCATCTGATATTATGGTAAACAGGGAAATGTTTATTCACAGTATACGTACTTGTCTTTTTTTGTCATGTGTTGTTAAGATCATTGCTGTTGAACTGTTTTATAAGGAAGTCATTTTTGGAATTCAATATCATAGAAAAAATTAGATTTAGAATACGATACGCTAAATAAATTCCAATCATAATTATGAAACAATTGGGATATGTCATAATAAACGGGGAATCCAAATGGAACAGAAAAACCTTTGTTCATTTATTGAATTAATTTCAGCCCGGAGGGAGTGGAAATATGTCTACGAAACGTTGGCAAAGTTAGAAAAGTGTTTCAGACACCGAAAGTCCTATCAACACTGTTAACCTATATACATGTACTTTGTTTCGTTATGACTTTTCAACTGATATTTCTTACTCGACTTTTCTTCATTTTAAGAGATTTTGAAAACGAATTGTGGAATAATGGGCGTTTCATGAAGGAAACGTGACTGCGAAAATAAAATTTCTAAAAAACTTTCCAACATAAAATAACTTTTTTAGGGTAGGTCTCGGAACTGGACATTACATGCAAAAATTGATATATAAATTGACCAATAAAGAGTACATCAAGTTTGATGTTACCAAAGCTTTCTTAAACTTATATATGGTGAAATGAACCTATATACTATCGGATGTATACAATCTATCCATATGTACAAAATGTCTTGGAACTCAACGTTAGTCATATATATATATATATATATATATATATATATATATATATATATATTGTTTTATGTATATTCTGCAGTCGAATATAAAAAGAATTTGTGATAATTACCTTGATTAGCATTTAACGAATACTAATATTAGTAAAATACCTAACAAATGATATCTAATTCACTTTATCGTTGAGGCAATTTTCACAGGAAAACACCTAATGGGAAAATCATTTCAAATAAATAATTAAAAATTATTATTGTTATTATTAATTATTGGGAATTGATCATGTGTGCGTGAATACACGAATAAATTCGGCTCGATAAATATTGCTGTAAATGGTGAAAAACTTCATATAATTAGATAAAAGTTATACTAAGGTGAAGTTCAAAAATAATCTTGCATCTTAAATAAAAATTATTGTGCAATATCGGTGAAATTTCAATAATAAAGTGAAAGTACACAACTAAGAAACCGATAATTCTGTGGCAAGTTGAAAAACGGAGATAAATTGACATACATCTGTGATAGTAAACAATCGATTGTGAGGCGATGGACTGCGGCTTTTCGAATAAATAACACACCGAGGCGAATAATTGAAATGGCTGAAAGTCTTACGTGCATAACATGCAGTAGAAATATAGGGAAAAGTGGCTATAAGATCCAATGTTGCGGAGTATGCAAGGGGTGGACCCATCTTAGGTGTACAGATATTACGAAAGAGGATATTGCCGGAAAAGAGAAAATAGACTGGACGTGTAAGAACTGCGAAATGCTAGAAGAGGAAGAGGAAGAGGATACGGTGGATGAATCCCTGGAAGAGCTAACTGAAAAATTGAAAAGAAAGAGGAAAAGTTTAAATGAAATGAAGAAAGAAGAAGGAGAAGGCAATATAGAAAGAATGCTCAAACAGATCCTGAAAAAGATGGAAACTCTCGAAGTAGCGGTTACCTTCAATAGCAAGACCATGGATGAAATATTAAACGCTATTGAGGAAATGAAACGAGAAAATAAAGACCTCAGAAAAAAACAACAAAATATGGAAACCACTATAGAAGAAATGGGAAAAGAATTAAATAGCTTGAGAGAGCAGGTCTTAGAAAACGCTGCTACATCAGATGCCCAAAATAGAAGAAAAAATATTATAGTTATAGGACTAAAGAAGAAGGAGGAAATAGCTGCAGTCTTTAACAAGCTCGAGGTCAAAGTCCCAGAGAATGAAATGAAAATAAGACAGTTACCATCGAAGAATCCGATAAAACCAATTTTGATCTCTTTTGATGAAGAAAAGACCAAGAACATGGTAATACAACAGCGAAAGGTGATGGGAGTTTTGAGTACTAGGAGCATGGGATTGGAAGGAGAAGACAGAAGGATATACATAAATGAAGATTTACCTAAAGGAATACAAGACTTACTAAAAAAGGCGAAAGAGCTGAAAAATTCAGGATACAGGTACATTTGGTCGAAGGAAAACAAGGTTTTCTGTAGGAAGGGTGAGTACACGAAAATAATTCATATTCAAAATATTAACCAAGTTGAAGAAATAAAGAAAACAAATTTGAATTAAACATATTCATTAATACCGCATGGATGATTTTGTGAGGGACTATCAATTGAAGCAAACATATACCAGAAATTTTCAAATCACGGAGGAACTCAATTTACATATTAATAAAGAAAACCATAGTACTTTTAGAATTTTACATAATAACATAAGGAGTATAGATAAAAATTTTAGTGAATTCAATGTTGTTTTATCGCGGCTAAATTTTGATATAGATTGCATAGTTTTGTCGGAAACATGGAAAATAAGGGATCTCAATCAGTATGGAATGGAAGGGTATAGCATAATATACAATAATGGGGAATTAAATCAGAATGATGGAGTGGTTGTATTTTTGAAGAATAATTTACAATATAATTTTGACATAGTACAGGTAGGAGAAATGAAAGCTATAGTCATCAATTTAACAAAACTTAATAAAAACATACAGATTATCGCTATCTACAGATCCCCAAGTTCATCTGTAGAAGAATTCAATAGGAATCTCCCAATGCTACTGGAAACCTGCAAAAAGAAAAATAAAAATAATATATCCTTCTTTCTTGGCGATATCAATATGGACATTTTAAAAAATCAGGCATATACAGAAGAATATCTTAATACTATGGGGGAATACGGATATATATCGATGATAAATGACTTTACTCGAGTAACGGTCAATACAAAATCATGTATTGATCACATCTTTATCAGCTCTGATAACGAAATAGAAACATATTTAACTGCTATACTTCATACAACTGTGACCGACCATTATTCAACCTTCATAGAGTTCTCCCCAGAAAAATCTGTGAACACAAATTTAAATAAATCATCTTGCGAAAAAAAATTCATAAACTATAATCAGATGATGACAATACTTGAAGAGCACAAATGGGATAAAGTTTATGAAACAAGTGAAGTAGATCAGTCGTGGATAATATTTATAGAAGAACTACAAGAAATTATTGAGAGTTGCTCAAGGATAGTAAAAATAAAGCGCTGTGATAGAAAGAGGAAACCGTGGATCACAAACGGTCTTATTGAAGCTATTAAAACTAAAGATCAATTGTATAAAAATGCCATATATAACCCCAACAACCCTGAACTTTTGAAGAAATTTAAAACACACAAAAATAAGTTAGAAGAATTACTGAAATGCGCAAAAAAAAATTATTATCGAAAAGAAATAGAAAAAAAATCAAAACTATTCAAGAGGACTCTGGAAAATAGTGAATAATAAAAAACAAGAAAATAGGATTGCAAGTATAAAGAATGAAAATGGCGAGATTTTGAAGGGAGATGGTGATATAGCAGAGGAATTTAATAAATATTTTATAAACGTTGCGACGAGACTAGCAGAGAAATTCACTTCACATCAAGATCAAGTACTGCAAACAACCCATAAATATTGCAACTCCATTGTTTATTTTGACACGGATGAAACAGAAGTGAAAAAAGTAATTAAGGAATTAAAAAACAACAAAGCACCCCGACCGGACACCATCAAAGCAGAAACCTTAAAAATCATATCTACTCACATTGAAAAACCATTAACCTATCTTATCAACAATAGTATCAGAAAAGGAATATTCCCCCATATCCTAAAAACCGCCGTGGTAATACCACTATATAAGTCGTCAGAACGGACAGAGCCAAAGAATTATAGACCTATATCCTTAATTTCATCAACTGCGAAAATATTCGAAAAAATCTTATACAAACGCACACTTTCTTTTATAGAAAAGTACAAGATATTGGCCAAGAATCAATTTGGATTCCAAAAAAAAAGATCAACACAAGATGCCATCAATTCTCTAGTAGAGTTGATCACTGAAGCCATGGATAATAATGTACCAGCGATATGCATATTCGTTGATCTCTCGAAGGCCTTCGATACGGTTAATCACGAAATATTGTTGCAGACTTTAGAAAGTATGGGGTGGAGAGGAGTATCATTTGATTTAATCAAGAGCTATCTAAAAGGAAGAAAACAAAAAGTCAAAATAGGAAAAGTCTTAAGTACAGAAGAAACAATTACATGCGGAGTGCCTCAGGGGACTATTTTGGGCCCGATCCTTTTTCTGCTTTATATGAATGAATTATTTGCCTTGAATCCAGATAATGAAATTGTGAGTTTTGCGGATGACACTGTAGTCTACTTTACCGCGCCGACGTGGAACCAATTGAAGCTAAAAACTGAAAAAAATTTTGCTGAGATAATCGAATTTTTTGAAAGAAGAAAGTTGACAGTTAACATGGATAAAACAAAATTTATGACATTTACGAGTCTTAGAACTGGAAAACCTTCATTTGATACGTTATGCATAAAAACTAAAGGATATTCTTTTCAAGTAAAAAGTACAGAATATATTAAATATTTAGGGATAATGATGGACTGTCATCTACGATGGAATGAACAAGCGAATCTTGTAATAAAGAAAATAAGATCACTATTAGGTAAATTCAAAAGTTTAAGAGAAATATGTGAGCAAGATGAACTGGCGAGGGTGTATCAAGCACTGGTTGAACCGCATTTGAATTATGCTATACTATCATGGGGAGGGATAGCAAACTCGTATTATAAAGGAATAGAAGTAGCTCAAAAATGGGTGTTGAAAATTATATTTCGTAAACCTATTACTTACCCAACAGAAAGTCTATATGAGTTGTCAAACATGTTTACTGTGCGTCAACTATACGCCCGTGCCCTACTTATGCACCAACATCAGCTGCAGGTGCCTACAAAAAATCGAAAAGATATGAGATCTCCAAACATCCCTTTACCTATGCCGAAGAAAACTATTGGTTTAAAATCACATACTTACCTGGCACCTTTACTTTATAATACACTCCCAAAGAACATTAAGGATACTAGGGCAAAATCAGCGTTCAATAATAAAATAAAGAAATGGATTCGAAGCAAGCCTTCATCATTCTGGTATACGTTCACAAACAGAAACAATTTCATTTAATACTCACTGTTCCAAATGTGTGAAAATTGGTTGAGGTAACCATTGTAATTTTTGTTACTTTTTTTCTCTTTATGGATAATTGTGTACACGAAATTCTTGTTATAAATTTTTTCTATAGGTACTGCCCACGTACAAGTTTTGAACTTTTGTGGAAAACAAAATGTTTATTTTTAATAGGTTTATACTATATTTACTGATTGTATAGAACTTTTTTTTGTTAATTTTTTGGGAAATTAATGTTTAAGTATGATATAACTCATATGGAAAACATCATTAGAATAGTATATTGTGCATCTAGTTTGTAACTTTCACAAGTGTGGAATAATTTTACTTGATTTTGCTTGACGCAATCACACGAGTAAGAAATTTGATTTTCGCACGTAGATAATACACATAATAATTCATTTACGGTTGTGAAAACAAGTAAACATTCACAAAACAGAAATTTAAATTCTTAACTTGAATTGATTTACTCATTTCAAATGGCCTAAATCAACATAATATATTTCCTGCGTTTCCATAATAAAGTATATTGTGCAACAAGTGGAAAAGTTCAACTTTTCTCACGAGTGTCGTGAGTGCGTCGAATGCTGCAAACACACGAGTGAGAAAAGGACTTTCTCCACATGTTGCACACTATAGTGTTCCTACAACTGCATAAATTCAAATTATTCAAGTCAAGTAATGTACCTAATTCAATTCAAAATGTCCTTCGTTGATTGTATCTATTCATTTATTGCGTTTCCATACAAACGGCTTCAAAAGCCCAATTTCATTGGTCTACCAAGCGAGGTGTGGGCAAAATGCCGGAAGAAATAATATTTCTCACAGTGTGAAAATACAAAATACTTTCGGAAATTCCTAAAAGAATGGATTGGAAAACTGGCTATATGTTTCACATATATATATGATTTCATTGGTCTACCAAGCGAGGTGTGGTCAAAGTGCCGGAAGAAATAATATTTCTCACTGTGTGAGCAATATATAATTCTGAAATTGGTTAAGCTATGGAGAATACTCTACTTTCCATAGCAGTTGCAGAAAAAAGACTTTTCAAATTCCCGATTGCAATTTTTCATATCATACTCATAATCTCCATGAAATTCTGATTTAGAAATACCCCACTTGTCATCATTTATCTGTGTAACTTTTTGACATAGTCCACTTTTTTGAAAAATTTTATGGTTATAATGGTTTAAAAATTTAAGCTAAAGATCATTTCTTGTAAACCGTTTTTTATTGAATTCTCGAAAAGTTTTCAAGTTTTCTGCAAATTTACGGATCACTCTGCAGGTGGTCCGAAAAAAACTGCAATGTTTTAAGAAATTATTTTCGAAAATGTCAATAACTCATTTTTTCCAATTGACATGTCCATATAGTGGTTAAATTTCGCAGAAATTTTAGACACTGTATTCATTAGGATTGAGCGGACACGTTGCTTGAAAATTTTTTCATCATGAAATCTCTGAACTATAAACTTCAAGCTTCAAAAAGTTTTTACTAATTGAGATACGACCATTGTTATTGAAAATACAGCCATTTGAAAAACCACCAAAAATTTCGAATTTTATTTTGATCCTTTAATTTATTCCACTAGTATATAAAAATGAGAGTCAAAAATAATTTGAGCTTTGTTTGAATCATTCTCCTAGCCCAAAATTCACCAGGGTTATCGACTGATCGAGCACTATTGACGCACCCTGTATAAAAATCCTAACAGTGGTTTACGTGTTCGATGGAATTATGCAAATTTCAACGGTGATATCATATTGAGTTTGCAACTAGTTTCAAAATAGTTTAAGCGTACTCCAGTTCAATCCATATTAAGGTATAAGAAGTTCTAAATTTACTTTGAGTATAGATAAGGAAAAGGTAATTTTTGAATTATAGATACGTATGAGAAATGTAGAAGTGATGTAGATAAATATGAGAATTATAATCTTGAAGTAAACATGATAAAACTTTTTGTGAAAGGTATAAATTTATATAATTATATAACTAGGTATCCTTCATTGTAAAAATATTATTTGTGTGAATTAGATTTTCATTATGATTATTCTATTTTAATTTTTGTTTATGTGATAAGTATTATAAAAATATCGTCTCGTTAGAGATATGAAAAACCGCTGAAATAAGAGAAAGTGAATGGAAACAGATCTGAGTATTTAACCCTTTACTAAGTACTGTTTTCTACAATTGCGTATGGAACAAGATAAGCAAGATTTTTCTTCAATTCGTCGCCTCAACTCTTTCATATTATACTAGCTGCGTAGAGTACATTTGGCTCTTGAGAAGACTCTAGAGAAAAATTTTGAGTGTTCAAATTTATGTACAAGCTTTGGAACGTATTTTCTCTTGACTTGTTCTTTTGGGTACACTTCATTATATAATTCTGCTTTTGGAATAAGTTATTCTTGAAAAATAAAGATATCATTTCAAGTCTTTCCGCCAAAAAAATTACCCATATTTACCTTAATTGTTGATGAAAGTAATGAATAGCAATGATTTTGTTGTCTAGTGTAGTGCAACGATTGTCATCGTAACCACAAAATTAATAAGTGCAAATTTTAATAATTAATTAATTATTAATTGATAATTGAAAAAATAATATAACTCAAGATAAAAAGAACTTTCAAATGAGGTTTCACTGACCCCATCTTTCCCATTCAAAATTTAGGGGTTGGTGTTCTAACACTAAGGGTTGAAGCGATATGGTTGTGAATTTGATCACAAAAATGTTCCCCCTCGAATAAAAAATCGATGCGTCCGAGTATTTTTTCGAAATAAATTCATTTCGTCATCTCATCTGTTTCGTTTTCAAAAGCCCACCTGTATAAAATGACAATCCAAGCTTCGTAATGAATTTCCTGTCAATAGCGGCGTCAGGCTCATAAATTATAGGAGCACTATATCGAAAATAATGAGCAAAGCACAAACCTGAAGTTAGGCGCTCAAAATTCAAATGTCAAATGTTTTGCAATAGATACAGTTTTTTCATAATTCCATCAAATGAGGTCGTGAATCAAAAAACAACTCTATTCAGTAAAGAAGCTTATTTGGTATTTTTTTTCAGGCGAAAGATGAAGAACTTGAGAAAGCATTAGAAGCAGCGTTAGAAGCGGGTTATAGACATATCGACACGGCCTATATATATGAAAATGAGAAGGTCATTGGTAAAGTATTGAAGCGCTGGATTGATGAAGGAAGAGTTAAACGTGAGTTCCATCTTCTGTTCATTAAAATAATAATTGAGATTGGACATTCTTAATGAATTGCCTTGTAAAGGGTGTCCCAAAATTTACTTAAGATTTGAATTAGCCGCCATTTATGCAGAAAAGTGTTGACATCTTTAAAAAAATTGAACACTTGACAGTTTAGGGTTAGTAAAAAAGGACACTTGTGTTTATTATTGAACAATATTTCAAAAATAATGAAAGCTTGGCGACGAAGCACATTTTCACCTTTTAGGTTTGTTCTGAGGATAAAGATTCGAAACTTTGGCAAATTTCATAAAGGTTTGATTACTAGTGGTTGATAAATTACAAGAACGAGATTTAAATAACATATCATTTCAATGGTATCTTTCAAATTTTGATGGAATAATAGTTTTGGGCTTTTCAGAACTAAATAAATATTTTTTTCAAATTCTGATTTTAAGGATTACATTTTTACCTTAAACTTCGACATATTAAAAATAATAATAATAAAACAGGTCTTTATTTTAACCTCAGCGAAGTCAAGCTGATAGCTTCTCCACTCAACTGAGATTTTTTTTGTATTTTTTTCTCATTTATATTTCAAATTACTGAATAATAATGATTCGATTTTTTCAGGAGAAGATATTTTCTTGGTAACAAAACTTCCACCCGGTGGTGTTCATCCCGAAGGAGTTTCAAAGTACCTGAATAGATCTCTGGAAAATCTGCAAATGGATTATGTTGATTTGTACCTTATTCATGCACCATTTGCTTTCAAAGATGTTGACGGTCAACCTGTCCCCATTAAGCCTGATGGTACTATTGATTTAGATACCTCTACAGATCATGTTGCCATATGGAAGGTTAGTACTTTTTGTGGGAAAATTAGTTTTCCCCAAGACTACACCAATAATTATCATAACATAATATTAGACATCTTAGATTTTGTAATGATTTGTATTTTTCTTCTCTCTTCTTATCTCGCGGAACGGTTTCAAGTGGATTTTTATGATGGTAAGATATCATATTTTTTTGGATTGAAACTGGAAGTACTGCAAGGCATGGACGTACCCAGTGAGGAGCAGGGGGCAGCTGCCCCAATGGAAGCAAAAAAATTAATCGTTATTTAATTTTGTTGCAGGAATTCATCACAATTCTTGAAATAACTATTTTAATAATTAATAAAACACTCTTGAAAATTTTGAAATTAGGATAATTTATTGTTGTTTTATAAAATATCACAACCTGAACGACCATGTTTTGCTGCAAGGGTCAATTTTAGGTCATATTTTTTTAATTTATGTTTCACAGTGTGTCAGTCATGTTTTCTTGTTTGGTAGACAATTACGCAAATGATATTCAACTGTATATCTTTTTTTGATTGATTCTGCTCAGGCGATTGCTGCATTGAATTTTGACACAAATATTATTATCAATGATCCACTAGCCAATAATTTTATTTTTTAAAGGATTGAGGATGTTAAGGGATTCTCTTCTGTGTTCAGAAATTCTATTTTCAAGGTAGAATAAGAAAGAAGAAAAAGTTTATTTTATACCTAATGAACTAATTACATCGCTGAGGTATATAATACATTATAACCAGTGCGCGATATTAAATCAATAATAATAATAAAAATTGATCTATGAGAGATACATTGAATAACTCAGGAAAAGGAAATGAAAATGAACAAGTAGCGGCCAGTTTGTCCTATATATGTAGCTGGACAGTCTATGACAGTAATGTCATAGGTATATAAAATATTTTATAAAGACTGTCCAGCTACATATATTGGACAAACTGGTCGCTACCTTAAATATAGAATTTCTGAACACAGAAGAGACTCCCTTAACATCCCCAATCCTTTAAAAAACAAAAAAGAAAATAATAGAGCATTAGTGGAGCACGTGAAGGATATTCTTCATTCATTTGATTTTGACCTTGACTCAGTGACAATTTCGGGTAAACAAAATAACTTAAAGAAAAGTATTACAATATTACATGGGATGTTATCCATAAAGCAGGACAAAGATTTAATAAATAGAAAAAGTGACATAGAGAATCTAAATATTGCATATCATTCTTTAATTGGAAAAATCAAAGATAGGTAGAAATTTAGCATCCAACCCCAACTGTATAGATTGCCATAGAGATCCGCGCATTCTTCAAAATCTGTCAAGTAATTGATTTCAGTCGTTGAATAATCCTCCATTCAAGAAGTTGTTAACATTTCCAAAATTTTAATATTGACACCAAAACTAATGAAGAGAAAGTGTAAGTCAAGAATTTTGTTTCAATTATAATAGTTTCAGAGCTTGAATCCTTACTGATTGATTTGTGTATTCAAATATAGAAATAAATAATTAAATAAAGAAAACCAGAAATAACATTTCAACAGTTTTTAAAATAGTTATTTTCAAGTTTCAAACATCTGAATTTTTATTATGGTTCTTGTGTATTATTTTGTCTATGTAAAAAAGTTTTTAATAATTTAAAATAATTCTGTAACGCTAAAGTTTTTAAACATCTAAGTTATTATTGTAGTTCATGTTGTACATTTCAGAGCCCTGATGAAGAGTTCTGAATAAAGTTGCAACTAGTTAGCCTTTTTCCCAAAAGTTGGTTTTGTGAAGAAAATCCTTGACCTGAAAACCTGTGAGGTTCACTCAATGTATAAAAAATCTGCTATAAAACATAAAAACAAAGATTAAATAATCAATTAAGTTCAAATCACAATTTTTTAACAGAAACTCAAAAGAAAGTTGAATAAAGAAATGCAAACAAACAGATTTCTCTAATTTTCGTAATTCTCGATTATATATTTTTTTTCAAGGAAATGGAAAAACAAATGGATAGTGGTAAAACTAAGGCAATCGGCTTGTCTAATTTCAACAAAACGCAAATAGAAAGGGTATTGAAGAACTGCAAAATAAGGCCCAGTGCTCTACAGATCGAACTTCATCCATATCTTCAGCAAAATGAATTAGTTGATGTTTGCAAACAGAATAATATAATCGTTACAGCCTATTCCCCTCTGGGATCACCAGGCCTAGCAGCATTCATGGAAACCAATTTCGGAAGAAAGTTAGTATACTAATATGTTTTAATTTTCTCTGATTTTAACTCGATCCCTATATCACTTTGTCATAGTATGCAATTTTCGTAATTGAGGCGTGAATAGCCTAAAACGAAAGGTTCCAGTCGCAAATTCATGGTCAAATTCAATTCTGCCCGGTTCGGTTCGATCCGGTCCGACCATCGAAAGGATAACTCTAAAACGATGGGACGATCGAGGGAAACTGAAACTTTTGTTGATTTTTATAATTTGAAAGGAATTTATGTAGGTATATTATTTTCGAAAAGGAAGAAAAAAACGGTTTTGTTTGTTATACATAGGCGTACAACTGTGCTTCCACCGTTTTTTTCCAAAATTCGAAGTATTGAAGTATTGTCCATTGCTGGCCACTACTTTCTCCCATCTTTCTTCTCGCTGGTCATGTTCATTAAACAAGGAGTTCTGGTCAGCCAGACCGTGTACCATTGATCGAAAGAAGTGATAGTCCGAGGGAACAACGTCTGGAGAATACAGCGAGTGGGGTAGGACTTTCCATTTCAACGATTTCAAGTATGTCTTGACCTTTTTCGCAACATGGGGTCTTTGCAGGTCTTCGACGTCATAATCACCGTTCTTGGAACGTTGGAACCACTCTCGGCACGTTTTTCCACTAATAGCGGACTAACCATAGGTAATTGAGAGCATTCGATGAGTATCAGTTCGAGATTTCTTCATATTAAAGCAGAAAATTAAAACCTCCCGCAAATGAGAATTTGGCTCGTAAGCTGACATGTTTAATCGAAAATAACTTAATGATGCTGACACAAATCGACTTATATTTCAATGACGTTATGTTGTATTACAACATACATTTATTTCGAATACCACTTACCGCTACACCCTACAGCCCCCTTTTGCAAAACGGCGGAAGCAATACAAATTTTTTATGGTTTATATGAAAAAAAAACGCAAGTTTTTAATTTCAACGTCAGAAAAAATTACAATGAAAAATAAATGATCACACCAATGAATGCTACTGAAGAAAGAGCCTATAGGATATTTTTTTCATGTTTTTGGTGACATAACACACCCACTGATTAGAGGTAACCATTAAAATAAATTCATAATTAATTTGAAAGATTTTGCTTTTTCAAAGTGGGGTACCCCCTCTATAAGTTAACTTTTGTTACACCAAAGGAATCAATTGACTTTTGAGGCGAATATTCTTTTCAAGTACTTTTGGTGGTCTTGGTCTTTCGCAAAAATTACTTCAGTAAATGCGTAGGAAAACTGCCAACAAGATGTTTCCTAACACTATTGTAGGGATAGCCTCTATACGCCGGTGATAGGATGATTATTTCTTCGTGACTCACACTGTATATCTTAAGTTTTAATTTTGAATTTTCCAACATGGGTGATATTCTCATCGTCGTCTAATTTTCAGAATAAATTTACCAGACATTCTTGGAAACCCAACCATCAAAGCCATCGCTAAGAAGCATTCTAAAACAGAAGCTCAAGCAGTATTGCGTTTCCTCGTTCAGAGTGGATTCGTAGCCATTCCAAAAAGCACAAATCCTGTGAGGCTCAAGCAAAATCTCGATATTTTTGATTTCGAACTGGATGAGGAGGATATCAAGCAACTAAAGGTTTTGGATGAAGGGATCAGGATTTGCGACTGGAAGGTGGTCAAGGGGTAAGAGAAAAAACTTTAGTTTCTAGAGACAATCTTGATGATATAGTGAGAATTGTAAATTATTTCGTTCATAAGAGAATTCATAACGAATTCCAATGAGATCAATCGCTCCATAGCTACAAGGTTATTGAAACTTGCTTCTATAGAGTAGAATTATTTATTCCGTTTTGAACTAGCTTAGATATAAGAAGAACTTATCTGAACAATTTCTTATGTTTTTTCACTTGAGTGAAAATTCTCTGTCTCTGTCTTGAATGACATTGTATGATATATCGTTGAATTCAGCGTTAGAAGTTATTTCGAAAAGTATCATAAAATATGCAGGTCCGTATTGAAAAAAAAAAGGTTGAGGGTGGCCCAGAGAGTACGAAACGTTGGATACGAAATCTGATTACGTCGAATTGAGGATAATTCACTGTCGAATAAAAAATTCCTGTAACATTTTTTGATTATATTCGAAATAAATTGGGAAAAAAAGAAAAATCAAAATTTACTCTTCTTATGATATCTGAATAACCGGCTCTGATAATCTAGATTTGTTTGAACTGCTTGATAATGCTTCTATGCATGCAACTTTTTCTCCATTTGACTGACCTTCTAACTCTTATGGTTTTGAAGTTTCCAATACAATCCCATTAAAAAAATGGCCACTCTGTATATATATATATATATATATTCATGAGTAATCATGGAACAGCCAAATGATATTAATTGTCACCATAAAAAGATACATCTTATTAGTACATCTAATCAGTCTTCGAACAAAATGTTATCTCTTCAATTAAAAAAAAATAGATTGTGAATAAGAAGTAAAATTATATAAAAATGAATATTTTTCTTCTAGAAATGTTGAGAATTCTAAAATAAAGAAATATAAAAAAAATATTCAAAATCACAATTATGGCTTTTTCGCTATATCGTATACCGACGAGTCTACTTGTCCCAGCGAATTTTTCTTGCACATTCCCTTGGCACCCATAACAAAAAAATCAAACAATTATTTGATTTCGTTTTGAATGGAGACAGTTGAAACATGTTTATAAATTTGAAATAAATGTAATTGTTTCAATCGTACCCACAAAAAGTGTTTCAACTGTTACCAGGACCCCGTTTGACACAAAATAATTTACAGTAATAGCATCAAGAATCTCTGAGAAATACAATTCACTCAATCATGTTCTGAGAGCATTAGTTCAAACAAAAATATACCAATCAACACTGTTATTGTTAACAAAATTCACTAATTGTAAAAATATACGTACACAAATACTTACTTTTGCTCACCACATAACAATAGGGCCTAGTACAACGAACTGCGAATGCGCGAAGATTTTTATGATTTCTATGTTTTTCTATCGATATTTATCAGTAGTAAACACGTAGAAATTATGAAACTTATTTCAGAAAATGAATTTAACCAGCCAATTGACGATTTGAAATATATATGGAAAAAATATTTGAATGGTATGTTTTTCAGCATTGTGTCAGACTCAAGATTTCTGAATTATTTGAAATATTGAATGAATTGTACATATAAATCGCATTTTATAGCATATACATATATCCATAAATCTTTCATATGATTTTATATTCTGAAAATCAGAAGTTGTTATTGCACGAATTATTTTTATATCTTTCAAACCAATTCATTTAATGATTTGAAGTACATATCGAATAATGTGGAAAGAAATAATAAAATAAGGAATTTTGAACTCTAAATTTAATTTCCTTGGTTTTAATAAACTAATAAGAATTCTATATTTCAATTCTGTCTTTAATGATAATTTGGGGAACGCTCAAGCAACGAATAATTGTTTATATATTACTTCTAGGTATAAAAAAATAAGATTTCTGAATTATTTGACATATTGAATGAATTGTACATATAAATCGCATTTTATAGCATATACATATATCCATAAATCTTTCATATGATTTTATATTCCGAAAATCAGAAGTTGTTATTGCACGAATTATTTTTATATCTTTCAAGCCAATTCATTTAATGATTTGAAGTACATATCGAATAATGTGGAAAGAAATAATAAAATAAGGAATTTTGAACTCTAAATTTAATTTCCTTGGTTTTAATAAACTAATAAGAATTCTATATTTCAATTCTGTCTTTAATGATAATTTGGGGAACGCTCAAGCAACGAATAATTGTTTATATATTACTTCTAGGTATAAAAAAATAAGATTTCTGAATTATTTGACATATTGAATGAATTGTACATATAAATCGCATTTTATAGCATATACATATATCCATAAATCTTTCATATGATTTTATATTCTGAAAATCAGAAGTTGTTATTGCACGAATTATTTTTATATCTTTCAAACCAATTCATTTAATGATTTGAAGTACATATCGAATAATGTGGAAAGAAATAATAAAATAAGGAATTTTGAACTCTAAATTTAATTTCCTTGGTTTTAATAAACTAATAAGAATTCTATATTTCAATTCTGTCTTTAATGATAATTTGGGGAACGCTCAAGCAACGAATAATTGTTTATATATTACTTCTAGGTATAAAAAAATAAGATTTCTGAATTATTTGACATATTGAATGAATTGTACATATAAATCGCATTTTATAGCATATACATACAGTCGAACCTCTATAACTCAAACTTGAAGGGAAAGCGAAAAAAGTTCGAGTTATGGAGAGTTCAACTTAGAGAAATATCCAACACATACTTTCCAAAAAAAATTTATTACCTCATAATAATAATATAACAAACTAAAATTCATTTCTGATAACTTGAATCATCCAAACTAGAATATGATCTTAAAACAATAACGAATTAAAAAAAATCAGTTATTAAAGTTTGCCTAAATGTTTTATTGTTTAGACGATAGGCTTCAAATTTCTTGCTTATTTCGAATATGAGAGTTAAATCGTCATCAGTTGCAGCCTCATTCATTGAAAACGCAAGCCGAATGGTTTCAATTGCTTTAGCAACTTCAGCGTCAGAAGGCTTTTGTCTTGCAGCTCCTACACTGTCATCTTCATCGTCATCTTCAGGTATGGTCTCTGAAAAATTTTCCAAGTCTTCTTGTTTATTGTTCACATATTCCAAGATCTCATCCTCTGAAGGATTTTCACTTGTTATAAGATCCACGTCCACATTTATATATTCCTCCAAAGAAACCTTATCATCAGCATTCAATACCTCCAAACATTTAAAAACAGACTCTTGGAGATCTAAAGCTACCTTTTGTTCACTGGTCATAATTTTTTTCAATTCTGATAGCGGCAGTTCGTCTTCATAGTCATAGAAGTTATGTGTCCCAAAACCAGCCTTTCTGAAGCAGTTTTGAATAGTCTCCTGGGTTAAATCTACTCTCCACACTGCCGCCGACGTATGAATGCAATCCAAGAGATCAATTTTGGGGATAGTGCCATTGGACTCAAATCCATCTAGTACTGTTTGTAAGATCCTGCGTTTATAATGAAATTTGAAACTTTTTATAATTCCCTGATCAAGAGGCTGTAATTTTGATGTCGTATTGGGTGGAAAAAAAATCAACTTTATTGCCTTCAATCGATGATCGATATTTGGATGAGCAGGGCAGTTGTCAATCAGTAATAGAACTCTACGATTTTGAAGTTGGAAATGTTTGTCTAGATTCAACAACCACTTTTCAAATATCTCACTCGTCATCCAGGCCTTTTTGTTACTGTAATAAGTAAGGGGTAAACATTTCACTCCTGCGAAACATCGTGGCTTTGCGCTTTTCCCTATTATTACAGGTTTCAATTTCTCACTGCCACTCATATTTGCTGCTAATAAAAGAGTCACCCTTTCCTTGGATAATTTGCCTCCGTAACATTTTTCATTTTTGAAAGTTAAGGTTTTATCTGGTAAGCATTTGAAGAACAACCCAGTCTCATCTGCGTTGAAAATATCGTCAGCTTCGTAAGGAGCTAAAATTGTAGGAAGAACATCTCGAATCCAGTTATCACACTCTTCTTGATTAACAGCAGCACTTTCCCCACACGCTTTTTTTTGCAATACACCATGTCTAAAACGGGAAAAATAAACATGTACTCATGTATCGAACAGAAACAATAAGAATCATTACCTTTTTTTGAATTTTTCAAGCCATCCCGAGCTAGCCTTGAAATTTTCATCTCCCAATTTTCTGGAAAAATCTAATGCCTTCTGTTGCAAAATGGGCCCTGAGATTGGCAAATTTGCTTTTCTTGAAGCTTCGAACCACTTGATCAATGCAGTGTTCACTTTCTTCTTAGGCTTATTTCGCTTCACTACACAAGGGTTATTCACTTCTGCACCAAACTTAGCTATTGTATCTTTGTTTTTTATTATAGTGCATAATGTACTTTTCGGAATATCATATTCTTGGCAAATGATTTTTCTGTTGACACGATTTTCCACTTTTTTTAAAATTTCTAACTTCTTTCCGATCGTTAAAGACTTCAGTTTACGCGGCTTCGACATCTCACCAACTCCAAACATATTTCATTCCAGAATCAGATTGGTGTTATTGTTATGATGTTTCATTCGCGGTATTTCACACTTGGTTGGGGGAATACCCTAAAATGTCGGTAACGCGAGCATCTCAGCCAGCTACGCTGACACCTTGTGGCAAGAAGCCAAAACTCCGATTTGATTGTTTTCGAATGTTCGACTTAAAGAGATCTTTACTCTGAACGGACGCATCATTGAGTTCGAGTTGAAGAGGTGTTCGAGTTATAGAAATTCGAGTTATAGAGGTCGAAATACAGGGAATTTTCGAGAATGTGAAGGGAACGCTCAGAGAGTACGAGTTGAAGAGGGGTTCGAGTTATAGAGGTTCGAGTTATAGAGGTTCGACTGTATATCCATAAATCTTTCATATGATTTTATATTCTGAAAATCAGAAGTTGTTATTGCACGAATTATTTTTATATCTTTCAAGCCAATTCATTTAATGATTTGAAGTACATATCGAATAATGTGGAAAGAAATAATAAAATAAGGAATTTTGAACTCTAAATTTAATTTCCTTGGTTTTAATAAACTAATAAGAATTCTATATTTCAATTCTGTCTTTAATGATAATTTGGGGAACGCTCAAGCAACGAATAATTGTTTATATATTACTTCTAGGTATAAAAAAATAAGATTTCTGAATTATTTGACATATTGAATGAATTGTACATATAAATCGCATTTTATAGCATATACATATATCCATAAATCTTTCATATGATTTTATATTCCGAAAATCAGAAGTTGTTATTGCACGAATTATTTTTATATCTTTCAAGCCAATTCATTTAATGATTTGAAGTACATATCGAATAATGTGGAAAGAAATAATAAAATAAGGAATTTTGAACTCTAAATTTAATTTCCTTGGTTTTAATAAACTAATAAGAATTCTATATTTCAATTCTGTCTTCAATAATAATTTGAGGAACGCTCAAGCAACGAATAATTGTTTAGATGTTACTTATAAGTATAAAAAACACTATTTTAGCTCTGAAGAATGCAACATAGCCTACATTGTTACATATGTAATAGAATGTTATGCTTAAATGGATGATTATATATTTATGGATATACACATATTATAATAGAGCAGTATAAAAAAGGGTGTCTGTACATTCAATTAATTCTTGAAGAAATTTATATGGTCCGGAAAAAGATCAACGGAAACCAAATATTTTATTGAATTTTTCTCCTAAACTTCAGAACGGATTTTATTGCAGTTTTGTTTTGACAGCTAGATTTAGTTGATCTTGAGGCAACATCTATAGGTTACTTTCATCTTGATAGGATAATAGTGAAAAAACATCTAATAGCTTGAAATTAGTTATTTTTCGGAATATTAATTTATCAGTCTATTACCCTAGAGGGGTCACACACTATCCATCGGCCGATAGTTTGATGGCTTTTCTGAATAATGTGAATGATGAACCGATAATGTGTAGTGTGCGACCTTTCTAACCCCTAGAAATCTCTTCAGAAGGTAATCTGTTATTTTTTTTCAGGATAGAAAATCATCCTGAATATCCTTTCAAGGATGTTATCAAGGAATAAGCTTGAGAACTAAAAGCTGACCATGAAAGAGAAAATAGGAATTTCACCTAAATATAAAAATTTCACTGGAATCAAAAATTATTTTTGATTGTTCAATAAAAACATAAAGGATAAATAAGAATGTTGAAGAAAAATTGTTAATAAAATTATGAAATAAAAAGCAACGGCCAAATATTTCTTCCAACCTATGTGTATTTTTAATCAATAATTCAGTATGAAATATTTATTTGATTTGAAACTGTTATTAATTCACAAAAAATAATTTAATAATTAATTGATAATCTAATTTCCTATTTATAAGCTTTATTTATAAGATACTGGAAATGGCTTATTATACTTCTGGATTTGGAAAAGTCCAAGGGGTTCATGCTCTTTCCCGCTCGAAATCAAAAGCTCGATGGAAGATAATTAGCAATATTTCCATTTCCGACTGAAAAAAAATATTTACTTGATATATTCATTTTGAATCTTTTCCAATCTGAAAGAAAAAAAATCATAATTACCAAAAAAGTAACCGAAGTCACCATGTGTACTATGGATTGATATAATGCTATCAAAATGCCTAATAAGAACGAAGAACATGATGCAGATATCAGTTTAGTCCTTCATGCTGAGGAGTGAGGAAGGTGTAAATTGGAAAAACTTTTTTTTTTCATTTTGGATTGAAATGTATCCAAACAAACACATTAATCGAGGCTCAGTTGCAAGAAACATAATCCACCACACCTGCATTAGTAAATGACGAATCAAATGCCTCCATTATTTTTTCATTAGTTAATGACTTGCTATGGAATCATCAAATCATTGATGCCACTTCTATTGTGAACTGGCATAGTCATGGTGGGTTTTATAAAACTTTAGTTGATGAAATAATTTCTATATTCATTTAACTTTATTTTCGACAATTCCAAAATTCCATATATTCAAAACTAAAATCAACGAGGTGATCGCTGATCAATTTTTTATGAAACCCGTTGTTAATCTGTCTACAAACCATAGATATTATATAAAAACATGTTTTAATTATATCTAAGTCAGGATTTTAGTTTTTGACAGAGTTGATTTCGTGATTTTTGGTTCATATTGTTCAAAGTATAGCTGTAAAATAACTAATAAGGAAATTTTTACTTTTGAAGTCAAACTGGATCCTGTCACAAAAAAGGATTATGCGTGCGTTGTTCTTGAAATAATGGATTCAAATAGAATAGAGGCCGAAAGCGAAAAGCCAAGGTTTGAAAGGACATCGAAAGCATTCATGTCATCCTTTAATTCATGTATCTACAATTTGCAAGGAAGACTATTATAGGTACTCTATAGACTACTATAATGTACCTCCCTGACTTTCTGAATAAGACACATGTGTTGTGCTCATTTCTGCAGTTCCTGCAACCGCCTCGTTTGCAGCGATGGTTATTTTTATGTTTGCTGTCTTGCGCTCAATGCTCATATTATCATTAATCGATAGCCCCAAGAACTTTTTGCAAACAAATATATTTGTTTGTTTGGAACTGTCTCCAACAAGAGCATTGAGCGCAAGACAGCAAACATAAAAATATCCATCGCTGCAAACGAGGCGGTTGCAGGTACTGCAGAAATGAGCACAACACATGAGTCTTATCCAGAAAGCCATGGAGTTCTCTCCTAGAATATCTGGTGGAGTTAGGCTCCGCACACAACGCTCCGCACACAACTCGCATAGACGTTGCCAAACTTGAAGGCGAATTTTAAACTATTTTTCTGCGACTTGAACAGAATTTCTATTTCTGTCTCAATCTAAAACACATATTAAAAGCTTCAACTATCATTTTGATAGTAGTTCGAGATCACTTCTACTGTCATACGATAATTCCACCATTGCCAAATGTATGGCCTCGTCTGAACGGATATCAGTTCTACCTTTTCTTTCTTCGATATCACTTTTTGAAATCATCTGGTAATCTGAAATTTAAAATATTCAAAAAAACTATGAATCAACGATCTGGAACCAACACAGGATACAAAAATCATATAAATTTCTTGGTTGCTCTGAAAAGAACATTGTCACTCTAATGTCGGGGTCTGTTGCTCCGGTAGAAGAGTCTCGCAGGCTTTCCAAAATTATAATGAAAAATAATTCTCAATAATCGACTGCCAGCCCTTAGATCCTTATGAGCTGTTGGGCTGAAGAGTAAATTTCTTCATCAATAATTCCCTGATCATTTGAAAATTCTTCATATTCTTCTGGTTCTTAAATGTGACTTTCAATACAAATATTGTGTAACACAACATGCCGATATTATTATTGCTACTGCCTCTTTGGTTGGTAATGAAGTACTCATTGTTTCAAGTGGCAGCTAAACCTGTTTTCACGATTCCATTATAACGTTCTATAATGCATTTTGCTCTCTTGAAATGGTAACTGAATCTTTCCTTCTGCTCACATGAGAAATTCTTTAAAGGTATAAGTAACCAAGGCCTTAGATGGTATCCTACAAAATATTTGAGATAAGAAGAAAATAAGAAACTAATAGAAATTTGAGATTACTGAGATTAAGGAATCATAAAAGGCCTTCTTCGTTCTATTTCTCAGCCTGACTGAAGTTCGGACTGGTATTTGACGCTTAGGTCGAGAATAAGTTATCAAAATTGACACAAAAAAGTCTAAGAGTAATCACGCAGACGCTTCAAATATAAAATTCTGTATTGAATTTTCCAAACCTGAATCACATGACATGTTCTTCTTCATTAGGTCAAACAATTGCAACATGGTACTATCACTTCAATGCCTTCAGGAATATAAGAAAAAATTTCGAAAATCAGCTGGACGGTTAAAAAAAATAATGATCTACAACTACAAATGTTGCTACAACTACAAACGTTGAGGTTTTATCCGTTTCCCTCATTTTGCCGGTGTGTACCTATATTATTACGGCAATTGAAACGTCCGGTCTGATGCACATATTGCGGTGCTAATATTAAATCCATATGATACATGTCAAAATTTGACAACAGTCCGGCCATTAGTTTGTGAGATATTGCGTTGTGAGTGTAGCTACTTTTGTTATTTGAAAAAAGATGGAAATAAAGAATTGAAGCAAACACTTGGCTTGATGAAGAGTTTTCGGGGTCTGCACCAGGAAAATCAATCATCATTGATTGGTATGCTAAGTTCAAACGTGGTTGAATGGGTGGACGCCCAAAAGAGGCAGTCACCAACGAAAAAATTTAAAAAGTTCACAAAATACTTTTGAATTACCGTAAATTGATTTACGGTTGAATGGTTGATCGAAATAGCAGACATTGTGAAGATATCATCTGAAAGCAAGGGCGGATTTACGGGGGGGGGTGATGGGGGTTATTAAAGCCCCCCTCCCCCCCATGAATATCGAAACCCTGAAAAAAAGTTACTGAACGTGGTGCACATAAAACATTTCATGCAATAATTTCAAATTGGTAATTTCCCAAATTTTGCAAATTATTGGTTTTGAATCGTTACAACCCCCCATGAAAAAGAGCTATATCCGCCCTTGTCTGAAAGTGTACATCATATCATACACGCATATTTGTACATGACAAAGCTGTGTGCAAAATGGGTGCCGCTCGAGCTCACAATCGATCAAAAGCAACAAAGTGTTAATGATTGTGAGCAGTGTTTGAATCTGTTTAAGTGCAATAAACCTGAATTTTTGCGTCGATATGTGACAAGAAACTGAGGCCTATTTTGACGCGAAGGACAAATCGTACTACAGAAATGGTATCGAAATGCTGGAAGATCGCTATAATCACTGTATCGCCCTCGAAGGCAACTAATAAAATCGAATTTTGCCAAAAAAAATGTGTTTTACTCTACTTGACCATGGACTTTTCAATAGACCTGTTTTACCATGTACTCCTCGATTCAATAACAATGATGAATCATTGTCAATAAAAATATTATCACATTTACTGGACGCCAATGTTGCCATACAGATGTCTCCAGCACATTCCCTCATATCAAGGAAATATCTGCAGGTGAAAAGAATATTTTACATTGTTTCCATAAGTTTGAAAGCAATACGCGATAAGAACAGCTCAATACTGATAAATACCCAACTAAATTCAGTATTACTCAAGTCCCTGAGAACTTCAGTCGCGGTTTAATTCATCGATCTGATCGGTAGGAAAGCTATAGTCTCAACAGCAAGTAGGATCATGACTTCAAAAATTCCAGCTTTCAAATTAAACAATGGCAGAGAGATGCCTTCAATCGGTTATGGTACATGGCAGGTGAGAAAAAAGAAATTCATTGTTAAATCAAGGCATCTAAAAATATAACAAGCAACTTGTTTACTTATTCACTATAAGTTGTTTCTATCTCAAGGATTCTGATGAATTTGATGTCAGTATTCATCAAATTTTGAGGACTTTTAATATACAGGGTGGCCATTTGAAAACGAAACAGACGAGATTACAGACGAAATAAAGTTTTTCGATAGAAATGCTCGGACAGGTCGATTTCTGTTTCGAGGGGGACAACTTAAGATGTAGGTTACGGACGCATAGCGCTTCAACCCTTGCTGCTACAACCCCCACCCCCAATTTTTGAATTGGGAAGATGGGGTGAGTGATACCTCAATTTGAAGGTATTTTTATACTGATTTCAGCACAGTAATTGTTTTTTCATTTTATGCATTAGTTCTCGAAATATTCATGCGTTAGTTAGTTAGGAAGGAAGGTTGTTTTGAAGCTCAAAATGTCGATTTTTCACAAAACACTACAAGTGCCATGAAAACACCACTTCATTTTCAAATACTTAGTTAAGAATATTTCGAGAACTAATGCATAAAATGAAAAAACAATTACTGTGCTGAAATCAGTATAAAAATACCTTTCAAATGAGGTATCACTCACCCCATCTTCCCTATTCAAAATTTGGGGGTGAGGGTTGTAGTAGCAAGGGTTGAAGCGCTATGCGTCCGTAACCTACATCTTAAGTTGTCCCCCTCGAAACAGAAATCGACCTGTCCGAGCATTTCTATCGAAAAACTTTATTTCGTCTGTAATCTCGTCTGTTTCGTTTTCAAATGGCCACCCTGTATATTGTTTTATGTATATTGTGCAGTCAAATATAAAAGGAATTTGTGGTAATTACTATGCGTGATCACTTGTTCTATATTTTGTTTATAATAATATACATGGTGGTCCAGATTTATGTTCAATTACTTTGGCGTCAGATAGAACATTTTTTTTTTCATGCTTCGTTTTCGAGATACAGGGTGCTAACGTTTGAAAAAAAAGTTTTTTACCTATAACTCTAGTATAATCACATTCATTGTTTAAATTTTTAAGTATTCCAGTGATAAATGAAAGTAGAAGAATTGGCATAATTATAATAAAGTTTTCAGATGGAATTTAATTGAACAATTCAGAAAAAACATTCATCAGGCAATTGAACAAAAATTGTTCAAAATGTGACCCATTTTTTTCAACACACACCTCACAACGACTTGAAATTGAAAGATTGATATTTGCTAAACAAAAAACCATATCATCGCAAGGTAAATTTTATGAAAAAATTTCAAGCGACCTTGTTTTTAACTAAACTCCGTTGATTTCAATTCAGAAATTGTTCATCACAGCCCTTTATCTATGCCACTGGATAATTTTGGCAGGACCTCATTCGAAACTTTACAGTATCTAGTTTTCAACACCTGAAATTTCAAAAATGAATGTAGGTACTAGAGTTATAAATGAAAAAACCGTTTTTTTTTTAACTTTAATATTCTGGCCCTCCTTGTATAATCCATTTCAGCCTTGAGGCAATTTTCACAGGCCAAATATTCGTAAAACAATCATATAAGAAAAAAAATTCAAATAGAAGTAAAAATTTAATTACGTTCAGGTGTGATATCATCCATATTGAAAACATCATCAGAATAGTACATTGTGTACATTGTGTAGGGCTACCATAAATGTTGGAACATCGACCGGGTGTTATAGAAATAGGTTGAAATACCACACAAAAATTCCAAACTCATCTGAGAGGATTCATTCATTCAATAATCATCCGAGTTTTCTATTAGAAATGCTTGACTGTTTAGAAATAAAGTATAAAGTTCTGATAAAGAGTCATAAAAAAGTCGGTTAAAGCTTTTGAGGCCCTTTCTTCAGCCCTTCTTTACCTTACAGTAAAAATCGAGAAATATTTGAAAATTTTAAGATCAATGGACTACACAGAAATGAACATGTCTTTCGACATAATCTCTTTTAATAAAAAAAAATCGCCTTTATTTTCTTTCAAATTGAATATTCATGTTATACGCTCTGAAAGCGAAAATATTTTGTATGAAAATATTAAGGTTCTCTAAGGATTTAACATAAAATAAAGTGATTGAAGAAGACGATTCATTTGGCTATGTGTCTAATTTTAATAATTTCATTTTCAATCCTTTAGTTTCTGAAAAATGATGTAAGAGCAACGGGAACAGCTTGATGATGACTGGAATCCGCTGAGATTCCAGAAAAAGAAATTTTTCTGGCCTACTCTATATAAGGAAATATAAATCTAAATAACAGGCAAATTACTATGACCGGGATAATTGAATAACTGACCGGGACACGGAGACTCAATGGTCCAAACCGGGACGTATGGCAGCCCTAATCTAGTGCGAAAAACAAACATTTTCACCAGTGTGAAATTACTTGCTTTTGCTGGACACAACTACACGAATAAGAAATTTGATTTTCGCACGTGTTGCACCTAATACTTCATTTACGTTTTCGAATACCCACTAAAATTTCGCCAAACAGAAGTTTGAATTATTAAACTGAATTGATTTATTTCATTGACAGATAATATTTCCTGCGTTTCCATAGTAAAGACTTTTCAAATGACATATTATTCGTCGTCATTTAATGGGCACAATCATTCTGCACAGTCTGGAATGTGATAAATGATTCTGTATTTCTTCACGGCTTTTATCAGTTCAGTATATCTAATACTGAATAGTTTTCGCGTATCCAGAATCTTTTGATTTGAATGCAATTACAAGATAATATAGAGGCGATATTTTATAGAAGTTGTAGATAATAAGTATTGCACAATTGGTTGTAATTATGAATGAAAATATTGATTGATATCAAATTGAGTTTTATCGCTGGATTAAAAATCGTTGAAGATTACTCTAATTTGAATTTATTTTAAGGTATTAGTAGTTCTAAATTTAGTTCGATTATAGATAAGGATAGTCAATTCGTGAGAAATTGGAAAGTCATGTAGATAAACATGAGAAATGGAGAATGAAGTAAACATGCTAAAGATTTTTGTGAAAGGTATAACGTTTATATAATCATATTATCATTATCCATTGATAAAAATACTAACTGAATGAATTTGATAATATGGATGTTATTCAAGACATAGAGGATTTTTATTGATTATTTCATTTTAATTTGTATTCTGATATCCAAATATCGTCTCGTTGAGACATGAAAAGATTACTAAAATTGAGAGTACATTACTACATGTATATTTGAGAAATTGTGAAATTACCTTACAAATCGGATAGTTTAGAATTTTGATGTAGTTCAATTCAATTCAATTCATTCAATACTAATATCTATACACTTTTTCTACTGGTTGGCTGTAGGTTGCTGGTTCAATGAATATAAATTCATTTTATAATTCGGAGGTTGAACTGAAGGTCGAAGTAGGTAAATACTAAAAATAAATAATTTCGAATGTTCAGTTCATCTTCAGATGTTCCTAGGCTATCTGATACATTTTCAATATCTTATTCAAAATCATAATAAATATTCAACAGAGCGAGACTAATCAATCGCTTATTTTATTGTACTTGTTATATGCGTTTTCAGTCTCTTGGGGGTATAATAAGTTTTTTTCGTTATAAGTTATAACTTCACAACATATTTAGAAAGTAGGTACCGATATTGCACTGAGCTTTGCGTCGAGAATTCTCTTTAATTTCTTCATCCACATCTTGAATTCATATTCAAGGGTTAGTTCTTTGGCTATTTCTTAATTCATTTCATATAATTTTGTTGTCATTACTCCGAACACTCAAACACGTGAATGAAATTTTTTTGGATGAATTTCTCCAATAATAAAAAATGATTTTGAAGTTGCATGAAAATGGTGGATAAAATTCAATGTTTATTTCTACTGGGAAATAGAGTTTCAACTTCAGCTGTGTTCTTTTGGTTCCTTATGAATTTGTTGGAGTGAAACTAAGTATGCGTAATGCATAATTTAGTGGTCCTTCGATTGAGGATAGATTTATGATTTATGGCTCCACCATATATTGTTACGATCAAGCTATGTTTTTTTTTCTGGATTATCGTAGGAAAGTTTCCATAAAATATATTTAATATCTTTTGAAAAAACACTGACAACATTTTCTGTTGAAAATGATCCCTTAATATTTTGGACCAATTCGGCGTAAAATTCATAGAAAATTCAAGCAGTATATAAAAAATTTAGGAATGCACAGACCTGAAGTAAGGAACGATTGGGCGCTCGTTCATTCAAGTGCCAAAATCGCCCTTGGAGTCCGTCCTCATATACCTATACATAATATACCATTCATTATTCCATCGAATGACGTCGTGAATTACAAATATTTTTTCTTCGGGGAAGAAACTCATTCCGTACTTTTTTCAGGCGAAGGACGATGAACTTGAAAAAGCATTAGAAGCAGCTTTAGAAGCGGGTTATAGACATATCGACACGGCTACTCATATGGAAATGAGAAGGTCATTGGAAAAGTATTGAACCGCTGGATCGATGAAGGAAAATTTAAACGTGAGTTTCATCTTCCATTTCATCAACTGAATAATTCTTAATCAACCACTTTGTGTATGACATTCGAATATGTGATCATATTACATATTAGGCCAATTGAAAAGTCCCCGGTCTGATGCAGAGATGGCGGTGCTAGTATTAAATCCATAGGATTTTTAGTTAGTACCAACTAAGATGCATAGAAAACCTGGAGTGTCTACTTATACATATATTTTAAACGACGCCAGGCAGATAGCGTGAATTCGAAAATTTCTGAAGAGCGCCACCTTACAGAACTCTGGTGAAGCAGAACACCAACGCAACAGGTGGGTCTCTCAAAAAGTCTGAAACAAAATCGAATCAGTACACACACCAGGGATTCTATGCATCTTAATACCAACCTTCAAACGATACGTGTCAAAATTTGACAACAGTCCGACCATTAGTTTGTGAGATATTGCGTTGTGAGTGTAGGTACTTTTGTTATTTGAAAAAAGATGAAAAAAAAAGAATTTTAAGTGCTGATAAAATACTGCTTTTTGAAGAGAAAAAATCAAAAAAGTTTTGAATGACTGTAAAGTGAAGTTGATCGAGATATCAGACATAGTGAAGATATCATCTGAACGTGTACATCATATCATTCACGAATATTTGTACATGAGGAAGCTGTGTGCAAAATGGGTGCCGCGCGAGCCCACAATCGTCAAAAGCAACAACATGTTAATGATTCTAAGCAGTGTTTGAAGCTGTTTAACTGCAATAAACCTGAATTTTTGCATCGATATGTGACAATGAATGAAACATGGCTCCATCATTTGACTCCAGAGTCCAATCGATAGTCAGCTGAGTGAACTGCACACGATGAACCGAATCCAAAGCGAGGAAAAACACAACAGTCAGCTGGAAAAGTTATGGCATAAGTGTTCTGGGCAAGGTTTAATATTCATTAATTACCTCCAAAAGGGCCAGACCATCAACAGCGATTATTATATAGCATTATTGGATCGTTGACACAAATCAATAAAAGCAATAGCAAAATTGCATGAATTGGGCTTCAAATTGCTTCTGCATCCTGTATTCGCGAGATCTGGCCCCCAGCAACTCTTTCCTGTTCAGAAACCTCAAAAGAACGCTCACTGGAAAAGAATCTAAAGCCAATGGATAATCGCCGAAACTGAGGCCTATTCTGCAGCGAACGACAAATCGTATCTGCTGTATCGCCCTCGAAGGCAACTATGTTGAATAATTAAATCGAATTTTGCCAAAAAATGTGTTTTCTTATGGTAGACCAGGGACTTTTCAATTGGCCTGTTATACAGGGTTTTTCAATAAGAGGTACTACCCATGAGTGCTACTTAGGACTTAGGTTAATATTTTTTCCAAATTCCGATGTCAAGAATCACATTTTCAACTCAAATATGAACATCTTAATCTTACTCTTATATTCAAAGCACGAGGTTCTAATGACTCAATTTTTTCAGGAGAAGATATTTTCTTGGTAACAAAGCTTCCCGCTGGTGGTGTTCGCCCTGAAGGAGTCTCAAAGTATCTGAATAGATCTCTAGAGAACCTACAAATGGATTATGTTGATTTGTACCTTATTCATGTACCATTTACTCTCAAAGATGTTGAAGGTCAACTCTTTCCCACTAAGCCTGATGGTACTATTGATATGGATTTTTCTACAGATCATATTGCCGTATGGAAGGTAAGTAATTTTTGATGGTGAATTTAATGTGTCCTCGACACTTAGGCATACTAATTACTCGAATCTTTGATGAGACAGAAGATGGGGTAGAATGTATTTTTTAAACGATTAAGATATCATACAGGTGCAGGTGGTTCAAGAGACAAAAGCAGATTTAACTATTTACACTTTTAATAGGAATATTTGTTCATATACTTAAAATGTCAAAAATGTTGGATCCTCACAAAAATTTTGTTTTGTTAAAATCATGAATATTTTGTTGAAACATAAAATATATTCATGAAAGTATATTGTTTTTTCAATATGCTTCTGTCAAAACAGTAAATGTGTGAAAATTTTTTGAATCGGAAAAATTAACATGTTTTACATAAGTAAACTTTTTGTTTTGTGCATGTCCCCTACACAAGTGAAAACGTCCAACGACTATGAAGTTTGGGTTGTAGTTGATTTGGCAGGTACCAGGTAGTAACGGTGTATAAAATAGTACCTTGAATTCGTAAAAGTAAAAAGCTCAATTTTTTTATATTTCACAACCTTATATGAACGTACCTGTGCCCATTGATATATAGTCAGCGGTTTAGAGACGAGCTCTAAGAAAATGTTTGAATTTTCACTCCCAAAACTATACTTCACCGGTTGAAAGAAGAAAACAGAAGACGACCAGGAATACGTATTGATTAAAATTTTCACTATTGCATCGTATCTCGAATTGTTCAATTAAGTTTGTTAGTGACCAAAATTTGATTAAGAATTTCGTAAATGTTATCATTCGAAATTTAGTTTTTCTGTTAATTCCAAAACTGCAGATCCGATTAATTTTCAGAGGACTTCCCCCAACTGTAGAAAATGTTAGTATTTGCGCCGAAAAGATTTCAAACGTAGAAAAAATCGGCTTGAAATTATAAAAAAATGTTTGAATCATTATTTTATGAAGCAGAAACTGAACAAAATGTTGAATAAAGAAATGCAAATAGATTCATAAGTTTTTGTAATCCCTCATTAATTTTTTTTCCAGGAGATGGAAAAACAAATAGATAACGGTAAAACTAAGGCAATCGGATTGTCTAACTTCAATAAAACGCAAATAGAAAGGATATTGAAGAACTGCAAGATAAGGCCCAGTGCTCTACAAATTGAACTTCATCCGTATCTTCAGCAAAATGAATTGGTTGATGTTTGCAAACAGCATAATATCATCGTTACAGCTTATTCCCCTCTGGGATCACCAGGTCTAGCAGCATTCATGGCCTCCAATTACGGAACGAAGTTAGTATCCTTATATGTTTTAATTTTCACTGCTCCCTCTATCACTTTATCATTACGTCACAATGTCTGCAAATTTCAAATTTAATGCCTGAATAATCTAAAATTATAAGGTTCCACCCACTGATATAAAACACAATAACTATCGAACGATAACACTAAAAACCTCAAACCAACAGAGACAGGGCTGAGAAAGTGGATCAAGATGCTGCGGCGAACCGAAAAAAGTAATGATATACAGGGTGTTGTAGTTGAAATATCAAAGTTGTTTGTACTTTTTTATATAAGTGGCAAATACCATAGTAGGACCGGCCTCGTTTCCGTTTATTTCTAGGACTATATTGGAATATTCACTTCCATCATCAATCCTTCTCAAACGTTGTGATGGAGGTCATTTTAAGAGCTAGATAACTTTAAATAAAAAATAAGACAGAAATATGGTGGGATGATGTTTTTATTATTATAATCTGTTAGATGAATTTATGGCATATATTTTGTTGATATGATTTCCGGCATATGTCCGCCACACCTACGAGTTATATAGTCCATTCAATCAGACCAATTTTTCACTACTTTTTCCAATAAATCTGTTGTCAATGGTGGCTTTAATATTGGTTTCCAATGCTTCAAGAGTTGCCGGTTTGTTGGCATAAATTAATGACTTAACTCAACCAATAAAGCCCAATAAGTGGTAACCGAGAGGCATTAGGTCACGAATGAGGGTGCTTATTAACAGGATTACATCTGAAAATAATTTTGTCACCAAATTACGCCAGATATCTTCGATGTTTAGCTGATTAACTTATGAAAACAAACAATCAGTCAGCATGGTTCAATTGCGCTTGCCATTCACCGTAAATGTAGCTACTTCCTCATTTGGAAAGAAATAAGGGTAAACATTAACCATAAGAATCGACAGCTTGTAAACAGCAACCAAACATTCAATTTTAATGGATGTAATGGCGATTCGCTAATGGTTTGAATATTGTCTTTGCTCCATATAGGGCAATTTTTATTATAGACGAAGCCCTTTAAACAGAAAGTAAATTTTCTACAATTTAAAAGCATTGTTCTGACGTTATACAATTCAATGTGGTTGATGAGAAATAGTCACTCCATTGAGGAGCAAAGTTGCCAAAACTATTGTAGGAGTATAGCGTCTATAGGGGGCAGGAATATGTTGACTTACCTTGTATGTCTCATATTTCAATTTCGGAGTTTCTAAAATATGTGATATTCTCATCGTCGCCGTCGTCTAATTTTCAGATTAAATTTACCAGACGTTCTTGGAAACCCAACCATCAAAGCCATTGCTAAGAAGCATTCTAAAACGGAAGCTCAAGTAGTATTGCGTTTCCTCATTCAGGGTGGATGTATACCCATTCCGAAAAGCACCAATCTTGCAAGGCTCAAGCAAAATCTCGATATTTTTGATTTCGAACTGGATAAGGAGGATATCAAGCAACTGAAAGTTTTGGATGCAGGGATCAGGATTTGTGACTGCATGGTGTTCAAGGGGTAAGAAAAATTCTAGTAAGAGAGATTATAAAGACAATCTTGATGATAGAGATAATTATTTCATTAATGTTCATTCAAACGAGAATTCATAATGAATTCCAATGAGATTAATCGCTACATATAGTGACAAACATAAAAAATTCATAATTTATTTCGTTATGAACTAGCTTAAAACTAAGAAAATTATTGATTTGGAGTACCGAATGGTGTAGCAAGAAATTATAAAATATGGAATTTGGAACACTAGCTTTGATTCTGTTGGTTTTATAAATAAATGAATAATAAATAAACTGGTGAGAATTCCATATCTCAATTCTGTCTCTAATAATAACTTGAATAACGCTCAAGGAACGAACATTTGTTTAGATATTATTTCTAATTATGTAAAATACTATTTGATCACTGAAGAATGTAATAAAGTCTACTTAGAATATGAAATGAAGTGAAAAATTGAAAAAACACCTAATAGTTTGAAATTAGAATATTAATGTCTCAAATTTCTATCAAATTGTATTATTATCCTAGAGGGTCCACACACTACAGACTTCCAGTAGGACGATAGTTAGATCGGGTATCTAAATACTATGGTGAACCGATGATCTGTACTGTGCGACCTTTCTTATCCCTACTTCAGAAGATAATTTGTTATTTTTTTTCAGGATAGAAAAGCATCCCGAATATCCTTTCTAGGATGTTATCAAGCAATAAGTTCAAGATCTCAAAACTCTTGACAATAAAAGAGAAAATAAAAATGATCATTCCACTTAAATATAAATGTTTCAGTTGAATCAAAAATTATTTGTGATTGAATATAAATATAAAGAATAAATAAGAATGTTTTAATTTGAAGAATAATTGTTAATGATATTATGGAATAAAAGGCTACAGGGAAATTTTTCTTTAAAGCAATGTGGAATTGGTGTAATTTTCAAAGTCTATAATTCAGTATGAAATATTCGAAGTTTTTTCTGGGGAACCTAGAAATAGCTTATTATACTGCTGGATTTGGAAGTGACCAAAGGCATCATGCCCTTTTCCTCTCGAAATCAACACTTTGATGGAATATACTTTCCAATATTTCCGTTTCCGACTAAATAAAATTATTTAATACATTTTTGGCGAGTCCTTCTCGAACCAAGTTTCTAGGTGCGCCCTCTCCCAGGAGTTTGGTGTTTCGTCCCGAGATCGCTGGTGAACTCATCAGCTAGGCTATCCAGCGATCTCTGCCAAAAACACACCCCTCTTACCCCTCGTGGAGAGGTGACTCTGTTGCAACCCAACGACTCCTTTAAATACGCCGGGGTAGAAGTAGTGTGGCTCGAAGACCCATATCGCCATCTGTGAGTCGACAGAGTCACTACACATTTATTCGGCTTTTTCGATCTGAAAGAAAAAATTATAATAACCAAGAAAGTAACCGAATTTATCATGTGTTTTGATTTAATAGAACGTTGAACATTATTGAAATGAATGTGCCTATACCAAGAACTTGATGCAGATGATTAGTTTTTTTCTAAATGCTGAGGAAGAGCACAATACACACGTCGTCAAAAGTTTTGGCCCTCCCTATCAACTCCCAACTTGTTGAATGTAACATCAAGAAGACCTTCAAGACCTGGACATAAAGCTACGCGTCGACAATGGACAGAACACCAAGACTGGCTCTTGGCACAATGGCGCAATGTACTTTGTTTGGACGAGTTACGTTTCGGTTGAATTTGTGATTTATTGCCATACCTTGTTCTATTTTTTTTCTTAAACTTTTCTTGACCGACATCAGATGTCGGTCAAGAAAAGTTTAAGAAAAAAAATAGAACAAGGTATGGCAATAAATCACAAATAATAATAAAAAGAAATTTATTCATAAAATTTACAGTAGGTTTCCAAAGTGGCCACCTCCAGCCTCAATACACATTCTACACTTTCTTAGAAAATGTTCTGTTAATCGCAGAAAAGCTGCATAAATAATTTTCTCTTTATTTACATTATGATGTGTGATTTATTGCCATACCATATTCTTTTTTTTTTCCTAAAACTTTTCTTGACCAACATCTGAAGCTAATTTTCATCAATTCTCAGCATTTTGTATCATAACTTGATCAGAAAAATCTTAAAATGGCAAAAAATAATTTTTGAGTAAATGTCTAGTTCTTTGATTTTTTTCACCTCGCTGACTTGGAAGGCTAATTCTAGCAAAAGTAGACTGTTAAGTACCATTTTTTATTAATGATTCTAAAAGCTGACTGTTGAGCGCAGTTTTGAACATACTAAGAAACCGTGAATTAGCCTTTCCACATTTTTAATTTTGATTCGAAAATTTGGATCATAATCCAATTCACGTAACTTTTTCACTTGAGACCATGACATTTCCATAAATTTTATCGAAGTTACGGAGCTGGTTATTTCATGTATAAAAGTACAGTTCATGGAGATTAACTTACAGAAAAAAAAATCACAGAAAAGTCTTGTACTTTTATTTTATATCTTTTTAAGATGGTCTAGTCGAAAATTCTCGAAGTTTATAAAGAAATTCATAACTCGAAAACCGTGAAAAATAGCCTAACACACATGGGGGTGATTCAAATAGCACATGACAATCGGGGCCTTTTTTTTTTTGACGTCCATCTCTTGGCCACCCTGTATACCGCAAAGTTAGGAGAGATCTGAAAAGGAACCGACTGAAGTTATTAGTTTCACGACCGTTTAGGAAATCTAGAACAAAATAATGTCAAGCAAAATGAAAACGGCGCCAGAACCGGACGGCATCACTAACATGATGTGGCCTTTCCTCTCTTGGTAAACCTTACAGTAGCATTGACGAAGATAGTCAATGTTATGAAACCTAAGGCTCTTCCCAACCTTTGTTGTCCTTCACTTCCCTAATGAATAGAAAATGGTCCACTAGGCCAGCTAAGACGGGAGCGGTCATTCTGAAAAGATTGAAAGCAATAACGAAAGAAAAGATGATCATACAGTTGAGGCAGTTTGATTTTCTAAACCAACACTCCACTGTGCAACAATTGCTCCGAGTGGATTCAACCGTAAACAAGTCACAAAGGCTATGTTTTTAGACAAGGCCAAAGTGTTTGGTGAAGTATGGCATAAAGTACCTCTAGAAAACTGCTTGCGACCGCTTTTCACTCTCCATGGTTCAACTTGTAGCCTCGGACCTGCGTTCCTGCAATTTCAGAACCACCATCCGCTTGGTCATGACCCAGGTTGCAATCTCCCATCTGCACGGACTTAAAGTCCATGTGCAGAACACAATCCTGTCCAAGTGCAGAACACAATCCTGAGGCAAGCTGTAAATGTATCTTGGATCATCAGCAACGTACGGATTCATGAAGACCTGCAAATACCATTCCTGCTTGAGAATCTGATAAAACTAGTTGCGAAGAAAATAGAGTTTTAGACAGACTTACAATAGGTTACAAAATCATCACGTTTACTGAAAAATCCAAAAAAATTATAAAGGTTCTAATAAACTTTACAGGTACCTTCTTCTTCTCTTCTGCTTCTTTTCTTCTTCTTATATTAGGCCTTAAGCCAGTTCCTTATCGATCTCTTGATTGAATATTTGCAGCCTGGAGTTTGCAAACTGTCGAAAGATATTCAACAATGGGAATGAATATACATGTTTGTTCATTTAAAAAGATAGTTGGGGAATTATACCAATTTATTTCCAAGTACATATTTAAAATTTTTACTCTTATTTCCCATATGGAAAATTTCGAAATTGTTATTAAAGATATGGCCATATTCTTTTGAATGATTCGAATATGTTGAAATCATATTATCAGATGTATAACTCTTTTGATGTTCAGGTATCTTGTTCTTGAATGATTTTCAAAGTTCACTATGGTGCAATCATTGCAAATCAACTTGTGGCCTCCGGATTTATTTTTTCTCAGTTTTCTCATTATTTTTGATGAAATTTCCAAATTATAAATTCTACAGAAAGATATTGTACAACTAAAGACTCAAAAAGAACCGTTCAAAGAAGCCATAGTATTGGTGACACAATTGTTTTCTGATAAGTTTATAATTCGGGATTATCGTATTCCTCAACATTTATTGAAATTACTTCGACTTTTAGAACCAGAACATATGCCCAGAAGTGATAGTGCTTTTTTGTTTAGTATAGTATATCCAAAGTCACTTGAACTAGTCTATAAAAACGCTTGGCCAGAGATAATTGCAAAACAGTCATAAACCATAGGCGCACAATTTTCAAACCTTAAGTTGAAAATAATATTTTTATTTGTTTCTCATTTGTAAACGTCAGTTTCCAAAAACACAATATTAATCAAGAAAGTTTATTTTATCAAGTCACTAACTTGTAAAACTGACAGTTAACTTGCAAAATTTTTACAAGTTAGTAGTATTATTTACATTAGAAAATTTTGTTTTATCATCATATATGTTGAAAATCATGGTACAATTGTTATTTCCAGTAACACAGATTTTGATGATGAAAGAGTTGATACTGATGATGATGATCCATCTGTTGACTCAGAAACTGCTGAACTCGAGGACTGCAGAACATTTGTACTCTCCTTACTACCAAATAATTTGCTAGACATTTCGATTTTTTTGTTGACCGAATCATCTACATAACTCATCGCAATTTCGGTGCTCTTCCACCCTCCTGCACGCTTTAGTGCTAAAATATCTCCACCCGAATCCGCAACCATAGTGGTTCCAGTTTCATGAATTGTAATAAATTATTCGTTAAGATGGTTGAAAATCCATAAACCAATAAAATTTTCAATTACGAATAATTAATGACATTTCATGAAATGTCAAATTTAGTTATCCAAATTTTGATATTAGTTTCTATGTTTTCCGGAAGTCATAGACTGAGTCATAGACTACTTCACTCAGTTAGAAATTGTAGTATTTCCTTAGTTCTTCCTCGATAACTTTTTCGTATTCAGAATCAGAATAAATATTCAAAGATATATGTAACATATTATTAATACTGTCCCGACTGATGGCAGGAAATGGTGAAATATTTCTGTTTTCTATAAAATACTTGATTGATTTTTCGATCTGGCTACGTAGCTGCTAATTTGACGTATAAGAGTCTCAACATCATATGCCTATCTTCATGATTTCTCAAACCAGTAATAACATTGCTAAAAATCAGAAAATGTAATGAAAATTTCGTTGGTTAATCTCATTTCAATCAATTCTTCCTTCAGTGGAATGAAGATATTTATTAGGATGCGAAATCATTTTCTTCAGAACCCATAATATATCAATTCTGACTTTGAAAGTAAATGGAGGAATAGATTTGATTGCGAAATATTCATCTTTTTTTACATAAACCGTAGATTTGTGCCAAACATCATAGTCGAAATCATTAAAAGCATCAGTCACACAACGAACTAAAACTACTTAAAAATGCATTTCAATAATACCCCTATGGACCACACTGGTCTATGCGAATTATTGGAAAGTAATTAAGAAGTGACAGATGCAGCCAATGATTGTAACCAAAAACGCTCTCAAAGTGGAAAGGGGAATACGAGGGGAAATATTCAGCCAATAAGATCATTCAAATCGGGACATTCTTGTTTCCAAGACGATCTGCTAAATACCGGGGTTTATTTGAGATTATTGATAGCAATATTTTCCTAAATTCCAAAGGAATTTCTGAAAACTTGGACAACCCTTGTATAATTGAAATATTCAGGCTTCCTCCAAGTGACTTTGGATATACTATACCTAAAGAAACATAATTCTGACTTTCATTATGCAACTCTAGTGTGTATCTAGTCCAGTGAGTAATGTTCTGATTGATTATATTCAATTTTTAAAGTCAAATTGAAAACTTCAAACATATCAGTTTCAAATTCAATACCATTCTCAAAAGTATCAAGGAAATTTCAAGAAATTATTAGCAAAAACGCATAGAACCGCATATATGAAAATTGGCAAACCACATATTATGACATCTACTTCGCGATTCAACAACAGTGATGAATCATCGCCAATTAAAATATTATCGCAAAAACTGGCTGCCAATGCGAAGCTTCTAGCATATCTCGGGAAAGGAATATTCAAGGTCAATACCAATGTTACCGGTTCCCTTCATCTTAAGACAATATCTACCGGTAAAAAGACGATTTTTCATTGTATCCACAAGTAGGACTGTAGAAGGAAGTGAGCGCTAAGTACAGCTCACCACTAATGGATATATAATGTCAGTATTACTCAAGTCCCTGAGAATAGCAGTCGCGGTTTCAGCGTTCAACCTAATCGGTAAAAAAGCAGTGACCGCAGCAGCAAGCAGAACTATGGCTTCAAAAATTCCATCTTTCACGTTGAACAATGGCAGAGAGATGCCTTCAATCGGTTATGGTACATGGCAGGTGAGAAAAAAGAAATTCTATTGTCTGATAACGGCACCTTAAACTGCAAGTGAAGTGTGTAATTATTTACTATAGGTCACTTCTATCTCAACGCTGAGAATTTTGATAGAATTCATTTCATTCAATTCTAGGTTTATTGTTTTGTGTTTAAGGTGCTGTTAAATATGAAAAGAATTTGTATTAATAGTCTTATATAATTAGGTACTTGTAAAGATATTTGGTCAATAATGATATTTGTTCACTTTTTATTTAATTCAATTATTATAGTAGATATATCTTTTCGAAAAACAATCGAATTAATTTCAGATAAACTAAATAGTAAACTTTGAATAACGGGAAAACTTCAAAAAAAAGTCTTCCACTATTGATTCATGTGTTCGATGGAATCATAAAATTTTCTAATATGACATCGAATTAAGTTTTGAATTATATTTTAGAAAAGGGAAATGGTATTTTAGGGGTTATCAATTCAATTTCAGTTAATTTAACATGTAATTCAGAACATTTCCGAATGTGAGGTACCAATAATACTTGTTTTGCATATTGATGCAACACAGGTATTACATAGATGCGGTTATTATTTTTTATTGATTCTGAAATTGAATAGATATTGCTTTCTGAAATACAAATGGTCGTTTCTCAATACAATTTTTTTTTGAAATTCAAATTTTTCATCATCAATAACAACTTCCGAATATTAATTACAATTTTGATCATCTGAAATTCAATTTGCTTTTCTCAATTACATTTTACGCTTTCTTGATTACAATGGTGCAGTTCGATGTTAAAGTACCGGTTGAAATTTTTGAATTTAAGTTGTATCAGTTAAAAATCTCGAAAAGTTTGATGATTTTGAGGGGGGAAGTCTACAAATGCTGCAATCTCTTCCATTTTCTGTACCCTCGTAGGGGGAGGGGGCTCAACTTTGAAATTTAAAATGAAAAAAACTCCTGTTTTCATAGTAGATCCATATTTTATGGTCATAGATGGCTTTGTAATCAAATTTGAAATTTTCGATTGAACGACTTCAATATATCCGTTCCATTGATCATTCGAATGATTTTGTATCAGTGAAACTATTCATTGAAAAGATGGAAAATGTTCTGCCCATACATATAGACGACTTGGTGGAGATTCCAAATAGATGAGATTCATTTTGGTTCTTTTCTTTACTTTCAATTTATAAATCATTTTTAATTAATGGGTAATCTGAACCAAAAAAACCAAGAACAAATAATATCGGTATTTTCAAATAATCATTTGTGGTACATTTACTGGGAACGAACAGTGCAGCAGGGCCAGCAGGAAAGGTCAGAATATCATGTGAAAATTTTGAATTCGACCGCAGAGCCATCTATGAGGAATCGTAAAAAATTCTTCGTTCAAAAATTTTGTATTTTTCGCTGTAAAATACGAATCTGCTATAAAAAACAGGGGATCCCACTTAAAATTCCATAGTTGAATTTTTCCTTCAAAACCATCAACTTTTTATTCGGAACATTTTTCCACAATTTGTTTTCTTTTCGGGATTTTTAACCGATTCAACTCAAACAAATCACTCGATATAAACTATGAGAAATAGAGAATTCAAGTATAAACATGATAAAGCTTTTAGTGAAAGGTGTAACGTTTACCAATACAATTATATTGGAATATTTACTTGAGATTAATCCTCAAATCCAAGAAGATAATGAATGAGTACCTTTCACTGATAATAAGAACATATTTGTAAATATAGTAGGAACAATATTGCCGACATAGAGGATTTTATATTTCTTATATTTCGAACGGATGTATTTATGGATCCCTCAGTCAAAGAATTCGATGTTCGAGATCCGAATATTCCTGAAAATTTCAAGTTTTCGTGAAATAAATTTTACCATGGATTCGTCATAAATGAGTCGAACTTAATTATTGAGTCTATTCCCGGCTCAAAATTCGAAATGTACCGAACAGACGTTGTGATGAAATGATAAAACACTCTGTTCGGGAAACGAATGCACATAAACTATAAAGATGAATTTGCAGTTGTCGATTGGGAGATTTCTGAAAAGTCATGTCCACTAGGAGGATACACAGAGAGACTTTTCAGAATCATGTAAATCAATTTGAAGAATTCTTCTCAAAGAATATTCCCTATAAATCTGATCTCTTCAGCTTCCTAAAAATATTCATGTTGCATTCTTTATCTACTTAAATTCGCAAATATTGAAGAAGTAATTCGAGTTTAAATCCAGGTCGACCCTATATAAGTGGGTGCCCTCTCAAATAAAACAGTTGTTTGTATTGATATTTTTGAGCCACGACAATGTAGTTAGAATAACCCAATCAATACAATATAACCTTATATAAACTCCTATTGACGTGGATTCGTTGCTCGAGGAAATGGATATCAATTAATCATACGTAAATTAAGTCACCTTCCTCTACAGTCTACATCAAATAATATCGAATACGATTGAAACAAATTTGCAATGTTATATAACGATCCAGTTGGTTGCGATTCCCTGACCTTGGCTTCAACCTTGTTATTAAGGCAGGTATAGAAATATCTAATGCGAACTACAATTTTTTCTCGTCATGGCAATATTCATTTTCAACTGTGATGCGTTTTATATTCCTGATTTTATTCAATCATAGCAGAGATTGTATGCTAGGATTGGAAAATTCTTTTGCAAAAAAAAAGCTTGAAATACCTTGGTTTCGACTTTTCTAGATAAGTTTGATTTTCTCTTATTTTCAGATATTGTCGAGCTTACGGTTCTGTGTTCAAAAATCTTATATATTATTATAACTGTGTTCTAATAATATCTTCTTTAAATCTGTGGACATGGTAGATCTATCGAAAAGGATCTATAATCAGAGTCTTTAATTTTGGCGAAATACAAATAAAAAAATTCACAAGTCTATTCATGCAATATCATTTAAATTTCATGCATCTTTTTTTGATTTAAACATAAAAATGGGAACGTTCTTCTAGGAAAGAGAAAATCTGATTCTTTTTTTTTTCGAGGTTGAATCAAAATATCGAAACCAAAGACTCATATACGATTATTTGAAGATTTATAATACTTGAATTGAAGAAGGATTTACAATTCAATAGAAACCGGATTAGAATCTCAAATACAGGATCGTAAAAATAGGAACGTTTTTCTAGGAAGAGAAAATTTGATTCGATTTTTTTCGAGGTTGAATCAAAACATTGAAACCAAAGACTCCTATACCATTATTTGAAGATTTATAATCCTTGTTCTAATAATATCTTCTTTAAATCTGTGGACATGGTAGATCTATCGAAAAGGATCTATAAACAGGATTCAATCAGTCTTTAATTTTGGCGAAATACAAATAAAAAAATTCACAAGTCTATTCATGCAATATCATTTAAATTTCATGCATCTTTTTTTGATTTGATCATAAAAATGGGAACGTTTTTCTAGAAAAGAGAAAATCTGATTCTTTATTTTTCGAGGTTGAATCAAAATATCGAAACCAAAGACTCATATACGATTATTTGAAGATTTATAATCCTTGAATTGAAGAAGGATTTACAATTCAATAGAAACCGGATTAGAATCTCAAATACAGGATCGTAAAAATAGGAACGTTTTTCTAGGAAGAGAAAATTTTATTCGATTTTTTTCGAGATTGGATCAAAACATTGAAACCAAAGACTCCTATACCATTATTTGAAGATTTATAATCCTTGAATTGAAGAAGGATTTACAATTCAATAGAAACCGGATTAGAATCTCAAAAAAAGATCATAAAAATAGGAACGTTTTTCTAGGAAGAGAAAATTTTATTCGATTTTTTTCGAGATTGGATCAAAACATTGAAACCAAAGACTCCTATACCATTATTTGAAGATTTATAATCCTTGAATTGAAGAAGGATTTACAATTCAATAGAAACCGGATTAGAATCTCAAAAAAAGATCATAAAAATAGGAACGCTTTTCTAGGAAGAGAAAATTTTATTCGATTTTTTTCGAGATTGGATCAAAACATTGAAACCAAAGACTCCTATACCATTATTTGAAGATTTATAATCCTTGAATTGAAGAAGGATTTACAATTCAATAGAAACCGGATTAGAATCTCAAAAAAAGATCATAAAAATAGGAACGTTTTTCTAGGAAGAGAAAATTTTATTCGATTTTTTTCGAGATTGGATCAAAACATTGAAACCAAAGACTCCTATACCATTATTTGAAGATTTATAATCCTTGAATTGAAGAAGGATTTACAATTCAATAGAAACCGGATTAGAATCTCAAAAAAAGATCATAAAAATAGGAACGTTTTTCTAGGAAGAGAAAATTTTATTCGATTTTTTTCGAGATTGGATCAAAACATTGAAACCAAAGACTCCTATACCATTATTTGAAGATTTATAATCCTTGAATTGAAGAAGGATTTACAATTCAATAGAAACCGGATTAGAATCTCAAAAAAAGATCATAAAAATAGGAACGTTTTTCTAGGAAGAGAAAATTTTATTCGATTTTTTTCGAGATTGGATCAAAACATTGAAACCAAAGACTCCTATACCATTATTTGAAGATTTATAATCCTTGAATTGAAGAAGGATTTACAATTCAATAGAAACCGGATTAGAATCTCAAAAAAAGATCATAAAAATAGGAACGTTTTTCTAGGAAGAGAAAATTTTATTCGATTTTTTTCGAGATTGGATCAAAACATTGAAACCAAAGACTCCTATACCATTATTTGAAGATTTATAATCCTTGAATTGAAGAAGGATTTACAATTCAATAGAAACCGGATTAGAATCTCAAAAAAAGATCATAAAAATAGGAACGTTTTTCTAGGAAGAGAAAATTTTATTCGATTTTTTTCGAGATTGGATCAAAACATTGAAACCAAAGACTCCTATACCATTATTTGAAGATTTATAATCCTTGAATTGAAGAAGGATTTACAATTCAATAGAAACCGGATTAGAATCTCAAAAAAAGATCATAAAAATAGGAACGTTTTTCTAGGAAGAGAAAATTTTATTCGATTTTTTTCGAGATTGGATCAAAACATTGAAACCAAAGACTCCTATACCATTATTTGAAGATTTATAATCCTTGAATTGAAGAAGGATTTACAATTCAATAGAAACCGGATTAGAATCTCAAAAAAAGATCATAAAAATAGGAACGTTTTTCTAGGAAGAGAAAATTTTATTCGATTTTTTTCGAGATTGGATCAAAACATTGAAACCAAAGACTCCTATACCATTATTTGAAGATTTATAATCCTTGAATTGAAGAAGGATTTACAATTCAATAGAAACCGGATTAGAATCTCAAAAAAAGATCATAAAAATAGGAACGTTTTTCTAGGAAGAGAAAATTTTATTCGATTTTTTTCGAGATTGGATCAAAACATTGAAACCAAAGACTCCTATACCATTATTTGAAGATTTATAATCCTTGAATTGAAGAAGGATTTACAATTCAATAGAAACCGGATTAGAATCTCAAAAAAAGATCATAAAAATAGGAACGTTTTTCTAGGAAGAGAAAATTTTATTCGATTTTTTTCGAGATTGGATCAAAACATTGAAACCAAAGACTCCTATACCATTATTTGAAGATTTATAATCCTTGAATTGAAGAAGGATTTACAATTCAATAGAAACCGGATTAGAATCTCAAAAAAAGATCATAAAAATAGGAACGTTTTTCTAGGAAGAGAAAATTTTATTCGATTTTTTTCGAGATTGGATCAAAACATTGAAACCAAAGACTCCTATACCATTATTTGAAGATTTATAATCCTTGAATTGAAGAAGGATTTACAATTCAATAGAAACCGGATTAGAATCTCAAAAAAAGATCATAAAAATAGGAACGTTTTTCTAGGAAGAGAAAATTTTATTCGATTTTTTTCGAGATTGGATCAAAACATTGAAACCAAAGACTCCTATACCATTATTTGAAGATTTATAATCCTTGAATTGAAGAAGGATTTACAATTCAATAGAAACCGGATTAGAATCTCAAAAAAAGATCATAAAAATAGGAACGTTTTTCTAGGAAGAGAAAATTTTATTCGATTTTTTTCGAGATTGGATCAAAACATTGAAACCAAAGACTCCTATACCATTATTTGAAGATTTATAATCCTTGAATTGAAGAAGGATTTACAATTCAATAGAAACCGGATTAGAATCTCAAAAAAAGATCATAAAAATAGGAACGTTTTTCTAGGAAGAGAAAATTTTATTCGATTTTTTTCGAGATTGGATCAAAACATTGAAACCAAAGACTCCTATACCATTATTTGAAGATTTATAATCCTTGAATTGAAGAAGGATTTACAATTCAATAGAAACCGGATTAGAATCTCAAAAAAAGATCATAAAAATAGGAACGTTTTTCTAGGAAGAGAAAATTTTATTCGATTTTTTTCGAGGTTGAATCAAAACATTGAAACCAAAGACTCCTATACCATTATTTGAAGATTTATAATCCTTGAATTGAAGAAGGATTTACAATTCAATAGAAACCGGATTAGAATCTCAAAAAAAGATCATAAAAATAGGAACGTTTTTCTAGGAAGAGAAAATTTTATTCGATTTTTTTCGAGATTGGATCAAAACATTGAAACCAAAGACTCCTATACCATTATTTGAAGATTTATAATCCTTGAATTGAAGAAGGATTTACAATTCAATAGAAACCGGATTAGAATCTCAAAAAAAGATCATAAAAATAGGAACGTTTTTCTAGGAAGAGAAAATTTTATTCGATTTTTTTCGAGATTGGATCAAAACATTGAAACCAAAGACTCCTATACCATTATTTGAAGATTTATAATCCTTGAATTGAAGAAGGATTTACAATTCAATAGAAACCGGATTAGAATCTCAAAAAAAGATCATAAAAATAGGAACGTTTTTCTAGGAAGAGAAAATTTTATTCGATTTTTTTCGAGATTGGATCAAAACATTGAAACCAAAGACTCCTATACCATTATTTGAAGATTTATAATCCTTGAATTGAAGAAGGATTTACAATTCAATAGAAACCGGATTAGAATCTCAAAAAAAGATCATAAAAATAGGAACGTTTTTCTAGGAAGAGAAAATTTTATTCGATTTTTTTCGAGATTGGATCAAAACATTGAAACCAAAGACTCCTATACCATTATTTGAAGATTTATAATCCTTGAATTGAAGAAGGATTTACAATTCAATAGAAACCGGATTAGAATCTCAAAAAAAGATCATAAAAATAGGAACGTTTTTCTAGGAAGAGAAAATTTTATTCGATTTTTTTCGAGATTGGATCAAAACATTGAAACCAAAGACTCCTATACCATTATTTGAAGATTTATAATCCTTGAATTGAAGAAGGATTTACAATTCAATAGAAACCGGATTAGAATCTCAAAAAAAGATCATAAAAATAGGAACGTTTTTCTAGGAAGAGAAAATTTTATTCGATTTTTTTCGAGATTGGATCAAAACATTGAAACCAAAGACTCCTATACCATTATTTGAAGATTTATAATCCTTGAATTGAAGAAGGATTTACAATTCAATAGAAACCGGATTAGAATCTCAAAAAAAGATCATAAAAATAGGAACGTTTTTCTAGGAAGAGAAAATTTTATTCGATTTTTTTCGAGATTGGATCAAAACATTGAAACCAAAGACTCCTATACCATTATTTGAAGATTTATAATCCTTGAATTGAAGAAGGATTTACAATTCAATAGAAACCGGATTAGAATCTCAAAAAAAGATCATAAAAATAGGAACGTTTTTCTAGGAAGAGAAAATTTTATTCGATTTTTTTCGAGATTGGATCAAAACATTGAAACCAAAGACTCCTATACCATTATTTGAAGATTTATAATCCTTGAATTGAAGAAGGATTTACAATTCAATAGAAACCGGATTAGAATCTCAAAAAAAGATCATAAAAATAGGAACGTTTTTCTAGGAAGAGAAAATTTTATTCGATTTTTTTCGAGATTGGATCAAAACATTGAAACCAAAGACTCCTATATCATTATTTGAAGATTTATAATCCTTGAATTGAAGAAGGATTTACAATTCAATAGAAACCGGATTAGAATCTCAAAAAAAGATCATAAAAATAGGAACGTTTTTCTAGGAAGAGAAAATTTTATTCGATTTTTTTCGAGATTGGATCAAAACATTGAAACCAAAGACTCCTATACCATTATTTGAAGATTTATAATCCTTGAATTGAAGAAGGATTTACAATTCAATAGAAACCGGATTAGAATCTCAAAAAAAGATCATAAAAATAGGAACGTTTTTCTAGGAAGAGAAAATTTTATTCGATTTTTTTCGAGATTGGATCAAAACATTGAAACCAAAGACTCCTATACCATTATTTGAAGATTTATAATCCTTGAATTGAAGAAGGATTTACAATTCAATAGAAACCGGATTAGAATCTCAAAAAAAGATCATAAAAATAGGAACGTTTTTCTAGGAAGAGAAAATTTTATTCGATTTTTTTCGAGATTGGATCAAAACATTGAAACCAAAGACTCCTATACCATTATTTGAAGATTTATAATCCTTGAATTGAAGAAGGATTTACAATTCAATAGAAACCGGATTAGAATCTCAAAAAAAGATCATAAAAATAGGAACGTTTTTCTAGGAAGAGAAAATTTTATTCGATTTTTTTCGAGATTGGATCAAAACATTGAAACCAAAGACTCCTATACCATTATTTGAAGATTTATAATCCTTGAATTGAAGAAGGATTTACAATTCAATAGAAACCGGATTAGAATCTCAAAAAAAGATCATAAAAATAGGAACGTTTTTCTAGGAAGAGAAAATTTTATTCGATTTTTTTCGAGATTGGATCAAAACATTGAAACCAAAGACTCCTATACCATTATTTGAAGATTTATAATCCTTGAATTGAAGAAGGATTTACAATTCAATAGAAACCGGATTAGAATCTCAAAAAAAGATCATAAAAATAGGAACGTTTTTCTAGGAAGAGAAAATTTTATTCGATTTTTTTCGAGATTGGATCAAAACATTGAAACCAAAGACTCCTATACCATTATTTGAAGATTTATAATCCTTGAATTGAAGAAGGATTTACAATTCAATAGAAACCGGATTAGAATCTCAAAAAAAGATCATAAAAATAGGAACGTTTTTCTAGGAAGAGAAAATTTTATTCGATTTTTTTCGAGATTGGATCAAAACATTGAAACCAAAGACTCCTATACCATTATTTGAAGATTTATAATCCTTGAATTGAAGAAGGATTTACAATTCAATAGAAACCGGATTAGAATCTCAAAAAAAGATCATAAAAATAGGAACGTTTTTCTAGGAAGAGAAAATTTTATTCGATTTTTTTCGAGATTGGATCAAAACATTGAAACCAAAGACTCCTATACCATTATTTGAAGATTTATAATCCTTGAATTGAAGAAGGATTTACAATTCAATAGAAACCGGATTAGAATCTCAAAAAAAGATCATAAAAATAGGAACGTTTTTCTAGGAAGAGAAAATTTTATTCGATTTTTTTCGAGATTGGATCAAAACATTGAAACCAAAGACTCCTATACCATTATTTGAAGATTTATAATCCTTGAATTGAAGAAGGATTTACAATTCAATAGAAACCGGATTAGAATCTCAAAAAAAGATCATAAAAATAGGAACGTTTTTCTAGGAAGAGAAAATTTTATTCGATTTTTTTCGAGATTGGATCAAAACATTGAAACCAAAGACTCCTATACCATTATTTGAAGATTTATAATCCTTGAATTGAAGAAGGATTTACAATTCAATAGAAACCGGATTAGAATCTCAAAAAAAGATCATAAAAATAGGAACGTTTTTCTAGGAAGAGAAAATTTTATTCGATTTTTTTCGAGATTGGATCAAAACATTGAAACCAAAGACTCCTATACCATTATTTGAAGATTTATAATCCTTGAATTGAAGAAGGATTTACAATTCAATAGAAACCGGATTAGAATCTCAAAAAAAGATCATAAAAATAGGAACGTTTTTCTAGGAAGAGAAAATTTTATTCGATTTTTTTCGAGATTGGATCAAAACATTGAAACCAAAGACTCCTATACCATTATTTGAAGATTTATAATCCTTGAATTGAAGAAGGATTTACAATTCAATAGAAACCGGATTAGAATCTCAAAAAAAGATCATAAAAATAGGAACGTTTTTCTAGGAAGAGAAAATTTTATTCGATTTTTTTCGAGATTGGATCAAAACATTGAAACCAAAGACTCCTATACCATTATTTGAAGATTTATAATCCTTGAATTGAAGAAGGATTTACAATTCAATAGAAACCGGATTAGAATCTCAAAAAAAGATCATAAAAATAGGAACGTTTTTCTAGGAAGAGAAAATTTTATTCGATTTTTTTCGAGATTGGATCAAAACATTGAAACCAAAGACTCCTATACCATTATTTGAAGATTTATAATCCTTGAATTGAAGAAGGATTTACAATTCAATAGAAACCGGATTAGAATCTCAAAAAAAGATCATAAAAATAGGAACGTTTTTCTAGGAAGAGAAAATTTTATTCGATTTTTTTCGAGATTGGATCAAAACATTGAAACCAAAGACTCCTATACCATTATTTGAAGATTTATAATCCTTGAATTGAAGAAGGATTTACAATTCAATAGAAACCGGATTAGAATCTCAAAAAAAGATCATAAAAATAGGAACGTTTTTCTAGGAAGAGAAAATTTTATTCGATTTTTTTCGAGGTTGAATCAAAACATTGAAACCAAAGACTCCTATACCATTATTTGAAGATTTATAATCCTTGAATTGAAGAAGGATTTACAATTCAATAGAAACCGGATTAGAATCTCAAAAAAAGATCATAAAAATAGGAACGTTTTTCTAGGAAGAGAAAATTTTATTCGATTTTTTTCGAGATTGGATCAAAACATTGAAACCAAAGACTCCTATACCATTATTTGAAGATTTATAATCCTTGAATTGAAGAAGGATTTACAATTCAATAGAAACCGGATTAGAATCTCAAAAAAAGATCATAAAAATAGGAACGTTTTTCTAGGAAGAGAAAATTTTATTCGATTTTTTTCGAGATTGGATCAAAACATTGAAACCAAAGACTCCTATACCATTATTTGAAGATTTATAATCCTTGAATTGAAGAAGGATTTACAATTCAATAGAAACCGGATTAGAATCTCAAAAAAAGATCATAAAAATAGGAACGTTTTTCTAGGAAGAGAAAATTTTATTCGATTTTTTTCGAGATTGGATCAAAACATTGAAACCAAAGACTCCTATACCATTATTTGAAGATTTATAATCCTTGAATTGAAGAAGGATTTACAATTCAATAGAAACCGGATTAGAATCTCAAAAAAAGATCATAAAAATAGGAACGTTTTTCTAGGAAGAGAAAATTTTATTCGATTTTTTTCGAGATTGGATCAAAACATTGAAACCAAAGACTCCTATACCATTATTTGAAGATTTATAATCCTTGAATTGAAGAAGGATTTACAATTCAATAGAAACCGGATTAGAATCTCAAAAAAAGATCATAAAAATAGGAACGTTTTTCTAGGAAGAGAAAATTTTATTCGATTTTTTTCGAGATTGGATCAAAACATTGAAACCAAAGACTCCTATACCATTATTTGAAGATTTATAATCCTTGAATTGAAGAAGGATTTACAATTCAATAGAAACCGGATTAGAATCTCAAAAAAAGATCATAAAAATAGGAACGTTTTTCTAGGAAGAGAAAATTTTATTCGATTTTTTTCGAGATTGGATCAAAACATTGAAACCAAAGACTCCTATACCATTATTTGAAGATTTATAATCCTTGAATTGAAGAAGGATTTACAATTCAATAGAAACCGGATTAGAATCTCAAAAAAAGATCATAAAAATAGGAACGTTTTTCTAGGAAGAGAAAATTTGATTCGATTCTTTTCGAGGTTGAATCAAAACATCGAAACCAAAGACCAATATATGTACCATTATTTGAAGATTTATAATCCTTGAAATGAAGAAGGATAAAAACCAAATTAGAATCTCCAGAATTTTTCATAATATTATATTTTTATTATTTTCTCAATATCTAGAATTTTATGTGTTGTTTTGTTGAATGGTATTGGACAATAAACTTGTTTCATAAATATTTGATGAATTCAAGCCTTCTTTTTCCCGGGCGGAATTTTCTAAAAATTCATAGCACGGTTATGTTATACGGCTAGATGTCAAAAATAATGAATATTTTCTGTGGGGAATAGTGAATTCTCACAATTATTATCTATTTTTTAATCAATAGGAGGAAAATTCTCACGTGACATCGAGAAACAGATCTAAAAATGTTTCATGCGTGATGATAATCAGTAGGTATATTATGTTCTTATGTATATCAAGGAAGGCAATCAATTAGGTACAATTTTTTTATGTCATCACGAAGTTTATAGATTCACACGTTCCAATTCCATCTACCTTTATAATATGACCTATATTCATAGCTCCAATTGAAATACACTCCTTAAAAGTAATTATTTTTGAGTGCTCGTCCCCGAACAGATCGCTCTATCATTTTTGTCATTATGTCTGTCATTTTCGAATTTTGAACCGGGAATGAATTCAAACATGAATGATGACGAATCCATCCCCAAATTGAATTTTTCTATCTGTCTGGTCGCAAACACTTCATTTCCCGTATGAACAAACCTAGAAAATTTTCAAGGTGTGTTCATCTTGAAAATTTTTTTTCAAGATGAACACACCTCAAACCAGCTGAGCCTTAATTTGAACAAGACAGTACCTCTAAATTTCTCTCTTAGAGAAATTAATGGGGAAATAGAAAACATAAAATTCTTAGGACTCCATCTCGACACAAAACTATCATGGAAACATCATATCCAAGCTCTCACAAGTAAACTTGCAAGTATAATCTTCTTATTGAGGAAACTATCACAGACAGCTACCGTGGAAATCTGTAGGGTAGCCTATATGGGACTGTTCCAAAGCCAAATATCATATGGAATACTTCTGTGGGGTAATGCTACAGACTGGATAAAAATATTTCGCATGCAGAAAAGAGCCATCAGAGCAATAACACGAACTCCCTATACTGAAACATGCAGACATATTTTCAAGAATTTAAACATTCTTACTCTCCCATCGTTGTTTATATATCACTGTCTATATTACATCAAAACTAATGAGCAAAACTTCTCTAAACAAAATACTCTTCACTTATATGACACAAGAAACAGAAATGATCTAATAATCCCACAACATAGACTCACCTTAACTCACAAAAGCTTTATCAACCTATCTGTCAAACTTTTCAATAAACTTCCCAAGCAAATGAAAGATCTTCCAACAGCAAAATTCAAGATAGAAACTAAAAAGATGCTTCTAACAATTAGTGCCTACAATATCCAAGAATTCTTTAACGCTGATGTTCTCTCCTCAATGAGTGTATAGCTGTGATATTTTCAACTTTGTTTTGCTGAATATTCCGGTGTACCTGTACTGTACTTTAATCCATTATTATATCTATATTTGTCTATCTAGAGATACTAATCCATGTATATTCATGTGAATATTTTGACGATGCTAAAACATCATTTGTTATTTGAGCAAATAAAGTATATTATTATTATTATTGAATGCCGCTGTTATATTGATTAATGGGCATAACAAGACTAGGGAGCCCATAAATACAAATTTGGTTCTTCGAAATTTTGTTTTCCTGTAAATTTCAAAACTAGTTTTTATCGTAAATCGAACTATAAAAAATTCAAGAAGTATATCGATAAGAACATACACAAAAAATTGAATGAAATGTCCTAGACTTTTCAGATATTTGCTGAGATATCTCGATCAACTTAGATGGGCAGAAACTTTTAGAGTTTCGAAGTTACTCCTGGATGAAATTTTGTTCTCTAAATAATTCTATATTTTCTCAGGCAAAAGACGATGAACTTGAAAAAGCAGTGGAAGCAGCCTTAGAAGCAGGTTACAGACATATCGATACAGCTTACGTATATGAAAATGAGAAGGTCATTGGAAAAGTATTAAAGCGTTGGCTCGATGAAGGAAAAGTAAAACGTAAGTTTCATCTTCTCCTTATTGACTGCGTAATTTCACAACTTTTATAGTAGTTTATAGCGCTATTCAAAATGAAACTTCTCATTTACTCATATACTCAATACTTTAGTGACAACAGGTACAACCGAGTTCAAATTTTGCATGTACATTAATAATAATTTATAAATAATGAAGTGGATATACACCCCGCTCCCTAAAAAATAAAGATAATCATCAGAAATAGAACAAGACTGAAATTCAGTTTGTGCATGTCAAATAACCTATCGGATGTTTTACTTGTAATCCGGATTTAAATTTTCAAATTACGTTGATAACAATGCCATCCATTTTTCAGGAGAAGATATTTTCTTGGTAACGAAACTTCCACCTGGTGGTGGTCGTCCCGAAGGAGTTTCAAAGTACATCAATAAATCTCTAGAAAATCTACAAGTGGATTATGTTGACTTGTACCTTATTCATGTACCATTTTCTTTCAAAGAGGTTGATGGTCAAATCCATCCCACTAAGCCTGATGGTACTATTGATATGGATACTTCAACTGATCATGTTGCCATATGGAAGGTTAGTATTGATCTTATTCGATGTTACTGGACTTGAAAGAATTGAAGATAAGTTCGCTACAACTTTGTCACATTGAAATTTAAAAATGAAAATTTTTCGGTGAGATTTGAATCTGAAGTTATTCTTCCCTGATACCGAATCATCTTGCTATATGATTTCTTGATTACCTTTCGTCCGATGAAAAAATGTTAAATGTCCCTCCCTTCACAATGGAATGGAATGCTTTGAATTTCAGATTGTGGATATATCTTCATTCTCTGCATAATATATTGTCATATAAAGAGATGAATGCCATAAGGATTAGTTCCAGTACAAGCTAGGTTGTGTTCACCCAGTGAATCAACAACAGTTTCCTGAACCGCCAAGATCAGTACAAATTTCGAAAACTCATGGATACAAAAATCCACAAAATATTACATTCTTACGAATAGATCAATACGTCCAGCCTAAGTTGAGACATGAAAAAATTGAAGTCTGCCATCCTTTGAAATGTTAAGCGAATGATAGTTTAATTTAGTTATGTTAAGAGTTAGAAAAGAGAGTTTCTTTTTTTTTGTGTTTATTTTTTCTGTTTGGAAATGTAATACTTTGGACGTATGGATTCTGTAATTTTTCAGTTAAAATGTAAATCACGTACAGGTTATACCTCCGTGTGGAACGTTTATACTGTATCTATTTCAGAATAAACTATATTATTATTATTATTATACGTAGTGATCACAATCTTCTGATGGCAAAATTGGAGATGAAACAAGACCTAAGCAATATAGATGACAAGATCAAATAGATGCATCAACAAAAGCACACTATCAGGCTACAATAAAATCGAAAATAGTTGTAAATCCAATAAACGCAGAAGATGAGATCAATACCAGTTGAGAAAAAATAGAAACAAGCATGCAGGAAGCTGCCATGGCAGCTATGGTAGTTCGTAAGTTAATTGGACTAAACAAAAAGTCAAATAAAACCCCATGTTTTGGTTAGTTAGTGAAGGAGAAATGCGAAGATAATAAAAAAATGATTTCAAACATCGCTCCTTGGAGACCTGTCAAGCATATAAAAAATATAAAACAGTGTGCAAGGAAGCAACAGTATGTGTGAAACAGACGAAAAAGGCATATTGGGGAAACTTCTCCCTGTGAAAAAAACCTGACTTTTATGGAGTACAGAAATGAATATGGTAGTTTATAAGAACTTAAAGTAAGGTAAAAGCACCACCACGGCTCTCTATGAATTAACATCGGGTATTATTGAGGCAATTGAACAAGGTGAGATGCCCACCGGACTTTTTATAGATCTCTCTAAGGCTTTTGATTGTGTAGATCACAAGAGACTTCTGAATAAATTGGAATTTTATGGTATTCGTGACAACCAACTTGAATTGCTGCGTAGTTACCTATCTAATAGAACACAAAGAGTTTCCGTTAGCACGGGCGACAAAGTTCACATGTCCAAAGAAGAAGTAGTTGATGTAGGTGTACCGCAAGGGAGTATTTTGGGGCCCCTTCTTTTCCTTCTATATAACAAAGATCTGCCTTCATCTATAGCATCTACTTCAATACAATCAATTATGAATATAATTTTATTTGTTGACGATGCAAATGCACTTAATAAAAATAAAGACCTCAAAACTTGCATCGAACAGACGAAAACAGCCTTTGATCTAATAAATATTTGGTGTAGTCAGAACGGGCTTCATCTAAATGTTGATAAAACTGAATGCGTCATGTTTAGGACTGATAGATCCAAAGAAAATTTCCCGAAAACAATAATGTTCAGCAACACCGCAGTTGAAGTGTCACATACCACTAAATTTTTGGGAGTTTATGTGGACAATCAGTTGAGTTGGTGCGCAATTTTTAAGATCCATTTATTTTGCGAATTTTGATTCTATACTCAGGTACGGAGTCGTGATTTGAGGTAGTGGTTCTGATTGCAGTAAACTGTTTGTGCTGCAAAAGGATACCCAACGAGCTAATCGAATACGGTAGACGATATCTCATTAAACACCCAAGTCGGACAATGAAATGCGCGAAATGGTGAAACAGTATCTCGATTCTCGTATTCAAACAAGGTATTAAAACACTTAGCACCTACAGGGCCATCAATATCTTCGAAACAAATTTAAAGTTAAACGCAGAAATGATAACCCTTTACATATTAACATATCTCTGTAACATGAGTTCATTAATATAATTCAGAACGAAAAGATCCTGCACTGATGCTATAAATAACTCAAAAATTCATTGAATATAACAGACCAGAATACAGTTGCTTCGTAGACCTTTAGAAGGCGTTTGGCCAACTGATGGACGTGGTACAACTTTTGTATGACAAACAATCTCATTGAACTGATCAAAAATACTCACAGTGGACGTATAATATAAGCTTAGATCAATGAATGAAGAATTAACAGACCCTATCCAAATGAAAGAAGGTATTCTTCAGGGTAAATCGCTAAGCCCATTCCTTTTTCAACTATATCAAGAACAAGGTAGAAATTAATGTATGCAAACTGAAGGGCTACAAAATGGAGAATCGAAATGTTACTATAATTTGTTACGCCGATGACGCTAAGGTTACGATCTAAATTTTTCTGTACTGCAAAACTTTTCAATATGTCCATATCGAACTCATGAACAAAATGTATGAAAGCATCTAAAACACCAATCAGAGGTAAGCCAGCTGTAGATTTGGGTGCTGAATAGGAAACGTGAATTAAACTTGGGACAAATCTCCATCTGGGACAAGAAGCATTGGGAGATCAAACCAAATGGAGCAACACTGATTGAATATGATGGGACCGAAGATACGACTAGCATAAGCAGAATGCAGAAACTGGAAGAAGGAAGAAGAACCATACGTCATTCCTTCTTCTTTAGATGATACCATTTTGAAGAGATTTTATAGAGAGACAGATCAGAAATGATTCTTCAGAATTTCAACCCCACTCGATGTTGTTATGGTTTCAGCGTAAAGGAATAGAATAGACAGTCTACATGAATGGGACATGTGTCTATTTTATTCTGTGAAAAGTTTATTAGTGTGATATAAAACATAAAACCCCAGTTAGAATCTTACGAAAAAATGGAGTCAAGCAAAAGTAGTTAAAAGAACACAATTTCATACACAGCTATGAATTTTCAGGCATGTTGAAAAAAGCTTCCACCCAACTGTAGATTATGAAAAGTTTTGTAATTATGTTATAGAATATTCCAAACCTAGAAAAAAATCTGCTTGATAGAAACTTAGAAATATTCAATAAATATTGAGTGTTTGATTGTCTCAGTCTTTACTTGTCGGAAATTCATCTTGATGATTAAAATTAAATATTTTTAATCATCAATAAATATTGAATCATTATTTTGACTTTATTCAAAAAAATGTTGATAAGAAAAGCAAATAAACATGTTTCTTGTGATTTGTCCTATTTTTCTCATTTGTCATTATATTTTTTTCCAGGAAATGGAAAAACAGATGGATAGCGGAAAAACTAAGGCAATCGGATTGTCGAACTTCAACAAAACGCAAATAGAAAGGGTATTGAAGAACTGCAGGATAAGACCCAGTACTCTTCAGGTCGAACTTCATGCGTATCTTCAGCAGAACGAATTGGTTGATTTTTGCAAACAGAATAATATCATCGTAACAGCTTATTCTCCACTTGGTTCACCAGGTTTAGCAGCATTCGTTTCTAATTTCGGACAAAAGTTAGTATACTAGAATCGAGATACCAATGAAAGCATTTTTATTTATACTAATGTGATTTTGGTTTCGTAAATTATTTTCAACAAAACACTTTTATTCTGGAAATAAATTCAACAGTCTATGAAATTTCCGAAGGTAATTAATAATAATAATAATAACCATCTTTATTCCAAATCACCCTGTTACAATATATAATTGATCAAATGAAATGGTACAGAGTCAAGGAAAATGAAAATAAATTCATATGCAACAAAAATCATCCATTGAGTATGGTTCCATTTCAAGCAGAAACTTGAAGACTTCCTCCTTGAAATTTTTGATGTTGTCTATTTTTTGAATAGTAATCGGTAGTGAGTTGAATAACTTTAATGTTCTATATCTAGCCTGCTTCTGCGAAGTAGTAAGATCATGCCTGGGATATAGGTACTTTAAATTTCTAGTTTCATAGTATGCCTTCTTATTTTCATATTCTTCAAATAGATGTTTATTTTTGAACATAAAAATGAGACATTGCTGGATGTATATGCCATATAATGTGAGAATCCCATTTTCTATAACTGGTTTTACATAGTAGTCTTAGGGCTTTTTTTGTATCATGAATAATGATGTTATATTTCCTGATCCATAAAACATAATTCCATATCGTAGTTTTGCTTCTATAGTTGAATAGTATAACATTTTAAGTATGTTACTATTCAAATATTTGGTCATAATTCTGAGGCAGTAAATGGATGATCCCAAGTTACTCCCTAATCTTTGAATATGCTCTTTTCAATCAAGATGTTGATCCATATATACTCCAAGGAATTTGGTTGATTCTGACATTGTAAAATTTTTTCCTAAAAAGATTGTCTCTGGGTTTTCTATTCTTGAATTAGTAGGGTGGAAAAGAATTACTTTAGTTTCGTCCTTATTCATTATCAAGTTGTTATTTAGGAACCATGATTCAGTCAATTGCAGTGTTTGGAGTGAGATCTGCTTCAATTCTGGCCACTGATGTTCAACTGCTAATATATTTGTGTCATCTGCATAGTTTACAACATTTATATTTTCATGTTTCCAATGTTCTTCGAGAAAAAGATCATTCAAATATATAATGAAAAACAAGGTCCAGCTATACTTCCCTGTGGAATCCCCATTTTTATTGTTCTCATCTCTGATCTTGCTTCTTGGTCATCTGTCCTGATCTGAACAAGCTGCTTCCTGTCTTGAAAATACGACTTCACCCATTGAACGGCTGGGCCTCTCACACCATAAGACTGTAACTTCATACAGAGCTTCTCTGCATTAAGGCAATCATAAGCCTTAGATAGGTCCAGAAAGAGTCCCAAAGCCAAACATTTTCCTTCAAAAGCTGATATAATATTACTTGTGAACTAATAAATTGCAGTCTCCACTGATTTTCCCTTCATGTATCCATGTTGATTTCTTGATATCACCGCATTCTTCAACAAGAATTCCATCAATTGTTCACAAAAAACCAACTCAAAAATTTTTGAAAAAGATGGCAAAATGCTTATTGGTCTATAATTACTATAATCCTTGGTATCACCCTTCTTACAGATGGGTATCACCAAAGCTATTTTCAATATATCTGGGAAAATTCCAGTCCTAAGAGAGTTGTTCAACATATATGCAAGTGAACAACATATATTCAAGAGAACACTACAAATTTTATATTCATTTATTTATTTTGCGCGCTTGATTCAGGGGCACAGCAGGCTATGCAGCTTTTACAAAATAAAATATGATGAGAAGAGGAAATCGAGGGGATTATTCAAAAACAACATTATTCAACAAAGAAAAAAATAGGGGACCTCACACTGCTAACCTGCTGTCATCCAAATGACAAATGAATGACTGTTCTCTTCAAAGTCGACTCGATAATTAGAATTTTTAAAATTTGACAGTTGAAAAAGTCCACCAAAAGGGATGATATTCTGACTGTTGTTTAATTTGCAGAATTGATTTACCAGACATTCTTGGAAACCCTACTATCAAAGCCATTGCTAAAAAGCATTCCAAAACAGAAGCACAAGTAGTATTGCGTTTCGACATTCAGAGAGGAATAATACCGATTCCAAAAAGTACAAACCCTGCCAGACTCAGACAAAATCTCGACGTTTTTGATTTCGAACTAGATGAGGAGGATCTGAAACAATTGAAGGGTTTGGATGCAGGAGTCAGGATTTTGAACTTCATGGTGTTCAAAGGGTAAGGAAAAAAAAGCTTCAGTTTCTAGATAAAATTTACATTAGTGTGAATATTGAGTTAAACGAGAATTTATAACAAAGAATATCGCATAGGGAAAGTGGCCCGCTGCCAAATTGGCTAAATTTTTGATATGTTATAGTCCAAGTAATTGAAAACAAGAAGTTGAATAGGCAAAAGTTTTTCTATAGGCCCTTGAAAACTCTCATACAAAACGTTATCCTGGATGATCATCACTATTCTGAGTAATCAAGATGTGGACAATACTCATACTCATACTCGTTTATTTCCCTCAAAACTTTACATATATATCATAAATACAGGGTGGCCATTTGAAAACGAAACAGACGAGATTACAGACGAAATAAAGTTTTTCGATAGAAATGCTCGGACAGGTCGATTTCTGTTTCGAGGGGGACAACTCAAGATGTAGGTTACGGACGCATAGCGCTTCAACCCTTGCTACTACAACCCTCACCCCCAAATTTTGAATAGGGAAGATGGGGTGAGTGATACCTCATTTGAAAGGTATTTTTATACTGATTTCAGCACAGTAATTGTTTTTTCATTTTATGCATTAGTTCTCGAAATATTCTTAACTAAGTATTTTAAAATGAAGTAGTGTTTTCATGGCACTTGTAGTGTTTTGTGAAAAATCGACATTTTGAGCTTCAAAACAACCATGACTGTGGCTTCCTTCCTAACTAACTAACGCATGAATATTTCGAGAACTAATGCATAAAATGAAAAAACAATTACTGTGCTGAAATCAGTATAAAAATACCTTTAAATTGAGGTATCACTCACCCCATCTTCCCTATTCAAAAATTGGGGGTGGGGGTTGTAGCAGCAAGGGTTGGAGCGCTATGCGTCCGTAACCTACATCTTAAGTTGTCCCCCTCGAAACAGAAATCGACCTGTCCGAGCATTTCTATCGAAAAACTTTATTTCGTCTGTAATCTCGTCTGCTTCGTTTTCAAATGGCCACCCTGTATAAAATACATATACAAAATTGACTAGTGAATATAATGACTAGAATTGATGGTTCATGAATTCTTCTATGGAATAGAAGACATTTTCATTAAGTAAGTTTTTCACAAGCCTCTTAAAGGTCGCTCCACGAAGTGATGTCATGTGATCGGGAAGTTTATTGTACATCTTAACACCATATAAGATACTATTAAAAGCAATGTTCTTTGGTGTTGTTACATTTGATCAATTATAGGTAGGTACAGTGTGTCCCAGTTACTCATAATGTTTTGAGTACAATTATTCGAAAATGGTTTCAAATCACCTTAGGGATATACAATCAAAAAATGTTTATGATTTCTATGCTACACCTTATTCTTCATCACGCTCGAAAAAATTACGTTACGTAAGTGTTATTCTCAAAAAAAAAAAAAACAAACGTTATATTCAGAATGCTCCGTACTGAAAAATCCACCCATTTGAAAATTGATACCACGTTTCAATAAAAGAATTAGAAAGACAGATTTGTAATATTTCTTATCCTTCCTCATACCTTGCATTTATGATGTCGAAAAATATTTCTCAGTACGGAAAATTTCGAATATTACTTCGTTTTCTTTTGAAAGGAACTCTCCGTATATTTTTCGAATGTGATGTAGAATGAGGTGTAGAATAGGATTCATAAACATTTTTCGATTTGTAACTTGTAACCATTTTTGAATAATTGAACTCAAAAAATCTAAGTAGCTGGGAAGTACCGTATAATTGACCAAATGTAACAACGCCAAAGTACAATGCTTTTAATAATACTCGTATCTCATATTATTGACTATTCAGATGTTAACTCAAAATAGTGATAATTATCCAGGATATCGTTTTGTACTGTTCAACAATAGAGAACGAATGAGAGCTTTCAGGGGCCTCTAGCGTCAAAATTAGCATATAAAAAAACTTTTGTATATTGAACTTTTTGTTTGGAATGCTTTTGACTATATAACAAATCAAAAATTCAGTCATTTGACAGGAGGTCATTTTCCCTAATCAATGAGATTTTCCGTTGGATAGTTTAATAATTATAATAATAATAAGTCTTTATTTCATATTTTAACATACATTACATGAGCTACCACATAAAAAATTACAAACAAATGACGTGAAAATAAAGTAAATTCCTCATCTATCCAAATATTTATCCAAAGAATACGGTTCTAACTAACAAAATTCTCTTATATTTCGTTATTACTAGCTCAAAACCGAAGAGAAACTAGTTTATTTTTATTATTTTATTTTATATTTTTTCACTTGAGAGAGATACACTTAGCAATTTATAATGATATATCATTGTTGATTTGAATGTATTATTGATGACAACCTTATATCATAAGCTTGATCCTTATTTAGCCTCATGTTCATGCAGCAACGTAAAATTTGTTTATTAAAAACATTTATCAAACATTGGTTGAAAAACAGTGAAAAAATTTTAGTTGCTGCTCAGTGTCATAAAAAACCTTATAGTTTGAAAGCGGAATGATAATATTTTAGTCTATTTAATCGTGTTGATGTATTTTTCAATCGGCCGATTGTCTATTAAATTTAAATACCATCTCGAATCGGCAAATATGCGCTCTGTAAACTATCGGCCGATAGTTTGAGTGTGAGACCTCTCATGGTTAATGAAGGTTTTTTCAGCATTTTTGAACCCTAAAAACCAATTCAGAAGATAATTTCTTATATTTCTTTCAGGATACAACATCATCCCGAATATCCTTTCAAGAATGAAATCAAGGAATAAGTTTGAGAACTCAAAATTCTCATTCTTCAAAAGAGAAAATAAGATAAGAATATGAAATGATCACATCACCTGATATAATAGTTTTAGTTGAATCAAAAATTCTTTTTGATTGTTGAATATAAATAGGAATAATTAATTCAAATTTTATTTGTTGAAGAATAATTGTCAAATATATAATAATAAAACCAAATAACGAAATATTTTTTTCAAAGGAACTTAATATTCACAGAAGTATGAAATTGGTGATGCTTCAGAATTTATCGCCTAGAATGAAGTTTCTGTTTGAGGTAAAACTCTATTCTTCAAAAATGGCCCACAATTCAGAAGAGATTCAATTTGATTAATTTTCGTTGAATCCCTATTCATGGAGTGCTTACTTAGCTAAAGATGAATTATTTAAGTGCCGGATTTGACTAATTTGAGATAGAATAATTGGCGCCCTAAACTTTCTCGAAATCAACACCTAGTTAATTTATTATTCTTGCTAATATCCACATCCGACCAAATAAAATCAATTAGTACTTTTATCCAGCTTTTTCAATTAGAAAAAAATCCACCAAAAATCCAAAAAGGCAGAAATACATTGGTAGTATTGAGCAATGGGTCGTATATACAGTCTAGATACAAGTTAATTGCTTATGTATTTCTATCTGGATTGAAAACTATCGCAGCATATTTCACTACTTCAAAATCTGTCAATAACAAAACTCCTAATTTTTGATTTTATAATTTGATATGCGATCAACATAAGTTGATTCTCGATTCTACAGACCGAGATAATGGCTGTTTATGTATGCGCCCAGGAGTGTCTCAAAATGAACCTCAAAGGGGCGCATATCTACATCACCACGGACAGCCAAACCACGCTGAGTTCCCTGGAATCGTGCTGTCAGGGGTCTCTGCTGACTTGGGAGTGCCGTAATACCATAAAGCAACTGGCCAGAGGAAATAAGGTGACTCTACTATGGGTACCAGGGCACTGTGGGGTTGAAGGAAATGAGAGAGCGGATGAGCTTGCAAAAAGTGCATCAAGGTTAAGACCTGCTGGACCTGAGCCTGTGGGATAGGAAAAGACCAATACAAAGCTGCGGTCCAGCTATGGGAGTTGAACAGTAGGACAATCCACTGGACTAACACTCCTAGACTTGCTCAGGCAAAGAAATTCGTGAAGATTTCACCTACTTACACCAGAAAGCTCCTGAAGCTGTCGCGAGCAGAGCTTCGGGTGATGGTGGGACTGCTGACGGGGCACTGTCGGTACAAACATCATTTGTACCGTATGGGTAAGTCAGCAGACGAGATTTCTGCAAATCTCGTCGTTTCTACTTCCGATCCATAGAGCCTGCGCTCTGTGGATCGGAAGTAGAAACGACTGAACACTTGATATGCAAGTGTCCAGAGCTGGCTGACCTAAGAACCATTCACATGGGCAAGCCGGTCCTGGATACCAGAGAGCTAATGGCCAAGGCTCCTAGGGAGGTTGTCAATTTTATTAACGTCGTTGACGATCTCCCTGGGTTTCTATGAATGAGTAGGGTAGTGAACAAAAGATCTGCATGGTCGCAGTTCCCAGAAGGCTTACCGAAGCAAAACGACCCCAGTTCAAATAATAATAATAATAATAATAATAATAATAAATGAGTTTATTCAAATATTCAATACAATAAGTACAATTTCAAATTATAATAATAACATAAGTTATTTCAGATAACACCAGGACTATCATATTATTATAGTTTGTTCTTAGGTTTTTATGCGTACCTAGGACCTTGAAAGCTTCTACATTAATTTAACTAGTTTAAATATTGGATTGTATGTTGTATCAAAAAATTCAATATGAAAAATGAATTCTTTAATTCGGAGATTGGACTGCAGGCCGAAGTAAATACTTAAGATAATACAAATGAATAATTTGAAATATTCAGTTTTTTACGTTTATTAATAATGAACTAACAGAATTCGAATTTATGTTTATGCACAGAAAAGTATTCCCTAAAATTCCCTGCTGAATCAGAAATTTAAAAGGTAGATGTTTTTTCTATTGCTTCGTAACCTTTTTTGAGTAGCATAATAGCATATTTTTTATAAACGAGCAATCCCAGCATCCGTCGGCATTAGGAAGTATTTCTGTGGTCAGCCATGATACATGATTGAAAAAATAATAATATTTCTCTGTATCATGTAAGGTAAAATTTAAGGAAAATTTTTATTTTCGTTCACATAACTGAATTGGTCATTGAATGACCTTTGATGCGATATATCACAAGCAATATTTTTCCAATAGAAAAAATTGTTGGGGGTTAAGGGTATGAACCCACAAGTTCAAAACTGCATGCATTTCTCAAACTTCGGAAATTGAAATCGGGGAGTAGGAGGATATTTCTCCATGTTTATTATTTCAAGAATGAGAACCTGACACCTATGCAGTGACGACGCCAGCTTTCAAAAACAAAGGGGTGCCGGATTTTTTTGGGCGGCCAAGCGAAATAGTTCTGCTAATCTTGTAATTATTTTAGCCTTAGTATGCCAAATTTTAGGGGGGGGCCGCCCCTCCCTCTGGACCCCCCCTAGCGTCGCCACTGCACCTATCACAAATTGTTAATTTTGTAATATAAAAATAGCTCAACAAATTCTTTTTTCAGTCACACCGCACAATGTGCAATCGAATATCCTTCCGTTCGATATATCACAATCCATATAATTCCATTAAAAAAACAGTAGAGGAATGTGAAGCGTAAAGGGAATTAGCATAAATTCAAAAGGATAGGGAGACCTGCTTCTGAAATTAAAAATCCATAGGTTCATGGATTTTCCTTAGTAATAATTGAAAAAAAATAAAGGTCTGATTGCAGTTACTCTTTAAACACAAACTCCTAATTTTTCAATAAAAAAACCGCACAACCAATTCTACTTTTAGCCACATCGCTGAATAGGTAATCAAATTTCCTTTCATTTGATGTACCTATCACAATCCATATATTCCCTTTTGAAAAAATTGAGTAGAGGAGTGTAGGGCGTAGAGGGTGAGAAATATCAAATTCAAAAAAAGCATACGATAAATTGCTTTTGAAATTTTGAATAATTATTTTGAAAATCAACGGGTGCGAAGATTTTCCCTAATAATTCTTCGTACAAGAATTATTGACGAGTTACGTTACTTTTTTGACACGCTGTATATCTAAATTGCTCGCAGAATTTGCTGCAATAGCTCGCTTTCGCAAGTGGGTAGATTGCTAGCGTCAAAATTCCGATACATCGAAGACTGTTTTAGAGACGATGAATATATGAGGTCTAGCGGTATAAACATAATATATATAAGGGACATGATGAACATTCCATATAAATCTCTGGATAATATTATCAAAGAAAATAGGAAAAAACAAAATAAAATACGAAACATTTTTTCAATTAAATTTTATTCGTAGTTTCATCATCGCCAAAGGTTCACTTCTTTGCATTTTTCCAATACAAGCAGAAATGGACCCTCTGGCTCTTATTCAACAATTTTGGGTAATTAATTACTCATAACATTTAGAATAATCCTTCTTATTTCAATTTTCTCCCATCTATAGTTCAAAGTTTATACCAGTAAAAGAGCTATTCTTCCTAGAATCAGAGTCCAAATCTTCAAAACATTCAAACTCTTTTTTCAAGATTTCTGTTCCATCTAAATTTTCCAGTTCCAGAGATAAATTTCATTCTTTGATCCACTGCATCATCGATAAGAATCACATATTTTCCCAGGTATATGTTGAATCACATCACAATACGGAAGAGGATATCGTATCTTCTCTCAAAACCAAGAATAGATATAAGCATTTCTAAGTTCCATTTTCCCTATACGATTTTTGAATAGTTAGTAGTGATGCCTGTCATAGTTCTTTGAGAACTAGCCTCAGTTTCACAAAGTGTTTTCAGTGATTAAAAGTGTCAGATCCCTAGTTGTAGTAAGACAAAATTTATAACGAGGAGACCATCTTCTATAATATTGATTTTCTGCAAGCATTGCCCCTTCTTGTAAATGAATCACGAGTACATTCATCACCATTTTTTTCGAACGTATAGATTGTTTCGTTCCTTTTTATACATTTGAATTCTCATCGAGGAAGAGCATATCGGAGCTTCTTCCCAAACCAAGAATCTCCACATTGATGTAAGCGATTGTTGAGATATATGATCTCAACTATGTTTATCATTATCAATGTCCCCTTTAAGTAGCAATATCACTCTATTTTTCCTTTCCTTCTTTGCATTGGTATGGGCAATTCTAACACTCACGCTTTCTAAAAATTAGGAGTAAGGACTATCAGAGTCCTCTTTGATTTGGCAAAATCATCGCATGTATTTTCATAGGTGAAAGTGCTAGGAATCCGATCTTAAATGGAGATTTCCATTATAGGAACTAGTTGGTTTTCAATAAACTCTGCGTTTTATGTGAATAGCTCACGAAGTTATCATTTTTTTCAGATCTTTCTGAAATCCCAAGCATGAATTTCGAGCATAAAACTAAACTTCAATATCATGCTTTCATTTATAGTAATGAATGAGGAAGATCATAATAGTAGATCACCTTGATGATGAATAAGAATGGTTTTATCGCAAAAGTGGCTCCTGTCGAAGAACATTTGATATTTTCGTCATCAATCTGAAACCAAATCACCAATCAGATATTTTTATCTTAAATAGAATGAGCATGAGCTAATCATGGTTTAATCCGTATTACTGTACTGTAACTACATAATTTAACATTGTGTGTAAGAGTGGAAGATACCTACCTCAATATTCGTTGGAATCCAATCTAATGCTTTGACGAAAGATCTTCAAATACATGACCAATTCTCAAAATTCGTACATAATTCTTCTGTTTCTTCTACAGATCACCAATCAATTTCGAAGAGGTATTATCAAAAAACCTCATCTTTCTCATGTTTGGTGGATACGCACATATGGGCTATTGAAATAAAAAAATTTGTCTGAATTTGTCCTTATGAAATTGGCGAAATTTTCGATATAACAATTTCAAACAAGTGGATTTCCTGAAAATTTTCAAGCTTACAGAGTTCTTTCATATATCCTCATTGCTATCTATACTAGTAGCAAGATCTTCGTAATCTGAATCAATCATTTTCGGTCTTGATTGAACGAAGAATAATTGGCTAATGCTGATTTTCAGATTGTTATATTTGTATGTTTTCCAACTGAAAAAAATGAGAAATTAGATGACATTGAAATAAATTTTAAAAAATTAAATGAATCCTCACCATTTTTTGTGACTGTCTAGAATGTTTCATCCCTTTTCAATACATCTTTCTTCATTCACATCGAGGAAGAGCATATCGGAGCTTCTTCCAAAACCAAGAATCTCCCCATTTGATGTAAGTGTTTGTTGAGATATAGGATCTTAACTCTGCATCCAGTTTTTCAGTATCAATGTCCTCTTTCAGTAGCAATATCACTCTATTTCTCCTTTCCTTCATTGCTTCGGTATGGGCAATTCTAAATTCCATTTTGCCCCATACGCTTTCTAAAAAATTAGGAGTGAGGACTATCAAAGTCCTCTTTGAGTTGGCGACAGAATCGCAAATATTTTCAGCGATAAAAGAGCCAGGAATCCAATCTCTATAATGAAGGCACAAATTGTAATTATAAGAGCCTTCCAATATAGGGACTAATTGCTCTTCCACAAACTCTGCGTCTTTATGTGAATAGCTCACGAAGACATCATATTTTTTTTGTTTGTCTAGATCTTCCTCTATGAAAAATCCAGGGCATAAATTTCGAGCATATAACCAAACTCTAATCTCTTGCTTGTATTTATAGTAAATTACGGCAAGGATGAGAGAGATCATAATTGGACAAAGACTCAAGAATACCTTGATGATAACAAAGAATGTGTTATCGCAAAAGTCCTCTTCAACTAAATAATTAAATTTAGTTCCTGTCGTAGCACATTTAATATTCTCGGCATCAATCTGAAACAAAATCACTAGTCATATATTTTGTCATATAGGTAACGAGGGTTGTCATAATGATCTTAATGTTGATTGAAAATGTATTTCGGATTCGCAACAACATATTTCAAGATTTACTAAAAAAAATAATGGGTAATAACTGCACAAAAATGTTGAGAAATGTTCTTTATCCAAAGTGACAAGTTTTTTGGGACTATACTAAACAGGGTGGTCCAGATTTCAGTTCAATAACTTTGGCGTCGGATTAAACAACTTTTTTCATGAAAGAAGTTCATACAAACATGTTTCGTTTTCGAGATACAGGGAGTTGAAAAAAAATCAGTTTTTCACCTATAACTTAAGTACTACATATTTACATTCATTGCTTTAATTTTTGATGAGATGATCCTTTTCCTATTGAAAACCAAGGCCACTGTTTTTTTTTTGTGAAAATTATTCCATTTCTGAAATCAACAGATTTTTTTAGGTAATGAAAAAAAAAGTCTCTTAAATTTTTTCATACAATGTACCAGTTTGAAGATAATGGAGTCCAAAGAAAACACTATCCTATCACCAAAAATCTAAAAGAAATTTTTCCATTAGTAATAATTGAAAGTATAAAAATGAATTTAATTGAAAATTACTGAAAGAACATTCATCAGACACTTAAAAAATAAAAAATATTCACAAAAATTGTTCGAACTGTGAACTATTTCCCTCAACACATTTACCTAGCACCGATGCAAAATTCAACGATTCAAATTTACTAAATGAACAACCATAATTCATTTTTGTAGATAGTGTTTGTTTTATACCCGGTTTTCTGGAAAACAGTACATTCTATAAAAATTCAAGAGACCTTTTTTTGAGTAGATTTCTGTTGATTTCAGAAATAAAATCACTGGCAAATTGTTTAATCTGACGCCGAAGTTATTGAACTGAACCACCCTGTATAAATATAGTCCACCAAGGATGCAGTCAAATTGGACATTGCATTGGATATAATAGTTCATCAAATGTTTCTAGAAAGATTGAAAGCTTCCAAAATTCAAATTCAAGAAGAATACTGAGATGAACTCAATATTTTTGTGTGAACGGAACCCATGAAGTTGAGGTCATGGACTGAGTTCACTCTGACGTCAGTGCTTTTCTAATTTTCTTCATTCTTTCCATAAAAAACCAGCAAAACATTTTTAGGGTATGTAAAAAATCGTAGGGAATATTTGTTATCTCACCTTTTTTATATTTTCCAAAAGAAATCTTCTCATGCTATAGTTGTCACAGGAACAGGACCAAGAATTATTTCCCATTTTAATATTTTTCACAGAAGGTGTGCTCAATGTATTCAGAACTGATTCACTTAATTCAGTCAAATTATTGTTGCTGATATCAATTGTCTGAAAAAAAGGAATAATCGATATGGTAGGATTCAAATTGTTCGATAAAGAAAGTAAATAATATGAAAGATATATGTATAACTAGAAAAGTAAGCATCTACAGAAATTACATTTTATTCATTATTCTGAATACTAGATTTCCGGAATTATTGAAAATAAAAATATTTTTCTGCAGCTGATGAAAGTATAGTTTTCGTGAAATTATCTTTGTTATGTTTATTTTGGTCTTTTTTGTTTAACGTTATTCATAAAACATTTCAGATGTTCTTATAAAGAATGTTACGCGTGTAACATTCTTTATAAGTTAAATCAACAATATTATCAAAAATACTTAGTGCCTAGCGGCAATAAACAAATAATAACATTTCACAAAAAACTAAACGACTATGTTTTTTATAAATTGATAAGAAATAATTTCTTTCATATTCTACTGTGGTCTGCTAGACCACTAGTACCAAATATGTTTGGAAACAGCTCATTTTCATTAATCTAAAAATGTAACAAACTAAAGGGTATGACATTCAAACCAATTGCCGCTAGAAAATAAGTATTTTTGATGATATTGTTAATTTAACTAATAAAGAATGTTACGTGTTACTTTATGAGTACCACACAAAACTATTGTATTTTTGTCCACCCTGTATTGAAATCAACATTTGATACATTTTTGGAATCAGCTCAGCTAGAGTAACCGGAAAATTAAGACAAAATGGGGGTGTTCCATTCAAAAAAAATGACGGTGACGTCATTACTAGAAAGTAATTCACCCTGTATATCAGATTATTATTTTGAAATACAGTAAATTAAAATCAAAAATCGACATGTTTCAGGATTATTTCTTGAAAATGAATTTGTTTCATACTTTACGGACACAGTGTATACAGAGTATTTTACCACATTTCTACTAATTTTAACGGTTGATGAAAGTAGGAAAAAAACTTAACTGGAAAGAAAACAAGAAATACAACTATAACAACTAATTGTTATTCGTCTCTCGTATGTAGGTATATGTTCCACAGAAATGATGCAGTTATGAAGCCCATGAAGTCATTACAAGTTCTGATATTAATCAAAATACATAGTTGCTTGACTTCTGAAATCTGGATTCAATGCATTCCTCTACTAGATATAAATTTTCACTGAGAAAGATACTAACCTCAATATTCGATGGAATCCAAGACACATTATTTATTTCATTCCTGCCCAAAAAAAGACCTGTCACATTTTCATATCCTTCTATTGGCCAGAACATTGTCAGCAAATTATCTTCAAAATGAACATTGATTTTCTCATACTTCAATTCGAGGGGAATCTTTAAAGAGGGGACAGTTGTCATATTGGTGGATGAACAATTCACAACGATTGCCTTGTCGAAAGGTCTCCAAATACATGAGCAATTTTCAAAATTCGTACATAATTCTTCTGTTTCTGTTATAGATTGCAAATCACAAATCAATTCCGAAGGGGCAACATCTAAAAACCTCATCTTTTTCATGTTAAGTGGAAGGGCACATCTCAGGCTATCAAGATCAAAAAATATCTCTGAATTTGTCCTTATGAAATCAGCGAAATTTTCGGCATAACAATCGCATACAAGTGGATTGCCTGAAATTTTCAAGACAACGGAGTTTTTTCTTGTATCGACAATTTTATCAGCACTAGAAACAAGATCTTCGTAATCTGAATCAATCATTTTTGGTACTGACTGATCGAAGAAAAATTGGCTAATGTTGTTGTTTTGAAGATTGATTGTGATGTTTGTAAAAGCGTCTTTCCATTTTTGTATGTCTTCCAACTGAAATACATAAGAAATTAGGTGAGACTAAAATAAATACAATGTATACCTACAATAAAATGCATAAAAATGATAAGTATTAATGATAGAGTAATATCCTTCATTTATGGCCAAAATTGCATCGAACGCGTGATCTATAGCATAGTTATCTTATGGATACTTCTTAAAATAAAATAATCATTTTAATCCATTTGTAAAAGATTATGGAAAAAGCAAATCTCAACTTAAGTCTACAGATCTAAATTTAACAGTTCAAATATACAGGGTGATTCACCGGGATGGCCTTTTAGACATTTATGAAAAACTAATCAACATTTTGAGCTGAAAATTCGCATATCAGGGTTTGAGACAATGATCTTCCTCTCCACAACTTCCGGTTATACCGGAAACAGACTAGTACTTCCTTATTTCATATGGCACACCTAGTATATTATTGCATCATTAGATAGTTTTTTCGACGAAAATTTCGGCAATATGCCATACCTTGGGTAAAAACTCAACGGTTCATGTGTTAATGAGATTCTTATGCAAAAAAAGGGGACTCACATTTTTTTGAATATTTTGGCAGAAAAAGCTTGTTTCGAAAAAATTGTTTTCTTTTTCGATTCTGCAAATACGTAGTATTATAAAACTATTTGAGATTTGGACCAAAAATGTACAGGGTGTTTATAAGAAGATCATGAACTTTGACTAGTCAAATTCATCAAAACACAAGATTTTCAAATTAGAGCCTACATTTTTCATTATTTCAATCGATTCTACGTACATAAATAGTGGGAGTTATTTAAGCAAACTCAAAACCTAAAATGGATACTTTAATAGTTATCAAGGAAGAAATTTAAATGAGGAAAAACTGCAATTAATAACTGTGTGGAGTAGTCTGTGATCTCCGGGAAACACAGAAAGTAACTAAAATTAGATGTTTGGATAACTAAATTTGACATTTCAAGAATTGTAATGAATTATTCGTAATTGAAAATTGTATTCTTTTATGGATTTTTCAAAAATCCCAACGAAAAATTGATTATAATTCATGAAATGTAAAATTTAGTTATCCAAACATCGAATTTCAATTTCCTTCTGTGTTTTCCGGAAGTCACAGACACTCCACATAGTTATAAATTGCGGTTTTGAGGTTCTTCCTCGATAACTTATGAAGTAGATATTTATTTTAGGATTAGGGTTTGCTTGAGTATTCCCCACTATTTTTGGACGTAGAATCGACTGAAATTATAAAAAATATAGGTTCTAATTTGAAAATTTTGAATTTTGATGAATATGAGTTATCCAAGTTCCTGATCTTCTTATGAATACCCTGTACATTTTTGGTCCAAATCGCAAAAAGTTTTATAATACTACGTATTTGAGAATCAAAAAAAGAAAAAAGCTTTTTCTGCCGAAAAATTCAAAAAAATGTGAGTCCTCATCGCCACTTCTCTCATTAACTCATGAACCCAAGGTATGGCATTTTTCCGAAATTGCCGTCAAAATAGCTACCTAATGCAAGACCTAATGAGGTAATAATATACTGGGTGTGCCATTTGAAATAAGGAAGTAGTAGTCTGTTTCCGGTATAACCGGAAGTTGTAGAGATCTGAACATATTTCAGGGAGAAAAATCGTTGTCTCAAACCCCAATTTGCAAATTTTCAGCTTAAAATTATACTTAGTTTTCCATAAACGTCTAATAGGCCATACCGGTGAAGCACCCTGTATGTATATATTCAGATATTTCTTGTCAAATCAGGCATGATTCGCATAAAAATTATGATTCTTACTTACATCTAATATTTCAATCTTGTTTCCTTCGAGATTCAGAAAGTGCAATGATCTTGATTGAATAAAAAGATCATCGGGTACATTCTTCATCAGATTGTAGCTCAAATCTAAATATTTGAACGGGCAGTACTTGAATGGACTGCTTGTGAAAATTTTTCCAAGTACTACCTCGTATCGATATCTATTATGTGATAAATGAAGTTTTTCCAAGTTCATATTTGTTCTGAAAGCATTTTCATCGATAGTGGAAATGTTATTATCATTCAGCCTTAAATCGGCTAATTCGCTCAATCCACTGAATTGATAGGAACTTATTGATGTGATTTCATTATTATTAAGTTCCAATGTTTTTAAAGTCACTAAACCTTGGAAAAGTCCATTATCCAGTTTCTTTATATGATTGTTATTCAGATCTATGTACTTCAAGTTAACCAAACCTTTGAATAAATTTCTTGGAATATCCGAGATATCATTATCATTCAAATATATTTCAGAAATATTGGTTGATCCTAAAAATAAATTCTCCGGAAGAGAAGTCAAGCCCGATGTGCTTAGAATTATAATAGAGAGTTGTGGAAAATTAGTGAACAAAAAATCATCAAGAGTAATGCCTTCATTGCACTGCAGAATAACACGAATCAAGGACTTGAGTGGTCTTAAGACTTGTCTGTTGATTAACTTGATACTGTTGAATCCCAAATCCAGCTCTTCCAGGTTCTCTAAACCTTTAAAAGTTTCATTATGTAATTGTTCAATCGAATTGTACATAAGACGAATCTGCTTCAAATTCGAGAGTTTTTTAAAGAAATTCCCATCCATGGAAATAATCTTATTTTCGAAAAATTCCATTGTAATGAGGTTTGGTGCATTGACATACTGAAGTAAAGAATAATCAAAACGAATATTATGAAAATTTATCTGCTTCAAACTGGAAAGTTCTGCACCAAACAAAAAATTTGTGAAGCTTTCTGAAACTGTTAAATCATTCAACTCTAGAACCTCAACGTTTGGGAAATTTAATATATTGGTTGTTAGCTCAGAAACTATACAACCTTTTACGGTGAGATATTTCGGGTGAAAAACTTTTTTCGGAATGAGATAGTCGGGAGATATCCTCTCATGGCAGTCCACTTTGGTTTCATTACTTTCTCCAACTTGAATTACTAACTTAACATTGTTCGAATTTGGGCATTGATAAAATACTGGTCGATAATCGATACAGTCACAATTCGTTTCTATGCATTCGCAAATTATTGGATTTACGATATAGGCCAATAAAAATAATATACGTAATGACGCCATCTGAAAAAAAAAAAAATTAATGAGTTCTTAATCCAATTCAACAAGGATAATATTGAAATGATGTACTTTCACATTCATTGTTATTGAATGAAAACTTTTATTTCAATATACATATAGGAGATAATATTTTAATAAACAGAAAAATATAGTAATTATAATTTACGCGGATATACAGGGTGTGGCCTAATTAATGGATAATCCTGTACTGGCGAATAGAGGAGGTCATGGCCGACCAGAAAATGTAAAGTTATGTTCAGTAAAAATATCATAGTTTTCGAGATATCGGACAATTTAATTTTTTTCTAAAAAGTGCACCTTTACTCACTAATTTCAATGCTGTGATCACAAATCTTGTTATTTCTTTGGGCATTGCTTTTTATTTTACTCTCAAATAGCTGTACTATGAGATAAACTACCAAATTCCTACCATCTTGCATAATTTAGAAAAAAAAAAAGTAGGATAATCCTCATGTTTGCAAATTGATTTACTCTTTTCTTTAAGTTTCAGTCGTTATGGAGAAGAAAAAATGTATTGAGACCTTTGTGACCATTTCATAAATAAATTGTCTATTTTATTGTGGTTCTGAAATGGTATAATACATGTTATTATTTTATTGGGTGCTCGGATTACGTTTTATTATTACAACTGAGGTACTAATTTCAGTGAAAGAGAGTTTTAGGGATTTTTGAGTATACCTAATAATGGTTAAATAAAACATAGTAATATTTTCACTATTCATTTTAAATTACAGTAGTGCTCGAAATGTCTGCCTTCTGCACGAATGCAGGAGACGGATGTGGCTGCAACATGATGGCTGCCCTGCACATTTCGCACGACAGGTACGTGATTACTTAAATGAAAAATTCCCGAGAAGATGGATTGGACGAATGGGTACAATTTCTTGGCCACCACGATCTCCTGATCAAAATCCATTAGATTTTTTTCTTTTGGGGATGTCTCAAAGAGAAGGTGTATGACAAGCCGATAAATTCAGTTGAAGAATTACTCACACGCATTAACGAAGCAGCTCGAAATATTGATCAAGCCAGATATGCGCGACGAATCAAACGATCTTTTATTAGAAGATTTTAGCGTGCATTCGTGCAGAAGGCGGACATTTCGAGCACTTACTGTAATTTAAAATAAATAGTGAAAATATTACTTACACCATTATTAGGTATCCTCAAAAATCCCTAAAACTCTCTTTCACTGAAATTGGTACCTCAGTTGTAATAATAAAACGTAGTCCGAGCACCCAATGAAATAATAACATGTATTATACAATTCCAGAACCGCAATAAAATAGACAATTCATTTATGAAATGTTCACAAAGGTCTCAATACATTTTTTCTTCTCCATAACGACTGAAACTTAAAGAAAAAAGTAAATGAATTTGCAAACATGAGGATTATCCTACTTCTTCTTCTAAATTATGCAAGATGGTAGGAATTTAGTAGTTTATCTCATAGTACAGCTATTTGAGAGTAAAATAAAAAACAATGCTCAAAGAAATAACAAGATTTGTGATCACAGCATTGAAATTAGTGAGTAGAGGTGCACTTTTTATAAAAAAATGAAATTGTCCGATATCTCGAAAACTATGATATTTTTACTGAACATAACTTTACATTTTCTGGTCGGCCATGACCTCCCCTATTCGCCAGTAAAGGATTATCCATTAATTACGTCACATCCTGTATATAGTATCATAAGTAACGACAATGTTTTTTTTTGTTAGTTTCATTATTTTATTAGTTGAATTGTATCAATTTGTATAGGTATATGATGTTCTTTTTGTGTATATTTTTTTTTGTCTTTCATGGGTTAGGTGGAAGAGCAGACACTTCACTTGGAGTGAACTGAACCTCTCCCTTTGCCATCTTTGTCAGTGACTATGATTTTTTTTCTCTGTCAACTTCAATAAAGACATATTAATATTATTTTAGTTTATTCTAAAACAAGTTGCAGAATGGGCTTAGTTATCGTTACATCGAATTTTGGTTCCTTTCTATGTTTTCCGGAAGTCGCAGTCTACTTCACACAGTTAAAAATTGCGGTGTTTCCTCACTTAAAGTTCTTCCTCGATAACTCTTAAAATCATCATTTTAGGTACAGGGTTTGCTCTTTTTACACGTACATTTTTGGTCCAAAACGCAAACAGTCTTATGATAATACGTATTAGCAGATACTACCTAAGTATTTAATTGAAAATGACAAACGTTTTTTCGAGAAAAACTTTTTCGGCAGAAATATTTTAAAAATGTGGTTCCCCGATGCCACATTTTTTATGGAAATCCCATTAGCCCATGAACCGTTGAGTTTTCACTCAAGGTATGACGTTTTGCTGAAATTTCCATAAAAGAGCTATCTAATGATGCAATGAGATAGTGATGTGCAATTTGAAATAAGGAAGTAGTAGTCTGTTTACGGCATAACCGGAAATTGTAGAGATCTGAAAATATTTAATGGAGAAAGATTATTGTCTCAAACTCCAACATGCAAATTTTCCGCACAAAATTAGGATTAGTTTCCCATAAACGTCGCGATGAATCACCCTGTATAGTGCTTACCGTTTCGAGATGATTTCTCGATAAGTTAATATTTCATAACGAAAAACATATTTTGTATGGAGACTATTTCAAACCATTATTCAAATAAAAGAAATATTTAGACGTTACTTATTCAATTAAATTTACGTAGAAAGTGGTTTCATGGATGTACAAACAGTGACAAAATTTTTTTCTGTAACATCAAATAAGAAGATCAACAAAAAAGCCATAATTCATTTTCAGACTTGGACGTAGGATCGATCATTTCTTATCATATCCATCATCTCGGTGTTCCAGGTACCCACTTATTAACCTTTTTGCAGAAATTCAGTGAAGATCCTCCATAAAATGACGCAGAAAGTTAAATCTATTGAATTCATTCCAAGAGACCTCGCCCAAAGTTTATGGCCCTTGGTGAAATTTTAACAATAATGAAATTCTGTATTGATGCGAAAAATATGGTTCGCAATTTATCATTTTCATAAACTTTTTCGTTTCCTCATGAAAATAATATCTACCAAAAAAAATTAAAAAAGTACTGAAGTGATGTCAAGAGCTTTTACGCTTCGAAAATTCGTATGAACTAATTCCGACTTCTGTGCACAAATCAGAAAAAAAATTCATAAATCAATAACTAAATTGACTTGCAGAATGACAAGAATTAAAACAAAATAATATTTCCAACACTAAGATTCATAACTTTATTAGCACAATTATTTTGAAGGAAATTAAACTCATGAAAATATTATTTGCATTATTATTTCATATCTGCCATCATATCGGTATCAAATCATTTAAGGAGTACATTCTGCATGCACGTGCGTCTATTCACAAATCTTGAAGAAATGAATACATGTTCTTCATAGTTGAGAAAAAAAAATTTGGAACAAAATGTTGAAAAAATTCACCACTTTTCATATGCAATAAACATCTTTTAAACTCTTTCGCAACAATGAATATCATTGAGCACCTTATGCCCATTAATAAAATGTTCGAGTGGAACTTATTAATTTCATCTCATTTTTTGTAATTATATCGAAAAGAATTAAATTTTCTACTAATTTCTGATCAACTTGCCTAACCATATCTTTTGACACCATTTCAAGTTGAAATAGGTAAATACCAAACGTATGGTATTACAAGTTTACAAAAATTTGACATTGGATGATTTTTCTAATTTTTACTAATCATAATTAATTTCTAATTTCCAAAAAAAACAATCATACCTTTCTTTATATGATTAAAAACTAAAACACTTTATTTCCGCTTATATTGCTAACACAAAAATTGTTTTCGTCAGATTAAATTTTGACATCATCAGACTAGGTATATCAAACCGATTTTTGATGCTCATGAAGTAAAATATGGTCAGCCTTTGTTGTTTTGATTGAGGAAGGACAAATATTGGTGGGGGTTTGTTATGATGAGTAATTTTCTGAAAACAATGAAATAGGTATAACCATACTTTCTTTCGAAACTATTCGGGAAACTAAGAGGTTAAATGGTAACATTTCGAGGTACCTAATAAAAACAAGCTAATAATTTCAGCTTCAGAAAAGAGATGGAAAAGTATCTCTGCATTTTATTAATCTGAGAGTGCTCGCCGGCTTCTTCAAAATCGTTCATTTTAGCTCATGACGTCATTCAGAAGTTTTCGGATATTCAGATTAGGTTTGGATGTTCAACTAGTATTTATTTTCTGTTTTTGGTTAGAATGGCCAGGTGAATGATAAGGACTAAGCCAATGCTCTACGATTGATTTAAACCCTCAAAGATGGAATTCGTGAAGTTATCGAGGACATACATCGAGGAATAAAAATTATCATTAATCATAGTCATGCAGCCTCAAATGCGAATTGATCATAAAATTTTCATGAAGAGGATATGGTGCTGCAATCGTAGCCGTGGCTGCCATTTAGCCGATATCGTTTTCCATACCTTCTTCGCTACAATGAAATAAACAAACATTGATTTCTCTTGAATTTTTTTTTTCCGATATCAAAATGAAACCCTTCATTGAAAAACCCTTCACTTTCCTTCACACAATACCATTGAAAATATATAGATATGGAGATACTCACCATTTGATTTAACTCGACAATACCAAGACCGAAAAGAACACCACTACGCCAGAAAGTCTAAAACTGAACACAACCTACCGCAACAACCGAAACAAGTGCAACTGGTTGACGCACCACAAGCACAAGACACAAATCATATAACCATATAATGTAGTCACAGTCAATTTGACCCAAAAAGTTGAAGGTGGGGAAAAATTTTGAACTCGGCCAATAAGAAGTTTTGAAAGTTTGGCCGTTACAAATTTCTGAGAATAAAACCCGAAGGTAAGTTAAGGTGTAAGCCCACCTAAGAACTGTCATAAATTGTTGCCATTTACAGGTAGGGTAATTATGTCATTTAATGTGTTACCATAACATAAACATTGTCAAAATGAAGTTTCAGTAACAATAGCAAAGGTTTACTATATTTCTGATTCCTAAGCTGCCATTAGGGCTCGAGAGTTTTACCATTTTACTTTTCACTTTGGGTAACTATCAGGTATAAGGCACAGAGTGTTGACGAGATATTAGATTGTAGTACGAAAGTAAATAATACAACAAACGAACAAACGCTTTTTTATATGCGTTAAATTGAATTAGATATACAGGGTATTTTATTATAAACTGGACAAAAATATTATATAGTAGCGTAGATGACACCGATAGAATTATTTTTGCCTTATGACATATAGGTACCTCGTTTCAGAAACATAACGTCATTTTTGAGCAATATATTCTATTGATTGCGGTCCGTTATGTATAACCTTTGAAGGAGCAGTTTCTGGTCACATCAGAGTATTTTTGAATGTTCAATTCAGAAAAGGAGAAGCAGTGAATGTATTTCAAATTGAATATAATTTGGGGGGGGTAATCGAAAAATAATTTTTTGACGAAAACGTTTATTCATATCTGTAATGTGAGAAAAATAAGTTTTTAACGAAGTTTGAACCGAATTACTCGGAATATTTTTTTTTTATTGCGGAGGAAAATGTAGATATTCGTTGGATAATTTTAAAAATAAAAAGTCCCTAGAAAATTAGCCCGCAAAAGCTTTGTTTTTTAGATACAGGGTGTTTCTAGTGTGTCGAACATTTTAGTGATACTTAGGAATATCAGTTTATCAAATCTTTATTAATCTTCGCTACAGAGTGGATAAATAAGTACCAAAGCTTATAATTATTTCATTCATTACAGCTTACTAGCTGGATCTTCATAATGATTTGGATTTTCCTGAGGATAACTAGAGAGCTGTTTGAAATTTTTCTCTCGAAATCTATAGCAGATACGACGAAACTATAACAAACCAAAAAATGTAGTACTGGACTAGAGTTTCCTTTAACATTTTTCTAAACTACCAGCAGTTCACCAAAAAATAATTCTGAAGGAAAGAATCAGGCACCTTTCCAGAAAAAATATCACCCTGTGGATTTACATTCAAAATTAGCATATTACATGATGAAAACACATCCCAGACAGTTTTTCTATGCGAATTACTCAGTTCAGTTCTTTGATAACTACAGTATTGAAATTTTGCAACGAGAATGATACAAAAAACCGAAAATAACGGGTAAGTGTATACCGATGAATAATGCAAAAATCACAGATGGCAAATAAGATGCTGACAAAGCGGATAGATAAAGGAATATAATAAACCTCGGACATAGACCTGCTCGTACTGCAATAAAAGTACTCATCGTGAAAGCGATAACAAACAGTAAAAGGGTCCAATTTTCTACTGCTGTGTGGATTTCGAAAAAAAGTAAATTGAATTTTCGTTCTTCGTCTTTGCGAGAATTCGCAATTTTATATTTTGGAACTCTTGGGGGGGTGTAATTACCCCCAGTACACCCCCCCCATTTCTACGCCCTTATCCTTCAACCATCCAAATAATAATATCTCCTTCGGTTCTCTAACATGATTGAAAAAAACTGTTAGGGGTATGAGGATCAAAATTTTGGAATTGGGCTGTCGAAATAATCCAGATGGTAATATAAAGTTATCAAAGAAATTTCACTGTAATTTCAATGAGTCTCTGTTGGGAGATAAACTAACGACCTTGAGGTATTATCTAACCTGTGGAATGTAAATTTGAACTAATCCAAGATTATTAATGGCTTTAATAAAAGACCTGTTCCATTCCCCCCTATTTGCATTTTCTAGTTTTTCCAAGATATTCGAATTCTTAGAAGAATATTTGTTCAAAATTTTTCTTATTGTCTTATTTATGTATATTTTTCTTCCTGTTCAATAAAGTCATTTATTATTATCTTTATAATATCTTGATAATGGATATATATGAATAGTATAAATATTAAATTCTCTAGTGATTTGTAGAATATGTTTCAAGTAGAGAACGATGTTAGAATGAAAACTTGAAAATTGACAAATCGGAACTTGGCGCATTCGCCATTTAGTTACGAGTGTTTTGTCTTGCTTATTTTCAATAATAATAAACTTATAGAATTTTAGAAACGTATAACTCAAATACATGGAATCTGACAATTCATTGAAAATAATCTGTTCTATAAGTGCTTCGCATGCATCAGCTGTTATACTGCATCTTTTATTTATGGATTTATGGATACTACTTTTCGTTTGTAGTAGCTATTTTTTGAATAACTTTTATGTCAATAATTCCCTGATGAGGATATTTCAATAGGTTTCAAAACTATTGATTACCCCAGTAATGCATTTAGGAAGTAAAAAGTAAGTAGCATCAGTATTTTCAAAGGCACCGCAAATGCCTACGTCTAATCATAGTATGAGAGAGTAGTGAGTCAACCGTCATTTGACGGTAAATAAATATAACCAAACATATTAAAAAACCAAATGCTCCATCAAAACAAGGATTAAAAGATAAGGTGAAAATAACATGAAGAATAAGGTGGTCTAGAAAACAAAAGTAACAGATTGGGATTCATTTTACTTCAAGCACTTTAAAAACAATATAGCAGTCCATAAGTATAAGGAAAATTATATGTTAAAGGTAACTTGAAATTCCCAAGTTTAGTTGGATCTCTGCTCAATCATCTTGTAAAATATGTGTTAAATTAATTAATGAATTAACAAATACATGTACGACTTAACAAAATAGGTGAGTGTTAGGTTTGAATCGGATTGAATTTTTAAAAGCTGTGATTATTTACATTTTTCCATCTCTACAGAATGATTTTTTCCTCTTTGCAAATAATATTATTCAGTGTGTTCTCTTGTAGAAAAAGTAAGAAGTGAAATTGTTATTTTTTCCTGAGAATTGAATGGAATAATATTACATCAGAGCAATCGACAATTATTTCTTTTTCGATCAACAACAATCTGGACCAAAATCACACATTCTGCTAACTTCAACACCTTCCACATTTTTTGGACTGGCACAGGTGAGATGTCCAAACACAAATAATATTCCCCAGTCAGCAGATCTTCCCATAACATTCTCGATGAATTTAATGAAAGCACAAGCCTCAAAATCACAATGCAAAGGATTATTTGCCAGATAAACATAGGAAGCTTCTTCGTTGAAGGGATCTTCTGCTTCTTGGGGAAGAGCGGTTGAATTGAAAATGACCTTTGATATTTCATTATCCTCCAAGTTGAGATGCAATCCCTTATAAGCTATTTTCCATATCAATGATACCTGGAAAATCAAAAACCGTCTGTAGTGGAATATAGCGATTGTATATCAATGAAAATGAAATGATGCTAAAACATAATATTCAACAAAAAAGTAAGCTTTTGATCAAAAAGATATAATTCACATAATAAGTTATTCATCACTATACCAATTTTTTATTTTGCCAATTCTAAATGTTTATTATTGAAAATAATAATCCAAAAAATGGTATAATACCACCTCATACAATATAAAAAATTATATAAAAAAAATCGATGAAATCAAGGCTTTCGTCGATAATAAATAAATAATAAATATAAATAAATAAATAATAAATAATAATAAATAAATAATAATAATTAATTTTGAAAATTTCATATTTAGTTACAGAAATAATTGAGTACACAAAATCATTAAATTAATTCTTGTACGGAGAATTATCAAGGAAAATTCTTGATCCTTCGATTTTCATTTTCGAAATCAAGTTATGCTATGTATTTTGTAATTTGATATTTCTCACTCCCCAAGCTTTATCACTCTTTTTTTTTCAAATGGGAATATACAGGATGATTCACCGCGATTTTTCAAAAACCTTTTTCATTTCCCATTCTGCAAATACGTAGTATTATAGGACTGCTTGTGGTTGGGACCAAGAATGTACAGAAAATCAGAACTTGGATCAATCAAATTCATTAAAACTCAATATTTTCAAATTAGAACCTATATTTTTATTATTTCAGTTAATTTTTCATATAAAAAGAGGAGGGGTGAATAAAAGAGTTATTTCAGATATTAAAACAACTTCATATGTAATTTCAAAAATGGGTACGTATGCTGCCGTTTGTCTACACAAATTATAAATAAATAAGCAATTTATCATAGGAATTTTCAAATTTAGTCTCGGCTTATTCAACTATTCGAACCAGCAAATACACAGCACAAAAATAAAAATAAACAAACACGAACACAAGAGCCGAAAATCAATCTGGCGACAAACACGAAATTGCTATCCATTAGGTACATAATGGATAGCAATTTCGTGTTTGTCGCCAGATTGATGTTCGCCTCTTGTGTTCGTGTTTGTTTATTTTAATTTTTGTGGTGTATATTTGCTGGTTCGAATAGTTGAAAAAGCCGAGACTAAATTTGAAAATATGTGTCAATGATACATCGCACCAGAACATATGTAGTTCCGATTTTTGTTTTTAATCTATTGAATTATTCATCATTTTGACTAACTATTTTGAATATTTATTTTATTAATTGTATGATGAGGTATGAAATCAAGTTTTTAATGTTTCTATTTATGATTAATAAATGTTTTATTTTCAGCCTTGAAAAAGGAACAAGACGTTTCTGTCCAAATTCCTATGATAAACTGCTTAATTTTTTAAAACATGGACGTGAATAGTACAGAATTATAAGTAATTCATCAATCAGGCATATATTTACCAAATTATCAAATTAAAAATACTCACATCTAAATATTTGATTTTATTTCCTTTCAAAATGAGAGTCTCCAAATATTTTCCTTTATTGAGTGGATACCAAGGGATATCTTCGATTATATTGAATCCCAGGTCTAATGTCAAAAGATGAGTACATTCATCGAAAGGAGTTTTTCCGGGAATATATTTGGATTCCACTGAATATTTGTAATTATTGTTTGAAAAGTATATATGTCTCAGATTTGTTTTATTCCAAAAGCATCTATCTCCAATATAATGGATTCGATTATAACTCACATCGATGTAATGTAAATCAAGTAATGGTCTAAGTAATTCTGAAGTCAATCGTTCCATTTTATTCCAGCTAAGATCCAAGGTTGCCAAACTAATTAAGGAATGGAATATAGAATTATCTAAAGTTTTAATATCGTTGTTTTTCATATTCAGATTGGTCAAATGCGATAGGCCATCGAATAAAAAACTAGGAATATGGGATATTGAATTGCTTTCCATATTTATACGCGTTATATTAATTGAACCCCTGAAAATATTCTCGGGAATTTGCTTCATATTTAAATATGCGATTTCAATTTCTCTGAGTTCAGGTAAATTGGAGAATACATAATCATCTAACTCAAGTCCATCATTGTGACTCAAATTAATTTCTCTCAAAGACTCTAAAGGTTTTAGAATATCCTTATGGAGAAAGCATATCTTGTTTTTACTGAGATCTAAAGAGACCAATCTTTTCAAATCTCTGAAGATTCCTTTTCCAAAAAATTGTATATTATTTTCCTCCAAATAAAGACGAACTAATTGAAACAGACCTTCGAATACATCAGAGTTCATAGAAACCAAATTATTCTTGGCCAAATCTAATGTTTTCAAAAAGAACAAATTATCAAAAATTTTTCCTTCTACATTATTTATATGATTCCACCTCAGGTCCAGATCTTTCAAAGTTATCTCTTCTTCGAATAATTTTTTCCCGATTTTGAAATCAACATCCCTAAGTTCAAGCCTTTCTAGTTTGTTAGCCATGAAATGGTCGAAATCGACATTTTCTTCAAACTTGACAGATCTTAGGGTAAGTTTTTTGATTTTGTTTTCGGAACAATTGGTCAGAATTTCTACAAAACCAGATGTCATTAGGGAATCCACGATTGTTAACTCTTCTATATGATCGAAATCAGTGTTTAGTGCTACTTTCCTCGTCAGTGGACAATCAATTATAGTCAATTCTCTTGCGTATAACTTGGTATTCGGAATATACTTATCTGTGTCGTCTACGTGCAAGCAACGCCAAACAGTTCTTTCGATGTCTAATTTTTCTATTATTATTTTTCTGTGCCAGCTGGCCTCGGGGCAGTGGTATTCTAGTCCTCGTTCATCTTTAAGACATTCACAGTTTATATCTTGACATTGATCCTCCCTTGCTGGCCTTGCTAAAACTAGTACGCTCACCAAACATGATATAAACATAAACAAACGTATCGAAAACATCTGAAAAAAAAAATTAGTTAATGTCGCAATCAGTTATATAAACTGGTCATATAGAAATCAGGTACTAGGTACTAAAACATTTTAAAAATTCAGTATAATCACTAAGAAATATTTTAATTTTTTAGTACAAACCTTTAACATAGACAATGAACACGGGAATAAGAATGAAATTGAACAAGATTTCTTTTTTCTTTGATCGTCAACAATCAACTAAAAATATAATATTCGAAATCTGTGCAACACATATGGGTACACCATCAGTGGCGGTGCATTTTTGGTATTCGGAAAAAATCATTCGAAACAATTAATTTTATGAATGTATTGTATTGCTCTTGATAATTTCCATAGCCATCATGTAAAATAATTTGATATATTTCTTGAATATAATAATGAAAGTTCACATAGGTCGATTATAACTAAACCTTGAATTTTAAAATCAGAGTAGACTAGCTAGAGAGCATAAGGGTATTTCTGTCTGAAATATTGTTTCATCTGAAATGGAGAAATAATACTATTAAATTTAAAAACTTTAGGATAATATGTAAACATCCATTCAATTTATTCTTCTTGTCTTTCAGATTGAGGAAAAGTGTCATCAGTTCAATATAGGAAAGAAATATACCTTAACCTTATTAGTTGATACATCATGTGTTGACAAATGAACCAAAAAAAATTCAGTTTTGATGGTATAACACAAAATTTAAAAAAATAAATTAATAATTAAATAAAAAAAGCTTTTGAGCGCTCGTTGATTTATGAGCCAATTACGAATTCACTATACATACCGTGTCTCAGAAGTTAACGTCAAGCAGGAATCGGGTAACTGGCTGAATCATGATTCTTCTTCAACAGCCTGTCTGCATCCACTCCTGGACATAGGCCTCCCCTTGAATTTTCAAATTTTCTCTATCTTGAGCCAATTGGTGCCAACATTGTCCGACCTTTGATTTAATGTCATATAACCAGCGTTTTGGTGGTCTTCCTACACTTCGCTTATGTTCTCGTGTTCTCCAATGTACAGGGTTTTTCACCATAATTTGACCCTCCCTTTAACTTTGTAACTAAAAGACGTACAAAAAAATGTTTTGAACAAAAGTTTCACGAAATCGACTAGGGTTTTTCAAAATGATTTCACAAAACGAAAAATATACAGAGTGGGCAACATATTGATTGCAATTTCATTTTTTCAAATGGAACACCCTGTATATTTTTCTATTTTTGACTTGCTCTCTTTCCCCCGATTTCAAATATATAACATATGTTTGGCCTATCTCTCTTATTCTGAGTAGGTACCACAGAGTATCAAATTTTGAGAACCACCTAGCATGCTCAGTAATCAGTTTTCAAGTGGTAGGCTGCGATAACTCAAAATGCCTTCTTTTGAGTTACCTCGTTGGCAACAAAATGACATACGTTTTTCACTATAAATTGGAATTGGATGATTTGGATGCAACTACATATATTCTCTCCTTGTAGCTTTCTTATTCTTATTTTTCTTCACATAAAGTGAAAATATTTCAAATTTTTCCGCTTCTGTGTAGTGCATATTCGATGACAAACGTCTATCATATATCATTGCCGACGAGATAACTCCAAAAAGGGCATTTTGAATTATCGCAGACTTCCACTTGAAAAATGATTGCTTAGCTTGCCAGGTGGTTCTTAAAATTTGAAACTATGTGGTACTCAGAATAAGCAAGATAGGCCAAACATATGTTATGTATTCGAAATTAGGGGAAAAAGAGCTAGTCAAATATAGAAAAATATACAAGGTGTTTCATTTGAAAAAATGAAGTTGCAATCGATATGTTCCCCACTCTGTATATATTCCGTTTTGTGAAATCATTTTGAAAAACACTAGTCGATTTAGTGAAACTTTTGTAGAAAACATTTTTTTGTACATCTTATAGTAACAAAGTTAAAGGGGGGGTCAAATTATGGTGAAAACCCGGTACAACTCTCTTAGTCCATCGAACGTCTTCCTGTCGAGCCACATGTCCCACCCAGGCCCATTTCATTTCCGCTATCCTACCCATTACATCTTCTACCTTCGTTCTTCTCCTGATATATTCATTCCGAATATGGTCTCTCAAGAAATGTTCTGAGAAATCCAGAAATCCCTATAAATTTGAAGAAAAAGGTGTTCAACACCTGTTCTGACCTACGACGTAGAAACGATGACACTCACAGTCCACTCAGCGAATCGAATGAGAACGACACAGAGAGCTATTGAAAGGGCTATGTTAGGGGTATCCTTGAGAGTATCATGATACTCTTCAGAAAATTTGAAAAATACTTGTTTTTTTTTTCAAATTTCTCATTCTATATCCAATTTTTGGCTTGAATTAAATAAAGAACAGTATTTATATGAAGCGGCTAAATAAGAATAATTCGAAAGCAACTTCGATTTCGAATATTTATAGATACCCTGTATAATTTTAACATCCCTATAATAGTTCAACGTATATTTTTCACAATTTCATGGGAAATAATAATTCGAGTTCATTCATCTCAAAAAATATATGATAACCTGAATCAGTTCTCCTCGTGTATTGAAGAATTAAGTTTTATGATCATATTGGTTTTTTAGTGGTCGAATGAATTGACATTTAAAAAATATGGTTACGGTAACATGGACCGACACAATCTACACGAATGGTACGTAGAAAATTCTAATAAAATGAGACAAAATAGATTTCAATATCGTTTTAGTGAATGTAAAGTCATAGGACCTTTTGAGTTGTCAGAGGTAACTGAATGCTGAAAATTATTCAGATTTTTTACAAAACCATAAACCAAATTTACTTGAAGAATCCCATCTAGAGTATTTTCAGAGAAATGTTCTTTCAACGAGACTGCTCTATACCCTCTCAATTAGAGAGTATCTAAATGAAAAATATCCGGGCAGATGGATATGGCAATTTGATACATCTCGTGACCATCCCGCTCGCCTGATTCAAATGTCTTAGATATTTTTCCTGAGTAGCAGAGAATTATGTAAGCAGTTGAATTCGTCAATAACGAAATATTCGCCTGTCTGATATCCCATTCTTCTGGGTGAATATTGTGCATGTATTGTGGCTTAAGGAAGTCAGTTTGAACATATTTTGTAAATTTCTTAAATCCTACTATAAAACGAAACTGAATTTCTTCAAGAAAAACCTCTTTTTGGTCAATATAAGAAATAAAGTAGTGAGTGTTATACCATTTTAGAATACTTATTGAACTATTTTTCCATCAGAATGTTAAAATTCAACAAATTTTGAATTTCATACATCATTGAAATAATTGAGATACGATTAATGAACCTTTCATATTTCACAGTGATATAAAACAATAACTATAAATTTTTCGTGAAAAAAATTAGTGAGTTTATTCTAAACTGCAATACCTACTAAGGTTGTTTGGCTGAATGAATTGATACCAAACAAACAGATAATGATGAACGCATTTTTAATAACAAATACCTAAATGGGAGAATTAACGTTGACAATCAATAATTTATATCTGAGACTATAGACAGTAATTTATGTTCTCCACAGTAGTAGTGTCGAGCTTACTAAGAATAATTTTCTGCTCTAACAAAAAACAAAGGTTTCTTTCAATTGAAAGAATTGATCAAGCCATTTCCGCTCAGAATCGAAATGAATCTGTACTGAAGAACCTAGTGAGAATGTACAGGGTGATTTACTTATCTTGGTAACCCCGTTTTGTACAAGTCGATGATGACTTGGCGCGTAAAAGTCGGCGAAAAAATAAGGATAATTTTTTTTACCACGAATATATCTTTCTTATTATGCCATTCGACAGGTAATTTCATTCTAATTTTCTTCTCCAAATAAATTTTTTTTCCATTTTGAACTGTTATTAATATACCAATTTTATTCCATTCATTTTTTTCTACCCTGACACTATGCCTCGATTTGGACACATACATAGATATGATTTTCTTCTTTAAAATCAAGAAGGCTCTGTTACAAACTATTTCGCTATTATTAACATTCATTCATTCATTCATTCATCAGTGAAAATATATTTCAATAACAATAAAAAAAATTTTTATAACAACTTAAACATTTTGAATCATTTGTTTTATGTGCCCATCTTCATATGATCCAAAAAAAGTAAATAAAATAAAATTGTCCATGGTGTTGTGAAATTTTATTCAACTATAATTATGAGTATCCTGAGTCCTAAACAATAAGACTTTTGAAAACACTCGGTATCAACATAATTAACAAAAATTAGGGTTATTTCGACACCAACTCCATTTCTGAAAATTCGTTCTCACTTTCAAGATGTCTCTCGCGCAATTGGTCCATTTCGATACTTTGCAGCGAAGGGCAATATGGCGAAGACGGATAGCACTGTGTTCGAAACATCAAACTCAATTCACTGTAGGCAGGTGGCAGATCCTTTCTCAAGATCTCATCGTAAGAAGGGGGCTGTAAATCCAAGGAATCTGGAGTGAGACCCTTGCTCGTGCTGTCGCAGTCCAAGATGCTGGGGGTACTCTCCGAGATCATACTGTGGTTTCTCATGATGTGCCTACCGAGTTCCAGGAAATCCAGACCAGTTGGCTCAGACTGGAAGGCTTGGAACATGGATCTGTCGACCACAAGCATCCGCCCAAAGGGTAGGAGTATTAGAGTGGGCGTCGGGTGCTGCTGTGACGCCTGGACTGTAACAATTAAATAAACATTAGTTTATTTGCTTAATGCCCGCCACTCACGAAGCGTTTGGTAGCAAGCTACCAAGTAGCTTACGTCGAAATGGTAGCTAGTCTGCCATCCCTTGCTGCCGTCGAAACCTGCCACTCGAGAGGTTGTTTTATTGAGTATCCGGGTCGGATTTCAGATGATCACAGACAGCTGGCAATTTATCAGGTACCGTCGGAACTTCGTAGCGTACCAAATTTTTGTGCAAAATGAAAGAATTTTTGATAGGTTTCATCGAAATATTTAGGCAGACAACCTGTCGATAGAAAATGAAAAGTTCAGCATACGCAAACAGGAATATCAAAAATTAAGCCTATGGGGAACTAGTAGAATATTCCAAAGGAAAATTACAGGATGAAAGAGTAGATGTAAATTTCTATTTGGTCGATATCGTTTTCCATCGTTATTTCATTTCAAATTAGCTAATAACATTTATAGTTTCCGACATATTTCTTGAAACGACTTTCGGATTTTACATTCGATACGTAAACAGAAATTTACAGGCTAGGACAATCGAATTAGTAATAAAAAATTGTAACCGATACCAATTAGAGGGTTTGGATATTTACTTTCAGACTTTGTCTGGCATATGTCCAAAATTTGTTTCTTTTTATGAAGAGATCTTTCTTCCATGAAATGTCCCATTTGATGGTAGTGTTTCTAGTCAGTATTTTTACTGATGTGAAAGCCTAATCGAAGAAATTTTTTTTTGCAACAATGTGTACTCATATCTGTAATTTGAGGAAATGAAACATGTAAGTTCGAACCAAATTACTCGAAATAAATTTTGTTATTACCAATTCGATTGTCCTAGCCTGTAAATTTCTGTTTACGTATCGAATGAAAAATCCGAAAGTTGTATCAAAAAATATGTCGGAAACTATAAATGTTATCAGCTAATTTGAAATGAAATTAGCTAAAATATCAGTTGTTATAATGAAGGGGTTTTCCAAAAAGAGCTGTCATTTTGATATCAAAGAAAACGAGTATATTTTAATAGAACTTAATGAATGTTTATTTCAATGTAGAGAAAGATTTGTCAATAACGATGGAAAACGATATCGACCAAATAGAAATATAGATCTACTCTTTCATTCTGTAATTTTCCTTTGGAATATTCTACTAGTTCCCCATAGGCTTTATTTTTGATATTCCTGTTTGCGTATGCTGAACTTTTCATTTTCTATCGACGGTTGTCTGCCTAAATATTTCGATGAAACCTATCAAAAATTCTTTCATTTTGCACAAGAATTTGGTACGCTACGAAGTTCCGACGGTACCTGATAAATTGCCAGCTGTCTGTGATCATCTGAAATCCGACCCGGGTACTCAATAAAACAACCTCTCGAGTGGCAGGTTTCGACGGCAGACTAGCTACCATTTCGACGCAAGCTACTTGGTCGCTTGCTACCGAACGCTCGAAAAAACGCTTCGTGAGTGGCGGGCAACATAATCCATTCCTTTTCATTGTAGTCAAAAGCCTGCAAGTCGGCCAACTTGAACAGACTAAATTGAGGGACTTGCATGAGAGTGTGTAGCAGAAGTTGAGTTGGGTTAGAAGCAAGGGCGTAGAAATGGGGGGGTTCCGGGGGCAAGTACCCCCCCAAGATTCTCAAAATATAAAATTTCAGAAATCTCGCAATGACGAAGAATGAAAATTTCTTCATAAAATGAACCAATAATAATCATTTTACTTTCCTTTGAAATCGACACGTCTGTAAAAAATCGGATCTCTTTACGGTTTATGAGTTTATTATCGCTTTCAAGATGAGTAGGTACTTTTATTGAACAACGAGCTCGTCTTTGTCCGAAGTTGATTATTTTCCTTTATCTATCCGATTTCTCGGCATCGCCCTTTATTTGCCATCTGTGATTTTTGCATTCGTCATCGGTATACACTTACCCGTTGTTTTCGGTTTTTGTATCATTCTCGTTGCAAAATATCAATACTGTAGTTATCAAAGAATTGAACTGAGCAATCCGCATCGAAAAATTGTCTGGGCTGTCTCGTATAATTTATTGTGTTTCATTCGAAATCAAATTATAATTTATTTGTGAAGACACCGGTTTTGAATGGACTATATCTACAGGATTTTCCTAAATTGGAGGTACAAAGGAAAATGACAGATTTCTCGGATCATTTCAAGAGAAAAAGTCGTAAAAAATGAGTTCCCAAACGCTCTGTTTCTGAGATACAGGTGTTAAAATTCTAAATTCTAAAATTCTCTAAAGTTTTTCTCTCATAGCACCTTCCCTTCACAAGATATTTAACTTGAATTGGCATAGATATTCCAATTTAAAGTTTTCATCATGTGATATCCTAATTTTGAATGCAAATCCATAGGGTGGATTTTTTCTGGAAGGGTGCCCGCTTTTTTCCTTCAAAATTTTATTTAATTTATTTTTTTGTGAATCACTGGTAGTTGAAAAAATTTAAAAAGAAACTCTGGTTCAGTACTACACTTTTTTCTTAGGTGTAGTTTTTACGTATATGCACTCGATTTCGAGAAAAAATTCAAACAGCTCTCTATATTAATTCTCAGGAAAATCCAAATTATTATAAAGATCCAGTTAATAGGTAGTTGTGATAAATAAATTAATTATAAGTTTTGGTACTTATTTACCAACTCTGTAGCGAAGATTAATAAAGATTTGATAAACTGGTTGAGCATCACAAAAAGGACTACAAGAAACGCCATGTATCTCGAAAACAAAGCGATTGCGGCCATTTTATTTTTAAAATTATCTAAGGAATCACTCATTTTCCTTTGTAACTCCAATTCAGCAACACCCAGTATTAGATAAGAACAATCGAAATTGTTTCGAGTACGTAATTTCGTTCAAACTTCGTTATCAAACCTCTTTTTCTCACATAAGATATGAGTGAAAAATTCCTTCAAGAAATGTTTTTCGATTAAAAAATTCTTCGGCAATTCTTTCTTATGACGATGAATTTGGAGGATTATGTTTAGAGAAATCAAGCAAAAAAGAACATAGAAAGCGTAAAAGGGTCAACAAATATTACTCTAAATAGGCACAAAAATTGGAATTAAATTAATAAATATTACTTCATTCATTCTGAAGGAAAGTTGAAAACTGATTAAAAATATCTCCACACGTACAGTAGATTAAAACTCATGATTTCGTCTGATAATTCGACTACTAAGGCTAAAAGATTGGCAGAACCATAATTTCGCTTTACTTCGGCCCCCTAAAAAAAATTCGGCCCCCTCTTGGCCATCCCTGTTTTCGAAGTTGGCGTTGCCACTGATCGCAGACCTGACGGGAAATGTGAATTTCACTACACACATTCAGTTCAAATCTTCAGAATTCGATCACGTGTGTTCAACGAACTTTCGATCCGGACTAAAAGACTCGACCTGACGATCGCAGCTGTGTTAGAAGTACAGATCTGCAAATCGACAGGTCGCTGTTACGTGAGTAGATACTAGTAAATAGTAATATTATGGTATTCACTTGAGTATTCGCAAATGAATATTCATAATATAATTATTCACTTTCCCTTAGCAGCGTCATAAACTTGGTAATTGTTTGTTCAATGGCAGTTTCATTAGATCGTAGAATGTAAATCGATGCAAAATTTCTGCGAACTGATTTCCGATAGTTAGTTAGTAGTTGCATTTTTAGACTAGAATTTCTTCTCTAGCTACTATCGTCTTGTTTGGTTTCCTTTGGACTTTTCTATATTTATTTATCGCTTTTCAATTCAGTGATACAGACTCGGTTTTGCATTTCTCCTCTCGTTCAAATTCTAGGTCTTTGCTTATATTTTTCCCATTTTCTCTTTTACGATAGATTTGATAGTATCTATTGTTGGTAACCAGGCGCTATGACCTATTGTTGTTTCTTCTCTTCTGTTAATGTTATTCGAATGTTTGTTTAATTCGATAATAGCTCTTTATATTTGAGAGAATTTCTGTCTTAGAGCATATAACTAGTTGTGTTTTTTGATGAATGGATGTTCGGCGAGTGCGAGCTTCAGAAAGCGGTTAAATTGTATCTTTAGCACTTCCTAAAACATTCCAGTTTTTGTTTTGGTGTGTAAATTGGTTGTATATTATATCTTTCGGAAAATTTTCTAATTTTTTCGATCACTAATGGATCTCTTTGTACCATTCGTATCTTTTCTATACTGTTAAACGTTCAAAAATCAAAGCAATGTTAGGTTAATATGCTAAAAATCATCAAAAGCAATTAGATTCAAATCAAAATTTATGATGCCAACAAACTGTTTTTCACACGCATTCTAGATTACCTGACGGTGTTCGCTGCTTCTACTAAGTCGCCTCTGTTGCTGTTTTTCATTAATGATTTTGTGTTGAGCGGCTAGTTCACGTCTTCTAGTCCATACTGTAATAATCATAAGTTTTTCTTATAGTCCGAATGTGAATTTTGAACTTTTTTCAAATAAAAAGTGGTATACTTTTTACATCAATTGATGTGAAGTATTCGACGAGTACCCAAAAATTTTGTATTTTATGTGATATCAATATATAACTATATTTATTCATAAAAAATTTTTTTAATGAAATATATTTCATCATTGTGGGGGACTGTGTAAATCATCAACCCGAAAACATAACATTTATGAACAGATTGATTTTTCATTATAAACGTGCGAAACTCCCGGGGCAACTTGTATATACAGGGTTATTTATTAGCTCACCGACAAACAAAATATATGAAAGTTCATGTAATTTCAACAAAAAAGACATTGAGGGAACATATATCCAGTTTCAATTATTCAAGAGAATAATTGGCTTCAAAAAGTTCTAATATCTATCGATATAATTTATAAACAAAAAAAATTATTCTTAAAAACAAGCGTAAATACACTTGACAGTTCATTGTCAGTAGGTATTCTAACCTAACCATAAATGAATATGAATATCGGCAAGGGTACATTTTAAGGTGAAACTCAACTTAACTTAATACCAAGTCTTAAGTTTTTCTATTATAATTATAATGTAACAGAACCCGACAATTTGAATATGTACCTACTGACAAGTGTATTCACTGCTTGTTTCTGAATTATATCAATAGATATAAGACTTTTGTTTTAATATTTAAATATATAACGTATATAAAATCGGACATAATTTGTTCCGATTTTTTTTTGTCAAAATTACATGAGTTCGTCGGTGAGCTATAAAATCGCCCTGTATATTAAAATATTAATTAAGTTTGAGCATTATTTGTGTCTTTCGTGAAAAACTTTACCCTTCCTTTTGTCCTCCAAACACATTTTGATACAGGGCCTCTCTAAGAAAAGCTTCGACGCTGGATTCAATCTAATGTGAATGTTACCTAAGGGTGCAACGAAAACAATTCATATGTTTGTTTTGGAGGCGATATTTGCGAATTGTAAGGTTTCACTTGGAAATGAAAAAAATGGTTATAAAGTTTCATATCAAAATTATTCATCAATACCTAATCATTTCCCTGAAGCATCTTCACTCTGCAGCATATATAGTTTCAGAATTTGAAACAGCAACTTACTCTTAAGAAAAATGCTGTGTTAAGTGAAATATCAATGAGAACTCCCTAGCACTTGATTTTATTAAATTATACAAGTCAGAAAATTCCATGTTGACATAATGTTTTGCCATTACTCCAAAAATATATGCGTACAGACACATAACAACTAGACTGCAACCTGATTAATGACTAAAACATTCTTAAAAACAAGATGAATCATTATTCTTTTAATTTCTTTTCCATAAAGTTTACTCAAATAATACAAACCATATTCTCGAATGCAGGACCGTAATAGTGGAATACAAGTGAAATTCACAGCAATACAAAATTAGTTAATTTCATTTGATGCAATGTAGATAAGTACATATACATATAAATACTAAACTTCATCCCCTTAATACTACCTCAAAGTACAAACTACTAGTAAGAAATTACTCTTTAAATCAACTCATCAAGGATCAATTTTATCAATCGAAGTATTTGGACAACGAAACTAAAAGTGTTTACTCGATTAGTCGATTGTGTAGTTTTTATCTCGAATTGATTGGTAAGAAAACTCAAATACTTTTGTTTTAGTCTATAATAACTCAGTCAATTTCTTTTTACATTTTCTTGCTGGCTGGACTGCTGGAGGAAGGCATGCCATAAACCAGCCATACTCAACGTGCGGCCCTTTGCCCCTTTTTATGCGGCCCGAGCAACGGCCTAGTCCAGTATTACAATTTTCAATAACAATAGTATCACAAATAAAGTTTCGAAATTACGCAAAAATAACGGTATCAATATTTACTCTTTTACTTTGTTTTCTCCCTTATTGCGTACACACAGAACACTATATCCATAATATAAACAATGGATTCTTTATGTATACATACTATACCTAATCTTCTTAGCGAGATTGCCTTATCTCACGTTTTTGATAAAATTTGGTTGACAGACAGGAACTAGTAGAGCTTAGGAAAGGACTAAGGCTACTTTGTAAAGGTGAAAAAAGGTTGAGTATGGCTGCCATAAACGATGGAAGACGAAATCAGCCAAATGGCCGCCACGGTTATCTTTGGATGGAGCACCATATCCTATTCATGAAATTTTCCATGACAAATTCGCACATTTGCGGTTGTATGTCCTTGATAACTTCATACTTGAAGTGTTGAATCAAATGTGTGGAGCATTCGCATAGACCTCATCTTTCACGTGGCCCCAAAGAAAAAAGCCTAAAGGTCTTGAATCTCGGACAATTGTGATCAAATCTTCAAGGAATAACAGTAGCAGAAAACTTTTTCTTGGAAAATTGCGATTTATTCGTTGCTTGTGTGGCACGTAGCGCCGTCTTGTTCAAAATATACATCGTCCACAACAATGACCTCCAATTCTGGCCATAAAAAATCATTAACAATAGCCTTATTTTCGAATAAGTAAGGACCAATCACACCACCAGCCAACCACACCAAACCACAACTACCAACCACACCAAACAGTGGCACGTGAAGGATGGAGAGGCCTTTCAACAATCATTCTTGGATTTTTCGAGCTCCAAAAGCGACAATTCTACTTTTTAACGTAACCTCCGAGGTGAAAATGAGCCTCACCGATGAAGATAATTTTTCTATGAAAATCTGTATCATTTTCATCAGCGAAGAAAAAACGTTGCTGGTCATCATCGGTTTGAGTTCTTGTGTTAACTGAACTTTAAAAGCCATTAGACCTAAGTCTTTATGCAAAATACAGTGTAATTAATTTTGTGGAATGCCTAATTCCCAAGGCATTCATCAATGACAGCTCAAAATTATGTGCCAGAAATTAGTGAACTTTTTGACTCATTATTCATTTGTACCTAAACTCCATAAACAACAATGGAAATTATGCAGGGTGTTTCCAAATAAGATGTGAACAGTTTTCGATATATTTGAGTTCTTGTGTTTTTTGAAAAATTTCTCACCTTACTTCATTTTTCGTCAATTTTTTTTTACATTGGCCAAGTTTGAATTAAATTTTGGATTATTTTTTCAGAAAAGTTTATGAAAAGTCTTAGATAATGGATGAGAATCAGTATGATCTGAAAGCTGGTATATGAAGAAAAGAATAGTAAATTTCTAAAATATTATGTTAAATTTGCCTGCAACTTTCGAATTCCACAATTCATTGTTCGCCAAATTCCTTCTTTTATTCCTAAAAAAGTTTTTGTTACAATGCAGGCACTAGTTATTTTCAGCAGATTTTGATCCACCATTCCTCATACAAGCACGTGACCTCTTTCTCATTTCTTCCATTGTTACTTTCCACCTGAAATTTACTCTAAATATTCTCGCTGCTTCATATATTCTAACGGTGTTGGATCCGGACTTCTCGCTGGCCACGAAAATAATAGGTACAGAATTATAATCACATTTGGTCAACGTATAAAAAATTTATGAAAAATGAAGTAAGATGGGAAATCTCAATCACAATAACTCAAATATCGTGATTTTGGTTATCACTCAATATGGCTCAAACAAAAGCAAATGAGTCATAGGTACTAACACATCCGACAAGGGTCACGTCTAATTTGAAAATACGCTGTAGAGGAGACTGGGGAGAGTTGATACAAGGGAAGGTTTGATTCACGTTCAAATTTCCCGCCGCGGTTCTTCAAAGAAGGCGTAATCACGTGCAGTGCCTCTATGAGTGTGTAAATAGTGTCTGTTGAAATCTAGCAACGATCGCGTCATGAACAAGAGTTTTTAAGCTCGAAGTGTGTTTTTTACAAATACGATGTAAAAATTTGCATAACAAACGTGAGGCTTTATCTCTTTATCAACAAAAACTAATAAAATTTATTACTTTATTCTTGATGCGGATTTCATTTAGAACATAGACACCTGTAGTACCTACAGATATTCAATCGAATATCATAATATGTTCACGTCCTAAATTTTCTGAATTTGTCTTCTAGGGAGGTTTGATACAGTAAATCTCACCTCAAAAGAAAAGTCTTAAATAGAAATGCAGAAATAAAAAAAAGTCTGTTTGATAACTGAGGATGAAAATGAAAAAGATCAATTTTCCGATGAACGCCGAAAATAATAAATTGCCGTAGATGCAAGCTGGTTCATCATCTTCATCAGAAAATGGAGTGCCATTCAGCCTGTGCAAGTTTCTGTAGTAAAATAAAAATGTTTATCTACTCCTATTGAATTAGATATTCATTATTCAACTGCTTTTGAGCAATTAATAGTATCTATTAACAAACATCATGAGTTATAATAACTCACTACTATAACTCACTATAATAAATCGGAAAATATGGATCTGTGCTTCTATACTTCTGTGCTTCTATTCGATTGGCCGAAAGGGAACATTCCATTATTGTTATTGAGGGGAGGAATGTCCGAGGGAATGTCACTTTAATAATTTTGACGTTATCAAATCAAGTTGATATCTAATTATTGTGAATGTTTTGCTGAAAACGATTAATTCAGATAGTGAAGATGAAATATTATATGGGTATACATTTCCAAAAGACAAACAGCTAATGTTACCATACAGAATTACTTGCCCGAAAAAATATAAAGAAGTTTGTAGCAGTAAGGTCATTAAGTCGTCGTTTACAGGGAATGTTTTTTGGTATATTTTAATGCATTTTTATAGTCAACTATTAAGGATTTTCAATATAGTTCCATGTCTGTACTCTGTACTGGATTCGAGCTGGCCGAAGCTAGTTCGATTGTGAATGGTGACACTAAGTTTCCATCTCTCTTGTAGTCGGGATCGAGCAAATATGTTTATTTCCCGTTCCTTCTGTCTATATTCTTAGTCTGTATTTTTTTCTTAGTATTTATTGATATAGTCGTAGATGAAGTATAGTATTCAACTTGCGGTAATGGTCATAACTCACTTGATGAATTACAGCACTCGCCTGCGGCTCGTGCTGCAAACTTCATCTACGTGAGTTAAGACCTACATTACCGCTCGTTGAATAATATACTATTTTACTTGCGAATTATGTAGGAAATAGGTAGTATTATGATCATAAAAGATTGATCTCTTCTTATTGCGTGTACGTTATTTCTTATTGTATCAAACATCCCTTTTAGTGTATCAAGCCTCCCATGTATAGGGAGGTTTGAGATACTTTGCACCTACAAATTCAAGAGCTCATAATCAATGTTGAAATTTCCATTTTCAGTTATTGAATATTTCTAAACGTTTAAGCGAAGTCCTTAAATTTCACTCTGACATAAATGGTTAGGTAAATGTTAAACACAAATTTTTTATTAACAATTTTGTAAAAAATGTATCAACCCTCCCCAGTCTCCTCTATAGATTAGAAAAAAAGTGCATCTAGGAATGGACAAGTTTAGTGATGTTGATAATACTATATTTGACACGATAGAATTAAAATATAGAGCAAAACTGATAAATCAGTGAAAAATTTTTGAAAATCCATCAATAAATGACTGAGAAATAGATTATTTAAATTTACATATTTTAGCGCGGAACGTCTTTGGTCTGTGACGTCACGGCTCTTGCCTGTGATCGCTACACCATAAATTACGTTTAAATACTTAGCCGCGCCAAGGCTCTCGCGCCGTTTGTAGTTGTACAGTGTAGTTTTAACTCGAGTTTTGTTTTTATGTCACCATAATGGAAGAAGGCTTCGTGAAAGGACAAAGTGACAATTTGCCCAAAATAGATATATTCGCAGTGATGGAGTTTTTTCCTTCAAATCCATCTTATGTCAGTGCAGAAATAAAAGGAGTTAAACTTTCCAAGTAAGTATCTACTTTTGAGTTTGCTTCATGTTCAACTCATAAAGATGATTTATTTAAAAAACGTTTCATAAACAGTTTGTAGTTGAGTACTGGTTGTTGAAGTCTATCAATGGCAAAACATATTTATGTGAGGAGTAAAAAGTAAAAAGAGAAAAGAGTAATTTATTTGTATGTATATAGTAAGTTATTTCAGCCATCGTGTAACGAACAAAACACGACACGAACGGCACAAGTGATTGTACACCAATGAATTCGTAAGCACTCTGCGAATACCAGTCGTCTAGTGTGTGACGTCACAACACTTACACGTACTATAAAATTATTCTTCCAAGCGCAACTTCAAAGTCCCATAACTTTTTCATTTCTAGAGATATTTCAATGATTCTTCCACATTTTCGTTTCATTTTACTTAAATTTTCAGAATTGATCCATAACAAAAAAATGAAAACTAGTCCATTATATTAGGTCCTTTCAGTAGGTATTATATACTTGTTACGGCACTGCTCCAAAGTATTATTATCACATGGAACTTGCTGAGTGGAAGTTTATAAGGTACATTCATTGTGTCAGGAATTCTAACCACGAACGTCGGATTTGTTTTTATGGATCTGATCCAAAAGTTCATATCTATAGAATTCGGGAAATAATAGTTAAAGTGTAATGTTGACATTTATAATTAGCTTCCGCTGGGATGTGTTCTACTTGTTTAATTATTCTTGAGATGAGAACGCTCCATTTGGTCCGCCAACATTCGGTGAAATGCGTCTTACTGAGTAATTAGGTTAAGTACCTGCGCTTAGTTTGGTTTCGACTCCTACACAAGTCTGAAAAAATATCAAAAGTAGGTTTAACTATCCATGATTCGTATTGACTATTACAATAACCTTCACCGGTTTAATTTCGTTGAAACGCTCAATAAAAAAAAATCCAACGATTGAAAATAGTAACACATTGGAAGTTTCATGAAATGAATTGATTTCTACCCATTAAATCTTATTGATAACAGTACAATAGTATAACAGGCTATTTCTGCAGCTACTAAATGAAAGATGTTACTTGACGGATTATTTCCTGCAATATCACTAAACGTTACAAACTATTATTATATTATTACAGAATATTTCAGCCAGTATAAAAACAAATATCCATATGTTTTCTATTCCGATTCTAACAGGCCTCTGTGAGAACTCTCAGAAGTTTAGAGCTTGTAGGAGTTAGGACACATGTCGCTCCTGTCAAGAAACCACTGAGACAGACAAACACTTGCTGTGCGAATGTGAAGCAGTTCACCAAAAAAGGTTATAATACCTTGGCTCTTGGTTTTAAAAGCTGGAACAAGTGATGAATATATCCCCCAGAAAGGTGATAAAGTTCATTGGCGGACTGGTAAAGAGCGCAGGGATGCACAATAGATATTTAGGTCAAGATGTCGGATAATCTTAACACTGTTAATTTTTAGCCAACAGCGAATGCTTTAACGGGCAAAAACACTTTCAGATCAGGAGTACATAATACCAACCACTAACTGCCCTATAATAGAAAAAATTATCTGCAATTTCCAAAATTCACTACTCCGAAGTTATTGAGATTATATTTCGAAATAGCGGTATCCATTCGAAAAAGCAAACGTTTATGCTAACAAAGTTTTCTGTGAATAGATCTCATGGTTTTCGAGAAACAAGAACAGTTGTTTTTTTTATTGGAATTTTGGATACTACAAATATCAAACTTGAAAAATCTTATGTGGATTAGAAAAGTTTTCCTTGTTTATTCCCTCAGGCTGATTATTGTCAATGAAAAACCATGGGTAACCATCGTTCTATTCTGAAGTGATAAGAGAATTATTCTATTGAAGCACTCACAATTCTAACTAAAGAATTATAGGTTTGATTTTGAATAGCTCTCTAGCAGGTCAGCTCTACACGCTTAAACAACGCATTGAACTTGTTAAAATTAACTACAATAATGGCTGAAAAGCACTTTTGGGTAGTCGTGAAGCACCTTCGGTCGATAATAGTGAAACTGATGGAAACATTTGAGCTGTTGAGACAAGTTAGTGATGTGAGCAATCGAAACCGTGTGCGTTGCTTAAGAACAACTCAGAATATTGCTGCTTTAGCACATAGTGTTGACAAAAACTCGATTCCTCGTCGATCTTGGGAAAATATCATTCCACAAACGACATTACACCGTATTTTGCATAATGAATCTTCAAGTTCAGTTAACACAAGAACTCAAGCCTGTTGATTATCAGCAACGTCTCATCTTCGTGGATTGGGTCCTTGAAATGCATCAAAATGATCCGGATTCTCATCGAAAAATCATTTTCAGTGTCATTTTCAACTCGGAGGCTATACGTTAATAAACAGAATTGTCGCATTTGTGGCTCGGAAAATCCAATAGTGATTGTTGAAAAGCCTCTCCATCCTCAACGGGTCACTGTTTGGTGTGGTTTTTGAGCTGGTTGAGTGATTGGACCTTACTTATTGGAAAATAAGGATGGTGCAACTGTTACGATAAATGGATTGCACTACCGAGCTATGTTAATGATTTTTTAAGGCCGGAATTGGAAGATATTGATGTGGACATTGTGGACGACGTGTATTTGCAACCAGACGGCGCTACATGCTACACAACGAAACAATCGTAATTTTGCAAGAAAAATTTCCTTACCGTGTTACTTCTAGAAGAGGTGATCTCAATGGACTAGATTTCATTTTTTTGTTAAGGATTAATTCTAAAAATTTAAGTAAAATGAAACAAAAATGTGGAAAAATCATTGAAATATCTCTAGAAATGAAAAAGTTATGGGACTTTGAAGTTGCGCTTGGAAGAATAATTTCATAGTCTAGTGTGTGACGTCACGCCACTTACACGAGGCGACTGGTATTCGCAGAGTGCTTACGAATTCATTGGTGTACAATCACTTGTGCCGTTCGTGTCGTGTTTTGTTCGTTACACGATGGCTGAAATAAAAAAAAAATCCTACAAATATTGTATTGTGCCTATGTGTGCAAGCACGACAATTAAAAACCCCAATAAAATGTTTTTTCATGTACCAAATGACATGAATCAAAGGAAGAAGTGGTGCAAATTAATGAGGCGTGACATTGGACCTAAAACAACTTCATATGTGTGTGAAGATCATTTTGATGTAAGTACCTATCAGTACTAGCTGTCTATTTCTGATAATAAAAATACTAAGGTGTAAGTTGGTTTGAAATAAGTTATTGAGTAAAAATAACTTTGTCCTTTCACGAAGCCTTCTTCCATTATGGTGACATAAAAACAAAACTCGAGTTAAAACTACACTGTACAGGGTGGGCAAATAAGCGAGGTAAGCGGCTATATCTCAGGATCCACTCATCGTAGAGACTTGCGGTAAAAAATTTTACCACTAAAGCAAACAAAAAAAACATTGGAAATTGTTTTGAAGTTCATACCTCCACCGCAAGGGGGCGTAATAGCTATCGTCGAGTAGAAAAATGCATTTTACTCGAAAAATTTTCATATGAAGTTGAAGAAAAAATATCATCACTGTAATCCTTGGAAAATTCTCTATCTTTTTAAATTGTCACTTTCGATTTTACGACATCAAATAAGGGTAGGTGAAAGGAAGAAATCTAACTGATTGAAACGCCTGTAACTTCAGTTTGGCTCGTAATTTTTGAGCAAATTAGATCTTATTTGAGAGACAACATCTTGTTGATTAAGGAAAAAATATACTCATGATGAATTTGATTCAGCTGCTTTCGATAGGGAGCGCTAAGTCAGAAGTTCATTGTTTTGTTCATTTATCTCTGAAATTTCAAATGTAATGATAGGATTTTCTTAACAGAAACAAAAATTTCATTGAATTTGCATGAGAAAACCTGAAGGTCGCAAAGCGATCATTTCAGGCGTTCTGAAGTTATGGCCGAAAGAAGATATTCTTCAACTGATGCACTGCGAAAAACCAAATTGAGTCTTCAAGTTCTAACAGAAACAGAAATCCCATCAAATTTGTATGAAAAAACCAAAAGGTCGCAAAGCGATAGCTTCAGGCGTTCTGGAGTTATGGCCGAAAGAAGACACAATTCAGTTTTTCAGTGCATCAGTTGAAGAATATCTTTTTTCGTCCATAACTCCAGAACCTCTGAAGCTATCGCTTTGCGACCTTTTGGTTTTTTCATACAAATTTGATGGGATTTCTGTTTCTGTTAGAACTTGAAGACTCAATTTGGTTTTTCGCAGTGCATCAGTTGAAGAATATCTTCTTTCGGCCATAACTTCAGAACGCCTGAAATTATCGCTTTGCGACCTGTAGGTTTTTTCATGCAAATCCAATGAAATTTTTGTTTTTGTTAAGAAAATCCTATCATTACATTTGAAATTTCAGAGAAAAATGAACAAAACAATGAACTTCTGACTTAGCGCTCCCTATCGGAAGCAGCTGAATCAAATTCATCATGAGTATATTTTTTCCTTAATCAACAAGATGTTGTCTCTCAAATAAGATCTAATTTGCTCAAAAATTTTGAGCCAAACTGAAGTTACAGACATTTCAATCAGTCAGATTTCTATCTTTCCCCCACCCTTATTCGATGTCGCAAAATCGAAAGTGACAATTCAAACAGATAGAGAATTTTCCAAGGTTTACAGTGATGATATTTTTTTTCCAACTTAATATGAAAATTTTTCGAGTAAAATGCATTTTTCTACTCGACGATAGCTATTACGCCCCCTAGCGGTAGAGGTTTGAACTTCAAAATAATTTCCAGTGTTTTCTTTTGTTTGCTTTAGTGGTAAAATTTTTTACCGCAAGTCTCTACGATGTGTGGATCCTGAGATATAGCCGCTTACCTCGCTTATTTGCCCACCCTGTACAACTAAAAACGGCGCAAGAGCCTTGGCGCGGCTAAGTATTTAAACGTAATTTATGGTGTAGCGATCACAGGCAAGTGGCGTGACGTCACAGACGTGTCGGAGACCAAAGACGTTCCGCGCTAAAATACGTTAATTTAAATTATCTATTTCTCAGTCATTTATTGATGTATATTTTTTCACTGATTTATCAGTTTTGCTCTATATTTTGATTCTATCGTGTCAAATATAGTATTATCAACATCACTAAACTTGTCCGGCCACGGAGATATTGTGATTAAGCACCTTTTTCTTTGTGGCCACGTAAAAGATAGAGCCTATGTCAATGCTCCACAAACGATTCAAGGCCTTAAAGATAGAATTAATGAAGTTATAGAGGACATAGAGCGCCAAATGTCTGAATTGATGATCAAAAATTATGGTAGTGTAACCGTAGCCGTGGTGGCTTTTGACTGATATTTTCTATTTTTTTACCTCAATATTCAACTGAATATTGTGACCTAAATGTTTTGACGAAAGCTGCTAGTAAAAAATCAAGCTTATTTTGATCCCAATTTTGCTATCGTGGTGCTCTTGGCATCAAAAGCATTCACGATCATTTCGTAGAAGCAGATAAATAACATTAATTTATCAAACATTATTTATTTCAGAGACATTCTATGTCAAATCATAGTAATTTGTATTCTCTCCGAATCCAGGTTTGAATAAATAAATATACAACAGTTTTCATTTGAATGCCAAAAACAATTAAAATAATGTAATGTGATATTTAGAAAACATAAAAACTCATTTATGACATTTTTGAGAAGTCAACAATTTCCGAAAATCTAAGGAAGGCAACAGAACAATAATATAATGAACGTTCATTCAAATTCGTGATCAAGAGTGCTGTACAGAAATTAGAGTCGATTTTCTGTGATGACAACACAAGTAGCACTTAGCTTGAACCATATCATTATCATTTCCTTTTTCCTTGAAACTGTGGAAAAAGAATTAGTAAATAATAATAAATGGGTTTTTCCGACTTACAAAATCAGGTCTTTTTTTTGTATAAGGACTGGACTTTTATTCCCTAGGCCTCTACTAAAATTCATTTCTCGGATTTCCTACTTTTGTCTATATGGGAGACTTTTCTCCCTACTGCATATCACTCTTTTCTTCTATTTGATTTTTTGAAGGAGGTATTTCCTCTTTTCTGTCATTCTTATTTCAATCTGTAGTATCTTTCTTAATTCCTTATTCTCATGCTCTTTCAGCGTCTCCAATGTCTTCTTTCTTTATTTGTTAACTATTTCCTCAATAGTTTCAATTTTCAATTCTTCTCTGATTTGTTGGTTGCTTATATACCATGAGGCGCCAACAGTTGTTCTGATTTTAGTATTAAATACTGTATTTAGTACTGTATATAGTGTACTTTGGAACTCGTCTTTATTATTGTCTTTCGTATTATACCAGGTAACTCCTACATACTTAATGCTTGTTTCACCTATCTGGGTATATCAACTCACAAAACATGAGAATAGGGTGAAGTAAAAAACCAGAAATTTTTTTTATTTAGACACTTGTTCATTCTCAAAAAGTTGGAGTTTGGTGCGCTATGAGTCGAATCATTAACAGCAGACCGCTATAGGGAAAGAATTCTTGTAACATTTATTGGTGAATTGAATTCTGGGGAATTCACTGAGCATCTTCCAACAAGATAGTGCAGGAGCAACACGGCTACAGAAACTATAGCCTTTTTGAGGAATGTTTTTCAGGATAGGCTTATCAGTTTGAACACTGAGCATGAATTTCCTCCAAGGTCATGCGACTTCACACTTTGTGATTTTTATTTTTTATTTTTTTTATTGACAGTCAAGATTCGTCAAATGCAATAAAAATGTTTTTAATTTTTTGTGGCCTCATTTGAAAAATAGTATTTTTCAAGTACCTATACCTGATTAAGTCCAACTGAAGGATCGAATTATCGGAGGGGCTGGAGAAATTAACAATTCGATGCCATAACAAAAAGATGTGCAAAATATTTAGAGCAGAGAGGTGGTCATTTGAAGTAGCTCTTTTAATTCAAATTATGTTTTGGTATGGTTAAGATTCAAATGGGAGTCTCATGTTCCTTACTTTTATTTTTCGAATAAATTCTCAACTTTTTTCAATCCAAATGAGAATTTTCAGCTGATTTTTTAGATTCCTTGACCGAAAGTTGTCAGAATCCTCATATATTATCAATTCATGCAAACTTGCTAATGAAATTTGCAAGCTGGAGGAAACCATTTTTGTGAATCGAGTGGTTATCAGCTCGAGAAATTCGAAAATTGAACTGGAGATTCTGTCACCAACATTTGTTCACATACTTCGAATCAAGGAAGTATATGGTAGGTACAAGCTGAGCCCTACTGATCACAGAAAATCAACTCTAATTTCTCCACAGCACTCTTGCTGCTACAAATGGAAACATGTTATAATCATTTTTAAGAAGGCTCATTTTCATGGTGAAAGTAACTATCACGAAATTACTATTGTGATAGTTACTATCACCTTGAACATGAGCCTTAAACTCAGTAAAAGTGTTAATGTAATTTTGAGTCGAAATAGGCTCTCATAAGAATTACATTCTAAAAATTAAACCAGTCAAGAGTCCAAAGATGTCAATCGATAAGACCAAGAGATCGCACGATCAGAATCACGATCAAGCAAAATCGTCAATTTTTATACGAAAGTATAATATACGAAGTCTTCAAGGTAAAACTACTTTTCGTGGGAGCAATATTTCACAAGCAATATTCACAAAAATCTGGTTCATAATAAGTCATTAATCTTCGCCATTATCTACTACTGCAAAACCTGGCTAGCGTTCAAAGAAAAAAAACACAAGTTTTCTTGCAGTCTACAATCCAGACCAAACGCATGCCGCTTTCAGGTTCACTGAACCACAAATTCGGCAGTTCACTGTTAACGAAAACATCGAGGCGAAAAAGAAGTGAAAATAATTCTCTAGTCAAAATTCCGTGTACTATTCGTTGTGGTGACGGTGTATAGTCGTTTAACAGTCCATGTTTACCAACTTCCATATGTCAACTACCGATTTATCATGATATAGGCAATGTATCACTAGGTCAGCTCACATGGCGTGCCGTCTCAATTCAATCTCATTTAACTGCCTTTTGCTTGTTGACTTTCAATCAAGAAGCAACAACATACTGCAATGAGATGAGTGCAATGTTTAAATGACGATAAAATCGACCATCTATTTTTCGAAAGTTCATTTTCCAATTCTCATTCTGTTGAAGACGTCAATAACTTTATATCTTGACTCTGATACAGACTAGAGACCAGACGAAGCCCTTTCCTATTGATAGGAGAAGGTCACTTCTCAACCGTACACATCATAGAATAATATTTGAAATTTCTATCAAAATAAGTCGAAGGAAGAAGCCATAGTGTTGGAGAAATAATTGTTGTAATCATAGAAATATTCGTTGTTGTCGGGAACTATAAATATAAAAATTTTCAATGTAAACAACCCATACTCTAGACTCTAGAGTGTAGGTACTACCTACACAAGTTTTCCTCAAAATTAAATTTTGTCATAACTAGGATTAAAATAGTGTCACATTCGATTTCAATTCGAGTTACCTGAATTTCAACTCGAGCTTACAGAGGCCTGCGAAACTACTGCCGAAAGTAGAGACACTCCAACATATGTGGAAAGAGGTTGAGAAATTTTATAGAAGTATTCTTATATGTACCGGGTTTTTCACCATAATTTGACCCCCCTTTAACTTTGTTACTAAAAGAGGTACAGAAAAATGTTTTCAACAAAAGTTTCACGAAATCGACTAGTGTTTTCTAAAATGATTTCAAAAAATTAAATATATACAGAGTGGGCAACATATTGAATGCAACTTCATTTTTTAAATAAAACACCCTGTATATTTTTCCATATTTGACTAGCTCTTTTTCCCCTGATTTCGAATATATAAAATTTGTTTGATCTATCTCTCTTATTCTGAGTACCACCGAGTTTCAAATTTTAAGAATCGCCTAGCATGCTCCAGTAATCAGTTTTCACGTGGTAGGCTGCGATAACTCAAAATGCCCTTTTCTGAGTTATCTCGTTGTTAACTATATATGACATACTAGTATTAGATCCCGATATAGAACGACCTTCACCGAGATGCTTATTTGATAAAACGTATTTTATATTTAATTTAACATGTCAATGAATATATCACATATGGGTTGCCTAACAAATTTTAGTCCAGAGTAGGTTTAATTAATAATTAAAAAAAATTTTTTTTTCGAACATTTCACCGGTTTGCTTATTAGATAAATTCTATACCAAACGAAAGTATGAAGCCCATAGAATGTGCAAACGTTAGGTTGCCTATTTTTTTCCGGTCACAACTCTCGGTTGCCAGGTATAAACAGGTCAATCTATACTAGCATTTTGCAACGGTCTAACTATTTAATCAAAATCAATATGATTAAAGATTATTTTATTATGAACACGGTGGTATAGGGTTGCCTGCGAAAAATCAGTCCAGAATCCCGGTTGTCGAATTTTAAAAAGTTAAATATTGCTGCGAGTGAGGACACAGCATAGCAGCTGTTTGAAGTCCGTCCAGTGAAAGAAAGAGAGTGCGCATGCTATTTGTTCTTGGAAATGAAAAGGATATATGCGTGCATTATTTTGGAGCAGATAATTATCAAAATAGATGAATAGTTATTTAATTTTTTTTTAATCAATTAATTATTTATGTGTGTACATTTTTTATGTGACACTAAATGAAAAGGATAGCGATAGACTCGTGTATGCGTGCATCATTTTGGAGTAGATAATTTTTGAAATAGAGGAATAGTCAATTAATTATTTATGTGTGTATATTTTTTATGTGACACTAAAGAATCTTTACTAAAAAAGAAGGTTATAGTAATACATATATAATACTAATCTTGCAAATGTCATCTTTATTATTAGACGACAAAATGAAAAACAACAATTAAAAAAATACTTCTGTTTTTCATGAAAAATTATAAATACAAAAATTTTTTTAAATTATTCAGGTTCCGAGTCATCGGACATATAACTATGATCTCCAACTTCTGAATCTTCTTCGTCATCATCACTCTCCGTTTCAGTTCTTTCGACAATGTCTTCTATCTTCAAAGGTGTATGATCCCCAATGAATCCTACTGGTTTAAAATATTCATCTAAGAACCAACCGCAGTTCTCAGGCTGAAGTTTCACGCATATTGGATCCGTTGCATTAAGCCACATGGAATTTACAAAAATAGTTCGTGAAATTTTTTGAATTAATGATATCCAGCATGGTGGTATGGAGTTGGAGTCGAAGCGTTTTAATTTTTCTAAGAAGTGCTTACTGTCTTCTTTGGCAGAATAATTTTTCATAAAAATGCGATATCTCATGCGAAAATAAAACAAGATTATATTTCAAAATTTGAACGACAAAAAAAAAAGGAGAAAAAAAACCGAACAGAAACAAATAGGATCAAAATAGCAAATATAAAGAAACAATTTTATATATTTGAATAAACAAAAGGATATAAATAGAAATAAAAACTAAAATCTTTCAGATAAAAATAACATTAAATAAAGAAATGAATTACTACAGTTGAACATAAAAAAAATTATTGAAAAATCAGTATCAATCTGCAGTCAAATCATCGTCTTTAACATCCATACATAAATTTGCACTATCCATCGAATCGAGCATATTTTTTGTAGTTTGAAAACGACGACAATCACCTATCTCTTTAAGTCCTTCTTTAGCATGTTATAATAATGCTATATTTTTATTTAGAAATCTGTTTCTATTTTTTGTTTTGATGCGGTTAATAGCCGAAAATATTCTCTTGCATTTGGCATTCGAAATCTGAAATATGCAGCCACCCAAATTTGTCGATGAAATTCCAGTTAGAAATATTTTTTTCCACTGAATAGAATACCAAATGTGAGATAATGGTATATTTTCAACGGAAGTTTACACACCACCTGTTTTCAATGAGGCACCCTTCGGATATTCCATCATTCTTCGTATTTATTCTCAGCCGACAGAAGTTTTATGATTTTATTATGTTTAAGTAGGTACGTTCTTCTAGAAACACGTAGAACGTAGAACCTCAATGAGAATGAACAATGAATTGATTCATAGAAACAGTCTAGACATCCGAATTTCCATATTCCCAATCGCCTCGGTTATATTTTTAAAACTACCAAAATCTACTAAAATCTACCAAAGGATTTCTTCCTACTAAAAACTCCATGAAAATGCGAAAAATCTACTAAAAAAGTAGATTTCTACTAAATCTGGTCACACTGTATACGAGTCTATCGCTATCCTTTTCATTTCCAAGAACAAATAGCATGCGCACTCTCTTTCTTTCACTGGACGGACTTCAAACAGCTGCTATGCTGTGTCCTCACTCGCAGCAATATTTAACTTTTTAAAATTCGACAACCGGGATTCTGGACTGATTTTTCGCAGGCAACCCTATACCACCGTGTTCATAATAAAATAATCTTTAATCATATTGATTTTGATTAAATAGTCAGACCGTTGCAAAATGCTAGTATAGATTGACCTGTTTATACCTGGCAACCGAGAGTTGTGACCGGAAAAAAATAGGCAACCTAACGTTTGCACATTCTATGGGCTTCATACTTTCGTTTGGTATAGAATTTATCTAATAAGCAAACCGGTGAAATGTTCGAAAAAAAATTTTTTTTAATTATTAATTAAACCTACTCTGGACTAAAATTTGTTAGGCAACCCATATGTGATATATTCATTAACATGTTAAATTAAATATAAAATACGTTTTATCAAATAAGCATCTCGGTGAAGGTCGTTCTATATCGGGATCTTAGACTATACGTTTTTCACTATAAATTGGAACTCTAAAAAGGGCATTTTGAGTTATCGCAGCCTACCACTTGAAAACTGATTACTGAGCATGCTAGGTGGTTCTTAAAATTTGAAACTCTGTAGTACTCAGAATAAGAGAGATAGACCAAACATAAGAAATATATTCGAAATCAGGGGGAAAAGAGCTAGTTAAATATAGAAAAATATACAGGGTGTTCCATTTGAAAATATGAAGTTGCAATCAATATGTTGCCCACTCTGTATATATTTAATTTTTTGAAAACATTTTAGAAAACACTAGTCGATTTGATGAAACTTTTGTTGAAAACATTTTTTTGTACCTCTTTTAGTAACAAAGTTAAAGGGGGGTCAAATTATGGTGAAAAACCCGGTACATCAACAAGAAATGAATTTATGAATGATCTATGTTTCAATTTTCATTGAAATAAACTCGATTACTTTCATCCATGCAAGCTCTACCTTTTCTCATTGTAAAAATATTCATTTTAAGCTCATAAATGATGTAGCACAATAGACTTTCTTATTTTGGGCTGTTTAGAGTCCAAGAGATTGACCGAGATGATTGCGAAATTGTCTTCGCTGTTCTATCGTCAACATGTCCGTCAAGAATTGAACAAATTTCTTATCCGTCTCTCCGTAACTTATGATTCAACTTGTTGGGCTTTCGCGCCCTACATAACGAACTTCAACAAGTTACAGGTCATTCAAAATACATTCTCAGGACCACCCTGGTTTGTTAGCAATGCCCTGGTAGGCTAACCTACCAAGAAATTTCCTCATGAAATAGCTCTCAAAACAAGTCAGAGAATTCCTCGAATACGAAGAATCTTCTAGCTGATACAAGCGTCCAAAACTTGTACTCCAAACCAAATCATTCGATGACCATTTAGTGAATGGTGTACTCTACTATTCAATATTCCCTCAAAAGAACCGCTCAGCCAATTTATCCTTTTCAAAAGCCGGGGAAAGGAGACAGGCAATCCCATTTATCGCCATTTAACCTCTGTCATATTGAGATGAAAGAGTTTATAACTCATACTTTCCAAACTACAGGTTTGATTTAGTGGATAGGTCGCACACTATTCGATCTTTCATGAGGTAGTTTTCAGCTTCAAATAATGATTTGTATAATCATTGCAACTAGTTTGAAGTCAGAAAATATAGTTAATCAATATAATTAGTTTGCCAAATCACATATTTACCGGTCTACAACTTAATTCTGCCAACGTATTAATTCTTGTTTGAATGCCATAAAAAATTTTGGTGCCAAGAATTTTATTGTTCAACATTTCGATACAGTTACGGTCTTTTAACCAACATCAGGACCATTTGATCATTCTATCAGTTCATAAACTGTACGCGAAATTGATTTCTCACTCAATAGAATGTATCCAACGCGTATTGACACATATTTGAAGTTCTAGTTCAGTGGCAAGTTATTGATTACATTTCTTAATAGGATTTGGACCATCTCCAAAACTACAAAATGATATTGCACCTTTCTACTTTGTAATTCAATACTCCCTCATTAGACAGTCATGAAGTGTAAATAACACTAAATACTCAAAATGAAATGAAACATTTTCTACACAATTAACAAGTTGGGGAAAATAATTTCGTATTTTTTGTTTTAATCAATTTAAGTCAAATATGCAGCGTTCTGTTCGATAATTTGTTGCCAAGGAGAATCCAACTTCGCAATAGCCGCTCGTCCATATCGCCAAAAAACTCAGACAGTCAGACGGACCTCTATTTAGGCAAAATTTGTACCTCCAAGCTCGTTGGCTTAGACAGAAACAGGCCACAGTGCCTGTTCTCGAATATAGGGTAGATGTGTGCGGTATGGCGTTGTGCTCATAAAACATTATTCCGTTTCTATTCACCAATGCCAGCCGCTTTTCGCTTTTGTTCGATCATTAGCTTCGGATGGTCGAGATTTTCGGCTCACCGAGTTTCGACCACGACCGTTTTTGCTTGACGTTGTCGTCAGTGATCCACTTCTCATCTCCTGTCACCATCCGTTTACAAAGCGGGTCAATTTTGTTGAGATTCAGCAGCGATTCGCACATGGCAATTCAGTACATGAGTGTTTTTGGGTCAGAATGATGTAGCACCCAAACGTCGATTTTTTTGTAACCATCCTTTGGCAAATAACTCAAAGTGGTTTTATGATCGATGTTTAGTTGGCGATGCCACAACTGCTGAAATGTCGATCTACCTTGATATTTACCAAGTTTTTATCGACATTTTTGACAACTAGTCGAACAGAGCTTGGTGCACTATAACGAAATCGCTCGAACCACTGTTGTGCAATATATGAACCAGAAGACGATAGTCCATGACTGAGCCGATCAACTGCAATATTGCCAAAGAATCGTTAGTGCACTAGATACACTCACATCTTTACAACACCGTATCGTATGATCCGATGTGACCAATAACGAACAAGATATACTTAATTGAAAAAAAAAGGCGCTGAATAAGAAATTACTTTTTCCCAATATGAAATTATTATCCCATCATTCCCTAACTCTTTCAATTGTCAAGATTACAAAAATTGAAGGAATAGAGCTCGTGTGTTGAAATATATTTTCGTTTTCAAAACGTACAACTTTGCTTCCGCCGTTTTTTTCCGAAATTCGATGCTTTATTGTAAAAAACTGGTTACACATTTATGATTCAAAGTATTGTCCATAGCTGGCCACTACATTCTCCCATCTTACGAGCAGCGTACGAATCCCGCGTTGAAAAAACTGGTCATCTTTCGAGGCAATCTTCTATTCGATCCAATTTTTTACTTCTTCATAAGACCGGATGTGTTGGTCAGCCAGGCCGTGTGTCATTGATCGAAACAAGTGATAGTTCTAGGGAGCAACGTCTGGAGAATACAGCGGGTGGGGTAGAACTTCCCATTCCAACGTTTTCAAGTTTGTCTTAACCACTTTCGGAACATGGGGTCGAGCATTGTCATGCTCTAAAATCATTTTATCATGTATCTCTTTTTATTGCGGCCGTTTGTCTTTCAATGCTCTGCCGAAACGCATTAATTGCGTTCGATAATGATCGCTTGTTATTGCTTCTGTTGGTTTTAACAACCCATAATACAAGACGCCGAGCTGGTACCACCAAATACTGAGCATGACCATGAAACCGTGAATATGGGGTTTGGCCGTCGACGTTGAAGTGATTTTCTGTGCTTGGGATTATCGTAATGGAACCATTTTCTTGTCCAGCCACAATGCGATGCAGAAATCCCTTCGGTCTTCGCCTTGCAAGCAGCTGTCCACAAGCAAACAAACGCCGTTCTACATCTGTCGGCTTCAACTCGTACGGTAACCAATTTCCTTGTTTCTGAATCATTCCCATGGTCCTGCCAATTCTTGTTGCGTTTGACTCGAGTCTTGATCAAGTAATGCCTCCAATTCTGTATCTTCGAAAACCTTCTCTCTTCTACCGCTATGCTGGTTTTCGACGTCAAAATCGCTGTTCTTGAAGCGTTGAAACCACTCTCAGCACGTTCTTTCACTAATTGCAGACTCACCCTACGTATTTTTGAGCATTCGATGGGCCTCAGCCGCAGATTTCTTCATATTTAATCGACTAATATTTCGATGGCGTTATGTTCACAAATACCTAAGTTAATTTCATGTATGACATCTACGATCTTTTTATTTCGACCACCAATTACCCTCGCAATTACCTCTACAGCCACCTATTACAAAACGGCGGGAGCAAAGTTATACATCTAGGTAATAATTGTGCCATTACACGTCTAAAATTTTATAAAAAGTTTGGATCGATGCTTTATATCAATTCGTTCTTTCATGTTCGAATCACATTTGAAAAAATCATTCTAGAAAACTTGAAGATGTAGGTGTGGATATTTTGTGTCAAATTTCATATAAACAGCGCCGATGGTTTCGGAGAAAAGCTGTCACGTCGGATTTTTCAATCGATTTCTGTATTACACTCATTCCAAAACGTAGATTATAACAATTCATTCCTATATCAATCCACAAGGTTAATGATAATTTTGTACTTTCTTGGCGTTTTTAACCATAATTTACAAACTGAAAATAAGTTTTATTCATTTTCTTAATCATTCTATGAGGATCTGCTCTTAATTTTGGAATATTCTTACCATTATTAACTTCAGGATCATCTATTACACATTGACGGAAGACGTATCTTTTACAAAGATCTCTAATACCAGGTGCGGCAAAGCAACAGAACATCATGATGATAGTCAACACACAACACATAACAATAAGGGTGGCCACTCCTTGATTTGATATTCCATGCTGAGGTCCAGGTGAAAGTTTTGGCTTTCCTGTAGCTGAAACAGAAATGAACGAGCTTCACTAAACAAAAAATTAAGCACATATACATTTGAATGAGAACAGATTTATCAAATTTTGGCATATACGTTTATCATATAACAATTGAAAGATTAACTCTGTAGGAATCATAATTGAAAAATGATTGCACGGGGTTTCAAAGTTCCTCTGAGATGACTCAATTTAGAGTTTTCTTTCGAGTAGCCCTCATTCTAACTTGAGGAGGAGAAAAAATCATAATATTTCCAATTTTTTTTGCGATTTGAAGACGAAGTCTCAAACTGTTTCACTACAAAGTCTAAAATTTCTTATAAAAATCACTGGTTCGACAAGTTTTTGAACCATATCCTGAACAGGATTTTAGCGAACAACTTTGAGCTCATAAAATAGATTCATCATAAAATATTGCTAATTCAACATATCTATGTATTATATCCATGTACCATACAAACTAATTATTTAATAAGCTTCGAATGGCTTCAACAAAATGAGCTTCATAACCCTATTGACGACTGAAATAGGCTAGGCTATTGATATTCGCGTTTTGCAGGCAGAAGAAGATGGGATTGTCATGATTGTCAGACAACCTTAGGAGAAGTGAAAAATTTCGACAGCATCGCTATAACTGGAGAAGACATAGATCACCTAGTTCTTTTCACCGAATTTTGAAGTTCCACGAGAAAGAAAGAAGTTTATTCAGGAGTAGGCATGGGCGCCCGCAGGGGGGGACCAGGGGGGGCCATGGCCCCCTTGAGATTTCGATTGCCTCATTTTTCAGCACAACACCCTCAATATTACTTTCTCAATCCAAAGTGCATGGAAAAAAGGAAAGTAAAGAATTCTCAACAATTTTCCGGTTTTCAATGACAATCATGGACGCCTTATCGTTTTTCAATAATTTTCATTTGGCCCCCCCTGAGAAAAATTTCTGCGGGTGCCCATGGAAGTAGAAAACCGAAAATCATTTATGATTTCTTACAACTATAATAAATGTTAAAATAAACAAAATTTTATGAGCATAAGTTTCAGAAGAGAAATCCAGGAACTTATATTTCAAATAACCAGCCCCACTTCTATATTTCTACCATTCTTTCAATTATGGTGCATAGGTTATTGTTGGTCTAAATACGAAGGTGACACTACTTTTTCACCCTTTGGTAGGAGAAGCCCAAATTCAACTTTGACGATACTTATGACGACGACTTCAACGATCTGCTTGACAGCCTATACCAAGAAGATAAGAAGGAAGTAGAAGCTGACGAGTGCTTTTCAAACGAACTGACGAGTATACTGAGGAATCAGTCTCCTTGAAGCCATCCCAGATATTGGAGTTCATCAGAACTCTGGAACTGGAAGGCGAGCTGTAGATCACGTTATGGAGAGAATAGCTATGATGGGGGGGCACAATAGACCATTAGGTCCCAGTAAAACGTAAACTCCTCAATAAAATTTAAATCTCTACGGGGTCTATAGGCTCCAAGAAACTGAAATTAGAACACATTATCAGCTCACCGTTAACTTTGAAAGGTTTCTCCGAACTTAAATGCAGTGTTGAGGAACCTCTGAAATTGTAGGTGAAACGTCAATTCAAAACCAATCGGAGTCTTAGAGTTCTTTATTCTGTTGGGAAACTAAGATTAGAAATTGATGAAAGTTACCAAAATGATATAAATCACAACTTATAAATCACAACCTAAGAATTATGTTTATGCCACTTTTTAGTAATTTCTTGTTTCTGGAAATGACGACAGTTAAGATTCCATGAAGACTAAGTATTCCCGAAAAAATATTCATATTGAACTAATGACAACTAATGAAATCTAAAATAACTTAAAACCGAAAAAAATAATGATGAATAAACATGATACTCTGCTATCTAACTGGTTGCCGAGCTATATAGGTATTATATAATGAGAGTTCATTTAGGTATTTGAAATAAATTTCGATGCACAAATACTTTTTTCACTTTCAGCAGTGCCATTCATTCGATTTTCTGGAGTAAAAATTTGAATACGACAAAAATATCGTCAACAATGAGGTAGATAACGTACAAGCTTTCGGATCCTTTAAAATGGAAAATGAGGAATATTTCTGGGTACGAATGGTGCAGCTACCTCAATTCTCGGAGAGCAAAATATTTTTGGATGATTAACCATCCTCCCTCTTCCCTCATGAAAATTTTTAGCGTTAAATTTAAAACTCCTCCTTTCCTGAGTCGATCATTACCACTTTTTCATAAAAGCCATACGCAAAGGTTTGTGTTTTTCCATAGTCCAAAATTATATGATCTACTCCTAATTCGATTGAAAAATATCAGTAGGATCGAAAAATTCAAGAGAGAAATATATCGGGTGTTTTTTTTCGAGTATATAACTTTAAGTTGGCATTACTGTTCAAGATGGCGACCGATTTAACAGCTGTGAAGTGATTTATTCTCAGTTTGGTTTGGCAATTCATTATGAATAGACGCCTGAACGCCTGAACAGCGCTTGCAAATAGTGCAATTTTATTTCGAAAATAATGCTTCTGTGCGGAATACGTATCACGCACTACATCCATTTTCTGGCTGGTGGATGATGGCCAGAACGTTACAGTCAATGGTGATCGGTATAGAGCCATGATTACTAACTTTTTCATTTCTGAATTGGACAACCATGATGTCCAGGAGCTGTGGTTCCAACAAGACGGCGCAACATGTCACACAGCTCGTGCCACAATCGATTTATAGAAAGACACGTTTGGTGACCGCCTAATTTCACATTTTGGACCTGTGAATTGGCCTCCAAGATCTTGTGATTTAACACCTCTAGACTACTTTCTGTGGGGCCTTGTAAAGTCATTGGTCTATGCGGATAAGCCACAAACCCTTGACTATTTGGAAGACAACATTCGCCGTGTTATTGCCGATATACGGCCACAAACGTTGGAAAAAGTCATCGAAAATTGGACGTCCAGATTGGATTACATCCGAGCCAACCATAAGGTCATATGCCAGAAATCATATTTAAAATGTAATGCCACAAGATTATCTTGCGGACAAATAAAATTCATGTCAATCGAATAATCCATCGTTGTTTTATTGCAATTTAAAGTTCTATAGCTCTTAAAAAAACACCCTTTATAAGCGAGTATGGTACTGATTTTGATATCTACTAGATGAAGGTGTGGTGTGTATGCATTTGCCGTTGAACATGTTATCCTCACCTTCCCATTTGAATTTTTGTTTTTTTTTATTATTATTATTGTTTGTCTCCTTCTCATCGCTATTCATGATCTTGTTTCCTATGTTTTTGGGTGCACTAAAGGGTACTATAAGTCAGTTTACACAGGTCTATACTATTAATTTCACTCCATCACAGACGGGTGAGAGGACACAAAACAGACATTGGCTAGGTGATTCTCGCCTGTCCATGGAAATTTTAATGTAATTTAGTTTATTATAATTATAAAATTTTGTTCAGACTATTGGTTGTAATAAATAAAAAATTGAAATTTGATCACCAATTGTGTGCAATATTTCATGTTTATTGAATGAGCCTTTCTGGATGTGAAAAGTTAACGAACAAACACATAACCAGATACATTTTATCAGTATAGATTACCAACGCCCTCGAACAAACCCAGCAATTTGGCGAAAAAAAATTATTAAAGGTGAAGCTTAACATCATTTCCCATGGCCGAAAATTCATTACAGTAATTAGGAAAATGTGTTTTTTGATAAGGAACTCTTCAAATATCCCTTTGAATTTGCATAGCCCGTATGCTTTATCAGTGCTGTTATCGTATCGATCTAGGCTATTTGAGGCACATGAATTCTGGAACTTTCGTGTCCAATTATAGAGGAAAGTCATCATTATAAACTTCGCTGAATTGAGTCACGCGAACCTGATGAGAAGTTCCTTATGGCAACCCCTTTCAGCCCAATCGATCCTTGACCCAGAATTGGAAAGTTGAACCGATGACGGAATGAAAATCCTTCAGACATTTTCGGAAAAATGTCAAGTTCCATAACTTATACAAAACTATATCAAATGATCATGAAACTTTCATGTTTCATGAAATTATTTATATCTTCATTTTAAATTATGTGGGAACTTTATCAGGGTACAGCATTGAGAAGGGCTGAGAATCGACTAACACGTATAAACTACTGACACTAAGATTACAAAAAATTGTTTATACTTTCATAAATTTCTCTCAGAGTTATGCTTCCCTATTCTTACGACTATTGCCTTCTGTCTATTATCAATTTCATTGTGATGTTTTCGCAGATGATCTGAGAACAGAACTTCTTATTTTGAAATCATATTAATAACTTCGAGAAATAGTCGGATCTGCATTTTAAATATCTGAAATGACTGAAATGTTGTTTTTTTAAATTCTGCTCGACTTTTCTAAGGTTCAGACTACAGAATCAACCCAAAATTTGGTATTATTATACCTTGGTTTTGTTCTTCTACACGCAAAATATGAACTCTATTGGATCTACATTGTCTTGTTTCCGATATTCTTTTTGAATTTTCTCTGGTTCTAGTGACGCGATCAATATGGAATACCGCACGTGTGATTATGGGAGAAAATTTGGGAAGTTCAATTTTCACGGAATTTATTTATGGTTGAATTCTTATCTCTCGGGCAGGTTCCAGTTCGTGAAGATAGGTATCACGCTTTCGTTTCCAGTTTCCGTGACGTCAGGCGTTCCTCAGGGAAGTCTCCTGGGGCCATTGTTGTTCTTGATTTTCATTAATGATATAAGACTAGTTGTCGGCTTTGTCCGATTTTTACTAATTGCGGATGATCAGAAGCTTTGCACTTCAGTTAAGTCGTTGCCTGAAATTGCGGCGCTGGAATCGGAACTGCGGGCTGTTGAAGAGTGGTGTGCAACCAATTTCATAACAATTAACATCAATAAATGTCAGTTCAAGACTATTTCCCATTTAAAATTTCGTATAACAGTTCTCTATTCCATTGAAGGTAGAACCATTGAGAGAGCATTTGTTGTCAAGGACTTGGCTATTTCATATGAAAGTGAGTTATCTTTCAGACCTCGGGTCCAGGCCAGTTCTGCGGCATCTCTGAAGGACTCTGGAACTTTGAGATTTGTCCTGAGAAGCACTAGGGATTTACAGTAACTCTATGTCCATGTCGTTTTTGTGAGACCAATGTTGGAGTTCTCATCTGTCGTTTAATCAACCTACACATCTGTGGACGTCCTTCTTCTTTTAGAGAGAGTACAAAACAGGCTCCTCTGAGATGTTTCAATTAGAAGTGGCTCATTTTATTTCGAGTCTTGCTCTGTGAATCGGTTTCGGGTCCAACTTGGACTACTCCCTTTGAGAGCAAAAATATTTCATGCGGATTTCATGTTTGTCTCTAGACTGTTTCGAGGACTTTTGTTTTCCCCTGAACTGTTGTCCCAGTTCAATTTATCTGCTCCCCCAAAATTTTTCAGGAGATTCGATCTCTTCAGGCCTGCTTTATCGAGAACGAATTACTGTTTTTATTCTCCGGTTTCGAGAATGATGCGGAGTACCAATGTCGTTGACTCCTTGGGTGTCAAAATGTTTCATCGCTCTGTCTCGGGGTTGAGGGTAGATTTGAGGCGTCTTATAACACTGTAATTTTTTGTATGGTAGAAGATAATCTTGCACTATTGATAATTTAATAATAAGTGTTCTTTCTTCTTGTGAAAAGGTTTTGTACCTTCTATTGAATGAATAAAATAAATATAAAATGATAATATGAATAGTAGTAAAACAATTTTCCATAAATTTACATTTACGAATTTGCTTAAACTTGATGTTTTGAATTCGAGCCATTGAAACAACTAATTGTCCAGTCATCTTAGTCGAAATTAAGATTAAGAAATTAAGAATTTGAGATACCCAGCTGTAAACTCATATGAACCTATATTTTGACATCCTATAAATTGTCTCAAAAACAATATATGATTGGGTTCATCTAAGGTCGAGTCTAAGGTTGAAGGTCACAAAAATCGTTTTTTTTTTCAATATCTTCGTTTTTTGCTATTTGTTAACATTATTATTGTGTTATTGAGAGGATTAAATTCCTGACAATTATTGTCTCAATTTTCTTTTTCGAGTTTCGAGATACAGGGCGGAGAGAGCGGGGATAGAGCATCATTTAACTTTTTGGTGAACTATTTCCGAAAAAATATAATTATCATTAATTATGAGCGAAAAGCCAGACAAAGGTTGAAAATTTATGACAAATTTCAACATTCCAATTCAACACCAAGTCGAAAACTAGGATTTAAATCTTATAGGAATCATAAACAATTCGTGAAAATGTCATTAACATCAAAATTTTTCATGCTATCCCAAATAGCAAAACATGAATTTCAAATACTATCAAAATACTTTTTTTCAATTTTAAGTTCTCCGAACAATTCCAATATTTTTTACTGAAAATAATCGCAAAGTAACTCTGGTGTTAGCGTTGAAAAATCTCTCTGATCTTGCGAATCTGCTGAAATTTAAAAGACATTCGTATATTATCGTTCTATAAAGAGATAAATGTCTTCAGGAGACTCATGAATAACAACATGGAATGAGAATGATTCTGGCAGCTCGTGTTTTGGTGATCGTAAATATCTTATTCAGAGGAACTATATTTTTAATTTTAATCCGTGAAGACATAAAACATGTCAATATTTACATCAGGTGATTAAACAAAATTATGTTTTAATAGTTTCACATTGAGATGATTGTGGTTATTGGTTGTGGTTTTGATCCTCATATTCAATTCATCGATAGTAATAGCAAATGCGACATGAATAAGAGCAGGAGAAAGCCTTAGTGTAGTTTTACACACGCACACAAACCGATTTTGGACGACCGCTATAAAATCGGCCGATATTTTATCGGTAGGTGCTTTCACAGTGACCGGATTTTTACCGGTCAAACAAACACTTGCTTTTTTCTCGAAACACGAGGTTATTGAATAAGAATAATAATAATACTGAACGAACCAAAACAGCGAGAACACGAGGAGAGCCATCAATAAATATGAATGTTCATTTCTTAGATACTCATTCGGTATAGTTCCATAGAGCAAAACAGACAACACAAAGTGAGATCGCTGATGTCAAAAGCAAACAAGCACCACCTGAAAAGCAGCGTCGAAAGAACAACACTTCCGAGAAATAAAGAGGGAAGGGCCTTGAAGGACTTCATGGAACTTGCTCGTGGACAGATAGAAAGCCTACGAGAATATACTTCAGAGATCAAGCAAGTACATCAAAGTTCTACAGAAACATGTGTGAAGCAGAGGAATCCGAATCAACTCCTTTACAACTGCACAAGGAACAATTTCATATAACTACCAGACGATACATGTTAAGTTTTGATCAAGGTTCGTAGAACTCAGCGCCGCCATTGTTCAAAGATTCACCGCTGAAGTTAGTTATAGATAATTCCGCGCACTTTATTTGTGTGCTACGCGCAGTCGTCCTTTAATGACGGCTGGCTATAATGATAATTTAACTATGGCCGTTTTATCTGTAGCACTTCTATGTTCTTAACCCTTTTCGATGGTTCGACAAAAAGGTCGAGGTGGGGGTAAGACATCGAACGTCACTTCAATCACTTCGAGTTCAAGTCAGTTCAGTAATATCTACACACAGTCTAGTAAGTACAAGTCAAGTACAGTTTAGTATAGTTCGTCGTTGCTCTCTCCCCTTGAGACACAGTGTTCAGCTTGCACATTTCAAGTCAGTGAAATATTGGCCTAGTCGCCACGTGGTTAAAAAAGATCCTTCAGTCGGTCATCGTTACCCAAGTCGGTAAATTGTTATTGGATAAGTGCGTGGAACTGATTCATAGTTTTCGATAACTAGTTAAGCGAATCTTGTAAAGTGTACATTGTGTAATTGTATATATAAACCTACTTCAATAAATAGTGTGGAAAATTTCATGGTCCTTCGAACTTCAACAACCCAGCACCTAACAGTCCAATTTATGTATGGATGTTCTCATCTAATAACTACATAATTTGGTCCTTCGAGCCGGATATAAATTTGATCCTTGGAGCCGTATATAAATTGGAGATATCCCTGAAGAAATTATCAACTTCCACAATTGAAGTATCACCCACGTGCCTGAAGCAGACTTAGAGGTTAACTTAATCAACGCATGCGCAAAGTGTGGTGAATTCTTTCGCAACAAGAGGTCGCTGTCTACGACGTATCGTTCCTGTCCAAAATCCATTTTGGTTCCAGTGCAAGCAGTTTTGGAGAGTGATAAGTTAATTTTAGAATTTTTATTCATTTTATATATAATTCTTATTTATTTTATATATTTCCTTAATTATTTCTTTTGTTCAAAATGTCTAATATCGATAATCTGATTAAACAAAGAACCATACTTAAGAGTAAACTAACTAGAATGGCCAATTGGTTCGGCCAAGATAATAATAAAGATAGAGAAGAATGTAGTGCTCGTAAATGTCAGTTAGAGCAAATCTTCAAAGACTATGAACATGTTCAAACTCAGTTGGAGTTAATTGACTCTGCCTCATATGAAGAGGACAGAGATATTGTAGAAAATAAGTATTTTAAAGTTATATCTATGGCAACGAGAACTATGAATCAGTTCAAAAACTCGCCAAGTGAAAAACCTAATAAGCCCACTACTCATTCTAGCATAAAGTTACCGGAAATTTCGATTCCTAACTTCTCGGGTGATATTAAACAATGGCCGAGTTTCTTCGAACTATTCAACGCCCTCATTACAGACAACGAAAATTTGTCTGACATCCAACGGTTGATGTACTTAAAATCAGCATTATCAAAAGAACCGTTACAACTTATTGAAAACTTGGAAGTTGTAGGTTTGAATTTCAACATAGCCATTAACACTTTGAAAGACAGATATGATAATCCATATCTTATTGTCAACTCTTATATTCGTAAACTATTGAATGTTCCCTCCTTGACGAAAAGTAATGAACACGCGTTAAGAGATTTTATTACGCAAATCAAGACAAATATCGCTGCCTTGAAAACTTATAATTTATCGGAGAAATTAACGGATTTGATTCTCATACAAATTTTCACCCAGAAATTGGATTTCACTCTGAAAAAAGAATTTGAAGAAGAAAAGAATACTTCAGATTTTCCAACGCTCCCAGAATTTATTGGTTTCTTAGAAAAGAAATATAAGGTACTCGAAAATTTAGGTTCAACCGAACAAACAGGTCATTCAAAATTCAAAACTCCCCCTAAATATGCCCATACTAATTCTTATCATGCTAACACGTCGAACAGAACTAACAAAAATAAATTTTTCAAATGTCTTATGTGTAATACGGATGAACATAAGATATATTCGTGTAGGAAATTCATGAATTTGTCTCCTAACGATCGTCACAGTCTAGTGAAAGAAAAGAATGCTTGTCTGAATTGTCTTACGTTGGGTCATAGTGTACAATCGTGTTCTAGTCAACACACATGTTTCCATTGCCATAGAAAGCATCATAGTTTGCTCCATTTCAATAGGACTTCAACTCGCCATTATTCTAATGAAGTTCCTAGTCCAAGATCCAACAACGAAGTATCCAGATCAAATAATCGATCACAAATTCAGAATGAATCTCAAGCAGTTTCTCATTTGTCCACTTGTGCTCAACCAACCATTACAACTCGTAATGAAAATATTAGTCCAGGTAGAAACGTGTCTAGTCTTTCATCTTTATCTTCTAACAATCAAGTCCTTTTAGCTACTGCCTGTGTAAAATTATATGATTCACACAACAAGCAAGTTATTGCTCGTTGTTTGACTGACTCCGCAAGTCAAACATCTTTCATAACTGAAGATCTGGTCAACAGACTTCATCTCGAGCCTTATAATCAAACGATTCAAATTTCTGGCATCTCACAAAGTTGTTCTATGTCAAATAGAATGATTGATCTAACAATTCATTCGTTAGTATACCCTCATCGAAAGTTTAAGGTTTCCTGTGCTATTCTTAAAAATATAACGTGCCAACAACCACAGTCATATATCAACTCGTGTTCTATCCCCATTCCTTATGGCATTAAATTAGCGGATATCAGATTCAATATTCCTTCCAATATTGATATTCTCTTAGGTGCAGATATCTATTTTGAAATTATTATGAATGGCATTATCAAATTAGGTCCTGGTCGACCTGTTCTTCAAAATTCTCACTTAGGATATCTAATTGCAGGAAAAGTCCCACAGTCAGCTCACATGTCTCGCGCTACTCACTTAGCATTGGCACAATTTTCCCAAAATTCAATTGAATCTTCAAAGTCGATTGTTAATCAAGAAGATTCACTAAATAATATTCTGACTGAGTTCTGTGAAATTGAGGAGATATCTAATCAATCTGAACACATTTTATCTTCAGCAGAAGAGAATGCTGAACGGATAGTAAAAAACAAAACCATTCGGTTTCCATCGGGTAGGTTTCAAGTTGACCTACCATTCAAAACTCCAAACGAAACATTCAAATTAGGTGATTCGTATTCGCAAGCGAAGAAAAGATTCTTGAATCTCGAAAGAAGACTACAAAATAATCAGGAACTGAAACATCAATATTCGGGATTTATAAAAAATTATATATCCCTAGGGCATGCAAAATATTTCTTCCCTCATCATTGTATAATGCGTGAGCAAAGCCTCACAACTCAACTTCGAGTAGTTTTCGACGGTTCAATGAAATCTTCATCTGGCTTTTCTATCAAAGGTTATACAGTACAACCCGACTTGTTCGATTTAATTCGGTTTCGTACGTTCCAATATGTCATGATTGCTGATAATTCAGTCACTTCAAATCTAATTACAGCTAAAAGTCGTGTTGCACCTTTGAAAATTTTTACTATACCCAAGCACGAACTAATAAGTGCAGTACTTCTGTCTACCCTTGTTTCAAAAATTTCAACTTTAGTACCAATTGACTTACGAAATATAAATTCTCTAAATCTATGGTCTGATTCGAAAATAGCATGGATTCGATCACATCCATCACGTTGGTCTGTATTTGTGTCAAATCGAATTGTGCAAATTCAGGACAATTCCAAAGATGCTACTTGGCGACATATTCGATCGCACCTGAATCCTGCAGATATACTTTCGAGAGGATCATTGCCATCACAATTACTTGTCTCAGATTTATGGTGGCAGGGTCCCGATTTTCTTCTTCAATCAAATCTAGATCTAACACCGCCGCTTAAATGGCCTTTAGCCCGTGTAGTAGAATTGATTCCCGGAAAAGATTCACGCGTTCGCATTGTTCGTGTTAAAACTGAAGGAGGAACATTCACTAGAACAATCACCAAGATATGTCCACTTCCATTCTGCACGGAAAACATTGACAATCAAGTATGATTATCAATATGACTCTTTCTTTACTTCCTTTATTTTTTATTTATTTTTCGTTTATTTTATTTGTTCCAAGAAATTATTTTCTTTATCATTACATCAAATTTTTTTTTTTTTTCCTTTGCACTTTTATCCTTAACCTGGACGGTTCAGCCCGGGGAGTATGTTAAGTTTTGATCAAGGTTCGTAGAACTCAGCGCCGCCATTGTTCAAAGATTCACCGCTGAAGTTAGTTATAGATAATTCCGCGCACTTTATTTGTGTGCTACGCGCAGTCGTCCTTTAATGACGGCTGGCTATAATGATAATTTAACTATGGCCGTTTTATCTGTAGCACTTCTATGTTCTTAACCCTTTTCGATGGTTCGACAAAAAGGTCGAGGTGGGGGTAAGACATCGAACGTCACTTCAATCACTTCGAGTTCAAGTCAGTTCAGTAATATCTACACACAGTCTAGTAAGTACAAGTCAAGTACAGTTTAGTATAGTTCGTCGTTGCTCTCTCCCCTTGAGACACAGTGTTCAGCTTGCACATTTCAAGTCAGTGAAATATTGGCCTAGTCGCCACGTGGTTAAAAAAGATCCTTCAGTCGGTCATCGTTACCCAAGTCGGTAAATTGTTATTGGATAAGTGCGTGGAACTGATTCATAGTTTTCGATAACTAGTTAAGCGAATCTTGTAAAGTGTACATTGTGTAATTGTATATATAAACCTACTTCAATAAATAGTGTGGAAAATTTCATGGTCCTTCGAACTTCAACAACCCAGCACCTAACAGTCCAATTTATGTATGGATGTTCTCATCTAATAACTACAATACACTTGCAAAGATGGATCTCTTCGTCATTGGAGAAAAACTGCAAATATGGAGAGATCCATCTGCAATTTTTCTTGTATGGTCTGGTAGCTCCTAGCTGGAAGACATTTCAACGAGGTAAATCAGGATCATTTCGACATTGAAGCCTCGAACGGAAGGTTTTCTTTTAGCCATCCAACATCAACAAGAAATTACTGCAGGCATATCATATCGAACTATTACTGACGATCGATGCAGGAAATTAATATAAAGTGAGACACCATATTCGAACGTATTCGTTCTGAGGAAGTGCTATATTACAAGTTACGACCGGAGACTATCCAGGAAAACGAACGCTATAAACTGTACTGGGATCGTACGGTTTTGACTGACAAAACAGTCCCTCACAACAGACCCGATATAATACTAGTCGACAAACATCATCGACGTACACAATATCAAATAACAACAATATGCGTCAAAATAATGCAAGGGAGCAACGTCTGGAGATTACGGCAGGTGGGGACAAGTATGTCTCGACCCCATCGCAACATGAGGTCGAGCATTGTCATGCTGTATAATGTCATGCTTTATCATGTCTCTCGTTGTATTGCGGCCTTATGTATTTCAATGCTAGTCCGAAACGCATTAATTGTATTCGATAACGTTCGCCTGTAATTTTTTCAGTCGGTTTTAACAACTCATAACTCACTACGCGGAGCTGGTTACACTAAATACTGAGCACCGTGAATATTCGGTTTGACCGTTGACGTGGAAGCATGGCCGGGATATCCCCATGACAATCTGCACTTGGGATTATCGTAAGTACCCCATTTTTCTTCTCCAGTCACAATGCGATGCAGAAATCCCTTCCGTCTTCGCCTTGCAAGCAGCTGTTCACAAACAAACTAACGCCGTTCAACATTTCTCGGCTTCAACTCGTACAGAAACCAATTTCCTTGTTCCATAACATTCAGACGTTTTGAAATGCGTCACTCCCAATGATCCTGCCAATTCTTGTTGCGTTTGTCACGAGTCTTGATCAAGTAATGCCCCCAATTCTGCATCGTCGAAAACCTTCTCTTATTCACCGCTTGCTGGTCTTCGACGTCAAAATCACCGTGCTTGATCAATACCTCCTAGAACGTAGGTAGGAGGTATTGGCTTGATGTGTTGAAACCATTCTCGGCACATTCTCTCGCCAATTGCGGCCCCACCAGAAGTATTTGAGGGCATTCGATGAACCCCGGCCGCAGATTTCTTCATATTAAAGCAGGAAAATTAAAACCTCTCGCAAATGATGAGAATTTGGCTCGAAAGCTGACATGTTTATTCGAGAATAACATTATGATGCAGACAAAAATCGACTAATATTTCGATGGCGTTATGTTTACAAATACCTAAGTTTATTGTATGACATATATAATCTATTTATTTCGACTACCACTTACTGCTACAGCCATGTATTGCAAAACGGTGGAAGCAAAGTTGTACACCTAATAATTCCGCTGAGGTTTTTCTGGATCACGTTCTCAAATTCTTTAGCCAGGATGGGTCGAAACCCATGTATCAACCTCATCTGAAAGTGCGTTAACTATTGTTATCCGGTGCACCCTGCTAGAAACTGACTAAGCTCTAACAACCTGACGATAGCTGAAATGAAGGTTGCTTTTGTCCTGGAGTTGAGAAATTGGCATGAAGATGAAGGTGGATAAGGAGTTAATCTCAACCGTATAAGAATACGAAAGGTAATGATGAACCACCGTATTAATGGCTTTAATGCAATACTAGAACACTAATATGGCAGAAGTCCTCAAGTGGAAATTGAGTAATATAAGAATACCGGTTGTACAAAACAAATTGCAAAATGGAACACTCCGAAATGTTACCAGGAAAAAGAACAGCTTGAATATAATGTAGCAAATGCCATATGTTGGGTTTGAGTAGATGATGCTGAACGCCTAGTTTCACAATTAGTATTAATTAGTGCAGTTCTGAGATGTTCCTTTCGAAAATCAAAAAATGTACTTTGTAACAATATTTTGCAATCCGCACACGTCTTTCACCACTATCCAATCGGAAGTTCCGAGAGATTAATGAAACCCAAAATACTTCACTAATTAGTACGTCGATCCAATTGTTCGTTTATACTTAGATCGTTAAAACGCTGCTGGAAGCTAAGTTGGACTCCAATCAAGTTTTATATTTATTTTCAAAATTGTTCAATGGCTAAAAGGAAGTCTGTTCCTTTTCACTCATCGAAATCAAACATGTATGCTAAATATATGTATTGTAAACAGCGAAATCGGAACAAAATTAAATCAAAGGTCATCCTGCAATATTATCAAGATATACTATAAGATTCAGCTGGTGTATTTCGAAATTCGAGTACCGTTCATGCAACAACCGAAATTTGTTTTTTGTATTTTCGCATCACTCCTAATAATTGGATTAGGTAAATTTCAATAAAAAAACTTCCTATATGTATTACTCTATTCTGTACTTAAGAGCGAAAAACCAAATTTGTAGCAATTCCCGGAAGACTAACAGAGCCCCAACGACTCCAATTCTGTTATAATAATACTCTATTCCGAAATTTTTGAAAAAGGAAAGAGACCTTTTCAAATAAATACAAAATACAAGGGTGGTAGTGCAACTGAAACATTCGGCATATCAAGTATATACTCATTGTTGTTGTTGGTTTCATTCAGATGTAAAACGTAGATTGAATAAGCCTGCTTATATTTGGTTTTTTGAGATTTTTTTTCAATAAAACTGTGTTTGAATTGGTGTTTGAGGCGAGTCCATAAATCAAATGGACTCAACCTGCATAAATTAGTGAAATTAAACAATTATTGAACATTATCGTTGAATATAGCTTGTGGTTATTCCATCAAACTAAAAGCTTCAAAAAAAAGCATTAATTGAATTCTCACACTCTAATAGTTTTAAAACAATTGATTTTTTTCTGAAAAAACCCTTACATTTACAGATGTTGTATCTGAAACTTCTTTCAAATTTTGAGGTTCTATGATGAGATCATGTAAGCAAATTTCTATGTCTGATATTAGCATTCTGGACATCAGCTCTGTATTGCAACTTATTGAAGAGATAAGGTGGTCTTCTCTTCACAACTATTTTATGGAAAGTACAGAGAGCATGATAGTTGAAACGAAGTCTCATAGAAAGTCAACTCAACTCTACCAGCTTATGAGATGAGATGTTCAAATTTTCTAATCCCGAAGATAAATCTGATATAGTTGTTCTGTACCCGTTGAATTCGACCAAGAGAGTCCTGATCCAAGCAAAAGCTATACACAGGGAAGCAGTAATTGAATTTCGATAATACCAGACTCTCACAAGTTTTTTAGTATAGATAGGTAAATACGATCCATATAAGATTCTTAACGTTCCATAAGCTCTTTCACCTCGGTGTGAATTGTCTTCTGGAGGAATGATTGATTGGACACCATTTGTATCGCCCGAGAATCATTGCCAATAATACAATTAAGTCGTGTTATGATCCTGTTGTATAGTAAGTTATGCAGCGCTCGGTTTTGTATAAATATTTGTATTGATTGGCTGAGTGCTTTTATAACGATAAACAAACATATATGAATTTTTTCTTCATTCGTGTACCTCCAAGGGCGATTAGAAGATAGAGGTCACTTGAAGAAAACGGGGAATTTTCAGTATATATCTGCATCAAAGTTTAGGAGAAATGAAATATATAATCCTCAACAACAAAGTATCTAAGAACATATAAACATCTGTGTTGAATCAATTTTCGCAACTATCGAGAATAAAATCGTCAATAAGATTGATCGATAACCCATTTTGAATTTTCCAGAACAAAACAAAACTCAACAACCAAATATTTGTGTTCAGGCCGTTCGTTTACATTGGCCGCATGTACGAGTTTATTGTTCTATCACCTAATAAAAGCTCAGATTTCTTTTGCCAGGAACGTGGGCGACTATTTTTAGACGCCCTGTATTGTATCTTAACGAACGGGTTCAGGATCAGACTAGCAACAATTACCTGGGAAATGTTGAAATGCCTTCATTATTGAAATCATTAGTTTGTTTTTTTTTATCAAGAGGGCTAACATCGAATTCGAAATAATTGCAAGTAATTTGATGATTCGAATGCGAAAACAGATTTTCATTTCTTTTATGGAAGGAATTGCTTTTTAACACTCATTATTTGAACAGGGCGCTATATTATTATTATTACACGCATTTTACACTACCAAAATGGATGAACAAACGAAAATGAGAGTTTCCTCGGATAATTTTGAGGAAAAAAGTCCTATAAACATGGGCTCCCGAACGCTTTGTTTTCGAGGTACAGAGTGTTAAAGTTTGATTCATCCGATAACTCTCAAATGGAGAAAAATGGAGTCGAATATCAAAAGACGAAATGACGTTAATGAAAAATCCGACTAGAGGAAATTTTGTTTTCCTGACAATTTGGAAAATAGATTTTATTATAATGAAATATTGCATTAAAAATGCATAAACAATTTCTAGATCCTGCAAAATTTCATGCTCATCGCGTTGAATCCAGAGGGTGACCGATACCTCTCAAAGAAAAAGTCTATTTTTTGCTCATCAAGTATAGAAATTTGATTCGATACAACTGGTATGATAAACCTGTCCATCAAGTCCCTGAAGTCATTTCAAAATAGAGTATACTTCGAAGAGAATATTGAGAGCGTTGTAAACTTAGGTACTTGTTTCTTTAGTTCGGTATTTAGCCGCAGGAACTATTTACATGTTTTTATCGATAACCCAATATTTATAAAGTATAAATGATTTGTTTTTGTGAAAATATAAAATGAATTGTTCACTTATATCTATTTTATCAATTCACTGGCCTGAAATTAATGTAACGACATGCTTTTATTCGTATCTTGATTATGGAAAATATTTTTGAATTATTTTATTGGAGAAAGAATAGAATTAATGCGAATGCATGGAATAATATGCAATTCATTTTGAAAGAAATACATAAATACTTCTTCTCGTATTCATGATTTTTCAAATATAAGTAGGTATAATATGTTAATGTTATTCTTCATAAAATTTTTTTATACAAAAGATCAGATAAAGAACTGAATAAATTCCCCTACTAGAGCACCACCATCTTAATAGATATGCACTTGAACCAACTTCCATATTGTCGCTTCTTAACTACCTCCCGAGGTGTTGAAATTTTGAGCTCAAAATTCGCATTCACATTCACACTTCGCGTAATTTTGAATGGTCGAATTTTTGTTTCTGGGGGTGGACAAAAGAGATTATTGGGTGGACAAACGTGGACCTACGATGGACAAACGATCTATGGCATTTTAAACACTTTTTGGCAATTTGGGGGTGCTGCTCAAAAAATGAACGGAAAAGATGTATTTTCTTATATCTCTCGAATGGTGCCTGGACAAATGAAAGAAAAGGGTGGACAAATGTGGACCTACGATGGACACACTGAAATTTTCATCCAAAAATTCGCATTTTGGGGTTCCAGTTTCACACAGCTGATTTGGTATGATAGCAAGGTTGGAATGAACACGGTCCAAATGGAAAAGTATGTTGACATCAGTGAAGTCTAAATCTGAAATAAACTAATAATAAATTTTGAGTCTGATGATGCATCACGAAACTTCTGATACGAAAAAAAATAACCGAAGTAGGTAACCAACTTTCAAAAACTGTTCAATGTATAGGCTGTCCCAAATTCGTTGTCTTGCTATAGTATCTCAGAATTCCTTTGAGCTAAAAAATTGAATACACACTTTTGGGCTCGACTTAGAATTAATTTGGTGAAAACCACAACCATATTATATAATTTATATTATATTGGGAATCTTTTGAATGGCATAATAGAGAAGATATGTTTTAGGGAAAAAAAATTGGTATTGCAGCGACGCCTGCGTCTTTATTTTATCTTTACATATTTGCCTTCCAAATTTCAAGCTTCTAGATCTTTTAGTTACGGAATTACCGTGTTTACAGCCGTGTGATCAGAATCGAATTTGAAAACAAATTCTTCATAAGGATGGTCATAGACATTTTATTTAATTTTTCGGTTATTTTCAACAATATGAAATATTTCATATTATGTTCTTTACCTCAGAGTATTAAGTTTTACTCTTGGTTAGTGTAGACCAAATAATAATCGAATTCTGCAATGTACCTACTATTTATTATTAGAATTTTTCAATTAGACAAGAAATAAAACTTGTAGTAGGTATTCTTGTAAGTAGGTAATGGAAAACAGTGCTATAAATATGTTAAGTATTGAAATTTCAGTAAGTCCTAAGTTAATGAAATCTCGTTCTGTTTTCGTTATACATTGGCCTTGTCAATATTTTTGGGTCGCAGCCAGTTATCTATGAATTTCCGGATTCTCATCCATTGTAAATGCACATTTGAATAAATTAAATTCTACACATTCCGAAACGTTGAAGGTTAAATTTTTCTTCCCAATTGTTTTCAACAGAATATGAGTGAAAATAATTCACTGAAGTACGGTTTTATTATTTTCAAATCAATTAAGCGCATATCCAAAATTTCAAACTATTATAATTATCAATCCTCGACAAAGACCTCAAAAAAATAAATTAACACCGAAAATAGATTAAGTTCCCTTCAAAATGAATTCCAACAATGAACTCTGAATTGCTTGTCTTCCCAATAAAACATTTTTCGGCGAGTCCGACAAAAAATTGACATTCTGTGTATAAAAAAATACATTAGTGAAATCGAAAACATATTTGCCATCTCTCGTGCAAACTAGAACCAAATTTTTCTTTTTTCGTCATTCTTTGGCCCGGTACACATGAGCTGCAAAATTATCAGGACACCAAGATAGTTTTCATTGGGATAGGCAGAAACGAGGGCATTAACGAATAGTACAGTTCTTCCAATCTTAATTGAACGACTCTATAAAAAAGCTTGTCCAGATTTTCATTTGATATCATGGCGCACGCTTTCCCTAGAGTGGAAAATAATATTTATGCGATTGTATTAAATCCTGATGTCGATTCTTTCAGATAATTCGCACGTTCACATTTTGCTTCTGTTTTATTCTAGAGTATTATAATTTGATTGGAAGCCACAATATAAACATTGTTTGCTTTGCCGACGGTGTGATCCTTTTGGCGGATTTTGAGGATTTTCAGCAGAGGCTATTACACCTGTTCAATATTGTCAGCAAACAACACAACATGAAGATATCTAGTGATAAAACTAAATGCATGGTGATAAGTAAAGAACCGGTTCCATGAAACTAGAACTGGAATGCACCATCATTCAACAGACAATGAGCTTCAAATATCTCGGAGTGAAAATCACCAGCTACAGAGATCTCTATGCAGAAGTCCAGCAACAAGCTATTAAGGCAGCACAAATAACTGTATACCTGAGCACAATGCTTTGACAAAACAAATTCATGCTCAAAGAAAGCAAGGTCAAAATTTATAAATTAATAGTACGCCCAATTATGACCTACGCCATAGAAACCTGTGCGGAAACAGAGAGAACCAAACAGAAGCTCAAAACGGTAGAAACGAAGATCTTGAGGAGAATTTTGGGGGTAACATTGAGAGATAGACTAGAGATAATCAATAAGAGAAAGGTTAGGAATATAGGGTGTTGTCATGTGGAGTAGGCAAAAAAAGAGGGAATGGAGAGATCATGATTATAGGATGGCATATCAGATAGAATTGCATATATCTGCAAACATGAACAACTCAATAGAAAAAGAAAACCTGGACTCCAACTAAAGAGATGGGGACCTACTGGTTTTTCTCATTTACTGAATAGGAGCCAAGGCCTAGCAAATAGGGAGAATTCCCTAGCTAAAGGAAGAAAAAGAAGATTATTCTATATTCTCGACCTATAATAGCGACCTATACTAGCAAGGAACATTATCAACTAGGAACATTTAGGCTTCCTCCAAGTGACTTCGGATGTAACGGGTGTTTTTTTCGAGGTATATAACTTAGGTTATAACTAAGTTGGCATTACTGTTCAAGATGGCGACCGATTTAACAGCTGTCAATTGATTTATTCTCAGAAATTCTCAGTTTGGTTTGGCAATTCATCATGAATAGACTCACGCTTGAACAATGCTTGCAAATAGTGAAATTTTATTTCGAAAATAATGGTTCTGTGCGGAATACGTATCGCGCACTACGTCCATTTTATCGTCGACAAAATCGTCCATCAGAGCAGTTAATTCGATTAACCATGGAACGTTTTCGCACCACGTTTACTGTTATTGATAACTCGCATCCCTAGAGACGCCGTACGGTGCGTACAGAAGAAGCTATTGCTGCTGTAGAGCATTGAGGAAGACCCGAATGAGTCTATCCTCCATCGAGCACAGGAATTGGATCTGTGTCCATCCACTTTATGGAAGATTTTGCGGAAGGATCTTGGTTTGTGTGCTTACAAAATCCAACTCGTGCAAGAATTGAAGCCAAACGATCATCAAGTAAGGCGAAGATTCGTTGAATGGGCCCAAAATGAGATTGCCGTTGTTCCCGATTATCATAAGCGAATTTTGTTTAGCGATGAAGCGCACTTCTAGTTGAATAGCTACGTCAACAAACAAAACTGCCGTATTGGGGGTGAAGCTAATCCTCAAGTGTATGTCGAAACACCGTTACATCCAGAAAAACTGACTGTTTGGTGCGCTTTATGGGCTGGTGGAATCATTGGTCCGTACTACTTCAAAAACGCTGATGGCCAAAACGTTACAGTCAATGCTGATCGGTATAGAGCCATTATTACTAAATTTTTCATTCCTGAATTGAACACAAACCCACAAACCCTTGACCATTTGGAAGACAACATTCGCCGTGTTATTGCCGATATACGGCCACAAACGTTGGAAAAAGTCATCGAAAATTGGACGTCCAGATTGGACTACATCCGAGCCAGCCGTGGCGGTCATATGCCAGAAATCATAATATTTAAAATGTAATGCCACAAGATTATCTTGCGGATAAATAAAATTCATGTCAATCGAATAATCCATCGTTGTTTTATTGCAATTTAAAGTTCTTTAGCTCTAAAAATAACACCCTTTACTATATGTACAGTATATTCGAAGTCACTTGGAGGAAGCCAAAATGTTTTGTCGTCAAAAGTTATCGGGTAGGCATCCGGGGAATGAAAACTCAAAAGTACCTTTTTACTTCGTCCAAGGTCCGATCTAGAGGTCGCAAACCGGCATTTAACCAGATGATTTTTCATATAAAATAAACGGGGCGGCAAAAACACTAGAGCGGCCACTGACTTCTTCCTTTACCACCTAGGTCTCTTCATCTTTGCAAGTCCAATTTATTCGTCTCTGAATAATAAGCGCTGGAGGTGCCAGTTCAATCCTGAGTTAAAACATTCAGAAATAACGATGTCATGACTGCCAAATAGTTCCTGCATTCATTACCTGAATCCGACTTATTTTTAAATTTCTCAACTGGATAACCTCTTACAATATTTTTACAACAGTTCCACTGGCTTGTTAGTAGCCATCAATCAATAGGTTCGAAAAGATAAATATTGTTGTTACATACCGAATGGATATCGAATTGGTTTTTTATTGGCTATTTCACAGGAATTGAATTTTTGATTTAATGCATATCTACAGTTAGAATCTCAAAATAATCAGAAGCACTTTATTTTGGGTAAAATACATATGCGGGGATAAATATAAAATGCCTACAAAATTTATATCAAACTTATGCTTTATAATTTCATCGAAACATCCCAAATTTCGTATCTCATAATTATCTGTAGGTACTTGAAAATAATTCCAAATTAATGTTATTTCTTTCTGCTATTTCTCTAGCAATATTTATTTTCCCCTTTATTTTCATTAATATTTTTCAAATTTTATTCCTGGATGTTTAAGCTTCAAATTTAGTAAATCAGCTTTTCAAATAATGAGATCAAATTTCGTGAAACTGACTGATTTTCATAAATCCTATATTTTTTCCGAAAAGCTCCAAATGACAAGTGGTTGTCGAAAAATGAAAAAGAGTTTGGCGAAACGTTTTCAACCGATTTTGAAAACATGCCCTCTCTCAGAGGATTGCAATGTCTCATACAGTGACCCAACATTATGGCACCTAGTGTTTTATATCATATATAGTACCTACACATTCACCTTCGTCATATAGTATCTCACGGTGACTTTGTCGGTTGTGACTGATATGTGACAATGTTGAAAATATTTTTGCAGCCTAGATTGGATGCTCTAGCCGAAGAAGAGGACATCCTCTTCTTCACCCACGTGGGTGATCTTTGGTCCCAGCAAGATGGAGATAAGTACTGCTCCCACAGCTCGAATTCCTGACTATTCTGAGACAAATGTTCCTTCGGCGCTTGTTCTCTCAAAAAAATTCACTAAAATGATAGGAATCAGTGTGTCCTGTGACAAATCGAAATAAAAATAGAAGAAACCCTTGAACGAGCGCCCAAAAGCTTCAGATTCACGTCCAGGTTTTCCAATACTTCTTATTTAAATCTTAAATATATCACCTTATGATCACAAGAAAAATCCAGGTTCAGATAAACGAAAAATTATGAATCTATTGTATCCTTGAAACAACATTCTGTATATCGAAATTTTGTAAATCCGTTTTTAGATTTCAAGAGAGCAAAATAAACTGAACAAAGTCGCGCAGTTGAAATTTCCACGCAGATAATTTTGCTGCTCAATTTTCAAGTTGAAAGTAAAGTTTTCGAGAAATTGGATATTAAAAAGTGGTTATAAGTCACTTTTGGAAATAAATTATTGAAACAAACGATTTCCTTGTTATTTTAAAATTACTAACTATTATTTAATACATGAGACAGATAAAAATAATTGGAGAACATGCAGAGGCGTAACCTTTTTGATTTTATACTGGCAACTGAATTTTTGCCATGGGTCTGGTTACGTTTCGTGTGATTGTCGCAATTTTTACGTTATTCTCTTCCATGTTTCATTACTTTTCATTTTCACTTGCAGGACAAATTTTCATTCTGAAGAATCTGTGATACTCGGGGCCTACACTTCAGAGTACTAAGCGTACCGGTTGACTCGCCACTGTATGTGCATGTCTAACGTCAATTCAACCAAAAAAGTAATTTCGAAATATTTGCATTTTGGTGTAGAAAAAATGCATAATATTTCGATGGAACAGAGAAGTTTGAAAATCCTTCACATATGGATGTCAAAAGTAAAATACATACATCTATTTCTATGCATCTTGGTCGATGTTGACAACACGGCGCAACGTCATAAGTTTCTAACCTCTGACCTAACCTTTCCCTTGGACAATAACAAAACAATTCATTTTCAGTAATTGAAAAGCATAGATTGAAAAAATGAGCTTAAAACTATTTTATGATTTGTTGTCGCAGCCATCTAGGGCTATGTATATATTGTTGAAAGTAAGTAAAGTCCCATTTGAATCTTGTCCTGTTAATTTGAGAGGTGGTAAGTGCTATTTTTGCACGTAATTTTAACAAGTAATCAGACGAATTCCAGGAGAACATCTTTCGGAAGAATTCAGAGAAAAATTTAACAGATTTCGGCAAGTTCCTTTCATACATGATAAAGACTTAAAACTAAGTGAGAGGTAAAAATACATTATCTCAAATTAGAATGCAATGACATTTGTTTTGTATTTTAGTGTTGCTATTGTTAGATACATATCCAGAGAATATGGACTTGGAGATTTGTATCCAAGTGATAGTAGAGAACAGGCTCTTGTTGATGAATACTTAGAATGGCAACATACCAATACAAGACTGTTTTGTGCTCAATATGCCTATTACAAAGTAAGCAAAGCAAATGTTTTCGTCTTAGAAGTTTCAAATCAAAATATTTTACCTTAGGCAATAGTGCCTATGATGACTGGAAGAGACCCTGATCTCAATCTAGTAGCAAAACATGAAAAAGGAATTCGAAGAACAATGGACACTATTGAGAATATATGGTTGGGAAAAAATAAATTTTTATGCGGCAATACAATATCCGTGGCTGATTTATTTGCTGCTTGTGAAATTGAACAACCACGTAAGCATATAATTCTTTGAGGACAACTTTTTTCTTATTTCACATTCTAGGTATTGCTGATTTGAATCCAGTAGCTGGTAGACCAAAATTGGAGGAATGGTTAGATAATGTTAGAAAAGAATTCGATCCCATTTATTCGGAAGCTCATCAAACTCTAAATCAGTTGGTTTCAAATAATGGGAAAGCTAAATTATAATTATAATTACAATATTCAGGTGCTAATAATGTAAGAAGTGCAATTATTTACAAATTCTCAATATTTAGATGGGTATTTAGGATATTATTTTATATGGTATATCAATAAAGTATGATGGCTTTATTTTTTAATTACCATATAGTAATCCCCAGGTTCTTCCTACATTCATTCTATTCATCATTTCTAATAATGAAACACTTAATCAGTTGATGTTCCGAGAATGATTGTACTGGGTTCTATAATGCAGTGATAGTGGTATACGGCTACTGCTCTCTGTCAAATATTTTAGGATTAAATTTATTATTCTGTATTTTAGAAATTCAGGAAAAGTGGTAGCTTATTTTGAATTCTTCTATTAATCCACTTTATTATTTTTATCAGGTTTTTCTATGATTCTATGAGAACACATAGAATGCTAAAACTTGTATGAGTTATGAAAATTGGTTGTTATGAGATAATGTATATCATCTTTCACCAAACAGAATAGAATATTCAAATAAAATTCATGTGGTTGAAGGGTACCAACCAGTACAACGAGAAATTTCCAGGGAAGAAGTTACTAGCTAATGTACTATCTCCTACGCCAACACATCATAATATGAACTTGGTTCATTTTTATCAAAGTTGAACAACTTTGGTGTGAAAAATTTTGATCTATCAAAACATAATTTGATCCTCTTAACTATGATAGTCAAATGTGGAGATTCAGAAAGATCTAGAACTAAAAAAGATACAGACCAACCCCTTCAATTCTATTTTTTACGTAATATAAAAATAATCAAGTGAAATATAGGGGGGTATTCTTGCGTGTTTATAAATTATATTGATTGTTAATAAGCAAAAACTCAGTGTAGTACTCACCTTGTATCACTAAGACTCCTCGGTTGCTACTAATAGGAGTGATTATGGGTGTGATTGTGCGATTAGTAATATTTGCACTTTGTTGATCCATTATGTCCACGCAAAATCAAACAAAATATGCTATTTCATGTTATTGAGAATATCTGTGGCTCTATTCCAACATCAGAAGTGAATTATTATAAACACTTTTCACAGGTTCTTCCATCTATTTTTTATCGCATCAAAAGATATAAAGAAGACACGAAATCCTCGACTGTTCAATGTTCGCGACCACTTAGTAGTCCTTATTACTCAATAAACTATAGAAAGAAAGTTAATCGGAGCTCTGTATGAATTCAAATCGCGCGAAGAAGACTTCTTCTGACTTTTAATTTTTCGCTCTGGCGCAACTTTTGTTTCCCTTCAATATTTTCCCGAAACCTAACATGCACTGTCGCCGGTCGGAGCGATTTGAATACCATGCGGCAGAGTGACGTCGATCTCTCACAGGCCGCCTCGACGCTAACCGACGACGAGTGCGATAAAAAGGAGCAATGAATCGTGACGTCATGAGTTGAATCCGCAACGTTGAAAAGAGAAAACGTTGATGCGCTTAGCATTTCATAGCAACAGATTTGGATCAGACAATATGATTTGATTTGAGTTTGTCTTACTTTGACATCAATGACCCAAACATTGTGTGAATATAGAAAATATTGTAATGAACCCCTTCTTTTTGGGAGTATGGTGTCAATGGAAGAGCGTCTTTCCACTGACGACATAAAATAATGATGTTATTATATTTTGTATAATATTCCTTTAGAATGAGGAAGATTGTGGGAATCGGCCCGTCGCACTCGCAACAGGTCTTCTGGTGTTTCGTTTTTCTCTATAAAGGATGAGATAAAGGTTTAAAAAGAAAAATATCGGAATGAATTCAATATAAAGGGTGTTTTCTTTCAAGGTATACAACTTTAAGTTGGCATTACTGTTCAAGATGGCGACCGATTTAACAGCTGTCAAGTGATTTATTCTCAGTTTGGTTTGGCAATTCATCATGAATAGACTCACGCCTGAACAACGCTCGCAAATAGTGCAATTTCATTTCGAAAATAATGGTTCTGTGGGGAATACGTATCGCGAATTTTGTTTAGCGATGAAGCGCACTTCTGGTTGATTGGCTACGTCAACAAACAAAACTGCCGCATTTGGAGTGAAGCTAATCCTCAAGTGTATGTCGAAACACCGTTACACCAGAAAAACTGACTGTTTGGTGCGCTTTATGGGCTGGTGGAATCATTGGTCCGTACTACTTCAAAAACGATGATGGCCAGAACGTTACAGTCAATGGTGATCGGTATAGAGCCATGATTACTAACTTTTTCATTCCTGAATTAAACAACCATGATGTCCAGGAGCTGTGGTTCCAACAAGACGGCGCAACATGTCACACAGCTCGTGCCACAATCGATTTATTGAAACACATTTTTGGTGACCGCCTAATTTCACGTTTTCGATCTGTGAATTGGCCTCCATGATCTTGTGATTTAACACCGCTATACTACTTTCTGTGAGGCTTTGTAAAGTCATTGGTCTTTGCGGATAAGCCACAAACCCTTGACCATTTGGAAGACAACATTCGCCGTGTTATTGCCGATATACGGCCGCAAATGTTGAAAAAAGTCATCGAAAATTGGACGTCCAGATTGGACTACATCCGAGCCAGCCGTGGTGGTCATATGCCAGAAATCATATTTAAAATGTTATGCCACAAGATTATCTTGCGGATAAATAAAATTCATGTCAATCGAATAATCCATCGTTGTTTTATTGCAATTTAAAGTTCTTTAGCTCTAAAAAAACACCCTTTATCTTTATATAATAAAAAAAAATCGGAACTAATCTTTGACTTAAATAATGCCTAGTAAATATAGTATTCATAATATGACATAACAAATAATTCTTTCCAAATTATCAAAAAAAAACAACAATAAGAAAAAAATTAATTGAAAAATCAATATATATAATATATTGATAATAGTTGGGAGCATGGCCACCGGCAAACCGGACATTTTGTCGGGGCGTCAAATTTTAGGAGCACAGTCGGTTAATAAATCAACACATATTTTCTGACAAAAACATGTTTTCTCAGTGAAAATACCACTCTTTGTAGTAAAATAATAAAATTACTAATATCCAATTATTTTTTTAAATCGAATAAGCGCTCTCAACTATAGTTATGAAAGTGCAAATAAGTACTAAAATGCACCTTTAAGAACTATGTCATCTTTTTACTATAAACTTATAGAGCGTCGTACTTTTAAACGATGCAGGCAGGGCTGCCGGCAGACATTTTGGCGCCACGGCAAAATAAAATTTCGGCGCCCTTCTTTATAGATATTGTTAGAATATTGTAGGTTTGGTTTTGAATGACCAAAGATGAGAAAACTAACACGTATCACGCATTCACTAGACGTCCGATCAGTTCCCTATTTGTTATTAACGTACTCGTACATAACTATAGAATGCTTATTTTTATAGATGAGTAAATAATGTAAGTTGATCCGGCCGTTTTGAATATTGTATCCAAAACCAACAATAGGAAATAAAACAATACATTTGGTTACACGAGAGAACTTACCTTCAATTTGAATCCCTGAAATCCAAAGACACAAAAAATATTGAATAATATTCAACTCTTAATACACTCTCAACTTAGGTTCGCGTATTTGTTTCTCTAGAATAGGAAATAAACTGAAAAGAGTCTGCAATATCAACCCCCTTCTCGGAAAACAATATCGTGATTGGGGAATGGATAATTATTTTGCATTTTTGAAATATCAAAGAAGCCGCCTTAAGAATATCCCTCATTCTAAAAAAGCCTACCAATAAAGCAATCATCTGGTGCATTTGCATGATGGAAAATCTAAATGGTGGTACCAAATTAGTGTGATATAGTTATTATAGGGGCTAAATATTTGTTGTTGGAGTTTTTCATGTAAACAAAAGCTGTTAAGCCTTTCCTTGAAAAGTTACACTCTTCTATAATTATGTCACCAAATTCACGATAAATGATTTTTTCTGTGATTTATTGATTTTTTGCCTTCAAAATTTATGGATCATGTTCTTTAACTATGGATCCATGAATTGTTTATAGCTTATAACATCCAAATTTTGTATCAAATCTGAAAAATCTTGAATTCTACATATTTCGAAACATCAACGATTCTAAAGGACTATTAGATAATAATAATTGCTTGCATATTGCATTATTGATCCTTATGACTTGAGAAATCGATTCATGAATTTTGAAAGCAAAAAAAATGGAAGAATCAAATTTAAAAAGACATTAGAGAGGTACCCAGGAACAAAGTTTTATATAATCATGAAATCAGAAAAGATCTTGTTAGGATAATACTGATTCCAATAATTTTCACTGCAAAGTTCTAGTTCGTAGGTATAGTTTTGAATATTCTATGAGAACGAATGACCCCGAGTTGGAATCAAGCTTTTAAATATTCGTTATATATTCACCATTTCAACTAATTATTGGACTTTCAGGAGAATGTTAATTGCACATATACAGAAATATTACTGATTTGAATTAATTTTATTTCTTTTTTCTGTTGTAACTAGTGTTTTTCACTAAATAAAGAGTTATTTTATTATTATTATTATTTATATTGTATTAATTATGTTATATTCCAATTCCTGTGATTATTAAGAAGTGACAATGCTATTATTTGCCACCGTAGACGTAGACACATATTGATATTCAATTTATGATCAGTTACCCAAGTAGCAATTATTATAAAAGGCTGAATTAAAACAATCTTGTTTATATTCTGTGCAGTTTTATTTTTCTGATTAGATTAAGAAGTTTTCTCTTCATTATTCCTACAAAATAATCAATAAAATGAACCTACTCTTTATTGATACCGTGAATGAATCGCAGAATATGAATGAACACATTATTTCTGCCATCTGCAGAATATGTGAGAAACTACCGAATTTGAAATCAGCTGATTCAGCCGACTCCTAAATATCTCATTCATTTATAAACTGTTTTATTATCCAACACAAGCTTTCAAGTCGATAAGCTTATTTGTTTCGGGATAATCTTTTTGATTCCTAGTGAGGTAAGATTGGACCTTTTTTATTCATATTAGAATTGACTTTTAATTTGAATTTCAATGTACAAATTTGGAGCATCGAACAGGTAATGTGCTTATTGGACAAAAATTACGTCATTTGAGCATCTATTTTTAGCTTTACGCAAGCGTATTTTGTCATAACCGCCATTAGTATAATTTATTGTATGTTTATTAGTTTATTATTTAAAAAAAATATAGATTGCTCTAAGTAAAAAAGAAAATGATTTGGGAATAATCTGGTATGAATAACGGTAAGTTATGGATGACAGTTCGCAACGTTACATTTTAAGACAGTTATTGCATTTTGATAGAAAGTAGTGTGAATCAGTTGCAAGTCCTTGATTGCTGACCAATATTTACATAACATTTTTTCAGCAATGTGGGATTTGTGCTGTATATAACGTTCTGTGCAAGAAAGTGTTGGAAAACTTAATAAAATGGGAGCATTTCTTGACAAACCACTGACGGAAAAGCTTCTGGAAAGCGGCGAAGGTAACGGTCTCAAATATGGGGTTGCAAGTATGCAGGGATGGAGATTGGAGATGGAGGATGCTCATATGGCCAAAACCCAATTAGGTGAAGGTGAACTTAAAGACTGGTCATATTTTGCTGTATTCGATGGGCATGCTGGGGCTGGAGTCTCCAAACATTGTGCTTCACACTTACTAGAAGCAATTATGGCAACAGATGAGTTCCAGGAAGATACAAAGAAAGGAATTCATACTGGATTTTTAGGTAATGAACATATTCGTAAATAAGAATATTACTTATAGAGAATAGATGAAAAGAGTAAATTATACTTCGATTTAAAATGCTTGAAATGATTTCATGTTCAAGATTTTATAAGTAACATGTTAATCATATATTCATCAAGTGATGATCTTGAGTGCAACATTACAAAAAATAATTCAATTCTCATTGATTTAAAATAATTTTTTTGACAATCATTAAATACTCTGTATTACTATGCAAAACTTTTTAAGTGCAGTGCATTATCAGTTTGAATTGATTGAACAATCGGTTTTACAAAAACTGGTGTGTTTAAAAATAAGATAGTAGAAGTATCTATATTGCACTCATCATTACTGTGGATGGTGTGCTCTTAAGTTTTTGTTCATTTTTATATTTTTTATTGAGATATGTTGATAGAAATTGATCTTGATTTGTGAAATTATTTGAGTACCGGCTACTGTATTATATTTCATTTATTAAGAAGTCACGTACAGGCTCACGCTTGTGATTATATGTTTATAACCTGTAGCTTACAGAATAAACCATATTATTATTATATAGATATTTATAGGATGTTTCTGGACTACGAAACCTCAGAGTGATTTGTAAGGTTGTTTAAAAAAGTTCCCATGAACACATATCCAGAGTTGCTTTGTTTCGCAGATGCCTAATCTAGTTAATTGAAGTTAAAAAACCTTATTTATAGCATATCATAAATATTCTTCAACTGATTTTATTGAAATTTGGTACACTCATTTGAAGTATTAAGGTGCTTATTTATATCTATCTGAATTGAAATTATTAGGTCTAGTGGTGTAACAGCGGGCATTACAGCCAGCAATATTGAGGAAAATCTGAGACTCTTTTTTCGTATTTTTTTAGATTGAGCAACTGAAAATTCAACTCTTTGGTCTTGTATTTTCTTTATATCAAGCTCAGTTTTCAATAAAAAAAAATAATTTCATTCAACTTATTCCAAAAACTATCCATAGAAAACATAAAATGAAAACCAAAAGGAAAAATAAACAATTCCGATCTTATCATTTCAAATAAATGTATCAGATTACAACTGAATGAGTTTAAGAATATTTATGATAAATAACGAATACATATTCATAGGAATTTTTTTTAAACGATCTAATGAATCACCGTTTGAAGTTTCGCACGGTAGTTAGAAAACAATGAGATAAACCTATCAGCTACTCTGAATCAATTACTTTTGAATAAAAGAAGCAAGTAGGGATTTCAGTCTCATTCTTATTGTTGGTGCTCAAGTACAGTGCTGGGAGTATATTATTTTGGTGTCTCATTCTTGTGATGGTCCTAAGTGCTGTTTTTTCTGTTATTTCTAAATTTCTTAATTCTGGTCTTTCACAATTTGTATATATTGGATGGGCATACTCTTATAATGAGTAGCAATTTGTCTTATAGATCTTCTACCAAAAGCAAGGTATCAAATAAAACTGCAATGAAAATCTGCAAATTGTGAAAGACCAGAATTACAAAATGTAACATTCTTCGTGTGCAGGTTGAAATTAGATATTACAGCATTTGCATAATAGTTTTTAAACTTATTATACGAAATACCTTAATAGGGAAGTGTTACTATTATGCTCAATTTCTTAATGATGAAAAGATACACTAAACTTACATATTTGTATAATTATGTATTAGTTCTTTTTCCCAATTATCATTTCGTTGTTATTGACTAATCCTATATTGTAATATTCAATTCACAAAATCAATAAATATTCTTTGATAAGTATAAATCAATTGTCTGTTTACAATAAAAAAGTTTTCTTTATGTTACTTTCAGAATTAGATAGCCAAATGCGCTCGTTACCTGAACTATCATCGGGAGAAGATAGGAGTGGCACTACTGCAGTGTGTGCTTTTATTTCTCCCCGTCTCATCTACATAGCAAACTGTGGCGACTCCAGAGCAGTGTTGTGCCGTCAAGGAGAGCCGGTGTTTTCTACTCAAGACCATAAACCAGGCTTGCCTTCTGAATTGGATCGCATTGTCAAAGCTGGAGGATCGGTTATGATTTCTAGAGTGAATGGTAGTCTTGCTGTGAGTCGAGCTCTGGGAGACTATGATTATAAGGTAGGGGTTATTATTCTAATAATTAATTTCTTCAAGCAGTTCCTTAAGGTAGGAGCATTGGAAATTTGTTGGAGTTTCAAATTAGTATGTAGAATCTGAAATTTGAATTGAAAAAATCGTCTGTTGAACATTTCCTAGATTCTTAAATTTTTCTTCGGAACTAGTTGCATAAAATATATTTAAATAATTGGTTTTGTACCTCAATGACCCTCAATAGAATATTAGAGAAATAAAAGGCTTTCTTTTTGAAGTTTTCCTGTAACTTTGTGAAAAACATAAAGCTAAAGATAATCCAAGAGCCTCTTGGGTAGGGGCTTTCCATAAAATTCTTGTAATTTCATCAAGGACTGGCATCTTTTTGATAGGACCATAAGATATAACATAAGTTATAATATGTGGATAATCAAGAGTTTAATTAGACTCCTTTTAATTGTTTTCCATCCGTCTGATATAGAAGCAGGTTCAAAGTCTGAACCACCATTGCTATTCCTATCAATTTTTTGGTAGATCTACAAATTTGCATTCAATTTGTAGAGACTTTTAACAACTGAAAATAATCAAGTTATATTATCTCTTCTCTTTCACTTGGATGATATATCAAAATGTTTTTAACCCGCAAAAACTTAATGTTTGGACAGTGATTTATGGATACTTATCTCATTATCGTTATTTCGTTATCGGAGGCAACCTGAATGCTGCCAAATATCCGAGGATATATGAATTCTTGATGAATTAATATTAAAAATTATTCAACTTTGTGGCAATTTTATGTCAAATCTACTCAGAGATGTGTGATTATCTCTGAACTCATTTGGCTAGTGAGTTTTATAGGGGTCCATTTGAACATTCAACATAACAGATTCGAAATATACTTAATTTTTCCGAAAGTAACATAATATTTATGAGTCTCTTTAAAAAAATTTCAATGTCTTTCAAGGTTATGGTTTTGATTTTTAGAATGCATTTCATTAAAAAAAAACGCTATGATAAAAATAAACATATTCTGAAGAGAAATTATTCGTTGCATTTATTGCAACAAATTTTCCACATGAAATGGAAAGTCTTTTTACTAATAAACCAGATATATACTGTATGTATACCCTTTTCATACTTTTTTTCTCATACGTTTCATCATAGAGGAACAAATCAAGTTTACTTCATTAGTTGAATACTTGATTATCTATCGCGGATTCTCCAAAGACATTATAAATTCCCTAATCTGCAAATGATTATTTGAGTCTTTATTTGTACCTTAGTCTGTTTTACAAAAAGGGAAATATAATATTTTGAATATCATAGTTTTAAGCATTTTTTGCCTATGCCGATCTACACTTGGTTTGAAAATTTTCTTCAAGAGGTATTCTTCATAACAAGATAATTGCATAATTTCAAAGAATTATCCTCTTTTGAATTCATTATTGTAGTAAAAAGTTTTCTTTCAGTTAAATGGACTTGATTCTGAATCTACAGAAGGTATGTGATCACTTTTGGGAAGAAAAAAGTCCGATTTCAAAATTTCCTCTTTTTAAAATGCATTATTTGAGACCATCTAACTTTGGTTTCGTGTCTGTTTGCCCGTCTGTCCATCGGTCCTTAGTAACAAGTAACAGTTCTACAATTCTTATCAATTTGAATGAAATTTCTATCTGAATTGAGCACGTGCATTTGTTTTTTTCACGTTCTGTTTCTGTGTTTGTTGAAAATTGGTATGGATTTTCAGATCAGATAGTGAGTAGTTCCGTCAAAATTTCTGCTCTTTTGGATGTGTTTTCTTCACGCGTAATCGTTAAATACCCGGGTTCCCAATATTTCGCACTGTACTCATTCGATTTTGACATAATTTGAGGAAATATTAATATTCAGGTTGGCACATAGAGTAATAAACATAGATAGATGAAGTAAATGCAATTTTCACATATCCCCAATATGGTTAGATTACGTTGTCGGATTGTGATATATTTTCAAATCCACAATTTTACTATATCATTATGAATGTATATTAATACATTGAATGAAATATATTTATTTGAGTGATTCCCGATTAAATATTCAAATTTGAATATTTGGAATCCGATATTTTTCCTAATTGTCGAATTTATAATAAGCGAAATATTTATTATTTTCTGTATCTACCTGCTGAAATCAAAAGTTTGGCAACTTTTGCTCTCCTAGTGCCATCGGTTATTTCACGTCGTTTGGCGCGCTTGAAGTTTGTTTCCTGAATTTCTGACATATTTAGGTTATTTATTTCAATATATTTTGAGTTAGTATGAAAAGTTGATTCACTATGGGACATAAGAAGTGCGTTCTTTGTGCAGAAACTCGCGAATTGAGTGGAATATCGTATCACTGATATGTTTTCATTTCCGCGCGCTTCATGTCAAATTTGTTAGTTCATGTTGGGGACAAAATTGGCTTACTGAAAATGGCAAATGCTCCCCTATCTATGTTTCTGAAGGTTGGCACATTGAATATTCCATAAGATTATAAGCTCTTTTAATTATAAAGTGTGCATTGGGTATGAATAAAAATCAATAACAATAGCTTTATTTCCTGAATTCTGTACACAAATATATAAAGAAATGGAAAACCGTCAATAACAGAAAAAAAATCAAACTATATCCTAGAATCTACACCACAATAATTCAAAAATTCCGAAATAGAATAAGGTTCCACATTGATAATCAAGTCTGTGAGATTTTTCTTGAATTTCCTAATATCAACTATGTCTAGTACATTTTTGGGTAGATTATTATAAAATTTAACACACATATCCTTGGTACCTTTTTCAGTTAATGACATTTTATGTATCGGAAAGTGAAAGGGAATGGTACGTCTTGTGTTATTAATATTTTTGAGATCCTCGAAATAATGAGGACTTGTTTCCACAAAAAGAACGCACTATAAAACAAACATCCCAAAGAAAGTGAGAATTATATTGTGTCTGAAGTGCCCTCTGCATGATTCTCTATATTTTAGACCAATCATAGATCTTAAAGCAGACTTTTGAAGTACAAACAGTTTACTACAATCGGAACCACTACCCCAAATTACGATTCCATACCTGAGTATAGAATCAAAATTCGCAAAATAAATGGATCTTTAAAGTTGCTTATCTACCCGTCGAGATAACACCCTTATCATATAAATAGCCCGATTGAGTCTTTTGCATAGATGATGAATATGTTCGCACCAATTCAATTGATTGTCCACATAAACTCCCAAAAGTTAGTGGTTTGTGATATTTCTACTGCGGTATTGCCGAACATTATTGTTTTCGGGAAATTCTCTTTAGATCTATTAGTCCTGAACATGACGCATTCAGTTTTATCAACATTTAGATGGAGCCCGTTCTGACTACACCAAATATTCATTAGATCAAAAGCTGTTTTCGTCTGTTCGATGCAAGTTTTGAGGTCTTTATTTTTAATGAGTGCATTTGCATCGTCAACAAATAAAAGTATATTGATAATTGATTGTAAAGATGATATAGATGAAGGTAGATCATTATTATAAAGAAGAAAAAGAAGGGGTCCCAAAACACTCCCTTGCGGTACACCTACATTAACCACTTCTTCTTTGGACATGTGAACTTTGTCGCCCGTGCCAACAGAAACTCTTTGCGTTCTATTAGTTAGGTAACTACGCAGCAGATCAAGTTGGTTGTCACGAACACCATAAAATTCCAATTTATTCAGAAGTCTCTGGTGATTCACACAATCAAAAGCCTTAGAGAGATCTATAAAAAGTCCGATGGGCATCTCACCTTGTTCAATTGCCTCAATAATACCCGATGTTAGTTCATAGAGAGCCGTGGTGGTGCCTTTACCGCGCAAGTAACCATGTTGATTTTTCGAAAATATCCCGAATTTATGAAAGAAGTTCAATAACCGGTTCACTAAAATTTTTGAAAATGCAGTCAATAAGCTGATAGGACGATAATTGTGAATATCATTCGAATTTCCGTTTTTATATAGAGGTTTGATTATAGCTGATTTGAGGGCCGATGGAAATAAACCCTCCGTAAAAGCTCGATTGATAATATGTGATAGAGGTGTGGCAATTATATGAATCGAGTTTTTGATAACAGTTATAGGTATATCATCATAGCCACAAGCGGTTTTACTCTTCATTTTATTGACCACACTAATTACCTCACTTTCATTTACTTACGGGAAAATAATAAAAGGATTTATTATTGCGATATTTACCATATGTACCATCTGATATATTATTCAAATTATGTGAATATTCCGAATGCCCGCTGGCGAAATAGAGATTAAAGTTATTCGCAAGGACCTCTGGGTTGCCAACATGTTTCAGGACATCTCTTTTGGTCACATCTTTACCAGTTAGCCTATGTAGTATACTCCAAGATGTTTTACACTTATTTTTACTCTCCCAAATCAGTTTTCTGAAATAGTCCTGGTTCATTTTCTGTAACTCCTTGTCATATCGAAATTTGAACTTTTTATAATGACTATTATAATTCGAATTTTGTTGAGAAATAACAAATAAAGTGTTCAAATAATTACGGAGCTGTTGAACCTTAGGCGTGATAGGAATTTTAATTTTGTTGTTATTTTTAATTGAAATATGTGGAAATGAATCATCAAATATTCGTTTAAAGGTTGTGTGAAACTTATTCCATAAGGAGTCCACACCAGTAGAAAATTCGATTGAAAGTATGTTCCAGTCCACTTGGGACAAAGATGTCAAAAATATCTCAGTGGTAGATCCATTTATTAAGCGAATTTTTCTCTTGTGCTGTATAGCTGTGACAGCTGAAAAAGTGAATATTTGTCCCTTGTGATCCGATATGTGTTCTTCAATAACACTAGCTAATGTGTCATCTTCGATATTGGTTATTATATTATCGATACATGAAGATGTTAGTGTTATTCTTGTAGGTTCCCTAATCATAAATTTTGCATTGAAACCCTCAACAAGTGAGATGAACCTCTCAGCCACATTATTATTTGAAAGAATGTCAATGTTAAAATCTCCGGATACAATAAATGAACAAATCTTTTTGGGAGAGAATAATGTTGTAAGACCGAAAATAACTTAGCATGGAGTGCTGACTTTTTAGGAGTGGAAGATAATAAAGCATATTGACATTGGCTGAGAATTAGAGTTACCGTTTTGGTTATTATTATATAAAAATGTTTCTAGTAATGTTTGTAGTAGTGTCAGTATATTGTCTACTTACACAGATGGAAGTGATTAGCAAAATATATCATTAATCTTTTTTTTTTCAGAATGTTGAAGGTAGAGGACCTTGTGAACAATTGGTATCCCCCGAACCAGATATATTCGTTAGGGATCGTGATGATACACAAGACGAATTTTTAGTTTTAGCCTGTGATGGTGTTTGGGATGTTATGAGTAATGAAGACTTATGCCAGTATATACATAATCGTCTTTTAGTTACTGAAAATTTGAGTGAAGTTACCAGTCAAGTCATAGATACATGTTTGTACAAAGTACGTATTTTTTTGTGTTAATTATTTTTGTTGCTTTTTGAGAAAGACATTAAGTTTTTATTCAGTGTCAGAACTGCTTTTATTTGCACTTAGAATGGCTCGTAATACAGGCAATAACATCTGTTTATTCATAATATGTTGTAGTGAAATTTTAATCATGGTCTTTATTTGCAGGGAAGTCGAGACAATATGAGTATTGTATTAATTGTATTTCCCGGAGCGCCTACTCCAACCCCTGAAGCAATCGAGGCTGAGAAGGAACTAGATGCTACCATTGAAAGGAGAATCAGAGGTTGTCTTAAATTTTTACCTTGCCGAAATTACGATTTTGCTGATGATTTTACATAAAATTTTCGAGGGATCGTAAAAGATTGAGGGAAAAGAAATTAATTTATTTGATGCCTCATCTTTTGCTCATTCGAAAATCATATTAGCAGAAATTCACTAGGTTTCAAACACATTTGGATTGTTTCATAATCGCTTGGATTCATTTTTGAAGATTAGGTCATTGATAGTGATTTCAAATAAGCCCTAGTTAGAAAATTGAGAAAAGTTCTAAATAGTCCCTATTTTTAGAGATGATATGAAGCTCAAAACACCAAAAATAAATATCAAGCAATATTGAGATGGATATTCATAAAAAGTGGAGATTAGTATTTCTCAAAAAAAAAAAATAATAATAATTTGGAAATTCATATCATAATTGCATCAAAAGATGCATTATTAGAAGGTTGTTTTGAAAGTGTAAAATTCAACAAACATTTTTAAAGAGAAGTCAAAAAATGAACGGGGGAAGTATACAGCTTGTATTAGAATTTTTAAAAACGAATTTTTGCATATCAAAATGTCATTCAATTTTGCTTAAAGTTGTGTTACTTTCGAGATGAATAATTTCTCTCACAATTGCTGCGAGGGCCTAAAATATTTTTTGGGCAAATCTCAAAATTATTTTCTATTATTATCTTGGTTTAGTCAAAGTTTTTATGTTATTTCTTATAAATCAGAACTTAAATTTCAGGAAGAATAAATGTTTGGCGCTCAATTTCAGAATTTCCACTTTCAAAATGGTTTTCAGATCTTTCTGGACAACTTTGATTTTGTATCCATCTATCTTATCAAATTTTAATTTGGTGTGGGTATCGTGTTTGGGTGGTTGATGATTCTATAAGAATTTCAGCTTTTATGATTATGCGACACATGTGGACTAAGGAATCCAATCCCGCGCCAAAATATCAATCCCGCGGATCGACAAGAATGCGGGATTGTTAACAATGCTCATAAAAAGGTCTTATGCTATTAAAAACACACTATAGTATAAAAGTAATTATTTCATGGCAACAGCTGTCAAGTTTTGCTGTGGGTAAACTAGAAAAATCTAGCGACAACTGCTGTCTCGCAATTTTTCCAACTAGAAACCATTTGTTATTCAAAATTGAACGTTTGTGATTGATGGAAATGAAGTCGAGGGTCGGAGTTTCCAAGTATGTATCCGTACTCCTATTCTGACCTCATTGAAAAAAGGGGTCATTTCATGTTTTAATAACTGGTCAAGTGTTGTTCGTACTCTTGCTCATACGGCCATAGAAGAAGCCTTTGATTCTGGTACTCACCCAGTACGAATACTATGATTGGATTCCTCTTCTGAATTCAAAGGCGATGGTTCACTCGTTGCTAAATTGGATAAAGGTACTTTATCTTCATCAGCATAAGTGAAATGGACATCGGTTTGGGATTGTGTTTTGTCTTCTTGAGACATCTCTATTTGCAGCCTGTCAGTCAAACCCTTAATTTCATTTCGTAATGTTGATTTGCTATGAAGTACAAATGTATCTTCTTGGCCATTTGTAGGCATTGACTGTTTTCCCAGAAGTTCCAGATATTTGCCTGAGTTTTCTAAATACGGTACCATACTTGTCATTTATGAACAGCGCTCTTTTATCCCTAATGTAGACCATCTGCAAACATAAAATTCTCATAATGTCCATATCTTGGGTTCGACTCTTAAGAAATTCTGTATGGGTATTAATAATAATAATAATCTTTATTTCAAAGCACTCTACATTAAAAATATAAAGAGAAATGAAATAGTGTCAAAAATACATGGTCTTAGTTATTTACACCATAATCCTTTAGCGAATATGGTTCCATATTGACAAAGATTTTGTGAAGTTCCTTTTTGACTAATTTGTGATTTTCTATTGTCTATATATTGGGTGGTAAATTATTGAAGAGTTTTATGCATCTATATTCCAATTGTTTCTGTGAGATTGTCAATCTACATTTTGGATGTTTATATTTTTGTGTTCTAGTCTCATATCTTGACTTACTGTACTTGTATTCTCTGAATAGTTCTGTTTTTATAATAATAATAATAGAGTTTATTTCGGTAAATAAACAAAATACATCACTTAGGTATAAAACATTATTACCTGTATGTGATATGAAATACAATATAAATTCTTAAATTAGTTCCATGCAAAAATTATTATTATTATGAAAAAATAAAATACATTCTTGGATATAGATGATGTAATTGTTAGTATCTTGTTTTTTCGGAAAATTCCCTGCACGTTTCATTGAACTTATATTATATAATATCCTCACTGCTTTATTTTGTGGAATGAATAAAGATGAAATATTCCCAGAACCATAGAAACATAAGCCAAGTCACAGTTTAGATTCTATAGTTGAATGGTACACTGTTTTTAATGCACTTCTACTTCTTGTCTTGGCGTTATTCTGAAGACATATACTGATGATCCTAGCTTTCCCTCCAGGTTTGCTTTGTGATATTTCCAGTTCTTCATCAATGTAGACTCCTAAGAATTTTGAGAATGGTGTTAATTTTGACTCTCCACTATCAATAAGTATTTTTTCTTGGCTTTCTATACCAGAGTTCATAGGATTGAATAGGGTTATTTTTGTTTTGTTTTTATTTAGAATTAGGTTGTTATCTTCCGACCATTCCTCAGTGTGTATCATTATTGTATTTATCAATTTTTTTAGATCAGGCTATAGTAGGTATAGTAGCTATTCTCAATTTCACTCTAGTTTTCCACATAAACTTTCAGGATATAGACAATCATAGGCCCCATTCTAAAATGCATCTACAATCCTCTTTAAAAACTGTTAAATCGCTGTCTGGACAGATCTCCCTTTTAGACAGTCATGTTGACACTTGTACTGAAAAACTGATTACCCATAAAAAACTCCATTATTTGTTTACAATATGCAAGCTCAAATAATTTTGAAAAGGAGGGCAACAGGCTTATATGTTTCCATAATATCAGGGTCTCCAGTCTTGTATATTGGTATAACCTCTGCTACCTTTAGTTTCATGAGAAACACTTCCGATTTCAGTGAATTATTATATAAATTATTTCATCTATAGTCTGTTTTATGATTTGATTAGATACTCCATCTATACCACTTGAACTTTTATTTTTTAGTTATTCCTGAGATACTTGGTCAATTATGAAATTTTCTGGTGATGGGGTCATTATTATAGTTCTTTTCCTCTGGTTCTGTTGAGAAGTTAGCCATTTCCTTGGTGTCCCTGTTGTTTAGAGAGTTGACTATCGACAACATGGTTTTGCTCTTATTATCTGAATTACTAATCAATTTTTCATAATGTTTCACTTTGTGTTCTGTAAGGAGGTTTTCATACTCTTTTTTAACGGTGTTGTATTCAGCTCTGTATCTTTCATCTTCTTGACTTAGGAGGAGCAAGATGTCTAATTTTTTCTTTACCTGCTGTAGTGCTGAATGATTTGATTTAAAGCTCTTTTGATTGGTTTTTACTGATGTTTTCAGTATAGGACAGTTCTTGTTGGAGTTTTCGAAAAAGACATTTTGGAATTCATTAAACCGTTCATCCACATTTTCAATTTCATATATTGATTACCAGTTTTGTTAGGATAAGGACTGTTTTAGGTTGTTTATTTTTTTCTTCAGAGATTATTCTTTCGTAGGTGTATTTTTGGGTGATTGTGAAAGAAATCTTCTGAGCACAATTATCGGAGATATGAGTTTGTATAACCTGTTTAATAAAGTGATAGTCTATCTTTACATTAATGCCATCAATACATGTGGAAGTATTGGGTGTTATCCTAGTTGGCTCGTAGATAGTTTGGATGATATTATATGTTTTTGGGAAATTTACCCAATTTTGTTTCCATCTAGTGTTCTCCATCATATTTATATTGAAGTCGCCTGCTAACATAATTTAGAAGTTGTCTTTTGTTAGTTTCTTCTCTAGTGTAGGTGTTAGTTGTGAAATCATGGTCTCAGTTTTGCTTGGATGCTCATACTCTGTGTTTGCGGAGTTTTTTTGATTCTTCATTCTAAATCCTCATTCAAGGCTGGATCATCAGAACTATCATCCTTGAAGGAACGCTTTAATTGCAAAAAATCATTATGGTTGAAAATAATACTTTTCATTAGCAATTTACATTGAAAAATTTCAAACCAAACAAAAAATTGTAAATCATTAAAACTATCACGTTATCAATACCTGATGCAGAAATAGCCCTTATTAGCCAAGATATTAATCTGCTAAAGTAATGCAATTCTGTCAAAAATCCCATCTTACAATTTATAGCGCCAAAAATTAAGTATGCGATGCTAGCATGGGTTCACCTCAAGTTAGGACTGAGGAAATATGATTTCCGGGTCTTAGGTCAGTTGCCCTTGAGGGAGGGGTTAGTTGAGGTAAACCTATTAGTAAAAAGTACAAATATATTGCTTGATATTTTAAAAATGAATCCTTGTAAATATTATTGAAGAGTTATCATACATGTTATTTCCCTGCAATCTTAAAAGTGGTATTTACACTATTCCCCAATTTTTCAGTTATCTTTACAGTATTAATAACGTTACTATCCTTCTAGAGAATTGTTTATTTACAAAGTTTATTGTTGTTATTTGTTATTTATTTTTCAGAATAATTTAATTCTTATGCTGTTGAGAATTGTTAGTTGCGTATTTGAAAGTAAAAAGAAAGCATCTTCTTCATCAAAAAAGAATGAATATTGGTTATTTAATAAATACAATGGCTCAAAAAAATCCTAAAAACGTGGTGTTGTTATAACAGAAGGAATAAAAATTCTTGGTCAGGCTGAATTAGATTTGTAGGGGTTGAATGTTTTAACCAATATACATTGTCACCACTTAAACCCTTCAACTTTAACATGTGGCTGCATAGTCTTTATAATTTGAATAGGGAATGGAGAATTATTTCAATTCGTGAAGAGTAATATGTAGTACATATTTCGTTTTTAAAGAACTATTGCTGACAAGGAATTTTTGTTAAGTTTTTATATGCCTCTTGTTGATGTTTTAATACTATTTGGACTTATTATATAGTATCATTCTTCTAGTAGATGCTACTAGATTATTGTGTAAAAACTTTGCAAGTACCATGAGGTTTATCAAGGGTTAAAGCAGTGATGATTGGAATAAGGCCAAATTATATACCCTACAATTCGAAATTGATATTTTCAGGTTGTTTTTCAAATGGGTTATTATCGTCTATACAAGGTGTAAATAAATAGGTGCAAAAAATTAATGAATGTTGCTAAAGGGTAATGAAAAAAATTATTTGAATAATCAACTTTTTTCAAAAACAAATATCTTTGTAGTGTTCCCCTATTCTTGTGAGGGGTAGAAAAACCTCATCAACTAGATAAATTCAGGTATTTAAGAGTTCAAGATCGATTAATACTCCATCTCGTGCGAATCATATCATCCACTTTGATAACAAATAATTTTTTCTCAGAAATCTTTATTTTCACAAAAGAATTACAAGGGTCCTTATTTGTTCAGAATGAATATAACTATCTAGAATGAATTTTTTATTGATACAATATTAATGAGAAAAAAAAATTTGAAAGGAAACCATTTTTAGGGAGGTGGGGCTTTTTCTATCCTGCAACCATGGAGCAACATCAACAAAATATTTGTTGAGTGCCCTCTTGTTCGCAGAATATATAATAATAATAATAATATTAGGCGAAAGTTTAGTTAAAGCTATTCTTACACTTTTACCTCAACTTCATTTTATTCTGTAGATATTTTCAACAGAATAAAATAATTCCTTTTTTGTTTTAAGGGGCTATAAATAAATTTCGATAAGAATCGTTCCTTGATTTTTTGCGCACTTATTAATTCAAACCTTGTATATTAATGTTATTCTAGTTTGTTGGGCAGCCTGTATATTGATATTATCGAGTTTATTTAGAATTCATGGGTACCTCCAATATTTCAAGGTGCTTTCTTTGGTGTTTTATCGTTCCTGTGCATTAGTAGTGGTAACTTTCCCTGTGATAAATACTTTAATCTTAGACGTTTCCACTGATGCAATAATCTACCACAATGGTTTTTATCTGTTGGATAAGGATGGAAACATTCATGTCTTGAAGTTTCTGATGTGAAATTGAAGTGAAGAAATCAAAATTCTCGAATGTACTTCTTTGTTTCATGAAGTCTCAAATATTTTTACAATTCATCAAAACGTAAGAGGGATAGAAACAGTCTATCAAGTTATGTTCTTCTGTATGGTATATGGCATACATACATTGTTCAGCTTTGACTGTACCGGCATTCAGTATTCAATGTGTGGATACAAAAAAAGACAAAACCATTCGATTTTGATCTGTTGGTCTAACTCGTTTTGAATCTTCAGTCATATAACATGCCTGCTGCAGTGAAAAAACGGGTTGTGAAAAATTACATATAATTCCGAACTTTTGTTATGTTATGTTTTGTTTCTTCTTGAAAAATGATTGTTGGATATTTCAAATTAATAAACCTTAACTTTTTAGTTTCATATGTGAAAAATGAATACTGCAGACATATTCTCAATTGCACAACAGATCCTCTTGGTAAATGTGACAGATCAGGTTTGTTATTTTGGGAAAAACTTTTAGCGAATACTTTACTGTTTCTTATTTCTGTTTTCACAACATTTGAAAATTTCAAAAGGTAATCAAGCATTTGTGGTAGCATTATTGTGTCAATTATTTATTTGATGTTCCTTCTTTTCACCAGACAGTGTTCTCCTACTTCTATCTAGTCAAAATATTTTTAACTAATACCTAGAGTATATGTACATTTATGGGCCATAATAACTGATAAGTATGAATTGAATATTTGGTATTTTTGATTTTGATAAAATTCTGTTTATTCGGTTTCCTACAAAATATTAACAGAAAATCAGAATTCAAGTCAAAAATATGATATTTTCAAATAATAGACTCTAAAGTTCTGTGACCAGATTTTAAAAGAATTTTTCGCATATTCAGAGAATGTAGAAAAATAAATTCCAGTATCGTAAATTATTAAGATGCATGGATTAACCAATCAATCAATAATAGACCCCATAAAATCTTATTCCTCTTTTCTTTCGAGTCCTTAATATTACTATGGTCAAAATATTAGTACAATTAATTTAAAACCCAGGTTTTAAATAGTAAAGTTTGTTTCATAGGTGTTGTTCCACCTTCTGTGTTGTTTCTTGGAAATTCAGTGAAATTATGTACGAACGACAATAATACAGAGGAATTAAATTGATGTGGCATGATTAGCAATATTCTTTTCGTCGCTAACTTCGTAATTGTCGTTAATACTAATATTACTTGAATTCCAATTTACTTGTTATTAACGGTTTGTTTCAATAAACGACTGTTCGATCTAATTTTGTGTTTCATTGAAATCTTTTTTCTTTGCAGAGATCGTTCAGCAGGAAAACGACATTGAATGGGGAAAATTACTTGTAAAGCTCAGAGCCCTTGGTTTCGATGGATTGCCACCTGGAGGAGGGTTGGCTTCGAAGTAAGTATCATTTTAAAATATCATATCTCAACATTGAAACAACTCCAACTAATCTTGAAGATTTAGATGAGGAAAGACATTTTACAAAATGTTCTGAATTACAATAATTATATTTGAGAAAGACATTTTATTTCTTTGAATCACTTTTTTTAAATTTGTTTGCATTTAAATCACTTGATAAAGACTATATCGATACATACATATTGTGTCAGCATACATTTTTTACAGGAACAACCTTTTTTTTTACGGCGGAAAGCAAGTCTCAAATATTTTTAGTCCATTAGGTGGCATAATATGTCCCCTAATTGATTATGAAAAATTTTTGGGACTACCTTACATAAATGCTTCCTGTCCTAACAAAAAACAGGTTGTTCTTGTAAAAAACGTATGCTGTCACTATACTTTGTCAAATATGTATCGATATCAGCACCATGTGGTTCGATGTGCTGCTGGGGGTACATGTAACGAGAAATAAAGCTTACGCTTAGCCCTCTGGATAGGTTACAGTGATTTGGAGTAGTAATTGACAATCAGAAGCTTATTCCAGTCATGCGAAGCTAGCAGCTGTACTGTGAAGTCAGCTGATAGTGCTCTGTTGCTCTCTTTTATCACTTTGTTGTGAATTGAAAAGAGATATTAATATTGTTTCCAGTTCTGTTTCATAACTTTGAAGTACCCTTTATAAATGTTTTAAAAAGACATCCAAAATCTTTTGAAATTGTAAAATGTAAAAATGTACGATTAATTATTGTGCAAAAAATGTATCCAAAACTAAAAGCTTATGAATGTATTTTGTTATTCTAGCATTATTGATTTTCGTAGATCCGGAATCCTTCAATGTCCAAAGTTAATAATGCTGAGCAGATATATTCGAAAAAAAAGTTATCAAAGAATGAAAACATTCTTGTACGAATGCAAAAAGTAACAGTTTCCTGATCCAAAATTTAAATCAGCAAAATTGTCTTTTATTCCTCATTTAAAGAACAATTTTAACCTTTTCATTGCGAAGTAGTCTGAAAATATTATCTTTTGATTCGTATTGTAATCATTTGACTTTGAATAGTATGATATCCATCCAACTTTTGGTTCTCTCATTATTATGTGTCAATATATATATAAATCTAATGTTTTGAATATGTTCTCATTAATTTTTAATCTTATTTTAATTTTTTCAGGGGAACATTGATGACAAAAATCTATAGTGAACTTTGTCCTAAGCAGGCCGACTCTGTTATAATAATCGGTAATATAGATCAAACATCTTATTAATTGATAATAACTTAAGTTATTTTCCTACGGTTTCTAGATTCCTAGAGAATTTTAAACCACACACAAATCAGATCCATCTCATTACATATCTATGGAGGTAGAAAAAATAAACTTTTAATGAATCCATTCTGTCAGTTCGCTTTATACAGAATTTTATATTTATAATGAAGATGTGTATTTAATGTAATATTTAGATTACTGATAAATTGTTAGTATTTTCTCAATGAATTGTCTTGAAAAATGGTAAAGTTCCCTAGAATTGAACTTATTCATTGAATAAGTTCTAATAAATTTTTTATTACTGATGTATTGAATTTTTTTGAAAATAAATCCTATGAAAGGGTGATTTGCACCAATAAATTCCTATCCAAAATCCAAATTTTATATAGTAATTTTTCCATTCTTTGAAAGTTGTGTTCAACCAACATTTTCGAAAAAAAAAAAAAATATTTTTAAAATCTGTATTTTTGTAAATTTTCGGAAATATTTAAATTCTTTAATCTATTTGTCATCAACACACTGGTGTGGTTTTGTTTATTTTTGATACATCTTCTTAAACATAATTTCATTTCTTTACCAAGGTCAGTCCGGGTTTTAATTGGCCCACACTCGATAGTTTAGAATAACATTATTTCTAGATCCCTTCATTATTAGAATCATTTTAATTACTTAGATTAATCACATTAATACATCTACAGATGTTACATAAAAATTTTGGAATATAGGTTTTAAAATTTGTTCGAAGAATAAATTCTCAATCCAGTCTTCCATCACGAAATATTATATGGAATGCAACTATAACACTCTACCATTAATTTGCCCTCATTTCTAGGAAACTTTAGAGAGATAACAGTATGTAGAAAGGGCATTACATTTTATATTTTTAGTTGCATGAAATAGTACATCATATATTTCATTCAATTTATATAGGGTGTTTCATAATATATGCGCAGAACTTCAGAATGTGATAGATCGTCCAAAAATATGAAAAAAAGGATCTAATAACTTACCATCTAAAATGCAACCATTTTTTTAAAATTTCAACAACCTGTATCTGGAGAATGGTGCATTTTAGAGGTTAAGTTAATAGATCCTTTTTTTCATATTTTTGGATCCTGGTCCTGCACATATATTAAACACCCTGTAGATTTAATATGGGCTATTGGATCCCTTCAACTCTTCCAAAATTGATTTGGTTCATATTGCAACTAAACTAGTTCTGAGGTTTTCCAAAATTTGCCAGATTGTCCAGAACTCCTTTTCTGTCAAAATTCAAAAAGTGAAATTTAATTTAGAATTTGATAAGTTCAAGTTATCTTTAATTCATCAAATCCCCAAAAGTAATATACTAATATAATAATGTATAATAGAAATTGTTCATTAATTGTTATTATATAATTTAGTTATTATATCCTCGCCTGTTTGAAACTGAAATATAATTTTCTTTTTCAAGATGGACTCTAAATGAACTCTGGGAGGATGAATTCTTTCACTACATCCCTCATTTATCAGCTCTTGTCAAGAGGATACGTCTAAACTAGTGCCAATTTCTTGATATCGATGATAACTTCTTTTTATGTTTTGGACGAAATATACTTGGAAAATAAAATTATTGATATTCATTTTCAATTAATATTTTAATTAGATTTAATGTTTCGATGTTTTACAATGGCTCTCCCAAAATTTCGGAATATCTTGATCTCATCAATTAATTCTAATACCTTTCAATTGGACAAAATTATATTCATTCATTATATACTAGAATTTTTATGGTAATTCTTCAGTGACTAGTTGAAATTCTTCTTGAGCTGAAAGTATCCTGGAATATAAATAAGAAATGCCAGAAAGTATATCTATATTAAATATTGTGTACATATAAATAGTAGGTAGATATTTTTACTTGGAGAAATATAAATTTACTACATAAATTTAACTATCGAATTATATTTTCAGGTTATAGTTCAAAATCTTCTCCATTAAGTTACCTTTCGTTCGAAATCATTAGTATTTATAATTTTCAAATCCATTGATATATACTGAAAATGAAACTGCACTACGGTGCATGTTGAAATTTTTGATTCAAGAATTGATTTCAACAGTTCTGTAATACATGACAATGTTATTTTTCCCAAATAAGAAATGTTGAGTCCTAATGATATCTTGTACAATAAATTTGTAAGATAATATTTATTTCTAACATTCTTTCCAAAGAATATATTATAAAGCAAAGATATTGTTGACATTGGGTATCGGTTTTTGCACAACTATTTATAAGAATTTTTTTCATTTTGAATGTGTTCTCTTAGGATATTCATCACAAATAATTGGAAAATTGAAATCATTTGTAGTTTTATTTGTGATGTTCACTGAATGTAGAGGAAAAATTGCGTACCTTTTCTGTAATTTCCTGAACTGTAACATTTTCAATAGGTTGTGTGCAATTGTCTGATTGATGTTAGACTTCTAGTTCCAGATTTTTTATCACTAGTCAATGAAATCACTATATTTATATATAACGCCTCTTTCGTTAACAGTAGATTAGCTCAATGAAATAAACTCACAAATGAAAATAATTATTGTGAATTTTCAATCTAGGCATTTGTTTAAATGAAACTGTGAAGTAATAAAAATATCTTTGTATTTTTGCAGTTTAAGTTCCATTCAAAAAGGTTTCTGGACAAGGCCTCATGACAAAATTGCGTGAATAATAATTAATCATACATAATATATGACATGAATAGAAGCAGGTTTAAACGCTCAAACCCATTTGCGCAAATTACTATATACAGGGTGAGTATTTGACTTGTACATATATTTCAACTGAACATTCTTCAGGTCGAAAGAAACACTTTATTCCTTTAGTGTTTTTTCTGATTCGATTTTTTTTCTCACTTAGTATATCGGTTGTTCTGGAATTAACTGGACTTTGATGATGGAATGTTATGTTTGGAAAAGATTCACTATATCAATTCTAAACTATAGTCCAAAAATCATTACCTTCGATTCTATGCCATTTGCGAGATATAACTGAAAATTACATTTTTTTTTTGTATATCAACAGTCTGCATCTTTTCAACCTAGCTGAGTGGGAAAAATGGTAAAGGAAAAAGTATTTCCTTCAGTTGAAATATATATACAAGTCAAAGACTCACCCTGTATAAATAACAGATATTTACCATAAGTATTTACAAGGAAGTTTACCAAGGATTAGGCAAGCTATATTGTTAAAATGCCAATATGGGCCAAGTGTAGATTGTGGTGGGGGCCATGAACTTCAATCAATCATCAGATTCTGGATGAATAAAAGAATTACTTAGTTCTTTCGGATCAACTCATAAATGATCTAACTACATATTCAAGTCTTATCTTCTTCCTTGGTTGTCGATGTCCCAATCCAATGGTAAATCAAAATAGATCATTTAATGTATGCACCGATGTTACTGATTATTTTATAATCGAATTGTGTCTTGACTTGATTTAGAGAAAATACCCAAGCTCAATAAGGTTGAGCATAAGAATTATTAAATTTCATTCCATTGGAAAGTGCTCTGGAGAGGATTAATTGGGATAATTTAATAAACGACCAAACTTTAGATATATTCACATAGTTGCTCATTGATTTACTAAATCATTATACCCAAAAAAAAAATATATAAAAATCAAATTGATCTGGAGTCACTTCTGGACGGATGATATCTATAATTAAAAAGAATCTTATATCATTCTATAAAAAAAAATATTCTTTATACATTCATGGTTAATCAAGAAAATACTTTACTGATAGTGTACAATCTATGAAATAGATAATTATGCTACAGTGAAAAATGATCTGTCGAATATGGAATACCACATGGGAGCCCTATATAAGGACAAATTTTGTTCATTATTTATATAAATAGCTTGTTATTTATAGAGTAAACAATATAGAAATTGTTATTGCGAGTTATCTACAGAAAACCACAATTGTTTTGATGATGAAAGCTATCTTTAAAAATATGAATCATAATCAATTGTCACTGTCGATATGTTCTCCGAGCACATCTGCATGGACAAAACCATTGAGAGGAAAGCAATAACGAGAACCCTGTGCTGCTCGTGATGCTTGTTTAATCGATATCCTTTAAAAAAATAATCTCCAAGTTGACATGTCTGTGTGGGTCAGTGGCGATAGTCGAAAAACCACACAAACCAACGGAAACAGTGCGGTGGTAAACATTCTTCAAGAAAATGCAACAAAGCGGTGAACTTATCAGCGAAATGCAGCGGTGCCCACCCTGCCAATTGCAGAGGATGACCCAAATTCTCAATAGCGGGTAAGAAGAACACAGCTTCGAAACCAGCAGTCTAGAAGACCAAGACTATGCCCACTCCCAAAGCAATGAACGAACTACTACGAAGAAGAAGACTACCCATCTCTATCTAGAAAGGTCAGGACAACTAGACATCCTAGATATTTTCATAGTAAAAAATTATGACAGGGAAATCGAGATCACAACCATGAACTCACTGAGGTCGGATCACAATCCTGTGCATATTGGAAATTGCAAGAAGAATGACACCCAGCTCCAGAGAACCAACCGGTAAAACAACGGCCAATACATACTCCAATGAGATGTTAGAAAGGCATTGAGAGGGTTCAGATGAGCAATGGAAGGAAAACCTACAATCTCGGACGACCATGGATAATCTGGAACATGGCAAACGTTTTGAAATGAGAATATAAGCCCCTCCTACCAATCCACTGATCAACTGGCAGAATTGTATATACAGATGAAAACAAATAAGAAGCATTAACTGAAAGCCTACAATTGCAATGTAGACCGAAGATATAGCTGATGCAGTCCTAGACCACATGGATAGTTGGTCCAGTGAGTAGGGTCGCTTGCACAGAACACAACTGGTTCGCTCTCTAAGAGGTATCACAGAGGCCTAGGAGAGTCGGGATAAAAAACATGACATCTATAAAGTGAAACAATACGTGAAGATGATCTGGAAAATGGCCAACCAAGAAGACACCACAGACCCAACCATCACGGAGGAAGTTGAAGAAAATCCCCCAGACCCGATGGTAATAAGACTTTGAAACGATTACCAGATAACGCTGTCGAAGCCCTTTTAGGTATGTGTAATCATAGAGGTACTAAAATTCAGATATTTTCCAAATAGATGGAAGAGAGCCACTGCGAGTTTCATTCCTCTCCTATCATCAATTGGGAAAGTCGTCAAAAGTGATCAGCAGTGATCCAGCAGAAAATTGAAAAGAAAAATAATCCAGAAGCCGCCCCAAGTGGCAATAAAATTCGGCAACGTTCAGCAAAGCGAACGCTGACAAGTGTTTTTTTTACGGTCAATAACTTGTAAATAGAACTATGAGGGGATTACGTAACATCTGGATATTTATGAGTATAATGCGAAATACGCCACCTTCCATGGTTTTTGATGTTAATTAAATCTCATTCGGTACTGTAGAGCGGTGGACTTTGCACCACTTTTTCTAGTTTTCTTGGTGTAACTCTTTCGTTTTTTTGTGAAATGAGTCCTGTGCAAAGTATGTTTAATTTGAACATTTTAGTTGTCAACTGCTGTGGTTAGAATCACATGAAAAGGTGCACACTTTCTTTTATTTTTGAAAATTTGGCAAAGTGACCTAAATCGGTGCGACTTTGCCAATGCCTTAAAAATGCGTTTTTTGGCAATTTAATGAAGTGCTGGCGATATATGATAGTGCACTAATACGTCCGGGTTCGCCCTATATCTTTTGTTAATTTTATTCCAAAGAGTTCTTCTGAGAATGTTGTACATTTCGGAAGCTGTCCGTATTGAAATGTTTTCATTTCGAACTGCATTGATTGCTCAAATTAGTGTTTTTTTCCGTATAATTACTAAATTTCCTTGCATCCAACTTATTTTTGTATCGACGACCCATGATAGTGCCTCAAAATAAAACAGGTGAAACAAATTTGGTATGTGGCAATGTCTCCCGCCAAAGAGTCCAAATAGAAAAATTTCCCGAATTTCCCTGCCAAATTTATTTCGATGTACCTTTCGCCATATTTTCTGCACAACTCCTAGTATTTCGCATATGTACCCACGTTAAAAAATTACCCGCTCACATAACATACCTACCGTAGCACACCATTTAAAGTACGCCAGACGACTGCGACGGTTGCAACATGTGGGTATATAGTGTGGTTAAAGGTTCCGATTCGTGATTTCTGTAAGATGTTGCCAACTTTACGAAAACAAAGTGATACTTAAAATATTAGGCAGTTCGGCAAAGTCACCTCCGTTGGCAAAGTCACACCGCTCTACCGTACTTTGAATTTCTACACATGCGTTTTATGTTGATCAAGCTTGAAATGCTTTCCTTGAATTTTGGCGACCTAGGCAACCGCCTATCTTGCTTCCCGCCTAGCGACGCCTCTGGCACCCATTGTAATTACGGAACAATTAACATGTAGCCTAATTAAGTTATAATCAGGTACCTACGTCATCGAGATTTTTTATCTTAAAACTCGTACACAGAGGTACCATAACTAAAAATATCTGCACAAATAACCTTTCATAATCTGGTTTCTTCACAAAAATCCAAATCGTGTTTTCTCAACAAATGGACTAGTTTTCATTTTTTTGTTAAGGCTTAATTCTAAAAATTAAAGTAAAATGAAACAAAAATGTGGAAGAATCATTGAAATATCGCTAGAAATGAAAAAGTTATGGGACTTTGAAGTTGCGCTTGGAAGAATAATTTCATAGTCTAGTGTGTGACGTCACGCCACTTACACGAGCCGACTGGTATTCGCAGAGTGCTTACGAATTCATTGGTGTACAATCACTTGTGCCGTTCGTGTCGTGTTTTGTTCGTTACACGATGGCTGAAATAACTTACTATATACATACATATAAATTACTTTTTTCTCTTTTTACTTTTTACTCCTCACATAAATATGTTTTGCCATTGATAGACTTCAACAACCAGTACTCAACTACAAACTGTTTATGAAACGTTTTTTGAATAAATCATCGTTATAAGTTGAACCATGATGAAGCAAACTCAAAAGTAGATACTTACTTGAGAAGTTTAACTCTTTTTATTTCTGCACTGACATAAGATGGATTTGAAGAAAAAAACTCCATCACTGCGAATATATCTATTTTAGGCAAATTGTCACTTTGTCCTTTCACGAAGCCTTCTTCCATTATGGTGACATAAAAACAAAACTCGAGTTAAAACTACACTGTACAACACAAACGGCGCGAGACCCTTGGCGCGGCTAAGTATTTAAACGTAATTTATGGTGTAGCGATCACAGACAAGAGCCGTGACGTCACAGAGCAAAGACTTTCCGCGCTAAAATACGTGAATTTAAATAATCTATTTCTCAGTCATTTATTGATGGATTTCCAAATTTTTTTTACTGATTTATCAGTTTTGCTCTATATTTTAATTCTATCGTGTCAAATATAGTATTATCAACATCACTAAACTAGTCCATTATCTAAGCTTATTGCTTCCAAGATAGCCAATCTGTTGCTGAAATCTTGACTAGAAGACATTTTTTCTTATGATGGGCGTTATTACACTGAGTATAAGTCCATAATAGTCAAAATCCTAAAAAATATTTTCACGTAATGATCTCCCAACTCGCATTAGACGAAATCGATATTGAATAGTAAAAAAGGAAAAGAGGCAAAAGGGCACTCTTTTGTCTCCATTCATCCCGAACGTGTCCCGGATAAGAGGTGGAAATGGAAGGGACCTCAGAGAGTCCACCGACGACACCGTTCGAATATTGAAAAGTTCCATTTGGTTGCTGTAATGGCCACTGAACTGAAAATGACCATCCGCCATATGCTGGCCAGCATGCAACTTCCTACCGTTTTATACGTGACGATCCAGATCGACGCAATCAGGTTTAGTGTCTCTGAATTGAATAGAAAATCGGACTATGCGACATTTGGATATTATAATCGAGGATGTGGAATATGGATGTGTCAGGAAAGTCCATTTGAGAGGAAGGTTTTATTGCCGGTTCTGTTTCAGAATAAGATATAATATTTGAATACATATTGGGAGGTTATGGTTTATGAGTAGGCTATTAAGGTTAATCATTTTAAAGACTTCGTTACATGTTACTTGTTACATGTTACTTGAAGTTTGTGGATTAACTTTGCCAGATGGAATTCTTATAGCTAAACAACTTTTGTTGTCTTTCTAAATCTGAGATGATGACTGGTATGAATACACTGCTCAACAATTGATAGGGATCACTTGTTCTGAATTTATTTCTGAAATATTCGCTCCAATATTATAAATTTAGTCAGATATCAGAGTATTTTCAGTTGATAATATGGTTCACTTGAGAAAAGAATGAAAAAATGGCAAGTTGGAGAGAAAAAAAGACTTTATTAGGAACACTCAAAATTCTGTGTTTGAATAACATAAAAATTTTATGATGAAACCACAAGAAGGCTGAAGTTTCGGTTAAGCTAGTACCTAGTTGATCCCCCACGAGCTCGTCTCAAGCATTCTACCCTACGAGGCATACTTTCGATCAAACGATTTATAAAATTTTGGGGCAAATTCGTCCAAATATCCCGTAAAGTGTTAGAAAGGTCGTCCAGGTTATTGATCGGTTGTTCTAAGGTTGACAATTGTCTAGACATCTCAGACCAGACATGTTCGATGCAATTCATGTCTGGAGAGCGAGCTGGCCAGTCCATCCTATCAATAGCATGAGTTTCTAGCGCTTCATTAACCAGACAACTACGGTGTGGACGGGCATTATCGTCAATTAAAATGAAATTCTCGCCCACGGCAGCCGCAAACGGAAAAATTATGGGTTCAATAATCATATCGTGATATCTCTGGCTGGTCGTGGTTGTGTTCAGCAGAACAACCAACTCTGTGCGTTGGTTCAAACAAATGCCTCCCAATACACATATAGAACCTCCGCCAAAAGCTGTTGTGGGTACCATAAACTGTTCTGCATACCTTCGACCTCTTTCCCTCCAAGCAAGAATACGTCCATCGGAGTTGACCAAACGAAATCTAGACTCATCCGTAAATAAACATCGGCTCCAATCTTCAAGTGTCCAATTGCGGTGCTCCTCAGCCCATTGCCGTCGATGAACCCAGTGTTCCCTATTCAAACGGGGATGTTGTACCCTCCTACGTGCTCTCAAACCACGAACATGTAGTCGTCGTCTTACAGTCTGGTTCGAAATTAGAACTCCTGTTGCAACTCTCAGTGATCTATTGAGCCGCGACGCCGGGTAAGTGGGATTTCTCCTAGCATTGAGGATCAAAAGACGATCTTGGACAGCTGTTGTACTGCGCTGCCGACCTCCCCCATGAACATAAGCTACTGAGTCGTTTTGGATGAACCTATTCCAAGCCCGACTCACGACACTTTGCGAAACATTCAACCGCCGGGACACTTCTCGCTGGGACAAACCTTCCTGTATCCACCGTATGATTTGGTCCAGTTGCACAGGATCCAAACGTCTTCTCGGCATGACTGATAAGCTGATATTGTTCTCATTTCTTCAATTATTGTCACCTTATGTGTTTGAACGAGAGAAAAAAACAGATTTGATAACAAATACCACATTGCTTTTCACTCCACCTGTAACAGCCTACAGATAATAATCGATTTTGTGAACAAGAGCCGATGAAGTGAGGAAGACTTTGATATAATCAACTCAAAACATCTTACTTTTTCCTTAGAGAACATATTACATAATGTACAGATATTCACGAAATAACTTGAAAAAAATACAAATGAAGAGAAGTCCATAAGTGATCCCTAGCAATTGTTGATCAGTATATATGTAACTAACGTCAGAAGCATTTTGGAGTACTGTTCTACTGTTTGGTCACCATACTATCAGGTTCACATCGGTAATATTGAGAAATTACAGAAAAAGTTTTTGAGATGGATAGGTTATAAGTCTAGTGAAATTGACTATAGTTTATTGATGTCCGGCTTATCCTTGAAAACTCTTCAGGAACGAAGGAACAATTTCGGGATAATGTTTGCTTATAAGCTCCTTAATGACCTCATTGATTGTCTCTATCTACTGGCAAGATTGAATTTCAATGCAGTGCATGTTAATTTGCGTCACAGAGATTTTCTTGTACCTGAGTTTCATACCAGGAACTATTCCTATAACAACCCAGTGGATAGGGCGATGAGAGCATCTAATGAATCGGGTTTGGATTTGTTGAATGAGTCCCTATTCGCGATCAAAAGATATTTCAATAATAATAATTCTTGAATGAACTGTTTCATGTTCATCTTTTTTTTTATATATTTTCTGGGCCTTCAGCTGAGCTGTATTATTTCCTTTGTTTTATTACTGTTTGTTTGTTTTCGTTATCATGTAAAATGGTTGTACAGTTGAAATAAATAAATTTTTCCACTAATAATAATTAATCCTACTTCTTGAATCCAATAACATTGGTGTACTCTCTAAAGCACTGTCGGCACATGTTCAATCCGTATTTGATGATAAAATATACCTGTTAGAACAAGCTCTGCAGGATCTGGATCCTTGTCCGTATTTCTTTGAATGAGTGCATCATATGTAAGCGTGGTATATGGTACATATTTTTTGATGTATCTAATTCAAATGCGGTTAATGGAATGGTGACAGAATAATTTTAACGCCAAAATTCTTTAGGAAATCCGAAGTCTGATGAGCAATAGGGAGCCGACGAGACGTACGTTATCTTGTTGGAAAAAGACATGACGAAGACTTTTTCGATAAGGTATTGAAGTGGTCTGTGTATGATACATCAATGATAAAGGCCTCAAACGATGACTCCAACAGTCCTTTGGAGATGCTAGAAAGACGTTATATCATATCGCTCTCTACGGTATACAGAGAGAGAGAGAAGAGAAAATGTCTTTATTGACTCAAAGCCAGGAGCCATCGACCTTAGGTCCTTCAGCTCAGTACAATTAACATATACCATATTCTATTCATAAGAAAAAATCTATATATAACAACAATAATAATAGCATTCAAATGGTCATATTATGAACTCTTTTCATACTTTGGATAAGTGTTGCTGTGGGAATTTCCTTTTCTTTCTGACGTGCTCCTCATCATGATAAAGACGCAATGTATCTACCATGTTTAGTAGTCTGCTGTAGAATCTCTTGTTTAATTTTTGCAATCTGCTTGATATGGGTTCGATGTTCGTTAAAGTGTACAGCAAATGGTTGGGTGGGTTATATAGTCTATTCCTGGGGTGTCTCAAACGACTGATACTTATTCTGAGAGCTGTCCTCTCTGCTACTTCCAAGTTTTTAATAGCTGGGTTTCTACAGTTGATCAGAATTGGATGTGCATATTCAAGTAATGGTCGGCAAATAGACGTGTAGATTTTCTTTGCATTTTTCAGTGTTGGACCTTGGTTTTTTATCACCGGTTTAGAGAAATACTTCGCACGTAATATTGCTTTCTTCTTCATTAGGTTGGTATGTTGATTGAAGTTTAGTTTTTGATCTATGTGTACGCCTAAGTATTTAATTGATTGTTGAGTAGTCTTGTGTTGTTTGCATACTTCAACTGTTGGGGAACTTGGTGAAGATTTATGGCTAAATATTATGAACTGCGACTTTTTTGGGTTGGGCTTTAGTCGCCAGATGCGGAACCAGTACTCGGTCTTATCCATTAACTCTTGTAAATTATTGACGCTTTTTTTTTAATTTTCGTCATGCGACATGATCAAAGTATCATCTGCATATTGAAGGACATACTGCTTGTTCATAATTGTTCCCGGCTCAAATATATCTCCACAGTAAATGTTGTAAAGGATAGGCGACAGAGGTGATCCTTGTGGTGTGCCCTGTTTTGGGGTGAATGCGTATGATGTTGAATTGTTTATTCTGACACGTAATCTCCTGTTTTCTGAGGAAGTTTTTAATTATGATCAAAAGGGCTCTAGGTATCTTAAGCAGGTGTAGTTTGAATAAAAGACCCTTGTGCCATACACTATCAAAGGCTTTGTTAATGTCTAGGCTAGTTGCTGCTGTTCTATATTTTTTCATCATGGCATTCTGGGTGTTCGATACCATGATGCTGAGTGGATGAATGGTCGATTTTTCGCTTTGAAATCCGAACTGAGTAATTGGTATTTTGTTTTCAGTATCTTTATTTAATATTTCTCTAATGATCTTTTCATATATTTTACCCAAAAAGTGGGAGAAGAGTTATTGGTCTGTAATTTATGGTTCTTGAATGGTCCAAGTTAGTTTTGGGAATTGTAATAATACAAGCATCCTTTCAAATAGAGGGGAAAACTTTCTGATCCAGGCAGTATTGGTACATTTTTATGAGGTGTTCGTGTGTTTTTATGCTAAGTTGTTTAACGATCTTCCAAGATATATGGTCGTTTCCCGGAGCACTATTTTTGGCGCCATTTATAATTGAAAAGTATAAATCTTCCTCAATTTTCATTTCTTCGTCATCTATTGGGTTTTCCTCTTGCGTCATGGAGAAAAATTGATCATACCATCTGTTCACCTCATTCTCATGGGTTTTATCGTAATCATCATTATTATCATAATCAAATGCCTTCTCATAGTGTTCTGCGAAGAGTTTTACTTTTTCTTGATCTTCGTGATTGGTATACATTTTTACTGGTATAGCTAGATAGAATCGAAATTCGTCGCTGAAGATGATATTATGTCATTCTGCCTACCAATACAGCCTTTCTAAGTGATGCTTCTTATGTAACTTGTCCGCAGTCAAAAAAAGCACTAATCGTGGTTTATATGAAAAAAGCCAAAGCCAGGCTAAAATACTGTGTACACATTTTTATGATTATAACATTTCCAAAAATCGTAATCCACTATTCGTTCACAGTATACTCTTTCTCCACAACGTCGTCTTACTCTTTTCGGCCATCATGTACACCCAAGGAGAATCCAGATTTATCAGAAAAGACGACCTGATGCCATTCCAATGTTGACGTTCTCTGCACCACTGTAATCGTTGCCGGCGATGCTCAACCGTCAGAGGTAACACAAGATGGGGTCGATAATGCTGCAGTCCAAAAGACCTTATTCGGCGGTAAACCGTTCTCACTGTTACAGGATGGTCTTGTTCTCCTAACCACTCATCAAAGATCGAGTTGTCGGTCTCTAATGGTCATAAGTCTTAGACGTCGATCTTGAACTCCATTTGTGTCCCTTCGAAGTCCGGTGCCTACTCTTCTTACTTCTTCGATTGTGGGCATTATCAAACCACGCTTGACAACATCTCATAACAGTAGTTGGATTTCTGTTCGTACGATTAGCGATTTCTCGAAATGACAACCCTGTCTGCCGTAGACCAATAATTCGACCTCTTTTAAATTCACTTAGCTGGCGATAAATTCCGCGTACACGTGCTATAGGCATTGTAACAACAACTAAACATCGACTTTGGATATCCTCGAACAGCTGTTTTGTTGTAAATTTTAAAAAATTGCAATAAACGAGTACAATATTCAAAATACAAAATTGTATGAAAAAACTTTCACGATTTTTTTCTCCAATTTTTCAATAATTTACTCCTTGCTATACTATCTATTTTTTAACAAAAAAAAAAATTTAAAATTTAAACAGCTCCTTCTGGGTGTTTTCTTTGTCAAAAAGTATATATAATTTCTTGTATTCCGTATCTTGTGGGGGACTGGCGATGCTCTATTGTTGAATTGAACATTCTACAGTATTTCAGAAAAATTTGGGGTAGGTATTCTCAAAATTTCTTCTATAGTATGCCCAAGGTTTTTGGATAAATAGCTGTGACATGTGTGGATAAGCAAAGAATTTTTTTCATACTTAAACTATATTCGGTATCTTCCCCATTTATAAAGTAGTACCCACGTAGGTATGTTTCCCGATTCTTAGCTACATCTTATAGCTTGAAATATCAATGCTCTTTCCATTATTGATTTGAAACATTACTAAAAAGCGGAAACGAAGAAGTGTTCGTGCACGCGTAAACACATAAAATGTGTTCTGGAAATACGGGATTTATTCCACATCCTATCCTTCGCAAATGTCTCACTCCGACCGAATATAATATTCAAGCCTATGCCGATAGTAAATATTCGCTTCTTCATTTTTTATGATCAGGTAAACTTTCAATCCGAGATATTGACAAGTTTATGCGTGGTGAGAGGATTTGTTATTAGCAATGCAGAAGCCTTATATCGAATATTTCTTTATTTAATGCTTAATGAGATATAAACAAGTTTAGCCCAAATATTTGAAGGATAAGTGTTAATGAACTTAATCCAAAATAATCAAAAATAAATTTAGCTAGAAAATAAGATTTAATTCAAGTTATAATTATTTGAAGCACTTTATTTTATAAATGACTCCTTGATGACTCCCTTGCAAATTATTAAAGTAGATTTAAATTATTCTCTACCCATTGAACGAATTTATAACGAACAAGTTCGGGATTATGTGAAAAATTTTTAAAACAATCTTAATAATATTTAAAAAAGAAGAAACAAAGGCTTCGACGAAACATTGAAGATCTTGAAAGTTTGAAGAAAGTTTTAAGTTGGAGAAATGAAAATTCTATCTCCCTATAAGTATTAAAACCTCGCGAACTAGAAAACTTGATCCACCTTTCAAAAAGATGGAAAATTCTTTTGAAATCAGCATATTGAAAACATTCAAATCAAGTTGTTGGATTTCCGTCACCAAACTTATTTCGTTGGTCTGTATAATCATAGTGATGATTTCTTATTGGTCTTGCCAATATTCGCCAATTGTTTCGAAAAGTGGATGTGCTGTATCCAAAAAATTTTCCAAACTGTATTCAAAGTATTCAAGCAAAAACCGAAAGAAACTCATGGGCATGAAAATTCACTTCAGAATGAAGAGAGCTTCAGAAAAATATGGATCGGTAAATCTATGGAGCCTTCAAGGAAAATATTAGCCTTCATAAACAAGATAAATATTGAAATCAAAACAATGGATCTCTTATCTGATTGAAAACGGATGTATATATTATAGTAGTATTATTTTGTTTGTAATAGTTTCGGTCCTTCTTTGGTCAAAATTCATTAAAAATAAAATAATTTCCACTAATCTTTCATTGTTTGTGACAATTGTTGTTGCTTTTTCGATGAATCCACCAAAATATCGAAACTAAACGCAGTAGCCAACATATTCAACTACTAGAGAAGATGACAGAGGCCATAAATAATGATCAACATTTAGATTTTGCAGACTACCATCCAGACAATAATTGCTTGTTGGAATCAATACTTTTGAGTTAAGTTACCTCGATCTCACCCAATCCATGAAGGGAATGACAAACAAATCATTCACTGGAGCTGCCATTATAATATAAGTATACAGAAACACTGAAGACTATAGCATCATTAAGATACTAGCTCATTATTCGATAAACCTATCGCGAGACCTATCGTTCACAATAGATCAGTTCCCAAATGCCCTTAAGTGCGCTATCCTTTCCTCCGATACATAAAGGAGATGAAAATTGACCCAAAAACTTTAGACCTTCGATCCTAGCTAAAATGTCTTAAAAGTGTATTTGCTAATGAATACTTCTGGAAGAATATTATTTTATTTCAACACCAAATGGTGTTTAGGTTTAGAGAAAATCGTTTTACGGAAGATGCCTCATTTAATTCAGAATATCAGAACATGAAGGTCACTATTTGACGGTATTTCCCATGAATTGCTCCTAAAGAAGCTAAATGCATGTGGGATAAGAGGTGTAACATATGCAGTTTTTGAATAATGCTTGAAGATTTTTCATTTTTTTTTTCTTTATTGACCCGGCAGCTTAGCCATGTGGTCAGGATCATATTGGTGGGTGGAGTTGGGTCCACCCTTGTATTTCATTATCTATAAGACTCTATCAAACTCATCAACCTCCACCAGACATGCACAACATCCATGACCTAGCCAGGATTCGAGGTAGTCATAAGGTTTTTTTTTCATCGTTAGAATTGAAATCATAGATTCAACCTTGATTAAATTTTTCGTATTTCCTGTTTTCCAACTTATTTTTATACTTCATAACATGTCTTGTTTAACTTTCAATAATGATAACACACTTGATGAGAGGTGCAAATGGTTATTTCAATATAGATCCAGAAGGTATTGATATTCTTCCAGAAGTTTTGAATGAGTCTTCTGTACGTGTATTACTTATTCATTATTTTCTTTAATTCACTGAATTTTATTGAAATTAATGGAATATTTCCATAATTATTGTTTAGTGATTTTTGCATCGAAAAATATTTGTTGGCAGAACTGTTTTCTGTATCACAAATTTAAGAGATAATGGATAAATCCATTGTGCCAGCATTTAATAATGAAATATAACCATGACATCTGTTTAAGATATTCTCGTACGATTTTGTTCTACAAGGCAGAATGAAGGGATTTGCCACAGAACTAGGGAAATAAATTTTTAGTTGGTTCACAAATTCCTGGATTGATCGGACGATTATATATCTGAGTTGAATAAAAAACCATATAAAGTAATTCGATTTTATTTATAAAAGATTCGATATCAATATTTCTTGATAAAAACAATAACAAAATTAATTAATAACTACCAATTGAATAATTGATAATAAATCAAATAAAATTCAATTGAACAATTCATTATTAATTGGACTAGGATATTACAAACACTGTCGAGCAACGCCAATATTTGAAACTGCAAGAAAAAACTGGTAATAGAGCTAATATTCATCAGGGATTACCGCGAATCGATCAGAAATGGTCAAGCAATACAGGTAAAACCAAAATAAGTGAATAAGAATAGGGAACTGAAGCAAATGGATTCTGGAGGTAAAATGTTGGGGAGTGAATAGAGACAGGAAAGGATTGTGATTTATTTAATGCAGTCTCAGGAGCAATGAGGTATGTGAACGTTGCTTTCCAATGCATAAAATTAGAATTTGTTTTCCTCAATTCAATCATACAGCTCCAAAGCCAGCTTCCCGTATTCATTGTGTATTTTATATTCAACAGGGGACCTGAATATTGAATGGGGAGAATATAAAACCATTTCCCATTCATTCTGAATTAAACCACACGAATTTGTATATTTGCATCCGAGAGTTCAATGTTTATTAATTAGATAGTAGATAGATTTAATGGGAAATCGAAAAATTTGAAAAAATTGATTGTACGGCGTTGCTATCGAACAGTGTTTGAAAATTGATTCGATTTACATAATTACAACAGATATGTACATAAATAAATAATATAGAACAGAAATATACAAGATTCTATACAATTCAGTAGTATCGAAATGGAGTTCTACAACTTTGGTTGCCGGAAGTTGAAGTCGATTTACAATCTCTATACTATGTTTCAATATGTACAGTGAAGTCTATATGTAATTCTTAAACGGTGCAAAAAGTTAGTTAGTTTTTTGTTAACAGAAGAAACTGGCAAATAAAAAACTGAAAGTGTTGTTGCGTCTAAACTTTATCGATAAAATAATATTTCCTGAACGAATATTAGTCACTAGAATTGAATGAGCAACAAGAAACCATTGTGTGATATAGCCACAGACTTTGTTTGAAACAAATAATCTTCTGTTAACAATAAGACTAAATAAAGGCTGTTCAAATAGAAAATCGATGATATTCAATTCAAAATATTATCTGCAGTTGTGTAAATAACAAAGTTCCCAACTTAATGTTTATTCAACACTTCAGCATCAAATACAAATATCATAAAGCCAGATAATATTTTTCCAGTAACCTTCATTGTTATTATTGGAATGTTACAGTTTTGTGACTAAAGCTTCGATATGAGGCGACATCTCTTGAATATCTATCATTCGCATTTATGAATCATTATTACTTCTTTACAAAACAATGAATAGTGAATTTGACAGAAAAAATGAACTCAATTATAAAGTTAAAAATGTAGAACATTTTTGAAGATGCGAAGAAACTTTATTGTAATTGACTGTTTTATTGAGAGGAATGATATTCAAGAATACTTGAGTTTTTATTGATAAAGAAGTCCAATTGCCTTTTCAAGGACGAGGTTTCTTCTGTCGAATCAACACTTTTATCACAGAAGATAAAGACATTTAAAGTATAAGTTGGATCACAATTATTCTTGAGTGGCTATAGCGAAATTCGATTTTCAATTGATGAATGGATTAGCTATAGGAGTTTTCATACTTCTGATGGACTTAATGATTCATCTCATAATAATTATTGCACAATCAGTTTACTCCATTGGGAAACTAGCCAGACCCTGAAGTCACAAATGGCTAGTACTGAACACTAATGGAACAAGTGTGAAAAATTCTATAAAAATATTACTTTGGTGTAACCACAAACATTTCTAATTGAATCGTTTTCAAGTCAATGCCAGATCCGCACTTAGTTGAGAAAGTCTTCTAGGGTCACGTCGACCTCTGTTGGAACCTCTAGTACCACTCGTGTGATTACTGTAGCCCGAATCTGAACCGAAAGCAGAATCTTGGGAATACGGCTTAGGCCTGAACGTGGCTAAATGTCCAAGAACCGGCACTGTTTCGTAAGGTCCTGGCGTTTGAGCCAAGCACTGAATTCTTTCGTCTATACTCGGAATCTGCCTTCTGGGGGGCTGTTCAACGCTACCTACTCTAGGATACAGCTGCAACAAGGCGTCCAGGAGCATTCCTTCATGAAACTCTTGTCTCCGCCTGTCCAAAGTCCTGTTTCGCTTGCTGTTGGGCAGCGGAGGTAAAGGTTCGTGTGGACGTCTAAAACGAGGAATGTCCCTTCGCATAGATTGCACTTCACTTCTATATGGTGGCGGAGCCATGTCCAGACGTCTTCTGTCCATGTCACCGCCCAGACTTAATTCGTCTTCAGCAAACTCGTCTTCGCTGTGAGTAGCAGGCACCATGTCGCTTTCTGCGTCGCTCAGTTCTTCGTACACCGGATTGTAGAGGTCCTGGGAGCAGTAAGGATCTGGTCCTGGCGATGAACACAGGAAGACTGGAGGATGAGGTGAGATTGGGTAGCCGCTTGGGTAGTGGATATTGTTCTTCACGTCTATCATCTGGAAAATAAATCATTGTTAATAAACTTTGTCTTTAGAAATTTATTCAATGGGAATGTTTGAGAATGTTGAGGCAACTATTAACGAATATTTCCCTCCTGTCAAAAATTCTATGTATCTGGAGAACAATTATCGAAAATTACAGCGATAATTGCATTGTAGGAAGCGAAACTGCACTGCGATAATTGTTCTGTTCATAGATGCTTAGTTTCTATGCATCTAACACAGTTCGAATCTATGGCAATTCCATTCTAAATCAGTTTGACAGGTAATGTAACAGTTTATTCGGGAAATATTCCCCCGAATTACACTCGTGCATCAAAATTACCGGATAATTTCGCATTCCAGCGTGTTTTCTTTGAAAAACTGCATTCGGTCATTTTCATTTTTGGAGAAAGAGCCCTCCACCTTCGGTGTCGGGCTCTTTCTCCAAAAATGAAAATGAACTCATGCAGTTTTTATGACAACACGCTGTCATGCAAAATTATCGGTAATTTTGATGCACTTGTGCAATTACCTACGATAATTCTTTTGAAAATGATTTCAACTTTTTTGGTTTCAAATGTATTCTGTCGCAGAAAATATTTTGATATTTTATTTGCAATATTGTATTCTATTCATGAGAGGTAAACATCATTTGTGACATACAAGATTTAGCTCAGGCCATTGGATCATTAAAATTTAATTGAAAATTGCATATATGTAATTGTATCATGATGATGATGATGAATGAAATTAAAAAACACAACATTTAATATGGGTAGACTCGAATATAATTTTAAATGCCACCAATTCCAATTAATTTTTTTTCACATTAACGAGATTGTTTGAAAGAGATAATTCTAATGTTTACTTGAATTCTCGTTCTTGATATTGCTGAATTGGACAAATCTTATGTACAACGGTAGTCTAGACGGTTTATAAAAGTTTATGCGTTCAACCCTAACATTTCCAATGTCCAAGCAGGCGGCTCATAAAAGTCCGGAGTTTTTTCACTAGGTATTCAGAAGTTTCTTTCTTATCCCCACACAATAGCAATCTTTATTTTCTAATTAATCTAATCCTATAATAGGTTGTGGCGCGACAGTATATGTCTCTCAATGAAAGCTTGTAATAAAGTGAGACATGTTCTGACCGAGATGAAATGAATTTTTTGATTCTTCAATGCGAATGAACTCTTTATTAGGCAAGTTGATGGATAAGATTTTTTGTCGCGTTTCTGAAATATATCTCAAGGACCAGACAAGAGCTTGATTACAAAGATAGTTGAACAACTCTTTGCGAGGCTGTACGGGATGTTTCAAAATTAGACGTGAACCTTGAAGGAGGTGTTAGTATCACTCATTTGTTGTCGATTGAGCCATATTTATTGATAACCGAAAATAAACAGTTTCCGAGATTTTTGAGTACTTGTGTTTTAAAAAAAAAAATTTCCCACCTTACTTTGTTTTTCGTCAATTTTTTTTAAATTGGCTAAGTTTGATTTAAATTCTGGATTATTGTCATCAGAAAAGGCTATAATATGTATGGAAAAAGCAAAACTATGCTGTATTAGATGTTGAATAAGAATCAGTATGATTTGAAAGTTGGTATATGAAGAAAAGAATAGTAAATTTCTAATACAATTTTGCCTGTAACTTTCGAATTCTACAATTTATGTATGACAAAATTATTTTAAAAACTTGCCAAACACCTTCTTCTATTCCTAAAAAAGTTTTCATAGAATGCAGGCACTAGTTTTGTTTCAGCAGATTTTGATTTGAAAAAGGAAATAATAAAGAAAGGATAATAATGAATTAAATATTTTTTTATTGCAAGTATACTCAAAAGTTAAGTAGAAAATATATTCCTATATAAATAATGTTTGGAATTCCTTATAAAAGCACATGCTCTCTTTCTTATTCCTTTAGCTGTTACTTTCCACCTGAAATTTACTCTCAAATTTTCTCGCTGCTTCGTCTATTCTAACGGTGTTAGATCCGGACTTCCCGCTGGCCACGAAAATAATCCAAAATTATAATCAAATTTTGGCAACCGTAAAAAAAATTGATGAAAAATTAAGTAAGGCGAAAAATATTTTAAAAATCAAAAGAACTCAAATATCTTGTGAATGTTGACTCAAATTTGGAAACACTCTGTATGGATGCGAATAATGGAACAAAATCACATCGAAATAGTCCGCATTTTCAACTGAACATACTTCCATGAACATTTTTGTGGCCGGAGCAGGCGAACGTGTCGGAGGAATTGCCCGCTCACGTAACACGAATAGTTTGTGAAAATTATCAAAACCGCCGACGTAACAATGAACTTGTTTGTGCTCGGCGCGTTGTCATTCCTCCCTTAAGCAGCCCCGAATAATTGGGAGACAGATTCGGCAAAAGGATACGGTGTGGTAATGCCGCCGAGGGAATTTATAAAACGGGAATATATATCTTTAACGCAGCTGTTCATGAGTTAATTTCGAGTTCATGTATACGTCATTCCTTTCATCAATTAACTTTATTTACAAAGCCGAGTGAAACTCAAACGATACCGGAATATTACCGTTGCTGGGATCTGTGTAAATACGGGCAAAGAAGAGATGCACACATTGATTTAACATAAGGAAGCTGCGTTTGTACTCGACAATTATTATCGCTTGGCAGATATAGTAGTATTTTCGCACATGGTAACATTCCTCAGGCGGTTTATAACGTTTCAATAGTGTGCAATACGACTTCGGGATTTGTGCAAATGCTCACTTGAATATGAATAACCAAGTTAAATCATTTCAAATTCAGTTTCGAAAGAATCTAGAAACGAAATATCAGCCGGTTGAGTTTATTTTAGGGCAGAATTAACCGAAGGGTTGGGTAAAGGAGGCTATAAACTAGAGAGAAGTTACGACATTTTCAGACAATTTTGAAAATGATTTAAAAAGCCGTTTCTCGAAAAAATCGTCAATAATTATGAAAAACTCCTTGAAAATTAATTCGTCAAAATGTCTACATTCGCGTTAAAAACACTAATTCAATCTAAAACTAAAATTCCCGGTGATGGCTTGCCAAATATGTGCAGTGATTGCTTTCATGAAAGAACATTTAATTTTAACTGAGCCAAGAAAATTAGTTTACAACGTAAATTTTAAATTTAAGGAAATCCCATCAGGTCTGCGGAGAGGCTAATGAATTTCAACTCTCCTAGAGATTAATTAAGATGAAAAAATGGAAACCTCGAATATTGGAGACATATTTCCTGCGCGCTATAGTAGCAGAATTGACATATTTGTAAAATTAGCATCCGCACAACCCGCGATCCTCTCCCGAGATACGCTCCATGGCGACTAAATCTTATAAAGCCAGGCTAACGATTCCCCGCTACCCTCCAAATCATAGCAGTGATATACATAATAGTATATTCTAAAACAAGTTGCAGAATGGACTCCTATTCCAACACGAATGCGTAATTCGATAACGAGCGACGAAGGAGCGAGTTTTCGAACGCATGAGTGTTGGAATTGCCTTCTGCCTTAGACGATATTTTTCTATTTCAGTCAAGTTTTGTGAATTATTGTCGAAATTCAATGAAAAATTCAGATTATTCATCCTAGTGAATTTCGCATTGTATCTTGGCAGTTGGTGTGACTGTTACGAAAATTGACCGATTACGTAATTTGAATTTGAATCGTTCGTTTCGAATTTTGAAAAAATTTATAATTGCGAACTGGATTCGTGAATTATGTCTGACGAAGTCGATTTAACACCACCAGAATTAAAAGAAATTGCGAACAATGTTGCAAATCATTTGACTATATCTAAATTATATTATATTGACAATTGACGTGTGTTGAAATTTGATAGTATCGGACGTCAGTGTAGAAAACCACAAAACGAAAATATAACTGAAAACAATGCTGTAATGAGTTCATTACAGCACTGTTTTCAGAACTGCAATGAACTCCTTACGATACTGAAATAGAGAAACAAATATACACTTTCTTTTAAGACTACTTGTATAACAATTAATTAATGTAATTCATTTTATTTGATTTTATTAGAAAGTAGACTTCAGTATACCTAGTGTTTCAAAGGTTATGGGAGTTGATTTCGCATTGCAGAATATAGGTTGACGTTAGTTTCACAGACATGTTGTCTGCCGATTATATTATGTAGTATGCGTTGAAATCGAATTGGACCAAAAAGATTTTGAAATGAGTTGAAAATTCGCAAGCGAATGCGTCAGAATTGAATATAAGCTAGAGATTTCATCTGAGAATAAATATCACGTCAATTTGTTAAAGAATGCCTTGAGGCGGTATCCGCATCTGTATAAACAAATGCACCAAAGCTCCAAACTTCATGTTTCTCCAGAATTCCCTTTTATAAATTGCAATTTTACTTTACCCCCTCATAAATTTCAGAAAATTCAAATATGTAAGTTGAAAGTGCGCCTTTTTTTCTAGTAAAACTCACCTCTATCGTTGGAGCTATCCGTCCTCCAGCAGGGTGATTGTATTGGTGGTGGTGGTGGTGATGATGTGTGGGGGTGGTTCTAGGCAACACATCGTGTAAATCCTCGTAGATTACACCAGGGGCGGTGGGACCATCACAGTTATTCTGGGGGGAGTTTTTGCAGGGGAGGAAGTTTTGTACTTTTCTTTTGTGTCTGAAACAGAATAAATTTGTTTAGTTTATACAGTTTGATACAAAAAGGAATTTATGAGTTATAGTTTTGATTTGATGCAAAATGGAGAAATAAGTAGTACCTAATTAATTTTTCAATAATATATTCTAAAACAAGTTGCAGAATGGGCTCCTATTCCAACACGAATTCGAATGAGTGTTGGAATTGCCTTCTGCAACGAGTATTAGACGATATTTTCTCTATTTCAGTCAAGTTTTGTGAAATATTGTCAAAATTCAATGAAAAATTCAGATGATACATCCTAGTTACTTTTGTATTGCATCTTGTAATGGGTTCATTACAACACTGTTTTTAGAACTGTAATGAACTCATTACGATACTGAAATAGAGAAAGTCTTTAATTTATTCTTGATTTGTTATTGGAAAAAACTATTCTATTAGTCATGATTCTAGATATCGCATTGAACTAAAACACCATTTAGTTTGTGCAGGTGTTTGTTCATGAAAATAAATGCTGTTAAAATAATATGAGGAAGAATAAGAAGAGAAATAAAAAAGTAATACTGTAAACTTTCCAGCTCGTAAGTTGCATTCCGGAAGTAAAGTTGATTGGAAACAAAAGGAAAAGATCAAAGGATCTGTTTTCCCCTTTATGTATCTATTGAGGTGGTTAACCCGAAACAGCTTTTGATGCATCAGTTTTCATTATAACAATAAAATGCTTCAATCAAATATCGAAACTACTGCCCTCTACAAAGCGTAATAAATAATAAACAACTTCGCTGCTATCGGTTTTGCCACATCCTTCAAACAATAACCTCCAATAGATGGATCAAATTAACAGCGGTATGGAATGTCATTGACGCACCATTCCTCTGCATTGTCCGACGAAGAATTATATCCGATCGTTTCCGATTTCGATGCGTGTACACGATTCCTGTTCAGAATTGTGGAAACTAGTCTCATCTTCCTGCAGAATCAGAATGGAGCTATGGCGATCCGACACAAGCGCACGTTTCTGCGTCATCAACGAATCTGACATTTCATCTGGCAAAAATAGCCGTGTAGCTCGGATATCAGCGGTATTATCTATCGCGCCGATCGTCGAGTTGAAACAAAGTCCGTACTCCGTAGTGATCTGCATGTCATTTTCATTTCAATGGGTTGTTGTATGAAAATGGACAGTTTTTTGATGGATAGATCCGGTAGCGACGGATACAGATACCAATCTTCCATTTTCACGTTTTCAGTGTTAATCCTTTCGATATACAATTTTTATCGACATCATGAAGCTGCAGGTATAATCCCGATTTGCACCAATTACTTATGCTGTTTTAATTAAAAACAGGGATTTGGAGAATTTATATTAGCACAACTCTGCTTTGAAATCAAGTGTTGTTTCATAATCACCTGTTATTAAATTTGTTTTTAGTGCTCTTTTTTGTAAGGGGCGCTGAAGATTTTTCGCAATTCGTTAATAAAAGTCTGATCTGTGGAAAATATTAGGTGTACAATTTTGCTTCCGCCGTTTTGCAATATATGGCTGTAGCGGTAAGTGGTAGTCGAAATAAATAGATCGTAGATGTCATACAATAAGCCTAGGTATCTCTAAACATAACGCCATCGAAATTTAGTCGATTTGTGTTTGCATCATAAAGTTATTCTTGATTAAACATGTCAGCTCACGAGCCAAATTATCGTCAATTGCGTTCAATCGTTCAATGTTCTTCTTTAAAATTAAGAAACCTGCGACTGAGGCTCGTCGGATACTCTCAAATACCTATGGTGAGGCCGCTATTAGTGAAAGAACGTGCCGAGAGTGGTTTTAACGCATAAAGAACGGTGCTTTTGACGTCGAAGACCAGTGGAAGAGAGAAAGTTTTCGAAGATGCAGAATTGTAGGCATTACTTGATCAAGACTCGTGTCAAACACATCAAGAATTGGCAGGATCATTGGGAGTGAAGCAACAAGCCATTTCAAAACGCTTAAAAGTCATGGGAATGATTCAGAAACAAGGAAATTGGGTGCCGTACGAGTTGAAGTCGAGAGATGTTGAACGGCGTTTGTTTGCTTGTGAACAGCTGCTTGCAAGGCAAAGACGGATGGGATTTCTTCATCGCATTGTGACTGGAGACGAAAAATGGATTCATTACGATAATACCACGCGCAAAAAATCACGTCTACCACCAAACCGAATATTCACGGTTCAAAAGTCATGCTCAGTGGTGGGACCAGATCAGCGTGGTGTATTATGAGATGTTAAAACCGACTGAAACAATCACAGGCGATCATTTTCGAACGCAATGAATGCGTTTGAGCCGAGAATTGAAAGACCAACGGCACACACGGCTTGGTTGATCTTATGAAGAAGTAAAAAATTGGATCGATTCGTGGATCACTTCAAAAGATGATGAGTTTTTCAACGCGGGATTCGTACGCTGCCCGAAAGATGGAATGGAGTAGTGGTCAGCGAAGGACAATCATATAAATGTATAACCAGTTTTTTACAATAAAGCCTCGAATTTCGGAAAAAACGGCGGAAGCAAAGTTGTACGGCTATGTATATTTCTTTTCTTTGTGAAATAAATATTCGTTGTTGTCATACCTATAATTTGTATGTTTTGATGGGACATTGTCTTGTGATGCTTTTTTACTTATTGAGACTGTTTTTAGAAGGAATTCATTGTCACAAATCAAGGAGAATTTTCTTACTCATACAATTCTGATAAATTATATTAGATGCAGTTTATCTATCTTCGTCGTAGTGATTCTATTACCCAGTAATGATGTAATCTAACAACATTTTGAATTCCGTTTTTCGATGTCAATGAAGAACAGTGAAATTAAAAATATTTGTAGTGAAAAGTGTGGTTCAATGCGTTTAATGGTAAAAAGTTGAAGTAATAGTATACAACAATGACGTTTCGATGTTCATCGAGAATACCCTTTATTATTATTGATCTGTCACAAGGAAAGTATCAAAACGTGTATTTAAATCCGAAGTATTCATTTTCAGCCCACATTGACTTCACAAGCCACCCACTTGTAAAAACAGGAAAATAGTTTTTGTAGCCGTAGCTTCTAGTCAGAGCGAGCTCAATTTTATATCTGCGTGTTAGAAAATGGCCGTAGCATTATATTTATCCTCCGACATGGTGTAGGATCAGCTGTGTCGGATGTGGAGCTCGATTTTATAGCACCGGCATGAATAAAAAAAATCTTCCTTTTGATATCGACATATTTATGGATGCTGGTAGTGCAAAAGGCGTAAATGTTGTTTATTGTGAGTAGGTAAACATTTTCCATAGGAGCGACTCCGGCTTGAGGGTGGGCGATAAACGTGAATTGATAGCAGGATGTAGAGAAAAGTTCGACATGAGGACGTTTTCAATCCGCACTACGGTACAAATGCAGGAGATTTATGAGGTGGGAACGATTTTCCGGGAGAAGAGACAAGATGAAAGGAAATCCCCAGGTTTATACGAGGCATATCGTAACAACGCGCTAGGTTTTCAGATGGAAACATATACAGACTGATTCAAGATTTTTCATAAAGGAGAACAGGATGCAATGTTTTCTAATTCAATCAATTTGTGAAACCCTCATTTTTACGTTATTTTTTTTGATTCAACTGAATTGAAAAAATATTACTATTCAATGAGATAATCGTATTTTCTCTATTTCAGTATCGTAATGAGTTCATTACAGTACTAAAATCCGTACTGTTATGAACTCATTACAGCATTGTTTTCAGTTTTATTTTTCGTTTTGTGGTTGTTTACACTGACTTCCGATAGAATAAGAAAATAATAAATATTCTGCTTATTATCAATTCGACAATTAGGAAGAATACCGGATTCCAAATATTGAAATTTGCATATTTGATCGGGAATCACTCAAATAAATATATTTCATTCAATATAATATACAATTATAAAATTGAGGATTTGAAAATATATCACAATCCGAAAACGTAACATGTAGAGATTTCGTATACTTCCTCTATCTATGTTCATTACTCTATGGTATTACCCAAAGTTGTCGAATATATGCATTTTTGAAAATGGACAAAATTCGAAAAATTTGATTCATTCAGGATTCATATATCTCACGAGAGTCGTGAATGGATATTAAGAGTAAAAATCTTCTTTATAACACAGTGAACGTTCAAAAGATGCTAAGCCTTTGCTCATATATGATATAATTAATTACTGAAGCAACAATAAAGAGCAAAAAAAAAATACCGAAGCACAAAGTATAAATTCCTCGAAACACATTTTGTGGTCATTTTCTATGCTGAAAACATGCTGGCAACTAGGATTTGTTATAGCTACTTTTCATCATTGTTTGTGTTCAATATTCTTTTCTCTATTTCAGTATAATGAGTTCATTACAGTTCTAAAAACAGTGCTGTAATGAACTCGTTACAGCATCGTTTTCAGATATATTTTTCGTTTTGTGGTTGTCTATACTGACTTCCAATCCTATCAAATTTCATCACACGTCAATTGTCAATATAATAAAATTGTGATATGATGAAATGATTTGCAACATTATTCGCAATTTCTCTTAATTCTGGTGGTGCTAAATCGATTTAGTCAGACATAATCCACTAATTCAATGCTTAATTATAAATTATTCCAAAATTCGAAACGTACGATTCAAATTCCGTAATCTGTCAATTTTGGTAACAGTTACACCAACTGCCAAGATGCAAAATACAAAAGTTACTAGGATGTATAATCTGAATTTTTCATTGAATTTCGACAATATTTCGCAAAATTTTACTGAAATAGAGACAATATCGCCTAATATTCGTTGCAGAAAGCAATTCCAAAACTCTTGCGTTCGAAAACTCGCTCCTTTGTAGCTCGTTTTTGAATTTCGCATTCGTATTGGAATAAGAGCCCATTCTGCAACTTGTTTTAGAATTTACTATTACTTTATTCACCATAAACGTATACTTTTAATCATTTCGTTAACCACGCATTTTAATGATATGATATATTTTACAAGGAAATAATAAAGCATAATTCAAAATTTGCAGTGTTGAATTCATTTATTAGCTTTTAAATATTGAATCAGAGTATTTCTGGAGAATTATATCCGCGAAATACCCTGGTATGTATTCAGTTCCACGAAGTTCATCAACTTCAAGTCTAAAATTTTTCAACCGCCTACGGCTCGAAGGATAACGGTTGAAATAAAAACTGAAGCCGAAGTCCCACCCCTGCTTCATTTTACATTTATTGCGTTCGAGAGAAATATCGAAAAGTTATTTGTTAACGAAAGTTTTCTCCCGGTGTTGCTTGGGGGGATCCTGAGTGGCCTTTTCATTGTGCTCACAACCACGCGCAATTGACGAGAGTTCCCTCTGACAGGAGCAGGACGAAGTATTAGCGGAAGATTCATCCCCTCCATTTCTGCTCTTTCATCAGCTTTATCGTAATAATATCTTTTCGAGATTCATATACGAATTATTCAAAAATAATCATTGAAGATATTTGTCTAATTATCAGTTTCTCTTTACATATTTATAATACCTATATTTAGTGCTTGATATACTCGAATTTTCTTCGATTTCTGCTTGAATTTGATGAAGCTATACAAAATTTCGCACAAAGCTTGAAATTGATATTCTAACCTCAACCCGATTGGGTTTAAAATAAAACAATGGTTGTAAATAAAAATTTCCAGTATCTGAAGGTAGTAGAAAATAGGTTCTTCATTTTATTTTATCTATGAATTTCCATCAAGTAAGAACCGAATCCATTAAATATCGATGAGATCGGTTAATTCTCTTTTCATATTTTACTTATATTTTCTTTGTTATTGCTTGAATTTGTTATTTTATATCTGCATGTAAAATTTGAATTCTGTCAATTTGGGTGAATTGTTTTGGACATGCTCCTTCATTTTGATTCTGGTGACGTACTCAACATGAAATTCTGCATGAAATTTTGAAAGTGTTATTCCGAATTTATATGCAATATTTCATTACGATAACTACAGACTTGTCTGAATTTTTTCTCGAAGTCGGCGGCAGAAACGACAAATCTATAAAAAAGGGTAGAATTGGACCGATTTTTTTTGCATTTTTCTAAACTACCAGTGACCCACCAGAAAAAAGTTCTGGAGGAAAGAAGCAGGCACTGTTCCAGAAAGAATATCAACCTGTAGATTTGCCTTTCAAATTAGCATATGACTTGAGAAAATCTTTAAATTGGTATATCTATGCCAAATTTGAGTTGATATCTTGTGAAGGGAAGACGCTATGAGAAAATAAAATCAAACTTCAACACTTTGTATCTCGAAAATAAAGCGTTTTTTGGGGTCATGTTCATAGGATTTTTTTTTTGAAATGCTCCCAGGAATCTGTCGTTTTTGTTTGTACCTCCAATTCAGGATTATATTTTGTCTTGACGATCACAAAGGATTCTCATTTGAAATAATTACTCAAAAGAAAAAAAGAACGACTACATCAAAGAGAAAATTTCTAAAATATATACTTGTCTTCATGCACAATATAAACAAGAATTAATCACCCAAAATTATAATTTCCCAGAATCTCAGTTAGTTATAGACGTAAGTTCTCTCTGACACGAACAATAAAGAAGAAAGAGGCAGGGTGTTCTCCGGGATGCTGGTCTTTCAGGAAGATCTCGTATGCCGTGATAATAATTGTCGGCGATGTCACACAAAGTGGCTTATTGTTCATCCCGACGCTTATTTACTAAACTGGACCAGTTACTATGGTAATTCCTAATTAGGGACGGTGAATATCTTCGGAGTCTTTCTGCAATGGCGAAGTTCCCTCCTGAAGTCTTTTCGGCGTTTCGCTTGCAGAGAAATCCGGAGCAAAACGAATTAACTATTGTGTAAAGGCCGTCAGTCGTGTAAACCGATGATATATCTTGTTTTGTACGGTGCTAGTTTACGTGCTGCCATTGAAGTTCTCGGACTGAATGAATGAATAAGTTCAGGTTACAATTGACCACAATTTCTAATTTCTTTGTCGGCTTCTTTTACCTTCACATCTTATACATGTCGGTTGGTTACAGGTTTCGGAAGCAACTTTTGTTGTAGTTTCTTTTGGCGGATTATTTTAATACTCTAACACTCTTGGGATTCGTGCTTGAACGATGATCGCCTTGTATAATGTCTAAAACCACCACTAACAGTAACAAAGGTAGGGGAGGTATTTTATGGTGAACCGTATTTGTTATTCCTTGGTTTGATTTTAGGGATTATCTCTGTTAAGTTTGTTATTCTTTAGATATATCTTTCAGAACATGATGTTGGTTGAAAATAATTTTATTTCATGCTGTTGATTGTTGGAAATTGTGTTTTTGTCGACACTTCAGATGAGGAGTTTGTTGGGAAGAGAAATTCATATTATTGCGTCTTGTTTTTGGTTTCTAGTCACGATTCATTTCTTTGAAAATTAAAATTCTGACATAGTTGTAAAAAAACCCTTTACCTCGAATGTTTATAGTTTTTGCTCCACCTTTCCGTAGACGTATGAATTCAAATTACACAAGTACACTCCATTTGAGAATAGACCTCTTGGACTATCACTATAAGAAGGACAACTGATGTTTCATCAAGTACCTTACAAAGTCGAACTTTGTCAATAAATCTTTGACAAACTTCTGGACTGAGTCTTATCTTTGTGAAATTGGATTTTCTGCACTTGCTACCTTCAAATCCAAATACAGAAATAAACTTCAAGTGAAAAATGAACTCATAGTGGCCATCTCTAACTTAAAACCAAATTTAGAAAAATTGTGCGCCTTAAAACAAGCTCATGTTAGCCATTAGTTAGTCCTTAATCTTCCTTTGTGATTGTCAAATGAAATTTCACTGAATCTTTTTTTTAAATCTCTCTTTAGCATTTGATCTTTATCTTTTGATTTTCAATCGATTGTGCGCGCCCCCAATCATGTAATGTTTGAAGATTTTATCCGAAACTTTCAGAGGTAATGTCAAAAAATTCTTTTGAAAATTGTTGATGTTTTATAATGATCTTACAACTTAAATTCAATTAAAGGATTTTTTAGTCTGAAAATCTCGTAAGCATTCGTATTTTCCGTAAATTAGACAATATGTATAGATACCTAAAATCTCAAAATGAAAATTAAATTAAAAATTTGTTTAGATACGAAAATATTTACTTTTGTACCGGATAGTTTGGGCCTTAAAAATAATGCTTGATTTGTTTCTGAATATTTAAGATTTTCATTTGGAATTTATCAAATACTGCAGTTGTGTCAAAAGGTTAAGATGTGTTGATGAGCATTTTTTTTGCATCAAATTCATTGAAAACGAACATCTCAAAAAGAAGGTATAATTAAATTCATAAGGTAATATTCACTTGGTCGGAACAAAGATTTAAGTTGAATGATTAAGTGCATTCCAATAATTCACATTGAAAAAGAAAAAAAATCAGTATAGAATTAAATAAATAATAATAAACTGCTAATTTCCAAAAAATTTTGTGGAAATTAGCAGTTTATTATTATTTATTTAAAATGAATTTCCATCAAGTAAAGACCGAATCAATCAAATATCAGTATAGAATTCCTTTTTTTTCTGAATATGAAAAAAATTATTGAAAACAATGCAGCCAGACGAAGAAACTGAATACTTCTCGAACTTCGACAGCTGACACAATCCATGCACCTCGATAGCTCCAAGCTACCATAAACGAAGTTAGACTCCATGAATTATTGAGCGACCATATTTCTATGGGGAAGGTTGCACCATGTATATCGACCCATCACTCTGGGATTTCAATGACGAATTTTCTTGTAAGAGTAATTTGACGTTGTCATTTCCTGAAACACCCCCAGCGTTCAGTGAGACTGTAAATATTTTATCACGTTCGATGCTCGGTTTCGTAATAAACTCCATTTTTCATGATATGAAATGGGGACACGTGTTAGTGAACTTGTGAAAAAGGGAATCGTTAAAAATTAATCGCTACATTGTGAGTAGGTTCCCTTGTACCGAATTTTTTTCATCTCCATTGTTGGGATGGCATTGTACCATGTTATGAAATAGATTTGTTGTGTCCCTGGTTTGATCGTCATGTTAGGGGGGTTGATTTTTTTCATGCTCTGATAAACTCTTAGAAATTTGATTTTTAATGAACCTCGAACATTATTCGGTGAAACTATTCACTCAATTTTGTATTTTGTGAATTTTAAAAATAGTGAGAAGTTAAAATACACTTATATGCCAAAAAAGGCAGCAAGATGATATTTGGTGAAATTCAAGTAAAATATAGATAAAATCATAAAATTCAACTCGCATATTCAATATTTTGTTGAATGCTGGCTTTTTAGTCATTATTCTGGGTTGAGCAGAAGTTAGTTGTTTAATTTTGAAACATCGTGAGGAATAATTTCGTGGTCAAATTCTTTCAATTCTTACCAATACCTTTGTGTTTCAATTCTTTCAATTCTCACCAATTTTTATTAAGAACAATGCCTTTTCAACATTTTGTTTTTTAGTTCAGAAGGAGTGGCAAAATATTGCCCTAAAAATGGTAGTCGTTAACTAATTGATAGTTATCATCGACGTATGCAGGCAGTAATGAAAGCTGGTGGTGGTAATACAAAATATTAAGCTGAATTTGTTCAAAAATATACGATTCTTCAGGATATTTAGGTTTCAGTTGAATTAGTTGTTTTGATTTTGATTTTTAATTTGAATTCAATAAGTTTGCATAAATAAATTTTGAAATAATTGCTGATCATTACAACTGAAAAACATATTGTTGTCTTATCATTGCTCATAAACTGAGCTGTCGAACTGACTTTATGTCATGTCGTCCAAAAATAAAATTTCTCAAAATTGGGTAAACTGTTGATTGATGAAGTTCATTTTTTTTTTCTTAAAATGAAATAATACACTTAAATTTTGGAACTATTGTTTAGATATAAAATTTGTTAATGTCAGGCACAAACCTGACCAAACTTAGTTAACAGTATTTCCATAAAATTACTGTACTAAATTTGGTGAATCAATTTAATTGATTGATTGAAAGATATAAACCAAAAAACAAAATTTTGGAAAGGAAAGGTTTGAGAAAAAAATTGAGTTTTTAAAGAATTTAACTGATAAATTCTTCTACAGGATATTTTGAAATTATAATTCAACAACAAACTTTCAATACAAACTGTATAATGACTAATAAATTAGCATTCAACAAAAGACAGAGTATGCAAGTTGAAATTAATAATTTTATTTGCAGTTTATCGAGTAAAACTCCATAATCGAACTTGAACATAAAAAAAATATGAGAACTTAAATTTTACCAAATATGTAATCATTTATTGCGTTTTCTTGCATTTGAGTTTAATTGTTCTTAAAAATAGAAGCTATAAAGGCATGAAATATAATTCAGAAATTCTATGTTATCACGAATTATATGAAAACATGAAATCAAAAAGTTTGTATTATAATTTAAATCTCGCGTTGTTCCACACAAAGAAAAATATGATATTTATACTAATAGCACACATAACCGAAAAGAAGTGGTTCAAATCCGAACCCACTCAATTACAATATAATTGGAACAATAATCGTCGGCCATTTTTCTGCGGTCTGCCTTTGCGGTTGCTGGAAATGTTAGGGCCAATGGAAGAATGGACGAATTCCCCAGCCCACTGATTCCATTTCCTGTTTATTTACCACATATGAAGAGATTGTGAATGTATTATTTCCGCCTTTGCATTAAAACATGCTTATTCAATTTAATCCCCACGACGACGTGAACAAATTATGGCGACAGCGAGGCAAAAAGTAAACAGTGCCATTAGCCGCCTAAGATGAATCAGAGAGAACTCCCTCGCTTCGTGCCGGAACACAAACTTAAGGCACCCGGAATCCAGGAATATTTCATAGAGAAACAGGAAATCTGTGGTATAAACAAAGTTCCCAGCTGATGGGATCGGAATATCGGTGTGAGAAAGATTCCGAAACTGGTTGATAATTCGATACTCCTCATCGTGTAACCTTTGAAAGGAATATTTATGGTTTCCAAACACTTTTCCAGATCACCGAGCTCATCATCAGGTTTCCTTCTGGGATTTTACTCTCTAGATAAAGCCGAAATGAAAATATTTGTGTTTTAGTCTGACTGACTCTAGAATTATGTAGGGTCCTTTTTCTTCAAACACTATTTGAGTTCAACAATCATAAACTTTCAATTAGTGAAATAAGTAAATTAGTATAGACATACCTCACAGATGCTGATTGATAAATAAAAACCCAATAAGAACATACAATTTACTTTAAAATGATGGTTCATATTGTTTCCGAATCACTGTTCAATAAAAGTGATAAACCAAACGTTTGTTCACCTATTGTTGATTGAAACAATGCTCTAATTGAATAAATTTTATGTTCAATTAATCGGATTGTAAATTAAGATTCAAGTTTAGCTATGAACTGTGTAAAATCATAATGAAAGAACTGATATCTACATGATTGAAGGACTTTGAAGAAATACTCTTTGACGAATTGAAGAAGCTTAGTTGTTGCTTTTGCACGAGGAGATTGAAACTATACTACATAGGTATACAACTTTGATACCTCCGTTTTTTCCGAAATTCGAGGCTTTATTTTAAAAACATTTATGATTCAAAGTATTCTCCATCGCTGGCCACTACTTTCTCCCAACTTTCGGGCAGCGTACGAATCCCGCGTTGAAAAAACTGGTCATCTTTCGAAGCGATCCACGAATCGATCCAATTTTTTACTTCTTCATAACACCGAAAATGCTGGTCAGCCAGGCCATGTGCCATTAATCGAAACAAGTGATAGTCCGCGGGAGCAACGTCTGAAAAATACGGGGTGGGGTAGCACTTCCCATTTCAACGTTTCCAAGTGTGTCTTTCTTGACCACTTTCGCAAATCACTTTATCATGTCTCTCGTTGTATTGCGGCCGCTTGTTTTTCAATGTTCGGCTTAAACGCATTAATTGCGTTCGATAACGATTGTCGGTTTTAATAACCCATAACACACTACGCCAAGTTGGTCCCATCAAATACTGAGAATGACCTTGGAATCGTGAATATTCGGTTGGGCTGTCGACGTGGAAGCATGGCCGGGATATCCCCAAGATTTCCTGCGCTTGAGATTATCGTAATGAATCCATTTTTCGTCTCCAGTCTCAATGCGAGGCAGAAATCCCTTCCGTCTATGCCTTGCAAGCAGCTGTTTACAAGCAAACAAACGCCGTTCAACATTTCTCGGCTTCAACTCGTACGGCACCCAATTTCCTAGTTTCTGAATCATTCCCATGACTTTCAGGCGTTTTGAAATGACATGTTGCGTCACTCCCAATGATCCTGCCAATTATTGTTGCATTTGAAATGAGTCTTGATCAAGTAATGCCTCAAATTCTTCATCTTTGAAAACCTTCGCTCTTCCATCGCCATGCTAGTCTACGATTTCAAAATCACCGTTACTGAAGCGTTGAAACAACTCTCGGCACGTTTTTTTCACTAATAGCGGCCTCACCATAGGTATTTGAGAGCATTGGATGGGCCTCAGCCGTAGATATTGAAGCAGAAAATCAAAACCTCCCACAAATGACGAGAATTTGGTTGGTAAACTGACATGTTTAATCGAAAATAACTTTATGATGCAGACATAAATCGACTAATATTTCGATGGCGTAATGTTTACAAATACCTAAGCTTATTGTATGACATCTTCGATCTATTTATTTCGACTACCACTTACCGCTACAAACATCTCTTGCAAAACGGCGGAAGAAAAATTGTACACCTAATAAAATGTGAGAGTTAATCTCATACCAGGTTGTCATTATCGATTTATAACAAATCGAGGACTTCCTTGTGCTTGTATTTAAATAAATTAGTAGGTGAAGCATATTTGAAAAATTATGAAATGAGTTGAGCTGAATACGATGTCAATAATTTGAGCAGTTTTAATGATGATGTCGTTCGGAGTAGATACATAATTTCATTGATAAGTTGGCCGCTGCCTCGACGGTGTTCCTGTAGAAGATTAACATGATATAAATACAGTTTACAGAACTAATTACAATCAACCATCTGTACCATTACACACAAGCCGTTACCAAGAGCGGAACGTCATTAGCAAAATATTCTTATGAATAACGTTTGTATAGAACGTGATATCCTGCGAATCCTTCATTAATTAAACCACCACGCCACTGCTCTCGAAGTTTAGTCTTTCACATAAATCAAGATGACTTCGCCATCTCCCAGTTCGTTGATATAGTTTGATTCGATTAGAAGTTCAGTTCGGCTCGCGGCTTGTATAACATCCATAGGCTGAAACAGTATACCCTTTGCATAAAGTTAAATGAAGTGAACATTGTGTTCGATCGACGATTTTTTTTATTTGGTCATAAGACGGTCTCACATAAAGCTTGGGAAACAATACGATCCCTAGGAAAACCGATGACGGAGGATGATGTGAGAGGTCAAGGGTCTACCTACGCTGATCTTTGTTGGAAGTCGGGAAGTTTGTTCTGAAGACCGACTACATCGTCCGATCATTATCTTAAACTGTATATTGTGACATACAGCAGTCTAGACGGATAGACTCTGGGGAAAGGGTTTTCAAAGATTGATTTCGAGGATGCAACCGCGATAATAGTTTTCCAGAATTTTCATGGATGAGGAACAAGCATCGATTGCATGAGTAATGGTCAGGTCTTGATCTGACTCGATTCTCTTTGTTTTAGAGCAAGATGCTTTCAAATCAATTTTGAATATATGAAGACATACACATTGCAAAATTAGGAAAATAATAGTGTCAAGTAGGAATGGTCACTAAAGAAATTAGATCATTGTGGCTTAGAAGCGTGTGTTATGATGCATAACCTCCGAAGTTGCCAATGAACGTTCAGAAACTGTTCACGTCAGTGTTTTGCTTATTTTATTTTGAGTACGTACCTCAGTGTAATAAACATAGATAGACGGAGCTTATGTTATTTTTAGTAAGCAAATTTTGTTCCCAACATCAACTATCAAATTTGACATGAAGCGCGCGGAAATGAAAACGTATCAGTGATACGATATTTCACTCAATTCGCGAGTTTCTCTACAGAGAATGCACTTCTTAGGTCCCATAGTGAATCAACGTTTCATATTTACTCGAAATAGATTGAAATAAATATCTAAATATATCAGAGATTCAGAAAACAAACTTCAAGCGCACCAAAAAACGTGAAACAACCGATGACACTAGGAGAGCAAAAGTTGCCAAACCTTGGATTTCAGCAGGTAGATACAGAAAATAATAAATATTATGCTTATTATAAATTCGACAATTAGGAAAAATATAAGCTTCCAAATTTTCAAATTTTTATCGGGAATGACTCAAAAAATATATTTCATTCAATATAATATACATTCATAACGATATAGTAAAATTGTGGATTTGAATAGTTATTTATAATACAAGTGCAGAAGGCATTGATATTCTTCCACGAGTTCAAAATTCAAAAACGAGCCACGAAGTGGCGAGTTTTGGAATGAACGAGTGGTAGAATGAGCCTTCTGTATGAGTATTATACATTATTTTCTCTAATTCATTGCATTTTCATTGAAATTAATGAAATATTTCCATAAATATAATTTAGTGATTATTGCATTGAAAAATGTTGGTTGGCAGAACTGATTTCTTTAAGGCAATTTGATGAATTGACAGATAAAGCCGTAGCGGAAAGTTCGGATTGCCAACATAGAATAATAAAATATAACCATGAAAACTGTGCGTTTCTGATATATTCTCGCACGATTTTGTTATACAAGATGTGGAAGAATGAACGGAATAACCACAGAATTAGAGAAAATATATTACAATCCGATCCGACAACGTAATCCAACCTTGTTGGGGACATGTAAATATCGAGTATCTATGTTTATTATTCTATGATACGTACCTAAGCGACTCCTTCAAATGACTCATTCTTTTAGAACATTTTATTTTATATCATATTGTTGTTGATTCCATTAATCATCTCCTTTCTTTAGTTGATAAATTATACTTCCTTCTATTTATATATTCGTAAAACAACGATAATTATACTTTTCTATAAAAACAGTGAATTCTGCGAAAATATTTCATCTTAGACTTCTATTCAATTCCACGGTACGAACATGCCATCGGAGCAGCAGTTAACCCTGAGGGATTTGGTTATTAGTAGATGTAGTATTTATCAAAGTCAGACGTCCTGAAATACTAAATATCCTCCTTCCAAATGAAAAACTATTGTTCTCCAACGATAAATTCGTGGAACCATTTCCTCAGATTTATGGCTTCCCGTGAGATAAAGAAATCGAAAGGACATTAGCGTTAACTTTATCAAATGCTAGACTGGTGCCAAGAATGGTATTTACCCAATTCCACCTATTTTATGTCCCCTATCCTAATGTATTTTTAACCCCGAACAACCAAATAGAATTTCAGGATAACCTGAAGAAGATATTTCAAACAGTGCTAACTATTTAGTGAATTGACAGTGAGCACACATACAATCCTCGTCGTTATCTCTAGTATGCCACTTGAGGGCTGATTTTAGTGTCCCGGGCCGTAAAAGACCACCTCGAACAGCGCCAACAGTCGATTGTTTATCGTGAGCTATCGCTGACGAAATGGAAGTAGGAACATCTTCTTAGAAGACCCGATACCAGATGCCTCCTCCTAATGATTGTCGTAAAAATGAGGCAATTCCAAATGAGAAATTAACGAGACATTATTTATTGTGTCACTCGAGGCTGCGCCTTGGAAGCGGCCCGCAAAGGAAGTAATCTTGTATTAATCGGCTTTCTAGTTGAGATAAAAAGACCTGGTGGTCGTTTGAAGTGGAGCTGTTTTCGAAGAGTTTTTATTTGATCGTTAGTATTGAAATTTCGCCCAACGCATTCAATGGGAAGCCGCTGAAACGATGTACCTTTAACGCGAAGGGCCTTTTTCAGCTGGTGCCTTTGATAATTTCTTAGGCTCGTTAGTTATTTATGCCGGTTTTTCTTTTGAGTTGGATGTATTTTTCTTTTGCGTGCATACTTGGATTCGACTGAGAAAGCAAAAAGCGGAAAGCGAAATAAATCTCAACTTCTTTCATGTTGATATAATGAATGAATTATTGCATTGATATAATGAGAGCAATTGGAATGAGGTTGGAAGATGTAATTGAATAACTGAGAATGATGAGGTGTTTCTGATTGCCTCACAATCCCGTGAATGGTATAAGTCGAAACGAACGTGAATAAATCATAACAGGAATTCAGAAACCTGGTCTCTGAGTCGTCTGCATGCATAACTTCATCCTTATTAGTCCTACTAATGATTACTGTTGAATCTCTAAGGTGAGCTTTGGTATGTCGTACTAGATGCAGTTTAATATTCAATGAGTTTTGAGAGGTATTCAGCCTTATTCTGTAAATCGAATAGAAACGAACGAATTGGATCGTAATCGAAAAATCGGAATGTTTGACTTCTATTGCATTCAAATTTGGTATTCTGTATCTAATTCTTCTTCAATATTTCTATATCACGTCATGTTATTTGCAATTGGTATCCATAGTAATTATACTTGAGTTACAGAATACCAATTCGAAACGATTCCGATGCATTTCTATTCGATCTATACCATCTCTATTCGATTTGAAGTTACAGAATAGGACTGATTATATCATTGTTTTCAAATATTTGTGGCTTGCTAAATTGCCTTGATACTAGAGTGATTTGTTATTTATCGCTTCTTAGAGAGAAGTATTTGAGCAACAGAGTTTCTCATAGTTGTAAGCTCTGAAGTTATAGGATTACAAACAACTGTTTTACTATCAAAACTTATTTATCCTGCTTTCCTATGATCATACTTATGACGATGACGATTCCGAAAAACATTACAAATCTGAGAATTTTGGGAATATGATACGAAATGATTTTTTGGCACTATGTAACAGGATAATTAATGAAAATAAGAGTTCTCTGTACTGGACAACAAATGAAATATATCGCTCAAGGGTAATTTTTGTCATATTTGATTATGTTTTTACTTTAGAATGTGAGAATGCAGGCAAAAGAATGTAATGAGCAGTCTTCTTTGAAGCTCGATTGAAACCAGAAGATGAGCTTCCATCAAATCATTTGCATTTTTCACTTCTTTGGATAAAAAAGAATCGGAAGTACTGTTTATTTTGATGACCCTGCAAAAATTTATTGATTCGTCACGATTCTAAATCAGAGAACGATTCCAAAACCCAGTTATTAAGTAGTGCTTGAACTTTCCCTGATTTCTTTCCAATTCATCTTTTGTTCGATGCATTCGTGACTTCCGCTATAGAGCAAGTAATTCGACGAAATAGAATAGAACAAACTATTGCGGCTGATTGTTTCCAATCTGATATACTCTAATGATGGCGTTTGGAAGTCAGACTGGCTAGGCAGGAAATGCTATTGTGTGAAGGTGGAAGGAAATGAATTAGCAGTAGAAATTCGATCAGATAAATTCAGTCATGATATCTCTATCCCATCGAGGATTGAACAGGTTGTTGGATTTCTGATGATGTAAGCTGGTTGCAAGGAAACTATGGAACAAGTACTCGTAGTAGGAGCTTTAGAAAATGTAAGTAATCGAGTGGAGAATATTTTGAATTCGATTTTACAGAAGGAGTTTTTGATCTTACTCTCAGGTTGAGAGGAATTTATGAATTTTTTATAATTTGCAGTAACTATTTATCTATATCTGTGTTGAATAAATGTTGCTTTTCTTTTACAATTTTGTCTTTATGAGATTTCAAGGATAAAAGTCTTCCCTTCTTTCCTTCGAATCGGTACATCACGCCAAACAAAACCGAGACTATTACAACATTTCCTCAAGATATATTCTCGAGTCTAAGTCAACAATAATCAAATCCGAAGGCACAATTTTTCTTATTAAGACATTTGACTGAAAGATTTATATTTTTCGGTATTGCCTCTGGCCTTCACGTAGAATTTTCGTGCCTTAATAGCCGAAGGCGATATACATTATGAAATGATTCCTAACAAAGAATATAACATAGCGGATAGATATATTCCCATGTGTCCAAACCACCCACGTATGACAGCGTTCATAATTCACGATTCAAATGAAGATACTGGGATAGATTACTTCGTTAAAAAATTTCCGGGATAAGATTGTATCGTGATTTGGGTTTGAGAGAGAATCAATGAAAATTCGATTTTTTCTGAATGAGTTCTTTGTTTCAATAAAAATTTCAGATTATAACGTCCTGGTGACTTTTGTATTGTATCTTGGCAGTTGGTGTGATTGTTACGAAAATTGACAGATTCTGGAATATTCTGGAATTCTTTACTACTTACTCAGATTTTAATAGTATATTCTAAGTTGCAGGATGTGCTTCTAATCCAAAACGAATGCGAAAGCATAAGTTTTGGAATTACCTTCTACAACGAGTATTAGACGTATTTTCTCTATTTCAGTCAAGTTTTGTGAAATATTGTCAAAATTCAATGAAAAATTCCGATTATACATCCTAGTGACTTTTGTAATGCATCTTGGCCATTGGTGTGACTGTTACGAAAATTGACAGAATACGGAATATGAATTTGAATCGTACGTTTCGAATTTTGAAATAATTTATAATTACGCATTAAATTCGTGAATTATATCTGACGAAATCGATTTAACACCACCAGAATTAAAAGAAATTGCACTGTTTTTAGTACTGTAATGAACTCATTACGAAAATGGCTTATTAATCGCAAAAACTAGTTTTAATTTTTTTGTATTTCAGCTACGTTATTTGTAGATCAAGAGTGTCATAAATAGGGATCGAAAAAGAGGAATTCCCATCAGATGTAATTATTTCCAAAGCCGCTAATCTTCGAAATTGTAAGCGAGGTGTATAAATATTCAAATTGGGAAAGTTTTGAGCTATTCCGTACCGCAATTAAGCCTGGAAGGAGTGCATGAATCTTCCAGGATAGTGCGGGCCATAATTCTGATCCGCTAACTGGAGTCGTTGTACGCCTGGATTAAAAAGCCTGGCCGAGATTTATTTCGAGCCTCCCGTGGCTTCTCACGGGTATTTTAAATCTTATCGCATCTAAACGACCGACGTCCCAATGCGAAGAAAGAAATTAAAACATTGGCTGAAAGATTCACAGCTGACCGATCTTATTAAGGCTTTAACTTAATAATCACCTCCACCTGACACTTTGACACTCGCCTTGGCGACAGATCGAAGAAGATTAGACGAAAATGCGGATTTTAGGAAATCTAACACCAATAGGATTAAAATTTAAAATCATCTTTTGAGACTTTTATTTTTCGTGTGACAACGGAAATCCTTCGTGATATTTCTGTCTAGAATTACAGAAAATATCACATATTAATTTGGATTGATTGGAAATATTCTGGAAATCTTTTCTACTTACTCAGATTTTGATAGTATATTCTAAAAGAAGTTGCAGAATGGGATTCTATTCCAAAACGAATGCGAAATTCGAAAACGAGTGGCGAAGGAGCGAGTTTTCGAACGTATCAGAGTTGGAATTGCCTTCTGCAACGCGTCTTAGACGATATTTTCTCTATTTCAGTCAAGTTTTGTGAAATATTGTCGAAATTCGATGAAAAATTCAGATTATACATCTTGGTGACTTTTGTATTGTATCTTGGCAGTTGGTGTGACTGTTACGAAAATCGACAGATTACGGAATATGAATTTGAATCGTACGTTTCGAATTTTGAAATAATTTATAATTACGCATTAAATTCGTGAATTATGTCTGACGAAATCGATTTAACACCACCAGAATTAAGAGAAATTGCGAATAATGTTGCAAATCATTTCACTATATCCAAATTATATCATATTGACAATTGACGTGAGTTGAAATTTGATAGGATCAGAAGTCAGTGTAGACAACCACAAAACGAAAAATATAACTGAAAACAATTCTGTAATGAGTTCATTAGAGCACTGTTTTTAGTACTGTAATGAACTTATTACGATACTGAAATAGAGAAAATGCATATTTTCCGAATTATATGCAAAAAATTACCTTTTCTTGCATTTTTCTCGATGTTCCGTCAAGAAATTTCGGTGGCAAACCTCAGATTCGGATTCAGCACCCCAAAAACATATGAAATCAAACAAATCAAAACTATTCCAAAACTTTCCGTTGAAAAACACATATTATTATACTTTGTCGAGATGAAGCGTTAAAGGTACATTGCAACTAATGACTAATATAAATTACTACTCTTTATTCCTGATATAGGTAATAATGAGCATACCAAACTTCCAATGCCACAATAATATTGAAAATGACTTCGCAGGATTATTCCAAATTGAAAAACAGCAATGCCACATTGGATTTTAACCTCTTCAGGAAAAATGGCCCGGAATTTGACGTTCATTCAATGACTCCGTCTTCGTTCTAAATCCTTTCATCCGCCGAATGTTGAATGCTGACAGACTCCCATGAATACACAATTTCAATAGGGAAATTGAATATTCAACCATCAGTTAATATCACACCTCCACCCCAAGAGTGATATAGTCGAACCTCTACGTATCTGAATTCCACCCTGCTGAGATATTCGGAAATTCCCAGGGAAGGGACAGAACAACAACGAAAAAAAGGTGGAGGGTATCAGTTTCGCAGACGACAAGGTAATGCGAGCCCTGCTCCGGTGAAAATAGCGGTTTGGTGGCATTTCTGGTGTAATACAAGTCTTTCAGTCATTGTGGCGGCTGTTGCATGGGAGGATCGGAAGTATCTTCGATTTTATAATACAACGACTGTTTTGAGTATTAAAAAATATCATTCTGAAAATTTTTTCAAATTTTATCTTTAATGATCCCTGTTATATCATAATGAAAATAAAAATTAAAACATCTCAACATGGATCATTATAGAAAAATGTTGATAAAATGTTTTTTCTACATTCATGCAAAAAGCAAAACTTTATTGAACTATATTTAGTGGAAAAAGAAGTTCTTTATTGCACTAGTGCAATAAAGTTTTTATTGCACTCATCTGTCATTCTACTTCAACGTGCTGTCACCAATTAATCATTCACTTTCAACATTGAGGGTAAAAATGAAGTTTGAGTTAAATTGTTCGTAACGTATTAGTTCCTGTTTCAATGCAAATCGATATCAATAATAAAGTATTCAAGTTGCGCTTTTCATTTTTCTACACCTAGTGCCGCACCTCAATAAATCATTTTTTGCGTGAACGTAGAAAAAATGTTGTATGCAACTCGTGCAAAAATTGTTTATTGCACTCGACGTGAAATTGAAAATTCACTTTTTGCACTTGTAGCATAAATAACTATTAAATGTTATTTCTACTAATATCAGAGATATTAATAGAAGAAGATTGAATAAAACCCTTGACTTGACGTTTCACAATTTTTCACAATAATATCAGAGATACTAGAGGCGCATGACGAGACTAATTTCCCGAATAATACATTAAAACAAGTAAAAACTACGCCATTACTCAGAATGAAAGGATACACTCTTCAACAACGCATTGGAATTGTTAAAATTTGCTAGAAAAATGGTTAAAATTTTGCGGTCACAGTTTCCAAAACTACATAAAAATGACTATTGGGTCGTCATGAAGCACTTTCTTGGCCATGTTAGTTCAAAAAAAAGTCATTACATTTAGCCACCAAGATCTCGTGATTTAACGACTATAGACTTTTTTTTGGGGCCACGTGAAAAATCGATTCCAGCCCTTAAAATTGGAATTCTTGAAGCTATTCGAGAACATACACCTACAAATGTGCAAAATGGTGAATAAAAATTGAGTTTCTCCTTTAGTTTGAATCGTACGTTTCAAATTTTCAAATAATTTATAATTACGCATTAAATTCGTGAATTATGTCTGACGAAATCGATTTAACACCACCAGAATTAAGAGAAATTGTGAATAATGTTGCAAATCATTTCACTACATATATCTAAATTATATCATATTGACAATTGAGGTGTGTTGAAATTTGATAAGATCGGTAGTCAGTGTAGACAACCACAAAACGAAAAATATAACTGAAAACAATGCTGTAATGAGGTCATTACAACACTGTTTTTAGTACTTTAGTACATTACAAAACTGAAATATAGAAAATTATATAATATAATTAATTTATATTGAGATTAAATCAAAGGTTCAGATATATTTAAAGAATGTTTGTGATAACATTATTTCAAACACTGCCATAAAAATGAAAAAGAATATCACGAAATCTGGACAATGCATAAACAATCAAAAAACCTGATGAAAAACTGTGTAGTACGCAATACATTGCATGCACACTTGACGCCCAATACTTGTTGTTTTTTTCTTTCGAAAAGACCTCGCGAATTCGACATTTAATGGGAGAATATTCGTAATTCTTCCTCGCATGACGTTCTGCAAGCAGTCGAGAGCCTAGAAAACAATAAAAAAAATCCCGGAAAAAATTCACGGGGCCAAATGGAAGCTTTCATAAAGGATATCCTGCTGCAGCAAGCGCACGCGAAATGACGAGGCGCATTAATGGATGGAGGCCGCGAGAAAGTGATATGAAAGGGCGTGCTGCGACGCCCGGCGTCGGCAAAGATGGTAATAATTAATCAAGCACGCGGCGTCGGTCGCCGGCACTCATTACATCTAGATATCCATTACTCCTTCAGGAAGTCATTAGACAGGGTGTAAGGTTAATGGCGGGCCCTTATACGGTTTATTCTTATCGAGCGTGGCCTTATTTTGGTAGAATTTCTATATATATATATATTCCATTCTGAAAACATTATAATTGAAAAAAACCAAGAAGGCTGTGGGGTTCTGCAGGGTACAATTTTAGGGACTCTGTTATTTCTTCTGTATTTAAAAATTGATTCTAAAACAAGTTGCAGAATGGGATTCTATTCCAACACAAATGACGAAGGAGCGGGTTTTTGAACGCTTGAGTGTTGGAATTGCCTTCTGCAACGAGTATTAGGCGATATTTTCTCTATTTTAGTCAAGATTTTTGAGATACTATCGAAATTTAATGAAAAATTCAGATAACACATCCTAGTGATTTTTGTATTGTATCTTGGCATTTGGTGTGACTGTTACGAAAATTGACAGATTACGGAATTTGAATTTGAATCGTGCGTTTAGAATTTTGAAATAATTTATAATTACGCATTGAATTCGTGAATGATGTCCGACGAAATCGATTTAACTCCACCAGACTTATTACGATACTAAAATAGAGAATAGTTATTTATAATACAAGTGCAGAAGGCATTGATATTCTTCCACGAGTTCAAAATTCAAAAACGAGCCACGTAGTGGCGAGTTTTGGAATGAACGAGTGGTAGAATGAGCCTTCTGTACGAGTATTATACATTATTTTCTCTAATTCATTGCATTTCCATTGAAATTAGTGAAATATTTCCATAAATATATTTTAGTGATTTTTGCATTGAAAAATGTTGGTTGGCAGAACTGATTTTTGTAAGGCAAATTGATGAATTGACAGATAAAGCCGTGGCGGAAAGTTCGGAGTACCAACATAGAATAATAAAATATAACCATGAAAACTGTGCGTTTCTGATATATTCTCGCACGGTTTTGTTCTACAAGATGTGGAAGAATGAACGGAATAACCACAGAATTAGAGAAATAATTATTTTACAACTGATCAATGAGAATACAAATTGATCTTTGAATTACGACAACAGTCTTCATTTGGACCATTCACCTAAAATACGATTGTTCCATCGAAAAATGACAGAAAATATAGAATACAAGAATGAGAATAATTATGGAATCGAATAAGACAACTTCAATTACATATATTTATCAGATTTATTACTTTGCAAGGAATTTTATTTTCAAGAATTATATTGCTTTATTGAGGACATGCAAGTATTTAACACTAGAAAAAAAAATTGGTGAATACAACAGCTGAAAGCATGAATAGTGTGAATATTATTATTATCTATCATCTGCCAAAAAGTGAGTCATTGAACGCAATTTGCTCTTTGCTCAAGACAATGTCTTGAATTATCGATTTCATCTGATTTCGATAACTCCCAGAGCTGAAAATTGTACCACACTCGATTCGAGTTTTTCAGAGTCGGGCCTATTGTTCTTCACTCCACTTTATCTCGACTTCCGGCCATTGGGCAACCAATGGCGTTCGAAGAAGGGTGGTACTCTCACCAATGGCGACTTCCGATGAATAAATTATGCGACCAAAATAATTACCGAAGGAGGCGATGAATTCATTTTCGTTCACATCATTAGGAGCTGAGAAATAATTGAGCATAATCAAATAGGCCCGACTTTTTATTTGAAAATTTAATTCTAATTAGGTGGACAGAGAGGAAATGAAAAAAAATCTCATTTTGGTAATATCTCTATATATACACAGGTATATATTCCATTCTCAAGAACATTTATGCCTAAAAAACATAGAAGATAGTGGGGTTCCGCTAGAGGACTACGAGTTCAAATTACTTTGAAAAATCTTTCAAATATACATTGATATAACTTGAGCACATTGTGAGGATATCAATTCGAGAATTTTGATAATCTTTTGTTCATTGAAGTGAATGTATATATCGAAATTAGCAGAAATTTACAGACAAATTTATCAAATTTTTAATATACCTACAAAAAAAAAACATAGGTAAGGCAATTTCTACAGAATGGTTTATTTTCTTCGAAAGAAAAAAAAAACATTCAATCTCTTCGTAATCGAACCTGCGGAGGCGAGATTACTGGCACAGCGCCATGAATTAAAGATATCGATGAATGAAATTATAATATAAAGATATAAGCAGCAAATAAGATCAGATGGGCCATAGTAATCGCCAACGTCCAATGAGGATACGGCACGAGAAGAAGAAGAAGAAGCTGTAGGGAAATATTGTAAACATAATTCCGAAAATAATGTATCTAGGTCATTTTGGTGAAACAGATTATATTCATTGCACTATCGAAATTAGATAATTTTGAGTAGTCAATTTCTATATCTAGATATAAATTTTTCGAAATTTGATTGCTTAATTTTTTGCCTTAAGATTTCATGGATTGGAATCTCAGCTTGGAAAATAAATGCGGTATCACAACAGATTTTTGTACCAAACTCAACGCAAATATCTCACGTAGTTTCCGAAAAAAGCTCTGATCGGTGAAGGGAAGTACGTATATCTTTTATTCGATTTTTGAATTCTATACATTCCACGTAAACTGTGAACATTTCAGATATGTTATATTTATTTTTTTTTCAAAGGAACCAAAGGTTTATCTATTATTGATAATAATGAATAAAACGACTATGAATGAAAACTAATAGACCATAGACCCTAATAAAGTATTCATAACAATGAAACAGATTCTTATCAAAATCAGGGTATTTTCATTTCTCAAGTTTCTTATTCCTGAAGAAGAAGTTTAAAACAACTGTCTTCTATACTCTAATCGAATCATCTGTCTTTTTTTAAATTTCATACCATTTTCTCAAATCAATTGAGTCTGTAATTTTTGTAATTTTTGCAACGCCCAAAAAATTTTAAAATGCGTATTCTACTGATATGATTTTGAATATTTTTGGGCAAATATCAAATTATCTACTTCGATGCATCTCTTGAGAAATGTGTTAAATGTAATAAATCTTGTTTCAATAATCGGATTATCTGTTGACCATAAAATACCTTTCCAGAGCATTGTTCGGTTTACAATATCGAGAAATATTAAATTTATTTCAAAAATTTCAAGTAAAATTCGCCAAACTGATTGGACTTAGTCATCGATCCAAATTAAGTTGAACAATGCAATAATTTTCACTCAAGGATGTTCTGTGATGTGAAGATCAAAAATGTTTTATCCATTAACAAACGTATTCGCTAAATCGTTATTATGTATGAAATGCTTGTAATGAGAACGACAGAGCTCATGACTCAGTGCAGTTCGTTTATAGGGAAAGAACTTCATAGCGGAGACGACGACTTTAGAGCACCTTGTTTCCTGGAAAAAGTCCCTTGCCAAATTTTCGCGAAGTGTCCTCGATTTGGGAAAGTTAGGCTGATGGTCGGTGCAGTAGCACGAAACGAAATTACTGACCCAAATTACTCAATGCGAGATAAATTCGTCTCTTACCCGAGCTTGCACTCTTCAGGGCCAATCAGCGTTTATATTCTTGTGATATCTACTCGGGAGTTTTCCGCTTCCTAAGTGGGCTGTCATTTCCACTGTTTCCGTTTTCCGCAAAAGTTGCCGCCTCCACTTCGGTTACATCCAGCGATTCCTCCATTCTTTTTCCGTCATCGATTTTCCGGACGAATTCCGGTGAACTTGGCCGTTGTGGGGTCAAATTTCGACCCGAGAATCCCGTGTGGGTTTAGAGGACACGTATATATCGAGTTGGCGCGAGGGAGCAATATTTAACACGGACTATATTAATTGAAGCAACAAAAAAAGGTACTCGGATAGAAAAACTCACCGTTGACACAATATATGAGGCAATATCGGGAATTTACTGTAATTTACTACTTCACAGGTTGAAATATTGAAAAACTTTTAAAAAGGTTGCTTATTTTTAAATTGTCATTTTGTCATAAAATATGTAAACCTGAGTGTATACCACAGACGCGAATTTCATTTTAAGGGTGTAAATAGAGATACATTGAAAATCTTGTTCGGTAGTCAGAAACACAATTTGAAATTATTTTCATATACAGGCTGGCCACTTTTTCAATGGGATTGTATTGGTAACTTTTAAACCATAAGAGTTAGAAGGTCGGTCAAATGGGGAAAAAGTTGCAGGCATAGAAGCATTATCAAGCATTTCAAACAAATCGAGATTATCAGGGCCGGTTATTGAGATATCATAAGAAAAGTAAATTCTGTCATTTTGATTTTTCTTTTTTTCCCACTTTATTTCCAATTATCAAAAAATGTTACAGGAATTTTTTATTCGACATTAAATTGTTCTCAATTTGACGTAATCAGATTTCGTATCTAACGTTTCGTGCTCTCTGGGCCACCCTCAACCTAATTTTTTTCAATACGGACCTGTATATTTTATGACACTTTTCCAAATAACTTTTAACGCTGAATTCAACGATATATCATACAATATCATTCAAAGTTGATTTTCAGGTGATTTTGACCCTTATCCAAATTTCTTTGGGTCGGATACAGAAACAAAGATATAGATCAAAGTTATTTTTTTTTTGGTGCAACACCCTGTATATGAATTCAAAAATGGAATGGCAAGCTCCAATAATGATGAGTTTCTTCGAATCACTCTATATCTTAGAGTAATTAAGGAAGAAACCAGTTACGCCGCCGATAGGACAATGTTTTTCGAGAAGACATATTGCCTTCTCCTACACAGAAAAAATATATTATACAGAGTCATCATAATTAATATTCAAACATTGACTACAAATAATGGCCAAACACTTTCTTGTTTCAAAACGCAACCCCTGAAAAATATATAATTTAGATGTAGGAAAACGTAATAAAGAAAGTTTCCAAATTAATTTTAACATTCAACAATATATCCAAATACTGGGTATGGCTTTGAATTAAGAATAACGGAATTAAGGAACTTTTTGGCCAATATTTGTAAGTTTTGAATATGATATATGATTGCTCTGTATAATAAAGAATTAAAATTGTCTTTTCTGTATGGAAGTAGCTAATATGCCTGCTCGAAAAAACATTTAGTGAATAGGCGGCGCAATTGGTTTCTTCATTAATTACCAATAAAAAAAAACTAATTTTGAATCTTCTGCCATTGCATTAAAGCTATGAAGTTATCTGAAGAAACTCATCATTATTTGAGCTTGCCATTCCATTTTTGAATTCATATATAGGGTGTTACATGGAAAAAGTGTAACTTTGGTCTATATTTTTGTTTTAGAACACCCTTTATATATGAAAATAATTGTTAATTCTGACTACCAATACATCGCAAAAAAAAATTGAAAATATTTTCTTTTACACCCTTTATACCCACGGTATAACGATTATTGGAAACTATGACGACTTTATAATGTTATATTAAAAGCCTGTTCAGAATGATTCTTATAGTGACTAGGATGTCATAATAATTGTGCTTTAAACAGTAACGCGTAGTTTGAGCTTCATTTGTAATTCATTTATTTGACATGCCCTTTTTGTCACTTATTAAACTTTGACAAAATTCAAAATGAATAATTTTTTACAACGACTCCTTTCCAGAAGGAATTTATAATGCCAAAAAAACATAAGAACGACTCGAATTCTAGTAGCAAAACTTCACCTCTGCCTCATGTCGACAAAACCAAAATGATCGTTTTTCAGCGGTGAAATTTTGAGGAATTTAATTTCATTGATATTTGATTTTAAAATTTCTTCGTTGTTATACGAGCAATGTGTTTCTATTTGATCTGGGGATGTATTCTTGTCTATTATAGCATTCAATAGAAAAGTTCTAAATTTCTTCGTGATTCTAGTTTTGTCGTAAATTCTTTAGGAGTATTGAAGTCCATTCCTTAACATGTTTTTGAAACACTTTACGAGAGACCTATTTTGAAGTCGATACAATAAATAATTATAAATGTATCTTTTGTGTTCACTTGACCAATGCCCGATTCTTTTTCTGACATAGTATGAAACCAGTTATTATAACATTTCACATTTTCACGTAACAGTTAACCGTGAAACGCACACGTGATCAAATCACGTTGTTCTAAATAATGGATTATATCTCAATTATTCGAGCGTTTCTTTCATTCGATCTGATCTTCGACGATCCATCGAAGCTACTAGATCTAATTGCGTAGAGTATAACGGTGCCCAGCATGACTCTAAGCTTTCAGAACAACCACTCTTCCACCACATGTTAATTAAGAGATACTCACTTCCACACAACAATGACGACGATGAAGACAAAAAGTCCAAGAAGTACAGAGCACAGCACTATCACAGCCGAGGTCTGGAAAGAAGGACTACTTCGGTAACTTGCGTCGATTAGCTGAAACAACAAACATGTCTATTAGAAAACGCTATAGTCGTGATATAGTAGTGGAAGATGCAGGCGGCTTGGACCACCCAGCCAGATCCAAACGCCAAACAAATTTTAATGTGTCTATAGTAAACCTCGCCACATCAAAGATGTGTGCAGGGTCTTTTCGATTTCATTAGTTTTTTGAGCCCGCGCTGTATATTTATCAGCAGTAAGATCGCTACGAAAAGTCGAGGAACCTTATTATTTATTATTGGAAGATAGTCGAGAGAAACAAGGAAATTGTGTTATCTTGTAACATATGGCTGCTTCTATGAAAATTTGAATATTGGCTGAATATCATTGTTTTTGATTTTATGAGGATAATGAGGGTTTGCGGAGAACTTTTCGACTTTGAATAGTGTATTTTAAAAAAGGTTGAAGAATGGGCTCCATGAGTGTTGAAATTGCCTTCTGTAATGAGTATTAGACGATATTTCCTCTATTTCACTCAAGTTTTGTGAATTATTGTCGAAAATTCAATGAAAAATTCAGATTATACATCTTAGTGACTTTTGTATTGTATCTTGGCAGAGTTGGTGTGACAGATTACGGTATTTGAATTTGAATCGTACGTTTCGAATTTTGGAATAATTTATAATAGCGCATTAAATTCGTGAATTATGTGAATTTCAATTCGTAAAATTTCGTATGTAGATACCAACACGCAAAATCTCAACAATATCACTAACATATTTTAACATTGACAAAATACAAAATGCATAATCTTTTACAACGACTCCTTCCCTGAAGTATTTTATAATGCCGAAAAAAAGAAGGGCTCGCGTTCTAGTGGCAAAACTCTTAAACCTCGGCCTCATGTCAAAATCAAAATGATTGTTTTTTGGCGGCAAAATTTTGAGGAATTCAGTTTCAACGATATTTGATTCTAATGAAATAAACTTTCATAATTATTTGGTAACCACCTGTATGTAGTTCCTACCAAGAAATACCTAATCTTACCTAACCTAAGCCCCTGTATATGTTCCTACAAAGAAATAATTTCTCAATTATCTGAGGATCAGAGGAAATTGTTCGAGTCGGAACTAGTTGTTACCTATACCTTATTTATATTATAGTGTTGTGTCCACTCGAATGCACTAAGATCTCATTCTATTCAATCTCTTGTACGTAATATTGTATCATTCTCCGACGACGAAGAAAAAAGATTACTTCGGATCCTGACGCCGGATCCAGGTAGACAAATATGTATACAAGACTGATGAATAGAAGCAAGATAAAATGCAAACAAAAATTGTCAACACGGATTTCGACAAAAGAAACAAGCCATGTCCGGAAATCCTTTAAAACCAACGTTCTTGAAGGTGCAAAAATACGGAATTTCTCACCGTTTCACGACGGTATTTAAGCAGGGAAATCATGAACTCCGTGGAATTGAATGTTTCATGCTTTCTGAAACCGTCAAAAGAGGTAGAAATGGGAAGGAAAAACTGCAGAGAAAATGGGGCGGGTGATTTCTTTTAATTCTGGGATCGTAGAATCTTCAGCATATTATTATTTATTGAGGAACTCATGGCATAAACTGGATAGTATAAAATAAATTAAATACAGTATGCGAATGTTTTTTGTGTATTTTTCGAGTGAATCACTTCGGTTGACTTTAGAATTGGATTTGAAATTGAGAAATAATGAAAATTAATTTGTACACTAACTTTTTTATTCTCATGAAGAAGCAGAAATAATGCCAGTTCGACAATATACAGGGTGAGTCAAAAATGTGTACCGAGCTTTCTGGGGGTGATAGTACATATTTGAGTTTTTGTAGTCACATGATGTCAGCAGATTCATTCATCGCGAGATTCATAGATAACCATAGAAGTTGTTCCAAAAAACTCACGACTTACCCTCTTAAAACACCCTTTATAATAATATCAGAAATCAGTGTAACAAAAAAAATGTTTTAACAACATACATTTATGCACGACATTTCAATCTGGTGGCATTCACCGTTTAGAAGTTATTTGGAGAATTTTTTTAATTTTATCAACTTCGGAAGGATATATCTCCCTTAATATGCATTTTGGGCCATAAGTTCATTCATCAAGCTATACTTATTTTTCAAAGTACTATCATCCCCAGAAATCTTGGTACACATTTTGGCTCACCCTGTATAGCATATATTAAAAAAAAATTTGGGGTCGTTTGAGATATCAATAGGGGGAAAAATATACTATTTTGTGAAATTTATTTCGATATCATCAATTATAAACTACACGGTCAGAGAAAAAGCGAAATATTTTATGTAAATGCATTGGATCTCTTCGTTTATTTATTTATTAAGATAAAATAAATACATATATTTAAAACATAAACAATTATATTTATTCCCAAGTGTATGTTTCATCTCAAAAATGTATTAGTCATCGTGACATCGTGAATTTCAGACTATACTTTCATCGTCTACTAATTAGAGCCTTTTCTAGCAATTGAAGCCAGAATCAGTTTTTGTTGACTGCCATATTTGCTTACCGCCGAATAATAGCCAATTAAGCTACTCTGCTGGTGAGCATTCATCACTTAAGTAGGTCCTTTCGTACCTTTCACTCGCCTCCTAGAGTTTTTCGATCGCTAATTACTTCCTAATGACCACGATGAGGATGCAATAAGGTATCTTTTCACAGCTGAGCATTTCACGCAATTCTTACTGTTCTATACCGCCAAAGAGGCCAGTTACACCGTGTACAATTAATTAGAAGTATACGTTCCTTTCCTGGCTTGTTCAAGCTATTAAATTGAATATTTTCGTTTTGAATGTGGCCTTTGGCAGTTCGAAGAGTTTGTTGTAAAAGCGTTTTGAAATTGAACGATTTTAATATTCGAAATGAAACTCCTTTGAAAAGTCCACGGTCTACCATACACATTTTTTTGGCAAAATTAGATTTTATTATTCAACATAGTTGCCTTCGATTAATAGCGATATTCCAACTTTTCGTTAACATTTTTGTAGTACGATTTGTCTTTCACTTCAAATTAGGGCTCTGAATTTCTTTCCAGCAAGTATTCTTTGAGGTCTGAGAACAGAAAAAAGTCGCTGGGGCCCAAATCTGTAGAATACGGTGGATACTGGATGCAGAAGCAATTCGAAGCCCAATTCATGTCATTTTGCCATTGTTTTCATTGATTTGAGACACGACGCATTGTCTTGCTGAAACAGCCCCTTTTTTTCAAATGAGGCCGTTTTTAACGATTTCATCCTTTAAACGATCCAATAACGCTATATAATAATCGCTGTTGATGGTCTGGCCCTTTTGGAGGTAATTAATGAATACTATATCTTGCGCATCCCAGAATACTGATGCCATAACCTTGACAGCTGACTGTTGTGTTTTTCCTCGCTTTGGATTGGATTCATCATGTGCAATCCACTCAGCAGACCGTCCTATGGACTCCGGAGTGAAATGATGGAGCCATGTTTCATCCATTGTCACATATCGACGCAAAAATTCAGGTTTATTGCACTTAAACAGCTTCGAACACTGCTCAGAACCATTAACACGTTGTTGCTTCCGATCGATTGTGAGCTCGCGCGGCATCCATTTCGCACACAGCTTTCTCATGTACAAATATTCGTGAATGATAAAATGTACATGTTCAGATGATATCTTCACAATGTCTGCTATCTCGATCAACTTCACTTTACGGTCATTCAAAATTATTTTGTGAACTTTTTTGATTTTTTAGTCGGTGACTGTCTCTTTTAGGCGTAAACTGTTTTCGTCGTCTTTGGTGCTCATTTCATCACGTTCAAACTTAGCATACCAATCAATGGTACTCGATCTTCCTGGTATAGACCCCGGAAACTCTTCATCAAGCCAAGATTTTGCTTCAACTATATTTTTTCCCTTCAAAAAGCAATATTTGATCAGCACGCGAAATTATGTTTTCCCTTCTTTTTTCAAATAACAAAAGTAGCTGAATTCACTAACTAATGGTAGGACTGCTGTCAAATTTTGACACGTATAGTTTGAAGGTTGGTACTAACTAAAAATCATATGGATTTAATACTAGCAACGCCATCTGTGCATCAGACCGGAGACTTTTCAATTGGCCTAATATGAACCATCTATTGCATGAAATGAATTCGGGTGGTATACATTCATCATTCAGCCACAAACAAACACCTCTCACGAACATATTCATCTCAAGATGTGTGATTTGCATAGCCTAATACGATCAGACGTAGACGTTGGATAATTGCAATAATTCCATTCAGTAATAAATTTGCGAGTGGAGACTCCATACCTATTCAGCCTTATCAATAGCAATTAGAATCAAATCAAGCCAGATATGCTGTTCGTGATTTGTGGATAACTTGATAAAGGAATGAAATGCAATTAATTTACTCATGATTCAGTGCCAGCAGAACATGTTGTTGCCTGCTAATGAGATTGGTACCGCGCAGATGCGACAGACTAGATTAAATGATAGAACGACTAAACTTTAGTTATTAGCTCTAGATCATATGGATTGATTCCAAGTTTTCGGAAGTGGCCTGGATATTCCAAGTTTGTACTTGAATTGGAACCCAAATTAAATGGAATTGCATTGTAAGCTCTAAGAGACCCTAAATTCAATATTTATAAGAAACTAATCCCACTAATGAGATGATGCGATAATTTATTCCTGTATTCCTTACTCTTATATGCCATTTTGGTTGTAAAATTAACCGACAAGCTTTCTACTCATAATTGTTATAGGAAATTCAACTTCGTGTTAGAAAAGTTTTTCTCTAATTCTATGATTATTCCGTTCATTCTTCCACATCTTGTAGAACAAAATCGTGCGAGAATATATCAGAAACGCACAGTTTTCATGGTTATCTTTCATTATTATATGTTGGTACTCCGAACTTTGCGCAACGGCTTTATCTGTCAATTCATCAATTTGCCTTAAAGAAATCAGTTCTGCCAACCAACATTTTTCAATGCAAAAATCACTAAATGATATTCAAGGAAATATTTCATTAATTTCAATAAAAATGCAATGAATTAGAAAAAATAATGTATAATACTCGTACAGAAGGCTCATTCTACCACTCGTTCATTCCAAAACTCGCCACTTCGTGGCTCGTTTTTGAATTTTGAACTCGTGGAAGAATATCAATGCCTTCTGCACTTGTATTATAAATAACTATTCTCTATTTCAGTATCTTAATGAGTTCATTTCAGTACTAAAAACAGTGCTGTAATGAACTCACTACAGCATTGTTTTCAGTTATATTTTTCGTTTTGAGGTTGTTTACACTGACTTACGATCCTATCAAATTCCAATACACGTCAATTGTCAATATATAATAATTTAGATATGATGGAATAATTTGCAACATTATTTGCAATTTCTCTTAATTCTGGTGGTGTTAAATTGATTTCGTCAGACATAATTCACGAATTCAATGAGTAAATATAAATTATTTCAAAATTCAAAACGTACGATTCAAATTCCGTAATCTGTCAATTTTCTCAACAATCGCAACAACTGCCAAGATACAATATAAAAGTCACTAGGATGTATAATCCGAATTTTTCATTGAATTTTGACAATATTTCACAAAACTTGACTGAAATAGAGAAAATATAATCTAATACCCGTTGCAGAAGGCAATCAACACTCATGCGTTCGAACACTCGCTCCTTCGTCGCTCGTTTTCGAATTTCGCATTCGTGTTGGTAGAAAAGCCCATTCTGCAACTTGTTTATTTAAGAATATACTTTTGCGTTTGAAGCGGAGTTTCCGAAAAAAATTGGTTGTTACCCTCTTCCCAAATTAAACCAAGGGCCACGAGCTCTAAAACTCTACATTCGCCTATATAAATATAATATATACTTTGCATTTACTTTCCACCTCAAACAACCTGGCACCTGAACTATTATTATTAAATTTTGATGGGACTTAAAATGAGATACAAACGAATATCATATTGTTAGGAGAATTGAAAATAGTAAGCTATTGTGAATGATGAAGTAGGCACATTCTTACAATATCTTATATACCCTAGTCATGTTTTGTGTTATCAAAGAAGCGGAACTTGCATACTTGAGAAGTGATATTTTGCACGAACCACATATGTGCCAGTAAAGGTAAATCTATATGTAACAGTGTATTGTCATCTTCCTCTTGCAGGCTGTTTGCCTTTTATCTTTTGTTTGCCTGAACGTATGAAGTGTCGGATTCTCAAGACATGGACGTCCTAGAGTTTCAGAGCAGAATAAGGTTTCTCCCAGATAAAAACAGGTTGAAGAATATATAACTGCGGAGACTGGTTGAAAATTCTTTGAATGAAAAAACGATCTGCTGTCGGTATTGGATTTCAGATGATGTATCGAAACTTGCAGAGAGTCATCGCTCATTCGTTTTTATGGATGGTGATACAATGAATGCATTTGCTGAATGAGAAACTCCAGCTAAGTCGACAAGAGAATAGAATAGAATAGAAGGAGTTGAATATTAAAAATTTAGTCAAGTTCAATTGGTTTTATCATTGATCAGAGAAAATTCTTATTGGTTTATAAATTAAGTGATAGTAATGGTCTAAGTTTTATAAAAATTCATATAAGGTGAAAGAGGTATAATGAAACAATAGGAATATTGAATAAATTGATTAAAGCGATTATTCTGATGAGTGTTGTCAGTTCATTAGAAAGCAAAACTCATCTTCCTGAAATTATTTTCCGAATTAAAATATCTGACCGGAATCCTTTTGAGACTCAATGAACAACAGCTCCTGACATCTTTAGCTTTTTGTGATCCCTTTATAAATCACGGGTCTGAAAGGCAGCCTTTATGAGTCGCTGAATCAGAAAGATTTTGCCGCTCTCTGCTCTTAGTTTCTCTCTAACTTAATTAGCTCCCTTTCATCTATAAGTCCTAGCTAATTAGATTAAAGAATCGAATATATTGCTACTAAGGTCTTGAGTTGAAGAAATTCTGATAGAGTTCGCTTTGAGCTTTATCCTGAGAGAATGTTTCAATTATTATCGATTGAGTTCGATATCAACAGATGTGACAAATCGTGAGAGACTTTGAGGAACCGAATCAATGTGGTACGGTGATAGCATAATAATAAGTTATTCGAACACATTCACTATTTAAATTTTAAAATAAGGGTTGAGACGAATCAGCGCAATTGTTATTGTATCATAAAGTTGAATTTGATGTTGTTTATAGTTTTTCGAAAAAATATTCCATTTTTGATTTGATTCTTTGTTCAAGTTTGATGAATAATAATATATCACGGCATAGCAGACAATTTTTTCAATTAAATTTGAATTTTAAATTCAATTTAATTCTGAATTTTAAAAATAGAATCTTGATGATCACTGATAGTGTATGAGTTTCCTTCCAATATTTCAAACTCTTGCAAAAAACACCACTTTCCAATAGAAAACTTTTGTTTTGTTTGACAATAGAACCCTATCAGTGATTTTTAAAGACTGAAGATCAGGGAATCGAATTTGATGAGAATCATTAATCAGAAACTAGACATATAATCAACGAATTGAAATCTCTTTTAGTACTATATGTTTTGCAAAGGCCTCGGCAAAAGCTATAACATTTTTGTATTTTCAAAATGGAAATCGTCAAAATTCACTTCTATTAATTTCTTTTTGAATTAAAATATTCTGTATAGTGTTCAGCGCCAATTAAATGAAGATATTTTCAACAATTTTCCATTTTCAAACAATGAAGAAAGTGGTAGCATCAAGAACCAAATTTACCTAGTTAGGTAAAGTCATCAAATAATTATAACAAAAAAATATCAACCTGCCATAAAACCAAGTATTGCAGATTGAAAAAGAGGTTTAGGTATTTATTTTTATAGACTACTTCCGGTATTTTTTAACCATAATTAACTTCACCTTCCAAGTACACGTACTTGTACACAATACGATTAGATGTCGCAAGCATGTAATCTTCCACCTCGAAGCGTAAATATTGAATAATTCTACCTCATCAGTCTATAATTATTCGTATACAACAATGTATTTTATGAGAAACAAATTTCCGCCGATTCAGGCATGAGATAGAAGCAGCTCTTTCGATCCAGAACGAAATCAAATCTTGACTCCGATTGTAATTACGTATTAAATCCATATCCAAAGCAGTCTGATTACACCTTACTCACTAATTAGCTGAAGAGAGCAACAATCAACGGGTGCTTTTTTGGCACCAAGAAGAAATTTAATTGAATTCCAGCCAGTCAGATCGAAATACACAATTTTAAAATGAACTATTAATTAAACGGGTTTGGACTTCAGTATTCCTTACTCTTTTATGCCATTTTGGTTGTAAAATTAACCAACAAGCTTTCTACTCATAATTGTTATAGGAAATTCAACTTCGTGTTGGAAAAGTTTTTCTCTATTTCAGTATCTTAATGAGTTCATTTCAGTACTAAAACAGTGCTGTAATGAACTCACTACAGCATTGTGTTCAGTTATATTTTTCGTTTTGAGGTTGTTTACACTGACTTACGATCCTATCAAATTCCAACACACGTCAATTGTCAATATAATATAATTTGGATATGATGGAATGATTTGCAACATTATTTGCAATTTCTCTTAATTCTGGTGGTGTTAAATTGATTTCGTCAGACATAATTCACGAATTCAATGAGTAAATATAAATTATTTCAAAATTCAAATCGTACGATTCAAAGTCAAATTACGTAATTTGTCAATTTTTCTAACAGTCGCCACAACTGCCAAGATACAATATAAAAGTCACTAGGATGTATAATCCGAATTTTTCATTGAATTTCGACAATATTTCACAAAACTTGACTGAAGTAGAGAAAATATAATCTAATACCCGTTGCAGAAGGCAATCAACACTCATGCGTTCGAACACTCGCTCCTTCGTCGTTCGTTTTCGAATTTCGCATTCGTGTTGGAATAAAAGCCCATTCTATAATTATTCGCATACAACAATGTATTTTATGAGAAACAAATTTCCGCCGATTCAGGCATGAGATAGATGCAGCTCTTTCGATCCAGAACGAAATCAAATCTTGACTCCGATTGTAATTACGTATTAAATCCATATCCAAAGCAGTCTGATTACACCTTACTCACTAATTAGAATTAGCTGAAGAGAGCAACAATCAACGGGTGCTTTTTTGGCACCAAGAAGAAATTTAATTGAATTCCAGCCAGTCAGATCGAAATACACAATTTTAAAATGAACTATTAATTAAACTGGTTTGGACTTCAGCGTAATTAAACGTGCAAAGGTGGAAAAGACAGCCCGTTGCTGCAGTCTGGCAAAAAGTAGTCTCACGTAGAACACTTCCTCGTCATGTGTCATTTTACGGCAGGATACCTTGAAATCATTGACCCCTCTCATTAGCAAACTATGCAACTGTTTTGTTGGATTAATTGCATGACGCTGTACACTCATCCCGAGGTTTTTAATCACTAAACTGAAGTTTTAAACGGAAAAGTTGGCGGCCCATTACGAATGGTATCTCTGGTATTGAGGTGAAGGCATTCATTATCGTGAATGTTGAGTAAATTATTTTGTACGCGATATTTTTCAACTGCCATTGCATGTGAGAGGTCTTGAAGAATCCTGGTGGAGGTATCTGGCTTTCATGTTAGATTGATCTCATCAGATACCGGTGATCAGAACTTTTGAGGCAATTATAGAGATCGAATGCTTTATATATTTCCGAGATGCTTGAATAGCAGCTCATTGATATTGAGAATATTTCTGGGATTTTGCTAATTTCAGACCGATTTCCACCTAGAAAAATAATAAGGAAATCACTAACGAGACTGGAGCTTTTAAGCCCTTGTTCATTTATACGACAATCGTGCTCTTGGAGGCCACAAAACTGTATATAGGAATATTCTAGGGTGCAATTGGCGCATGAATGAACAAGCGCTTATAAAAGCAACAATTCTGTGTTTCTTTAATTTTTTATTTGATATTCGGCTTGAATTTTGTATTACTCTGATGATAAAACTTGATATTTATATATAATTTTTTTTTCTCGATTCTTATATTTTTTATATTTCTGATGATGTTATCAACACGAAATTGCACGAAGCTTGAAATTGTTATTTCAGATCAATACTCCATTGATTTTGTGGTCAAGGAATTGTTGGTTATGATTTTCTAACGATATTCTTCTGGTATTTTCCATGGTTCTGATGACGTGATCAACAAGAAGTCTTGAAAGTGTCAATTTTCATCTAGATCCTCAGAATAAATAAACATAGATAAAGGCAGCATATGTCATTTTCAGTAAGCAAATTTTGTCCCCATCATGAATTATCAAATTTGACATAAAGCGCGCGGAAATGAAAATATATCAGTGATACGATATGTCACTCAATTCATGAGTTTATCCACAAAGAACGCACTTATGTCCCATAGTGAATCAACGTTTCATATTAACTCAAAATATATTGCAATAAATACCTAAACATATCAGAAATTCTGAAATTAAACTTCAAGCGCGCCAAACAACGTGAAAAAGCCGATGACACTAGGAGAGCAAAAGTTGCCAAACCTTGGATTTCAGCAGGTAAATACAGAAAATAATAAATATTCTGCTTATTATAAATTAGACCATTAGGGAAAATATCGAATTCGAAATATTCAAATTTGCATATTTAATCGGGAATCACTCAAATAAATATATTTCATTCAATATAATATACATTCATAATGATATAGTAAAATTGTGGATTTGAAAATATATCACAATCCGACAACGTAATCTAACCATGTTGGGTACATGTAAAAATTGCGTATACTACCTCTATCTATGTTCATTACTCTATGTTTTCAGTAAAAAAATGAAATCAATCCACAGAACTTAGAATAGAGTATATTTTGTGGTCAATAGTCAGTTTAAACCATCCAGGCACCAAAATGCCGTTAAATATTCTCTCAAGCCTTGAACCACAATAAATCGATTATGCATAACTGTGAATCTACTTGAATTTCAGTGACTGAACTGTACAATATTTTTATATCTAGTCGGAAATACGAATAGTGGGCAGAATTTCATATCTTTCTGGTCATAAACTAGATTACTTGAATATTAAAATTAGTTGATTTATGAAACTATTATGTTCCTAATAGCAGTGAAGCTAACTAGAATATTGCTCTTAGCAAATTCATGCAATTATACCATCTCCGCAATTTTTTCCACTCAACAAAAAGCTCAAGACCAACTAGATACTTGAAGGAATGAAGGAACATATCACTTCATTAATTCAAAATGGACCGTTAAAGTATCATCAACTCATCAATTTGAAATATGAGAAAATTTATTACTTTAATGATGGACTCACTGGATTTTTCAGCACTAAATGCTTCTTTATGGGGTGTAGATAGTTCTCACAGCAATTCAATCTAATTAAGTTATCATATAAAAATATACTCTCATATGAATACACTTCAGCAAGTGAATATAAAATCATTCACAAAGGCGGCAAATTCATTCATAAATATTTACCGAACCTGCTCTCATATTTCACTCTAAATTGCTCTATTTCAGTTTCCAGGTCTGGTAAAGAACTAAGTTATTAAATTACGATTCTTATTCTTTCTCCGTAAATTTGAATGTAACACTTAAATTATACCTTATCGATCTCAATTCCTCCAAAATGATGCACCACCTAGACACCTGCAGTAATTCTCACGGAATCAACCGCAATTTAAGTCTATAATTCAACATTCAACCCAAGATAATTTTCAACCAATAAAGAACCAATTATATGTAGTCTACGAAGTTATCTATTTTAAGACTTTTCAAATTTATCGTGCAACTTAATCGACCAATAAAATATGGAAGGAGGTCGCGTAAGCACTTGGAAATTATGGTGTTTGGTTATTTTTATTCTTTTTTTGTTATGGATTCACAAGATATTGAACAACTTGAAGAAATGTGTGTTTCTGTTGAGAAAATTGTTGTTACATTTTCGATATCAAACTGAGGTGAAAGAAGTTAAAATATACAAACTACTTCTTGTAAATAGAACTGAATGAAACGCCATCATCAGGAGATAATTCATCTGATCCTTTCGAGATTGTGTTGGATGGGAAGAGTAAGTAAAAAGATTTATCTAATTTCAGTGCAACCCAGACGTGAATTGAATCTTTCCAGAATGACTGAAACACAGCAGATGGATTCTGAAAATGGTGAAATGAGTCTGAAGCAGAAGTTCCTCACTTCCTTGTTTATTTTAAACTCTGACGCTAAACAGAAAAACTGCCGGATTGGCCCAGAGGTTAGTTATTTGAAACTGTATAATAGAAGTGTTTGACTTATTCCGAATTCTCTGGATTTCTCGAAGATGGTATTTTAATTGAAATTCCTTTCCTTTCATTCTGGATTCTGACGGGAGCATGAAAATAGTCTTCTGTCTTGTCGGGAGCATCGAAAATAATCCGTGAAATTATCTGTTGAACGCATGTTTATCATTCTGGAGATAAGAACAATTTTCTCCTCGACGGCAAAATTAATTTTCAGAGTTAATGAGACATCCAGACTTCTCAGAGACAAATTCATCAGGACATCTTTCCAAATTTTAATGACGAACCAAACTTTTCGCAATACATAGGAAATTTTGAAGAATTCGTTAGGAAATTAAATAAAAAAAGGAAAAGTACTGACATGAATGTTGAAGATTTTGATCGCTCGTCATTCATGCACTAATAGCGCCCTTAGTGATCACATATACCTCTATGTTATAATGTGGTCTCCGAGGACGCAATAGGCACCTGAATGGACGATCGCCCAGTAGTTTTTAGGCGTATAATTCCCTTTATTTTAGTAGTAGTAGTTTATTTGCGGATAGGAGAAATTATTTACTTATACAAATATATAAACAAATTAGGAAAGCACTAATGTAGAGTTAGGAGATTTTTTTACGCTTGTTCAAATCCATATTAACTTTAATTTTAACGAGCGAAATAAAAAAAAATATTTTACCGATTACAAAATACTTTCAATTTCAACAGTTCCAAGCTGTGATAAATATCAGACATTATTAAACCTTGTGTCCGAAATGTTTTTTATATATATGAAATTCAATTCCAATCCTAAAGAACGCCGAAGTACGTGTCATCCTCCTTTATTCAACACAAACGATTCTTTTCTGTCTGGAGTTTTATTGAAATGCGTATTGTACCCAACATCCACTATTTTGTCAAACAATGTAACAAGATATTGTATGAATCGTCTTCGTGTTGGTCTTCACTTCATTGAGTGACAGTTGTAGTATGTTATACCTATCTTTTCTGAAAAGTATTTCCTGAAACCCCGAGGGTATACGACACAGTAGTAATTTTTGGTTTCATATTACATGTCATGTATACAATAGCTGTCACAACATTTACCAGGAACCAAACTACTGAAATCGAATGAATTGTTGGACGAAAATGCAACAGCACATTGAATATTCCAATGTCACTCTGATGAATTGGCAATTCAATAAGAAAAATGACGAAAGATTTTAACGAAATTATTTCTGATTGATATAAAATTCTCACCATTCCAAAAATTTATAGATTTTGAAACATTATTTGTGATGGAAACTAATATTATTCATCCACTTTTTTCATATTATATTTGAACAAACAAGAGTCCAACATCAACTATCTATTAAAAAGCTATCACTGCAAACTACCTATTTGAAGTTACCAATTCACTAATGAATATGATCGTTTTTAAAACCCTCCTGACATTGTAATTCATGGTTCCAACCATAATGTCATCATTTATATCAGCTGCAGAGAATGAAACAACTGCATTCAGTATCGAATTAATAAAGTTTTCACCATTTGAAGAATCCCTAATGACGTACAATTGTATAACACAATAAACGAATATTTCTTGAAGAATTCCCATCGTACCTTCAGTAATAAACATGTTGTTATAAATCCACTAGCACAAACCAACAGTTTCTCATTTGCCTCGGTTGATGAATATAACATTGAAGTGAGATTTGACACGAACGTAGAAGTACAAGGTTGATTATCACTACAGCTAATGATGATTTTGACTTATTACTTTATTTCTTTTCACATTTTATTTTTATTTGCTGCGAAATATTCATCAGAGAGGAATTTAATGAAGATAAATAATGGAAGTTTGTTCAAAGATAATGATCTTCAACTGCAATGATGTGTAGTGTTATTGAAATGAAGAATGATACTTCAAAACAAAAAATCACAATTGTTTCATTTCACATTTGATTTAGTTAGTTGTCGGTATATAAAGTGTTGAGTCTCAAGTGTATTTAACTCAGCATTTCCCGAGGAAATCCATAAAATGAGTTGATAACGCTACTAACTTTCCTTTCTGTGTAATCTGCGAGTCATTCACTACCAGACAAATAAAACAAAAGCTACTTGAACGAACGAAAAGGAAAGTTCTAAATGTTATCACATCCAGACCCGACGTAAAGCATTATTTTATCTGATACTAAATTTGGCCACAATAAAAGATGTTGTGTTTGTGTGGAACCACCCTGAAAATTGCAAACACAGTGAAGTTATTGGAGCAGCACGTTAGAAGATTAAAATACAAAGTTTCTTATGGTGACAGCGTCCGTAAACAACCAGAAAACAGGCCACTCTTGTAATAAACTGACAGATTCAACATAAAACTTCGAAACAAATACATAACTTCCCAAGATGTTTCCAAGCAAACTCCCTAATTTACTTCAAAACCTGATTGGAAGGACTGGCACGAACATCAGGTCTGTGTTTGTGAAATGAATTTTTTTTTTCTATTTTTCGCAATATCTAGACCAATGTTTTTCCTGTGGTAATTTTTATGTTCACCATCAGAACTAAAGAACAAAACAAAAGAAAACCATGATAATAATTTTTCGACAAATTCTTTTTTCTCTCTTTATTTTTCATTTCAATAAGACCTCTACAGTTTTATTGATCTATGGATTATACCTAGAGTTTCATCGAAACTTACATTATTACATACTTGAGCTTGACTTGATATCAAGCTACTTGATATTACTTGAGCTTGATATGCACGCGTCGCATGGCATATATTTCGGCAATCTAAACAATTACATACTTGAGCTTGACTTGATTTTAGATATTTATTGCTTGACTTGATATCAAACAATTTTTTTATACAATAAGTTTAATAAATAAAAGTGTTTTTGCAAAGTTCCTTTTCATTCCATCATTTTATTATTGATGTGACACTACACAATAAAACTGCTAAAAATCGAGCAGCTTGATATGAATGAAGTACTTGATAAATAAATACTTGAGTTGACTTGAGAATGAAAACCTATTACTTGATTTGAGCTTGACTTGAAATTAAGTCAAGCCGAGCCCGGAATCCCTTATTATACCTATGTGAATCTATAACATAACCCAAGTAGATCGGCTGACTTACTATAATGTCCCAAATTTAGTATTCAATCGAAAGGTTTATTTTTCTGTTTTCCTAGTTTGGAATATAGGAATAGAAAGCAAGTCGCCGGGTTTAACAGAGCACAGCCGTAAGCACATTAAGATATCAATCCATTCTCCTCCTATCGGATACTCAGATGCACTTCTATCTTTCACCTGCTTCCTCCTGGTGAATATGGCAGCAGAGTTCATGTTCCACTGCCGTATAATTCCTCGATATCTTACTCGATACAGTGCTGTTGGTTTCGAGTCACAAAGATGCAAGAGTTGAAAAACTAATGAAGCAGAAGAACGAACTCATCCGCTTGAGTGCTTCGAGATGCTTCGCGTTAGTGAGCAGAGGTTTCTATTAAAATTATTGGTGAAGGATTCGGATCGAGTCTTGCTCTCGAAAAGGGTTTGATCGCATCTTGAAAGAGATGGGTTTTCGTATCGGCTAGTAGTATATTAGAAAATTCGTCGAATGGGGTTGGGAAATGTAGATTTGGGAGAAAATTCAACATTCATTCGTTTTCCGAACCGACCATTTCGTGCACAATGTCCTGAATTTTGAAAGGTCTTAAATCATAAAGAGACAAGAGATAATGAGTATTCTCGAACAGAAAATCTTTCCAAACGGCGTCTTTCTTCAAAAGCTTTCCATGAAAATTGTTACAGAAATAAGTTTATAGCTTTTGGACTACGAATGCTAAAATGAAAGAATCAAATATGGATCACTGTTTTACTAGACAAGTGTTGGTGAGATTACATAAATTTTTTGATAACGCCTGGAGATTTGAAATTTTGTTTAGCGCTATACGAATCAACAAAATAACTGCAGTAATTCATGATCCCAGGACTGAACTGTCACAATTCATCTCATATCTAGGGTGCCTACGCGAATTTCATGCATGTTTAGAGTGAAATAGTATTTAGATTAGTTGATGTGAACGAGTTTTTTGAAGACGTTAATTGATTTGAGATATTGTATGATGTGGGAGGATACAATAAAGAATAGTGTAACTGCCTTTTTTTCTGTTGAATAACTGGTTCAGGTTTCTTCGATATCCTCGATGAGAGGAGTTTCAATATCACATCAATATTCACAATCAAGGATTGCAATAATGAAAAGTTATTAGTTGACAATATATATCTGTAGGATATAGTGGGCGATCCTGTCATTTGGTTTGAATTTAAGTGCCATTCATTTCAGAATTTACTGTGTTGTCTACTGATTTTGGTATGATCAAGTCATATGTAAGGACAGCTGGTTACTAGATACTTATTTCCGATGAAGACTATAATAATTATTGTTTTTATTAGTTGTGGGTGTACATTAAATGACTTTTAAAAGTGACAAACAGTGTTTTTGTGATCAAATTAGTTGAAACCGCATCGAAATTGAAAATACCAAGAACTGCGGTCGCCTAATTTCCTACTTTAGAATTGTTCAAATTCGAGCATATAATTTTTGATAACCCGAAGCCGACACATATGGAACTAGGCTTTATTCGCTCAGTCATCAGAAAAGACAGCAAATAACAGAGGATATATCCGGAAACAAGTCAATTTCGAACCCGAAATGATTAGTCGAAAAACAACAAGGCCATCTGTGCCCAATCGCAACATAAGGAGGTCTAATAACTCCTATGAAATATTCATAATCATAACCTGGACAAGAGCTCTTATTCAACATCTGTTCATCCCTTACCTACCTGCTTTACATATATTTCGTTAGATCGATGGCAGAAAATATCTTCCTCAACAAAGATGCATCAATCACCTGTGTCAGGCCCTTTTCATAGGTTCAAATTATCACAGTCTGGCGACGAAGCCGAACAGAATAACATATCAATCATTTTTTTTCCTTAGCCTCACTTCACCTCAAAACTCGCTTCGGAAAAAAATGCGATCTAATCGTTTTGGGCCCCTCGGATTGACGTTTTGCGAAGATTATGACGTGACGTATACCGGATTCAATCGGGAAAGTTGGAATTTTCGAATCGAATAGCTCTCACGTTGGAGGATCTTGTTCTCAATTCATCCAGACTCGGTGACATCCCTCCAATTAAACTGGATTAAATCGATTTCAGCCAGTTTCGACGTCAAAATGCGGCCTCGAGAGCCAGACGACAGATGGGACGTCGCCAGATTTTGAATTGAAAAAAATTGGGCTGCCGATTCTACGGCGGAGTTACGTTCGAAGATTCGCCAGAAATACTCACTGACAGTAATTGCTCTTTCGTGGATTCAATTTTCTATTTGCAATTGCATGCATTCGTTCTAATCCGGAGCCAGGTGGTTCGAAAGAAATTCAAACTTGTTATCGTAAATGTTTATTCATTTTGAATTCATTTTCGAATTTCGTGTTTTAGAATAAACATTCTGAAATTGTAGATTCGATCGAGATGAAAATTTGCATTTAGATGTAGAATGACAATACCAAACCTCGTGCAACATTTCATGTTGATCGCTTCGCTAGAACCAGAGAAAATTTGAGAAGAATATTGAAAAAAATTACCAATTTTTTCTGTGACTACAAAACTGACAGTGTTGAGATTTTGTGGGTTGATATGGAGTAACAATTACAAGCTCCGTGAAAAATTTCAAGCTGATCACATCATTAGAACCATAGAAAATTCAAAAAGAATTTTGGAAAAGAAATAGGCAATGTTTTAGTTGTTTACTGCAACTTGTGTCCAACTTTGCTTCCGCCTTTTTGCAATAGATGGCTGTAGCGGTATATGGTAGACGAAATAAATATATCGTAGATGTCATACAATAAGCTTAGGTATTTGTAAACATAACCACATCGAAATATTAGTCGATTTGTGTCTGCATCATAAAGTTATTCTCGATTAAACCTGTCAGCTTACGAGCCAAATTCTCGTAGTTTTCTGTTTTAATATGAAGAAACATGCAGCTGAGGTTTATCAAATGCTCTCAAATAACAATGGTTAGGCCGCTATTAGTGAAAAAACGTGCCAAAAGTGGTTTCAACGCTTGAAGAACGGTGATTTTGACGTCGAAGACCAGAATGTTAGTGGAAGAGAGAAGATTTCCGAAGATGCAGAATTACTTGATCAAGACTCGTGTCAAACGCAACAAGAATTGGCAGGGTCATTGGGAGTAACGCAACAAGCCATTTCAAAACGCCTGAAAGTCATGGCAATGATTCAGAAACGAGGAAATTGTGTGCCGTAGGAATCAAAGCCGAGAGATGTTCAACGGCGTTTGTTTGCTTGTGAACAGCTACTTGCAAGGCAAAGATGGAATGGATTTCTGCATCGCATTGTGACTGGAGCGAAAAATGGGTTCATTACGATAATCCCAAGCGCAGAAAACCATGGGGATATCCCGGACACGTGTCCACGTCGACGGCCAAACTGAATATTCATGGTTCGAAAGTCATGCTCAGTATTTGGTAAGACCAGCTTGGCGTAGTGTATTATGAGCTGTTAAAACCGACTGGAAAAATTACAGGCGATCGTTATCGAATGCAATTAATGCGTTTGAGTCGAGTATTGAAAAACAAACGGCTGCAATACAACGAGAGACATGATAAAGTGATTTTACAGCATGATAATTCCCAACCCTATGTTGCGAAATTGGTCAAGACATACTTGGAAAAGTTGGAATGGGAAGTCCTACCATACCCGCCGTATTCTCCAGACTTTGCTCCCTTGGACTATCACTTGTAGAGATCAAAGTAACACTGCCCGAAAGATTGTAGAAAGTTGAAGCGATGAACAATACTTTGAATCATAAATGTATAACCAGTTTTTTACAATAAAACCTTGGATTTCGGAAAAAAACGGCGGAAGCAAAATTGACGCCTATGTATATAAAATTCCAAGCGTCGTTCAAATTTTCCTGTCAATAGCTTCGTCTCCATGGAAAATTGTTCTTCCTTTGATAGCAAAGGAAGAACAATTTTCCATGGAGACGAAATCATGATATCAGGAAAGAACCGAAAGAATAGTCTTTCGGTTCTTTCCTGATATCATGATTCTGAATTAAGGTTGAAAAGTTAATAGAATAAGCCTTTGCAATAACCCTCTTTATGAGTTTCCGACACTAATATATATTTCGGATAACTTCTACGTCACATTTCTATGGATTATCTCCGGATATATCCGAGTCGCCTTTTTTATATAGAAACTTTTCTGTTCCCGCACGAATTCCAATAATGTGGACCTGAATGTTCACCAGGACAATAAAAATTAATCTTGACCAGTTCGTCTAGATCCCTCTTAATTAATTGAACAGATGATGTACGTGTTCCGAGTTAGGCCGTAAAAAGTATCAAAATTGATAGCGTTAATTTTGGCTGTCGGTATAACAGGGATATAATCCTAAAGTTGTGAGTGGGACATCAAATTTTACCTTTAACGATACCTTTTGGCTGAATTCACACCACTATAAATTTCCCTGGTTAATGATTTCATTTACGGCATCGTAAATTAGACCATGTAAAAATAAACTCTTGCCTAATGTTTTCTAGATAAGTGCTTTATGTTGCAACAGGTTGTATCGGAAATCTCTCAGACAATGTAATTTGAGCATTCTAAATTATGACCTATTTTTCACGTGGAAATTCATGTTTCTAGTTCTGGAAAACAGACATTGCACAATTATTTCACTGATTAGATTTCCAATTTGACAAACTGTGGAATATTGGTTTCCATACCCAAAATGATTTTAAATATCAGTGACTTCGATAAACTCGTACCAAATTAAGTTCTAATGATTTTCCAAATAAATTTAAATTTCAAAGGGGACCGCCAGAATTGTTAATTATTCATCATCCTCCAACACCAAGGCTACTCAATTATTAAACTTGTTTTCAAGCTGTCAGAGTACATCTTATTCTTTCGTCTTAATAATTAATCTTGCCACTAGAACCTCATCTCCTCAGACTAAAGAAATTTTTCACCCATTCATTTCAACATTTTTACCCATTATATCGCGTTTTTGTTAACATTTGAATGAAGAAATTCCTCGAAATCCATCATCTTCATTTTAAATGGCCATGTTTGAAATTGAAAGGCAAATAAATATTAATTAAGTCGAAAGGAAAAGTATCTCATAAAGCGAGGCTTCGAAATTTAATGAGAAATCCTTTAAAGAAGCCTTATTCAATCTAATTACACTGACTACACTAACAACATATTTCAACGAGAACAGAAGCTACCGAAAACCATTGAATTTCAGCTTGAAATTGGATCATTATTACCTCTAAACATCTATTACTCGTCTAAACACAGTTCTTGATCGTAGATTGGGTCATGTTATCTAATTATCACATCCTGCATGATGTATTACTGTTTGACTGGGAGGATTTCCAGTTGGTATACTCTAATAAAAGACTTAATTTTCACAGTCAGTTGCGCGCAGGTAAGTGAACAATGCAGAAATTTTTTTTCGACAAGCATGAATTATGTGTTAACCGATCAATTTAATGCATGGGAAATACGTTAGGGTGGTCATCGATATAGGAATTTCCTGAAAACATCATTAACGAAAATTCAATTTGAAGCGGATGGATAGAAAAAAACTTGACCGCTTGAATTTACCTAGTACTGTTTTGTCATGAGAATGGGCCAAGACACTGGAAATTTTACACTTTAATCACCTCTTCATTAAAGAATATAGCAACTCCGAAATAGTAAGGGAGTGTTGAATCTGAATTAAATTTATATTTCATACAGGGTGTTCATGAATTGGAGGTACAAACGAAAATGAGAGATTCCCCGGATAATTCTAATAAAAAAAGGGCCGCAAACGATTTGTTTTCGAGATACAGGATGTTCAAAGTTTTATTTTTTACAAGTTTTCTTCCCATAGCTTCTGAATTTCATGAGATATTCGATTGAACTTTGTCATTTTAGAGTGTATATCAGGTGATATGCTAATTTTGATTACAAATCTTCTGGATAATATTTTTTCTGGGACAGTGCCCGTGTCTTTTCCTCCAGAATTTTTTGGTTTCTTGTAGTTTTGTCGTACCTGCTCCTGCTACCGATTTCGAGAAAAAAATTCGAACCATGCTCTCAAAATTCTCAGTGAAATCCAAAATGTGCGATAAATGAATTAACTATTATTAGTTTTAGTACTTATTTTTTTGATCTGTAGCAATGATTCATGAAGAATGATAATCATCACACAAAAAGGAAAACCACAAGAAACACCCTGTATCTCGAAAACAGGGAAAAAGAGTTTTCGGGCCCATGTTTATAGAACTTTCTTATAGAGCTTTTTTTAAATTGTCCAAAGGAATCTCCCAATGAACATTCAATCGGGTTTTCATTCTATTATTAGGGATTCACGACTTGGCTTGATATTCAAGCTACTTGGCTCAAGCTCAAGCTCAAGTAGCTTGAGCTTGATTTGAAATCAACTCAAGTTCGAGTCAATTAGTAGTTTTTTGATGTCGAGTCAAGTATTTGTTCATCAAGTACTTGAGTTAACATGAAAAACTACTACTTGACTTGAATTTGAGTTGATTTCAAGACAAGCTCAAACTACATAAGCTTGGCTTGAGCCAAGTAGCTTGAATATCAAGCCAATCTGTAAATCCTTTTGAATATTATGCCTACATAAAGTCTATAATACCACATTGGCAATAAAAGCACAACAAATCCTGTATTTGCTATTTGGTGCTATTCTCCGAAACTATAGCAGTTTGTTGCTTATGGAATATATAAAACTGAGGAGTACAAATACCGAAATTTTTACACAATTCATATTATAGAAACTGAAGAATACCTACAAAAATTAATTCAATTGAAATCCATCCTGGTTTCAAAGTTTATCTTGGGAACTATTACTATTATTATTAGTACAAAAGTTATTCACATCAATTTTGAATGATCATTCAAGTCGAGAAACAAATAGGTACATTTAAAATAATTTTTCGAAGAATTGACTATATACAATTATGAAATTTATAACATTTAACGCTACGATGATATTGAATATCATATTATTTGGCCCTGATGATTTTAGAATAACAAATTCGAGAAATGTAGAATTTCAAACAAATAACCCAAGTTACAAAACTAGAATCGAAATTATTCCGATGTTTCTTTCAAGTTGAGGTAAACAATATCTCAAAGCAATAAATAATAATGTGATATTATTGAAAACAACGATTTCGGCGTAAATTTGTTATTGGCATGTTCAATTTCTTAAGCTCGTGCTAGTCTTTAACAATTCCACTCCTTCGGACTTCCGTCATAAAAACTGAAAGGCTGGAATGAATTTCAATAATGCCAGTAAGACACTTAACAAGCTACGTTGAAAATATTCGCATTCGCCGACACCTCAACGTCCTCATGTATGAAAATCACGTGAATCCGGTTCCTGTTCCACACAATCTTAATTTATCTCATGAAGATCTTAGACTATCAAAAGTAACGCTCGAAAATTTACGAGCCGTCGTAAACGGTGCCGTTTTGTTTCATGGATAGGCCAAAGCGTTGCCAAAATCGAAACCCTAATAAAGTTTCCAATCGGAAATCCGATACCGTTAAGGTATATCGGCTTAATGAAGTAATAAAATTTAAAAAATCACGATAAATCGTGGTCTTTAATCGATCCACCCAGCCGCCTCTGATTAAGTTCGCTGTCCGACCAATTTCTTCATTTTCGATCTGGGCCCCGATCTCCTCGGGTATATTTTTTTTTATTAACGGCCATTAGCATATTTTGTGAGCTCTTTATTATGGAACATGCTGTGCGTGCTCGCTCTCCGTCTTGTTTTGATTAGAGCGACCGTTGAGCTTTCGAAGTGAGCTTGGACTGTGTGTGTTGTCTCCGTTCTCTTCTTTCGTATATACCGTGACTGTAATCCCAGGTATCGGATGATGATCACATTTTAGACTGTAATTACATGACTGAGAATATCCTCGGAAACATAGGTGTACCACTAGAGATCAGTCTCCGGAGTGAAAGGTAACCTGAATTATGAACGCATTAGGTTCAGTTACGTTTGAAGAATTGTTGCATTCGGTATTCTTTGGTGCATTTTTAAATATGTACTTTAGGAATATGACTGAACCTGTGGTTTTGATCCATTATTTTCAAATGTACAGAGTGTTGAAATGTTAGATTGTTTTTTGACACACTATCATTAGGCTCGATTAGAACTAAATACTCAAATTGTTTTCAAATACGCAGGGTGTACTAAAAATGTGTAAATCGCCAAACATTGTTTTTCTTATGTTTTTATTGAATTTTCAGATTGCATGGAATAAATTGCATAAACCCAAGTTCGTTCAAAGTTTCATAAGCGTTTTTGGGATATTTAGATTTTTCATAAATTGAATGATATTTGGAAAAACATAATAACTCCGAAATGAATGAATTATATTTGAATAAGTGAAATACTAGAAATATTGACTTTTTGATAATAATCATTGACAACTCTCTGGGTGTTCATTGACGGCATAATGAAAAGTTTAAATTGAGCTTATACCAAATAGCACACCCTATATTTTATTTACTCATTTGGTAGGGAATTGTTCGATGACAATAAAATTTGCTACCTAAAAAAAAAAGATAGATAGAATATGCCATTAGGAATGAGCCCGATATTAACGTTTGAATGAGTTATCAATGAATTGTTTCATTTGGAAAACCCAGTATGTTTTAAATGAGTATCAAAATTTCAGTACTTACCTCCATTTTTCTAGGATTCATTTTCAAAATATCATTTAAATGAATTCATTCATTTCAGAGCCGTTAGGTTCTTCAAAGATCCTTCAATTTTTGAAAATTCGAAATATCTAAAGGACGGCAAGTTTTAAGCATTTGGAACTTTGAACAAAAATTTATTCCATGTGATCCAAAACTTCGAGAAAATACAGGGTGATTCATAAGAAGAAGAAAATGTTTGGTCATTAAAACTTTTTTGGTATACACTGTCTATTTCCAAACAATTTAAGAATGTGGCTCTATTGGAGCTCTGTTGAAAAATCTAAAATTTCAGCGTTTTATTCACGCGATTTGCTAGAGAGAAAAAATCTAAGCGCCTTCAGAATTGTCATTTTTAACTTCTTGGAATGTATAGGTTAACATCCAAAAACGTAGTGCTTTATTATTTCCTTCCATTCTACGAAATATCACTACAAAATACAGAAGAAACATATCGCAAGATTCAAATGTGGTAAGATTTTAAAAAATTCTAAAATTAATCTGGGTAAAATATTTCAGTCGATATCATCTAATCTAAACGATACGAGTTCATGATCGAATTTCGATTAGTTTACGAGAAATGGACTTTTGAAGACTGATGCTTTGTTTATTAGTCATTGAAGTGATTGAATTCTCAAGCAATATGATAAAGTTTTGATATACCTGATTATTTGCATAATGTTCTGTACCAATGATGCCCTTATAATTTTTCAGACAAGCTTGGATGACTGATGGCATATCAGTGGATGAAAGGAAAATAACTTTCTCCTCATAAAATGTTAAGTTTACCTAAAATTGATTGTTGATAGGTAGGTACTTGTAGTAATATAAAAATCCATAGATTTGAAAACTATAAAAATTATTTGTATGAAATTCGCTACAACAATTAGTTTCTATAACGCATTGACCGAGAACTCAATCTACGATTTTCAAGATCAAGAGCTACAAAAACTCTCAAGAACTAAATTAAAAATCACATCGTGATAACTTGACAGTTGACATACAAAAGGTACCAAATGAAATTCAAGATTACAATATTTTTCACCTAGCAAGCTATTGGTTCAAAATGAATAAACGTTTACATAGGATATAAAAAAAATAGAATGTTAAATAAATAAAAATCTACGTCCGTGTGGCATAAGTAGTTTTTTCTTGGGAAACGTATAAGTCATGTTTACAACGTTTGTTTTCTGAATTGGTAAGTAACATTCAGCTAAAAATTGCATGATAAAATTGGATATAAATTTCGAAGATAATATGAAGAAATTATTTCTTAAAATGCATAAGAACTCTAAACACGTTTGATCCACACCTAAAATTGTTTCAGAATTAAATCATTCCAAATTATTTTTTGTGGAATCCAGAACAGATGAATGGGTACCAGTTAAAGAAAAAAAGAACTTGTTATAAAAATAAAGAAGATTGGGTTATCACAGATTAATAAACCCATGATTATAATAAAGAAACATAAGATTGCAGCCCATGATTTGGTTCTAATTCGCGCGTAACCTAATATCGAATCATAATTAAGATACGTCGAAACGGAAATCCAAGAACTACTATAGACTAGTCGAAGTGAAGGGGCCTCCATGTAACGTGATAATATCAATAGGTGCGTTCCCCCAGCTCAACTCATTATACGGCTTCGCTCGATGAGGAGTAATCCCCCAATCCCTTCGACCAAGGCGTAATAAAATAAGGACAAGGCGCAAAGGAGGCAGGGAGGAAACCAAATCCCGCCAATTTTCATGAATATTTCGTTGAAGCGAACTCCCTATTAAATATCCTGTCATAATAGACCTCTGCTGGAATAAACATAATTTAAGCAGTCTGCGGGCAATGTTGCGAGAAATATAAACTTAGACTAAATGGTCCTTGGTGTAATTCACCGGGAATTTAATGAATGGAAAAAACGACATTCACGATTTGTTAAAATGTGTGGGTCTTCCTTTTTGATGGCCTTCCGTTCGCCAGGATTTAAGTGCTCTGTTTTGGTCCCCCGTTCCGCAGATGTCTCGATGGAGGACGTTGATGGAAGTCCCCTATTGTGACAATGATGATGGGACTATAAGAAATTAGGGGCCCTATAACCCTTTAATGATGTAAAACACCATACACTCATTTCGTTGCATTATAGGATATCATATGAATTTCCTATGGATGTGGATAGGAATGCCAAACAATTCTAGAAAAGCAACGTCTTGATGTCAGCAGCTTTAAACGTTCATTTATTCAAGCGTTTCTTGAATGTAATGTAATTTATTGAGCGTTGGAATTGCCTTCTGCAACGAGTATTAGTTGATATTTTCTCTATTTCAGTCGAGTTTTGTGAAATTTTGACGAAATTCAACGAAAAATTCAGATTATACATCCTAGTGACTTTGGTAAGTATGTTTCAAATTTGGAATAATTCATAATTATTCCAATTAAATTGGCGTGAGTTGAAATTTGATGGGATAGTCTGTGTTGACAACCACAAAACTAAAAATATAACTGAATATTTCCCTCCTGTCAAAAATTCTATGTATATGGAGAACAATTATCGAAAATTACAGCGATAATTGCATTGTAGGAAGTGAAACTGCACTGCGATAATTGTTCTGTTCATAGATGCATAGTTTCTATGCATCTTACACAGTTCGAATCTATGGCAATTCCATTCTACATCAGTTTGACAAGTGATGTAACAGTTTATTCGGGAAATATTCCCCCGAATTACACTCGTGCATCAAAATGACCGAATAATTTCGCATTCCAGCGTGTTTTCTTTGAAAAACTGCATTCGATCATTTTCATTTTTGGAGAAAGAGCCCTCCACCTTCGGTGTCGAACTCATGCAGTTTTTATGACAACACGCTTTCATGCAAAATTATAGGTAATTTTGATGCACTTGTGCAATTACTTATGAAAACAATACTGTAATGAGTTCATTACAGAACTGTTTTTAGAACTGTAATAAACGCATTACAACACTGAAATAGAGAATAGTTATTTATAATACAAGTGCAGAAGGCATTGATATTCTTCCACGAGTTCAAAATTCAAAAACGAGCCACGAAGTGGCGAGTTTTGGAATGAACGAGTGGTAGAATGAGCCTTCTGTACGAGTATTATACATTATTTTCTCTAATTCATTGCATTTTCATTGAAATTAATGAAATATTTCCATAAATATAATTTAGTGATTTTTGCATTGAAAAATGTTGCTTGGCAGAACTGATTTCTTCAAGGCAAATTGATGAATTGACAGATAAAGCCGTGGCGGAAAGTTCGGAGTACCAACATAGAATAATAAAATATAACTATGAAAACTGTGCGTTTCTGATATATTCTCGCGCGATTTTGTTCTACAAGATGTGGAAGAATGAACGGAATAACCACAGAATTAGAGAAAATATATTATGTATATCGCAAACTCTAAGAATTCAATACATTGAACTATCAAAACATTTTGAACCTCTTTTTGAACATTATTCCATTTTTGCACCTGCAGGAATGCTTTTTGTTAAAAAATAATATTACTTTGCTTTGTGCTTTTTTGATTTTTTGCCCAAATGCCCAAATGGTATTCGACAAGACCTCGGACAAGACTATTTCTTGAGACCATAATTACATGTTATCAAAGGTATTGTAATTTTTCATGACAACAGCTGTCAAATTTTGCCGTGGGTAAACTACTGACAGCAGGTGCTTTCATACAGTTTTTCCATCTTTTTAATTCAAAATTGAGCGTTTGTGATTGGTGGAAAAAAAAGCCGAAGAAAATAGTCATCGTACTGTCAAAATATTTCTGTAAAAATTAGTTGGAGAACAGAATTTCCACGAATAAAAGTCAATATCAGGTAACTCCGAGGGTAACTCCAATAATGAAGGAAATAAGTAATGTTTTCTTTATGAAAATTTAGCCATCTGTTAACCTCTGGAAGTAACGAAATGAAATAAAAAACTGGTTTTATGACTCATAAATATCCATTTGCAAGGTGAAACCCTTCACGTATTCACTACACTAATTCTCAATATCTTCAAGTGCTCTACCTGACCTTATGTTCTCATAAATAACTCAAACCTTCACAACTTTAGAACTATGGTAACAATATTAGGTTTTATAACTTCCTCTCAAATTTAAAGTGGTTTCATGTCAAGGAAATTATTGCATCGATAATGGTGAGGATAACAACAATAGATAATTGCAACAGGTAATTTGAAAAGTTTTACGATAGGATGTATCGGTCTACTGATATTTTTTCATTCCTTTAGAATTCTTGAGATAAATGAAGGTGAATAACGTGAAGTCGACAAAAAAACAAGTTTTGTGAATCATGTTATCTGTTATCTCATGACTGGAAATCGAATATCTAACTTATGTTCCCTTTACAACCTAGCTGCATTCATTTGTTATGATATGGAAAGTAAATAGAAACGAACAATAATAAACATTTTGACATTTTATGAACGAATGAGTCAACTTTATAAGCATATGGTGTAAACGTGTATCTAAGAACGTGAATGAAAATTATGGAAACAAAATAAACACTGTTGAGAAAAATGTTCCCTAATAAAATCAAATTAGTTGTAACGTTCCAATTGAAAATAATTAATTAATTAATTTCGATCAATCTTCGAATCCGAAATAATAAAATGATTTATAATATTATATTTATGTATTTAGCATCGTTCAATCTTTCCGGTCATCTGTTGTTGATAATTACTTCATAATTAGAATTGTCAATATGATGAATTGAATTATTCAATGAATTCCTATTTTCCGGTAACAATTATATCGATATGATTATGAAATTATTTTTTACCATCTGCTCATTTCGATATGTTTCGCAAAGGCATTATCTGCCATCGAAATTTAAATAAATAATAGGCGGTAATTTCCCTAGGGTCATCAATAATTACCAATGCTTTGTATATGAAATTTCAAATATTATATGAAGTATGCACTTTTAGTACATATGTTGTTTCCAATGGGCATTCCATTTGATAGAATTAGGATTGTTAGATGATGTACATTCATTTAATACGGCTATGATAATTGCTTTGTAGGTATTTACGATTTTCAGTGTATTATGCATTATGTAAGTGTAAGAAAAACCAAATGAATATATTCAAATAACTTCAATCAATTTTTGAAACGTTACGAAAAATAAATCTCAGTAATTGAGTCATAACAGTAAACAAGATAGATTCACTTTCTCTCGAATAATTTATCAATGGCAATAAATATTTATATAACTAGTTTTCATCAGAATTACTAATATTACAAATGTAAAAGCGCCTTCATCGACTTTTACATATTGAACCGCCAATAGACATTAATTCTACCTTGTAATTTGCTATGTTGATATGTTTTAATTAATTAGTATTGGCAGGGGCTATCTCGGTGAGATTCGTCGAATGAATAATGAGTGATGTAAGAAATATTCAATTTTCATCTCGATCCCTTCATCTAATCTGCAAGAATCCAGTTCCGCTTAGATACAAAGCGATAGCCTGAACGTATTTGAAGCTTCAGGGAACTCATTTGAATGTAATGAAATCTTCTGATGTCCACGTCTCTTTTGACATTCTAGGAACTTGACAACCCCATTTACAGGATCGAATTTCGTCCATCAAGGCAGGACAAGTTTCTGAAGCAATCCTCTTTCGTTATATTTAGGGTCTGCCGATTTTGTTTGTGATGGGACAGCCAAAGGTTGAATATTCAAAATCACTGAGTTTGTAAATTAAAAGCGAATGAATACTAATGAATTCGAGAGAAGCGGAAGAAATTTCTAAGGAAAGCTTAGTTTTTAGAATGAAATTCTTGATGTAGTTTGCAAGTTGATTATTTCAATTTATATGGGTAGCTTTTCAGATTGACACAATAAAACGAGCAGAAATTCAGGGGAATGTCTGAAGAAACCTTAATTCTCATCGGAATGAGATTCCTGATGTAGTTTGTGAACTGAATGTAATGATTTCGATTTGTGAGCATGTAGGTATCATTTCAGTCCTGTTACGCAGAACAAAAGCCGTTGGAAATCTGGACTCACCTGCTCGAAATTGCCTATACTTCAAAGTGTCCGCATTGCGATCAAATTAACGTTCACTAAATATGCAAATTTACTGTCTCACAATTCTCGAAACAATCTACCGTGAAAGTATATACCTTCCATTCTTCTCAAGCACGCCTCGTATATTTCTTTCAGTGCGTTTTTATGGCTCATGTTGGCAATCTCTCTTGTCGAGGCTCGTATATTTGAGTCTGATGATACGATCTTTCTTACTTTGTAGGTAATCGCTATACTGTGATTCATGTCATGAATATGTTTGTGTTATATCGTTGGGAAGAATTTGTATTATTGTAATTTTGAATATTCGACCGAATTTCTGAGATCACTTCATTTAACGATGCCTCAATTTGAAACAAATGCTAACAGTTCATGCCAGAAAATAGCCAAGGTATAAAAATACAGGATGAATCCTGACATTGGAAGGCTATTCGAACCAATATTTTGCAATAAAACCAAATATGCTTTAAAAAAAATTTGCGGTGAGGAAAGGTTTTTATACCACTCAGCAAATAGTATATTTTAAAACAAGTTGCAGAATGGGATTATATTCCAACATGAATGTGAAATTCGAAAACGAGCAACGAAGGAGCGAGTTTTCGAACGCATGAGTGTTGGAATTGCCTTCTGCAACGATTATTAGACGATATTTTCTCTGTTTCAGTCAAGTTCAGTAAAATATTGTCGAAATTCAATGAAAAATTCAGATTATATATCCTACTGACTTCTGTATTGTATCTTGGCAGTTGGTGTGATTGTTACGAAAATTGGTAGATTGACAGAATTTGAATTTGAATCTTACGTTTAATTTTGAAATAATTTATAATTACGCATCAAATTCGTGAATTATATCTGACGAAAACGATTTAACACCACCAGAATTAGAAGAAATTGCGAATATGTTGCAAATTATTCGACTAAATCCAAATTATATTATATTGACAATTGACGTGTGTTGAAATTTGATAGGATCGGAAGTCAGTGTAGACAACCACAAAACGAAAAATATATCTGAAAACAAAGCTGTAATGAGTTCATTACTGCGCTGTTTTTAGTACTCTAATGAAGTCATTACGATCCTAAAAAAAATATTTTTACATCGTATTTTCGGATTAGAATTTTAGAAAGTTTCGTCAAAAAAGCTACTATATAATTTCATTACCTATTTGGTATTTGCTGAATTACATAAAATGATAATACTCGGCCAAAGTTCTGCCTGTGCGTCAAATTGGATTACAATTGAAAAATAAAAAGTGAAATTATTAGCAAAAAAACGGAAAAAAATTCAACTTCATCTTTTTTCCACAACGATATTATGTTAGGGCATTTTCGATCCCATCTAAATATTTTGACAACTTTGATTAATGAATTTAATGATGTAAATTGCTAGTCTTAATGATCGATTCAACATAACCCCAACCCCCACTAATAAGCACACGTGACTCTCCCCGAAATTGAGATAAACCAAACTTAATTACGCGCTGCGTGTAAAAACACGCCCAAATGCCATTCACGTAAAACGCACACGTGGGCCAAAAAAAAAGAGGCAACGCCTGCAAATACAAAGGTGCCGAATTAAAATGGGACAAGATGGCGCTTAATTCATTTAACAGACTGGTAAGCTGCGGAATCCGAAATGAGGACCGATATAATAACATAGGAGCAGCAGGTGAAGATGACGACCAGGATCTGACTGAAATAAACACAATATAACACTAATCTCGCCTATTCATAGCGGCAAAACGACAACTATACGCGTTTATGTCGGCTCATTGTTGCCTTTTATTCCACGGTTACGGCGTATAACGCTCGCCGATATTGCCAGCCTAAGGACCTTATGTTGTTGGGCAATTATTCACAATATGCCGCGTTCAAAGCTAGGAGATTTATTAATCACTGATAATAAATTATCTCAGGATACGTGCAACGTTTTAATAATCGTTTCTCGGTTTGATCGAATCCAAAATTTCATTATCTCCATGTCAAACGCAACTGTTGCCTTACAGATTATGCCTTGGGAGGGTTAGCGACCAACATGCTGAGCAAGAAGCATGGTCACTTCTTATCTCGATTCGGAGAATGATCAAGATAAAAAACTGAGGAGTCGTATAACAAAATGTGAAACACAATTCTTCCCAACTAAAAAAAAAGTGTCATTAGTGATTCATTCCATTATCTTTCATAATGAGTTAAATCTACTTGCCCGAACTAAACATTGTCTTCCAGAAACTTTGTCACTTCGTGGTTCTTTACTGAATACATTGTCGGCAAAAAGTGCTGAAAGCTGGTTGTTGGAAACGAGATTTTGTGACTACAGACGCAGGAAGTAATTGAAAACACTAAAGTTACCGAAAACAGGTCCTACTAAGTTCCAATTCCTGGAAATTGTAAAAAATGAGAGTGTCCGATCTTCAAATTTGAAGCAACTTCCAGTCTGATATTGCCAGCCTAAGGATCTTATGTTGTTGGGCAATCATTCACAATATTCTGTTTTCAAAGCTCGGGGATTAATTTATCACTGTTAATAAATTATCTCAGGATACGTGCAACGTTTTAATAATCGTTTCTCGGTTTGATCGAATCCAAAATTTCATTATCTCCATGTCAAACGCAACTGTTGCCTTACAGATTATGCCTTGGGAGGGTTAGCGACCAACATGCTGAGCAAGAAACATGTTCTCTTCTTATCTCGATTCGGACGATGATCAAGATAAAAAACTAAGGAGTCGTATAACAAAATATAAAACACAATTCTTCCCAACAAAAAAAAAGTGTTTCATTAGTGATTCATTCAATTATCTTTCATAATGAGTTAAATCTACTTGCCCGAACTAAACATTGTCTTCCAGAAACTTTGTCACTTAGTGGTTCTTCACTGAATACATTGTCGGCGCGAAAAGTGCTGAAAGCTGGTTGTTGGAAACGAGATTTTGTGACTACAGACGCAGGAAGTAATTGAAAACACTAAAGTTACTGAAAACAGGTTCCACTAAATTCCAATTCCTGGAAATTGTACGAAATGAGAGTGTCCGATCTTCAAACTTGAAGCAACTTCCAGTCTGTTATTTCTGTACACCTCTCTATTAAAATAACGAAACCATCTATTTTTCTCTCGGATGCACTTTGGGAAATTAGAGGATACGTAATTCATTTAAGACCTGTCCTAACAGAGCGCAGTAACCAGAAGTTCCATTACAGGTATACACCCATACTCCGGTATTACGTACCTAAAAAACCTATTTTAGTGGCAATAAATAAGCTGAAGTGCTGGTTTGCTTGACTTCCAATTTCACTCCATACTTAAACGGTATTTTCGATTCGTTTTACCCGACCCCACTTATTTAGCTGCAGTACAATAAACTTGTAAATCAGAGTTTAACAACATAGTCCACCGGGGAGTTCTTTGTTGAACAAAATGTTCTTCATGGCTGTAAATCGTTTGGCGGTATGTTTAAAGTCTTCCGAAATACGATACTCTTAAGATGGTCAAAAAGTTTATAGATATTTTTGTGGAGGTAAATTTAATTTTTGACTTCCTAGTTGTACGAATTTGTCAGTTACATTTAAAGAAAAAGCCTTCTGATCATTTTCCTGATTCTACGAACCCATGCCTTGGAATGACGCTTATATACTTCGACTAGGCGTATATTGGAATTTACGTTCAGTTTTTTTGTGACTTGAGAGCCTTTGGATATCGTGTAAAATGTGTAGAACTCTCATTGGGTTCTTTAATTCGAAGGAATGGGCAATCAACATACTTCGGCTGCCGAATTCTTCCCATACGAGACCGTGAAAGTATCTGTTAAACGATCCGAGCGATGAACATGGAAAAATTAGAAACATGTCAAAAACAAAAACAGATGTCGAAAAAGATGAATGCCACTCGAGTGGGCTCTGGGCAACCTCATTTCGTTTAGGTATTTGGGAAGGGACTTGTTCTAAACTATGGGCTTCTAATTGCCATTTAGTACGAGGAGTCTCGCACCAGTGACGAAGGATCCAAGCCGCATATTGGAATCTCAACTTTCTTACTAAATTAGTAAACGACAGCTTAACGTCTTCTCGGAACTTTTCGAATGAGGAGTTTGGTTACGCCGATGTAATGAATCTTCCGCCCTTCGGAAGTAGCATGTATTGGATTTCTGGATTTATGTTCGTTTTGAAAAATGACACAACATGGGCAGAAATTGATTGGCTCTTATGGGCAAACAAATGACGTTTCGCCTTAAGCTTAAGGTTTCGGATGTTATGATTTTAGGAACGCAAATAAACCTGTGGACCTAGAAGCGCTGTTGATCTGCCGGCTCGGCGGATTTAGGTACCAATCATTGAATTTTTGTTTTTGTAGAAATCAGATATGTATAGATCTATGAGTTTGTTAGTTCCATACATAGAATAATTAACCTAAATAGAGGGAGTATACGCAATATTTACATGTCTCCAATATGGTTAGATAGCGTTGTCGTATTGTGATAAATTATCAAATTCACAATTTTACTATATCATTATGAATGTATATTATATTGAATGAAATATATTTATTTGTGTGATTCTCGATTGAATATGCAAATTTGAATATTTAGAATCCGATATTATTCCTAATTGTGAATGTATAGTATGCAGTATATTTATTATCTACCTGCTGAAGTCCAAGGTTTGGCAATTATTGCTTTCCTATTGTCATCCGTTGTTTCACGTTGTTTGACGCGCTTGAAGTATGTTTTCTGATTTTCTGATATAATTAGGTATTTATCTCAATATATTTTGAGTTGATTCACTATATGGGACATAAGAAGTTCGTTTTTTGTGGAGAATCTCGCCAATTTAGTGAAATATAGTATCACTGATATGTTCTCTATTCCGCGCGCTTCATGTCAAATTTGATAGTTCATGTTGGGGACAAAATTTGCTTGATGAAAATGAGATATGCTCCCTCTATCTCTGAGGTTCCATATAAGTATTATTATAATCAAAAACTTGGGGTGGTTTTTCATATGATTATTAAAATTAATTTTCAAGAATAAAACATGTTGTTAGTAGTAATTTTCGATGACGGTCTGCTAACGTGTAACCAATTATTATTAGGTATATCAGATATACGAATTTCAAAACCGACTTTTTGAACTGTTTGTAATACTTATTAGTCTCGAGTTAACACTTTTGATGAATACTGGCTATTTTTTCGGTAGAGCTCCAGGCGAATTTAGTATTATGTGGGTTCGGCAATTAATTATTCGTTTTAATATCAATCAACAGATATACTTACAGGTAAGGCGTCACAAGTTTCGATAGATAGTGTGTCTTCAGAACAGAAAGATGGATCTGCCGATTGCAGGAAGGGAGGTCGTGGAGGTGGAGGAAGCAAAAATTCTGGAGGCGGCCCTGGACAATCGCAGTCCGCCCCTGTCTCCATACCCCACATTGCCTCCAGACCTGGCGGTGATTCTTCACCCTCTTCACCAGGTCTTTCCATAAGCCTTATCCGAGCACTGAAAAAAAAATTTTAAATAAAAAAAAACAATAAAAGGTAAATTGAAGTGTGAAGAAAAATATGAAATTAATTTTAACTATTTTGAGATAAATGATTATTTTTTGAGATGATGGCTTGGTTCTCCAAAACCTATCACCGTTATTCAATATAACGGAATCACAATCTGGCAAAAAAGATTTATAATAAAATGAGTCACGTACAAAATCGATTTGCCCACAATCATAACAAAATATCGAATGAGTTTTATGTCCAAGAATATTTACCTCTTATGGTTTTGTAAGATTCATGAAAAAACCTCAACAACAATGAAGAGACTCGTAAATTATAGGTAGATACGAGGGTAGATACTTTCCACCATTTGAAATAAGATGCTGAATAAACATTATGGATTCTACAACTCGAACAAGCTCTATGCTTTTAAGAGGCCTAAGGGAATTGGTATAGAAAACATTGAACAAAAAAAAATCTTTTTGAAATATTTTATTGAATCTCAACTAGGCGAATGTTTTTGATTTTTGCGATGAATCCTTGAAATGAAATAAGTCAAAGTCTGGAAACAATTAAACAAAACTAAAGGTAAATAAATTAATGGTAGCTCGTAAAAACCTAGAAGCCTAAGTTATTTATTTGTCTCAGGTTTCCCGAGGGACCAATTAAATTGTTTTTCATTAAAATTTTATTATTATCTGCATAAATATACTAGAATGTTTTATACTCGGTTTTATGTTAATGAATTTATGAATAAAAACGACCAAATTATTACATCAGGTGTAATAGAAGGTAGATGTCGCTTAGTATCTCAAATTACATGAATTATCTAACGAAATCCCGCTTGAATCAAATGTCAACAATTTTTCATTCTTATCCAAGTTCAATCTCCTCAATCTCTACTAGTTCTTCTTATTTTACAGCCTCTCTGATAGTAAATCCGCAAGTACTTGGAAAACCGAGAAAATAACGCAATCGAACGAAACGGAGAACTAGTAGAGAAGTGATCAAAGCCCATAACATATAGAATTCCCTGGTTTCTCCATCATTCCATAATTTATTACCCTTTCGAGCAAGATAAAGCGAAATATGTAACGGGCATCGGTTTGAACAACCATAAATATTTCAGCCGTTCAACGGAAACATATTCTGTGATAATTCAATTAATTACAGGCTTTAAAAAACATGTTCGATTTTCAATTAGCGGGATTCTTCGATCGAGGCAGCCTCTTCATTAATATCTTTCCTTGATGCGGCGATATCCAAGCTGTTTCTTCGCGCGTTTTGAGTGGGTGTTGATGACGCTAGAGTAAGGTGGGTCATCTCACTAATGTTGGAGATATTGCTTATTCAATAAGGGACATAAAAATAACATAAAGATACACGGGGAATAAATTTTATCTGCGTGTTCGTGTTTTCCTAAGTGACGATCAATTTGAATACTGTCGAAAATGATAAACAGAAGAGGATGATTGACATTTTTTCCGACAAGTATCCACCAAGTACTCAATTTATTATTTTGAATATTTCAATAAAGCATGAATCCATTACTCACAAGTCAAGAAGATTAGGATTAGTTCCGATTCGTATATTCACTTATAATGAAAAATTTTGAAAAGATTTACTGTTCTATCACTTTATTTGTCAGGAAAAAAATTATTCGTTCTAATTTCACTTTTTATATCTTTTGAACTATTTAAATCTGATACAGTAGAGGTTATGCAAATAGAAACCTATAAGTTTTGTTTGTATTGCTTTTGTTGAGTCTTGTAAGTTTTTCTCGAGGTTTTACTCTTTATTCCTGGTTTTTTTCTAGTTGTAGATTTTTTTGTTGATTTTCCATAAACCTTTATAATTTTGAGATCATGTACCTTTTTTATATAATTAATAATTAATTATCATAAAATGTGTTTGTGGGAGTAAAACAAATAAATTAAAATTGATTGCATTGTGCTCGGTATTGTGTAACATTGTAAGCACACATTTTCGATTTTGTTGATGCATTTTCCAAAGTTCTTCGTGGAAGTATTTTCTAATTATATTTCTTTATTTTTAACTTTTGAAATTAATCAATTATGAATGCTCATTTTAGGTAAAACCTCGGGTAAAACCGAGGGTAAAACTTATACCTACACCATCGAATTTTGTACCAAATATTATGAATCCAATAAGAGTGTCCAAAAAAAAAAATGATTTTTGGATTCTACAAATCCTAATACAAAGTGTGAAAATGATTGCATTTCTATTTTTTTTGGTACTCTTTCATACTTTTTTCAATCAGAATAGCAGTTCTGCTCATGGTGAATTAAAAATGTTGCAAATCGAGGTGCAAACTTTAGGTGGTCAGTTGATTTATAATTTCAAGTCTGTTTGAAAACTTTTTTTTTATAAAGAGAAAAAAAGATTCCGGAAACACTAAATTATTTGTTCCATATACGCAGTGACCTGAGCACAACTCGAGGAAAACTATATTTAATTTTTTTCAACCACTCATACATACACGTTCAGAATTTTTTATATTAATACGTACCTACCCCCCTCGGTACCCCTATTTTCAAAATTCAAATTTATATACCTATTAAGTTATCATCGAAAATACAAAGCACAAACTGTATTCAATTGAACTTTTAATTGACGGTTATTCTTTTCGATATTAGGTTCTCGAAAGAAAAACTGTATAATAGGTATCAGGGGATTATTCAACATTCGTTCTTCGAAGCATAATTAAGAATTGAGAATTAATATATTCAACCTCGTATTCAACTTATATCACGATCTTCGAAATTACTTTCATTTCCAATGTTATCGATACTGATATAAAAAAATCAATTGATAAGAATCATTAATTATTTCACGAAAAGAAAAATAATAACAATTCAATTTCGAATTAAATTAAATCAGTATTCTTTTCACAGTTCATCATTAAGAAATATCAGAGACTAGTTCGCATCCTTCGCATCATAAAACATTGGCGTCAAGAGAGAGGTATCCTGAAAGTTATAGGCAAGAAAGATGAGAACACACAGACAGGAGGGTCTTCGCAGTAGGAGGTAAAACATTGGTAAATCTTTCATCTCTTCACTCCAGGGACTGCCCAGCATCGACAAAAGGCTGTGAATAATTAGGCTTGAAATTGGACAGTCAGAAAAATGTCACTAGGAAATGTTTCCATTCAGGGTGATAATGCGAAATTAGCAGGATATGTAGCTGTCATTGATGAAATAAGGATTTGTGGTAGCCAGATGATCGACTAGAAGCTGGGGAATAATAATTCACTATAGAAGAATGTAAGGGACAATAGGAATGATGAGAACCTTCTTTGAAACTTTGGCTACTGACATAAATCTCTGTGTGTGGCTACTTGAGATTGTCAAGAAGAAAGAAGGGCCAATAAAATAGCATTCACAGTTGGGCAATAAATTTGTAGGGACATTCTATCTCAAGTACCTACACTTGTATTTAGGGAAATTTGAGAACAAGATTGAAATTTAATGTTAAGTCAAGTATCTAGGTATACTGTTATTTAGATGAATCAGATAATAATTCCATATTCTACATAAGAAACCCAATTTATAATAAAAGACATATTTTTCAATGAAGCGATGACAATTCATACGCATTCAGCTCACTTATAACACATTCTTTGAAAAATTGAAGATGATAATGTTGAATACCAAATAACGAGCCAAATAATTTGATGCTGTTGAACCAGCAGAGTGGTTGAAAAATAGGATTCATTGAGTAGAATTAAAACCTGATTTTACAACTCCACATTACTTCCTAAAATCATTAACAAAGACTCAAATTTTTTTGAGTGGTGATCTGTGATAATAACGAGGATAACAACATAAGAGATTGAAAATTAGTCCAAGCATGATATATTTTCATTATAGAGAAAAATGAACTGAATTTGAAATGTATTTCAGAATTGTGAACAGAAAATCCTCAAGATAATCGGAGAAGAAGGTATTTTCTTCATCCATAAAAGTGTATGCCAACAAATCAGCATCCTACTCACGAAAAGTAACATCCAACAATAATGGGATTGATCATACATAAAAATAGATGACAATATCTAGGTATTTGAAATATTTTCGATTTTTGTAATAAGCTGGTCAAGTTGAATTTATTTCGAGACAGTTTTAGATACTCATGTTGTGAGAGATGGCAGATCACAAAACACAATAAATACAAGAATATATAAGAGGATATTGCTTTTTGCGTTTCAGTTTTCACCTCGGTTTTCACCATTGACGATGGATTAAAATCGAGAGTAAAGTTGATTGTCTCGAAAACATACGAATATTACAATCGAATCTATTGACACAGTGCACCTTAGGCGAAGATGTAGGTATAATCCCGAGTATAATCCATATAATCTGTAACTCAAATTCGGCATAACCACAATTCCCCCATTCTATAATACATACAAGAATCAAGATGCGATACAAGTACCGCAAGTAGTTGAACACGTATTGGTAGGTGTAGAACAACCACTGAAATGCAAGCCACTGTTATGTAAACACAGTGAAACATGTTTTGCAAACAACAATGCACAGTGCGACCAAAGAGAAATATCACCCACGACTGAAAGAACTTCTTCAACATACATACATGTTGATGTAGACAATAAAAGCATACCGCATACTCAAGCAGTCTGCGGTATCCTCAAAGTCAATAAAACTTGATTAGTTGTGACGATGAGATGAAGAAAGCAGCATAGGAAATGAAGATACCAATAAGGCTTCAATATTCATAATTTCATGAGAAATCAATGGAATTTTGATTGAAGATTTTACAGTATATGAGGAAATTTTGACGTTCTCCGGAAGACTATGTTAAGAAATTTTTTATGAAGATCAAGGCGTGAAAATCCCAATACGAATTTTCAACACGCAACACAAGGACCATATAAGTTCGATACCTAAGTATTATATGTTCATAGATAGACTACAAAACATAAACATTCATGACAATGTTGAAAACATGATATTCACTTTTAAGTCCTGAAGTGTGTTCAAATCTTTTCTTGGTCAGACGAGAATACGTAAATTTTCTGCACAAGGCATTCGAGCAGACGTTAAGGTTTTTGAGATGAAACCAAGGATGTTGCTTCTCACACTTGTTATGTTTTTGACGTATGTAGTGGTGTGTTGTAGATTTAGGGTGTATCAGTAGGTATTTTGTTGACGACGAGTGTTAAGTGTATATTTATTATAAGATTGATGCAGTTAAATCATTGTTGTGCTCCAAATAATAAATCCATGGTATGGAGACCAACCTTTGTCAAGCATAATCCAACATAACGAAACAATCACAACACAGAAAAACTGAACCAAAAATCGCAACTTTATATCCAACTTCACTGCAGAAAAAGACGAAATATCATACGCACATCAACGCAATGACTTTATCTCATGAATTAAATATGAACTGTAAACGCTCTGTTGAACGCGTTCCGGCAGTGAGCTTTCGTAACGTATCACGTTTTACTAGACGCGCTGTCGGCTCACAGAGCTTTTCTGACTCCCTCTACGCGAACGTTTACGTGAAACTGAGCGCTTCGTACGTTGGAAACGCTCACCGAAAGCTCGGCAAGTCTTGAAAGTCAGTTGCACATGCTTCTGCCCCCTCCACGACGGGCTCGACCAATGTCGGCCTATTGTGAGGCTATTAAAGAAGTGGGGATAATAATGTCATTATTCTCTAATTTAACAGTTGGCCATGTTTACACCGGTGAAGGCCAGGTATAATCACGGAATGGTCTGCGGTATAATCGGGTATCTATGCATGGATGACGGGTTTTGGTAGCCAGGTAGTGAGCTGCGGTCTAGATTTCGATCTTAAAAGTGAATCGGTTTTACACAGTGTGCTTCCGTTGTTTCATTGTTTGTAATGGACGTTTAATTGGGATGAAGATTTGATCGCTCAATCCGCGACAATGATGTTTTTCATTGTTTCGTGATGCTTGGATGACAATAATGATTTTTCATCACAAGAAGACTAGATATTTAGGCCTTTATATTCTCAAACTATCAAGAGACTATTCGTTATGACAATTATGGAAATGATAAAGATCTGATTGTATCATCTTTTCAGTGGAAATGCGGAGATTTTACAAGATTCTGTTTCAAGAGGGAACGCCATCACGAGGATGCTCAATTCAAAACGAAATTATATATATTTCTTCTTACAAATCACCGATTTTTATGAGGTTTTCGCATAATTTCCTTAAACAGTAATATACCACTGGTAATATACAGCTATCGTAGGAATATTTTCGTCCTTAAAAATGAAACTCAGTTTGCCGAAGGCTGCCCATGCTTAGCGGTCTAGAAACTATAGCAATAATGAAAAAAGTGTCAGAACAACTGAGAGTAACTCAAAGGGTCATGGAAAGGATTATGCTGGATATAAGCTTGAGGGACAGAATTCCGAACACCGAAATACGAAAAAAGACCAGGGTAACTGACTCATGAGTAGAATAGCGAAACCTCGAGAGGCAAAAAGAAGCATAGGAAGACCGAAAAAAAGATAGATTGACGACATAGTCGATGTAGCCGGCAAGGAATGGATGAGAACAGCAAAAGACAGAGAAGCATGGAAAAAACTGGAAGAGGCCCATGTCCGAAACTTGATGAAAGAGGACTGAAGAAGAAGAATAAGTAATATACATGGAAGAAAGTAAATATTTTCAATTTGCGAATGAAAAATAAAAATTAAATTTCGGTAACTCGTTTTTCACAAAAAAAAAAAGATAATATGTACTTTGTACAAAGCACTGATATATTTTTTGAATATTCGTGAAGAAAAAGCTACCTAAAATCATTAAAGAAGAGGTAAAACTGTAATTCAGTGAAAGTCATCGAACAATGCTGCCTTCTACTTATTTGCTCCGAAAAAAAAGAAGATGAAGTGAATGTACAACTTGGTACACCGTACAGAGTTTGGTCATCGCAGGAGCACCAGAAGGGAAATGAATGGGTACCAAAGTTCGACTAATACGCAAAAAACCACTTGGTGGTAATTCCTCTTAAGTTGTTATTGTTCCCAAATTGGAGGTTCAAAGGAAAATGAGACATTCCTTGGATAATTTTGAGCAAAAAAATTCGCATAAACATGGGCCAGCAAACGCTTTGTTTTCAAGATACAGGGTGTTTCTTGTAGTCCTACTTTGCTGTGATGATTATACCATTTTATTGAATTTTTATTAATCTTTGCCACATATTTGCTGAATGAGTACCAGAGCTTATAATTAGTTTATTCATCACAGCTTACTAACTGAATCTATAATAACTTGGATATCATGAGGATTACTAGAGAATTGTTAGAAATTTTTCCTCGAAATCGGTAGCAGATAGACAAAACTAGAAGAAACCAAAAAGTGTAGTACTGCACCAAAGTTCTTTTTCACACTTTTCCATGAAAAGAAGTTCTGAAGGAAAGAAGCGGAAAAAACATCACTCTGTAGATTTCCATTCGAAATTATGGAGTATCCCCGAATTGAAATATAAAATTGAAATATCTATGCCAACTTTAAGATCTTGTGCAGGCAAGGTGCTATGAGAAAGAAATCGAACTTTAACACCCTGTACCTTGGAAAAAAAGAAGGAACATGTTTATAAAATTTTTTTCTCAAAATGATCTGAGTAATCTGTTTTCTTTCTTACCTCCAATTTAGGAACATCATGTTTAGGGAACAATGGTACGCTCAGATCAGATATTTCAAGAAGACTTTTAAGTCTTTGATATTTGAATCAAAAAGCCTTATTCTTCAATTGGGCTAGCAAAAATAAGTAGAAACCTGAGGAATCTGTTTATGTCCTATAATAAATCAGACCAATATAAAAAAAATCAACTAAAAAATAACCACAGAATATTGAGTAATGTTTTCAACTGATATCCATCAGCTAATATTATTTCCAGATATCACAGACACAATTCTGCAATTTGTATAACAAGTTGATATACGCTGAAGATATTGAACCAATCTTGTTTTCACGTTAATTAATAATTTCAGTTTCCATGCCCATTCATAATCCTAAATAATCATTTATGTAGGTCGTCAGCAGTTCAATATTCGTTACTCATCAAAACAAATAGGTAGATTGGATGGTAATCGATATGTTTATCTTATCAACTGGTGCAAATGGTTATTTATTCAATGAACACCACGAGTGCTAATAGTTATAATTAGGTGTTCTACAAATAAAATGTAGATGTACTCGAAATTGTTGAGAATATTAGAAAACGAGAAATACACTAGGAGAATAAATTAAAGGATCAAAATAAAATTCGAAATTTTCAGCGATTTTTCAAATGGCTGTATTTTCGGTAACAAAGCTCGTATCTCAATTTGAAAAAAAGCTTTTTGAAGCTTAAAGTTAATAGTTTAGAAATCTCGTGATGAAAAAATTTTTCAAGCAATGTGGACCGCTCAATCCAAATGAATACAGTGTCTAAAATTTTTTTCAGATTTTATTTTGGCCTACAGACTTGGAAATTTTTTTCCAACTTGACCACTATATGGATGAGATAACTTGTTCATTCAGCTTCAATATCCTTTTTTCAAAATTTTAATACGAGCACTTCTCTCTGAAATATCGAACTTTGAATTGAAAAGGACCTCTTTGTCTTTAACCATCAATATCTCACTAATCAATTATTGCACAGAAAATTTAGGGGATGTTTTGAAATCTTGAATGAATTCTCTACAAGAAGTAGCTATGGTATTTTCTGAAAAAAATTTTCTTCGTTCTCTATATTAATTTGAAAAGTTGATAAAAAAAGGGCTTCTGGAGGCTTTTTGGATCATCAAGCACTGAATTGAAAATAGCGAAAAAACCATCAATGTTGAGTAGGCGTTTTACAGTTCAATATCACCACAAAAATCCCAGAGAATTTCAATTCAATCCATGAAGCGGTTTTTTGTTTCATTCGATCCAATTTTCAAAAAATTCAAAGTTATGTATACCTATGTCTAAATCTTATTAGGAATTATAGGAGCGCTAGATAGAGAAACCGATGAAAATTGAGTTATTTTGAAGCAATCACCTGGAAGGTCAAATTTTGTAAATTATCTTCGCTTCGAAGCTTATACCTACCTACGATTAAATGAGAAGGACCAACACCTGTCCGTTTACCTGGCACGCTCAACATCTAGATGGCGCAACCGGTAATGAATGCGGTTGGATTGTACCCGAAAGGCCTTGAAATGAACAGGGTGATTCACTTTTCCACATTTTTCTCGAAAACGGCACCATATTTTTTCATTATGTGAACTGAGTTGTGTCAATATAGACTTGAGATGTGGGTGAAAGTCGTCGAAACAATAATTTTTTTCACCATGAACATCCCTTTTCTACTGAGCCATTCGAAAAATGACTTCATTCTAATTTTTTTTTACTATTTTATTTCATTTGTTTTGTGTTAATTCTATTCTATAGTTTCTCTGTATTGTGACTGACTCGATTTAGAGAAAAGGTGAGATTTTGTTTCTTAAAGTCAAGGAATCTTTGTAGTGTAATGTCTCCATATCAATGCCTAATGTCATAATTCACAAGAAAATGAACGGAATGGAATTAACATAAAACACAAGGTTTAAAATGAAAAAAATTGTATAAAATTGGCATAATAAAAAAGCTTTACTCTTTGGAAAAAATTTGACAGTGCTGGCGTCTTTATTATTTTCACCGGCTCCTACGCTCATCTCAACTCCTCACCGTGACATTATTTTGTTATTCGCGATTTTTTATATTTTGTGCATTATATTGTGTACGTAGAAAGATATATATCCATAAAAAATGCCAAAAAAATTCCCGCCCCAAATTTTGTGTAAAAAAATTGATATTATGATTTGTGCCAAATATGGTACAACTTCCGCAGTTGAGGGAACTGAAGCCTTTCGGTTAGGTATTCGAATCAATTCATAAGAAATATGTTGCAATACTGTGAAATAAAAGACATTACATATTTTCATTCCAAGTGAAAACAATTTCGGTTCTTGTTAAGACAATGTAACATTGCATTTATCACAGGAAACTTATGCGTTTGCGTTGAAATCGGGATATTTACATATGTGGCGATCCTCGGGCCATTGAGGAAAATGTTCTCTATTATCGCAACGCATTTCTGGGGCAGGTATAATATATCCAAAGTCACTTGAACTAGTCCATGAAAACCCTTGGCCAGATGTCCCTTTGAAGTGGATACTGCGATCCGCTAAATACCGGGGTTTATTTCAAAGTATTGTTAGGCAATAAATTCAGTGGTCCCAAAGAAATTTCTGGAGATTTGGAGAAGCCTTGTATAATCGAAATATTCTGGCTTCCTCCAAGTGACTTTGGATGTACTATATCAGTGAGCAAGGATACATTTTTTTTCAAATCTAATTGTGGCTGCAGTGAGCAACTTGGTCGACCGCGTTCTAAGGTGTCACATAACATTTTGTTAGAATTTTTGCTAGATCAAGTTTAAATTCAGTGGTAAATAGCCACAAGATTTTATGGCTAAAAATTATATCCTCCATAATATCTAACTATTGCAGAGCACCATATCCAGGAAATAAAAAAAATTCTCAAGTAAAATTAACAGATAACAGATTCATTGCAAAATGTTCCGAATATGGAACAAATAAACAAATGACCAGCAAGAAAAAAAAAGGGAAAGGTTAAGGCATTTCTTAACAGGAAACGACATAAGGAACATCTGTCATATTCCTACTGCATATTTTTGTTTTACTAAAATCGTAGTTTTTAAGGTTCACGAACACCAAAATTTTGCGAATAATACGTCGTTACAGGTGTTGGCCGGCAGGAACACTAAAATTGCCCTGAACCACAAAATAAGCGTCGGATGGCTACAAAATTTTGTGTACATAAAGAAGCGAATGTACTGAATGTGGAACAGGCTGCGTTTATGTTTTTGAACCATTCGTTTGTTGGTAAAAATTTTGGAAAGGACCTGTTCCAAATTGGGCACAGTATGTGGTAAGGGGTTAAGTCAACATTGGCTTGTATAAACGCCGTTCGCAGGATAAAGAATTATTCGGCCGTTTTCGAGAAAATTAGATAAATGAATCATCTTGAACATTTCCTTCTCAAGTTTTATTTGATTGATTTTACCCTTGTATAGTTATTGTTTTTGTCGGAAGAACTCACAAATTGATAGTTACCTAGATAGAATGAAATTGAGTTGCTATGAATTATTTAACACTTTATAGATGAAAAGATGGCAGTCAAAAACTGAATGAATAATGAGGATTTCATCATCGTGAAGGGGTGACTCTGCTGCAACGCAGCGACACCTATAAATCCAGTAGCGCGACACCCATAACGCCACATCTCGGGCAGACAGTCACTACAGTGTATTTTCATAATTAATAAACATTGTTTCGTCAAACGGCTTTTTTGAATAACTATTTAACAAATTATTAACTTTGTTTTGAGATACCTTGTATAAAAGGAAAACATTTACAAAACAGATAGAATACAAGGCACCCAACCGATAAGAACGTGGGCTGTAAGCGGACTCGCACGTGATATTGGTATCAAATTTTGGCACATTGCCATAAAAATTAACCAACGGACTGTAAATTCCCTTTCAAATAAAAAATATATAATGGTATCTTCTTTGATTTCATAAGATTCTCACACATTCAACATCCACAATTTTCAAGAGAATCCTGAGCTCATTCAGATCAGTTTTCAGATAACTTATAATTTTCTAACGGGTGTTTTTTTTTCGAGGTATATAACTTTAAGTTGGCATTATTGTTCAAGATGGCTACCGATTTAACAGCTGTCAAGTGATTTATTCTCAATTTAGTTTGGCAAAGACTCACGCCTGAACAACGTTTGCAAATAATGCAATTTTATTTCGAAAATAATGGTTCTGTGCGGAATACGTATCGCGCACTAGGTCCATTTTATTTTGTTTAGCGATGAAGCGCACTCAAGTGTATGTCGAAACACCGTTACATCCAGAAAAACTGATTGTTTGGTGCGCTTTATGGGCTGGTGGAATCATTGGTCCGTATTTCTTCAAAAACGATGATGGCCAGAACGTTACAGTCAATGGTGATCGGTATAGAGCCATGATTACTACCTTTTTCATTCCTGAATTGAACAACCATGATGTCCAGGAGCTGTGGTTCCAACAAGACGGCGCAACATGTAACACAGCTCGTGCCACAATCGATTTATTGAAAGACACGTTTGGTGACAGCCTAATTTCATGTTTTGGGCCTATGAATTGGCCTCAAAGATCTTGTGATTTAACACCGCTAGACTAATTTCTGTTGGGCTATGCAAAGTCATTTGTCTATGCGGATAAGCCACAAACCCTTGACCATTTGGAAGACAACATTCGCCGTGTTATTGCCGATATACGGCCACAAATGTTGGAAAAAGTCATCGAAAATTGGACGTCCAGATTGGACTACAGCCTAGTCAGCCGTGGCGGTCATATGCCAGAAATCATATTTAAAATGTAATGCCACAAGATTATCTTGCGGATGAATAAAATTCATGTCAATCGAATAATCCATCGTTGTTTTATTGCAATTTAAAGTTCTATAGCTCTAAAAAAAACACCCTTTAATACTGAACGATATGCACAAATATTTTTCTTACGATTCTTCAAAAGTTAAATCAAATCCGATGACGCATTGACTCTTTTATCGAATGTATTGTCGAAAGTTCTTATTTGTTCTTTTCTCCAGGTGTATTCAGGGCGCTCCTGGTCTACGATTTGACGTGCATGAATTTTAATGAAGTCCAGGTGCTTTTTTCTGATGAAGTCATTGTTATATTGTTTAGCTTCACAATCAGTATTTGTCGGTCAGTCGGCACCCCTTCTGAAAACTTATATGCTACATCATCCCCGAAAATAGGTTGTTAGCTATAATGATCGGCGTGGATGGGTACGAAAACTATAGGAATTAAGTACGAAATTCGTGCTTGAACACTGTTTGATTATTTATCTATCCATCTATTAACACAAGAAATAGGGGCAGATGTTTGTCATGGGAATCTGTAATTGGAAAACTGCGTTTTACCCTGTGTTCATGAATTCATTTTCAAATTCGGTTCGGAAAAGCATGATGACATTTAACATTGGAACTTAATTAGAGGGTACCTACCTGAATTATTCAGATTTAATGTACAAATTATTCTATACAGTTTGTTTGATATTTTATTTGTTCACTCTATTTATACGATCGAAATACATAGATTAACAATTTCATGAATAGCCTAAGGTTGGGAGGAATTTGAAGGGCGAATGTAAATGATAAATTGTAAATTCACATATACATTCATGGGGCTGACTCAAATGAAGACTCAATAAAGACGTCAATACTAGTCATATATGTTTGTGTCTGATAGAAAATCTTGAATTTCAATTAAATAAGGTCTATATGTTAGAGCCTCGTATAGACTTATTTCTCTCTTTTCGATAAAAAGGCTTTCTTTTATGTATTGAGCGTTTATCATTACATAATTCATTAATACTAATCCTCTTGTGATTGAAACATTTTTACTAAAAGTTAGAAATAGTTAATAATACGAGGATATCGGGTGTGGTAGTCAAGCTCTACAATTTCCCGTAGTCGATATCAATGTCCAGTTGATTTAGTAGTAGTTGTTTTAATAGCTTATTAACGATTTCCAATGTTTTGTTCGAGTGTTCTTTTGAAAATTTATCATCGAAAGTAAAGCACTTGACATTTTCATTTTTCAGGATCATCAATGCAGTTCTGCCACCTAGGCGAAAGCCACAACAGGAAATACTCAAATTTCTTATAGATTTTGGGCGTCTTTAGAGATCTGGAGTTAAAAAATGATGACCCTAGAGATTTGAAGCCATAGGAGCTTCTGAGCACTCATTCATCTTTGCGCCAATTAAACCCTTGGAGACGATATACATATACGGTTATGTTTTCTAAGGGTGCATTAATGAACGAGCGCCCAAAGGCTTTTGACTTCATGTCAGTGCTTTCTTACTTTTTTTTTTGGTTTTCGGCTTGAATTTTTTCATAGTCCTGATTGAGCAATCAACAAGAAATTCTGCATGAAGCTTCAAATAGTTTTTTTTATATAGGTACTTACAGCAAATTCTCAACAATATCGTATATGTTATTAAGGAAAAATTGGGTATTTCTTGAGTAATATTCTTCTTGAATTTTGCATAATTTCGATGATGATAAGTTTGAAATTCTGCACGGAGGTTGAAATTGTTATTCCATTGATTTAGTTCCAATCAATTTGTATCAACCGTGTGAGCGTGATGACGTAAAAAATTTTGAATGGAGAGGGCGAGTGAGTGTCGTCTTGTTTTAAAGGTAATTCGATGGCCTTACACTTGACTTTTTTCGGTAACTGAAAATTTTTCCAAAAGAATAAAATAGTAATTTACGTAACAAGTCCGGAAAATAGGGTTTTTTTGGAAGAATAGACAAAATTCCAGGACGAGCGTAAGCGAGTCCTGGAAGTCTGTGAGTCCAAAAAAACCATTTTCGGGCGTGTTGCGTACAATATTTTTTCGGCAACCATGTAAAATAACACTATCGCTGCTGCTTTCCATATTTTATTGCGATTGCGATCAAAAATATGCAAATTTTTGACAACTAATTTCATATGAACTGTCAGCCGTTATCTCGTTTGCTATGGATTCTATGATTCTTTTCCGGCCTAGTCCGGGAAGTACGTACTTTCCGGACTAGGCCGGGAAATGCTACTTTCTCAGAGAAAAAGCGTCCGGGAAGTGAGCACTTCCCGGACGGTTGCCGAAAAAAGAAGTTTATTTGCCAATGGTTCACAGATCACTCTCAAGAGAAATGAATTGGCAGAAAAGCTACCACGCCCATCAGACTTGACACCTTTAGATTTTTTCCTCAGGGGTATTCAAAGTCAGTTTGTATAAACCATAGCCCCGAGAAGAATAGAAAATAAATTCAAAAATTTTTCCGAGACGTAATGGTCGTATTCAAGACTGAGTTATATTTTCATCTCTAAAATGATGGACAACATTATGAAAATCTTTAATAGTTGAACATTTTTCATTATTTTCATGTTTCATTACAACTCTTGCATTTGTAACTATTCAATGTATTGTATTTTTGAAACATATCGAATTACTGACTAAACCCCCTTCTTATTTAATATTTTGAGGGTAGCTGTCATCACGCTCAAAGGGTTGATACAAATTGATTAGAACTTACCGTTTGAAATGTCCTCCAACGAACCAGAGTTTACCTCTTTTTAATTTTTTTTTATTTCGCAAGGAGGAATTGTTCCAATGGGGGTTCGGAAACGAATATATGCTCTTAACTGTTTCAAATTGAATGGGGCACCTACTATGTTAATACATATTCAGAGCATATTCATACGTTCATTTGGTGTAGGATATCCTAAGTTATCTTGAGTAGTACACGATTTATTCCCATTTTCCGGAAAAATATAACTGAGGAAGATTAATAAGAAATTGAGTATTTCCTGAGCCGAGAGATCCTTTTGCTTCAATACATATTTGAGAATTTCCACATGCCAGAAGAGACTGAATGGATTGACGCTAATGTCTATTCACAGAGAAATAATTATTGGAAACGAGGTCATCGCCCAAAAAAAATCAAGAAGCCTCAATATCATTTTGTGATATAATATGGATTAGACTATTATACATTTTTGATATACAGGGTGTCCCGTAAAGACCACGTCAAACCGAGGGAGAATGTACATCGAAGGATAACCTACCTGCTATGATAAAATTCCCATTATAAAAGTCTACCGTTTTCAAGATATTTTTTTTTTTTTGAAAATAATGAATTTTTGCCACTTTCAATAGTTTGCCCTTACGGTTGGTACAATTTTACATCTTTCTGGTTAATTTTTTCAGTAAAATATTGCTGAAGAATGAAGTGTGGATTTATGATACTCAAGCTATGCAAATTGTGGAGATTCATGTACCCATCCTTGGTACAGGAAGACTCGTCGCTCCAAATGATCTTATTAAAAAAATCTGGATCTGCTTGATGTTTTCCAAAATTTTCCGGCAAAATTGAATTTCGTTGAGGTGAATAATTATGCGAGTAATATTTTCGCACGTAAACAATTGCTATTGGTCACTAAGTAATGCAACATCGAAGATTTCTTAACAGAATTGACAAACTTGATTTTGTCAGAAACGTACCCATTTGGATAAAAACAGCCATATCTTTTTTCTTTGACTAACAAATGACTTGAGTGATATCTTTTTGAAATCACTATAAAATAGACAATTCATTGGTGTAATGTGCAGCAGTAGCTCGGTACATTTTTTTTCCACTACGATGGGCTAAACTTCATGAACAAAATAATCCACTACCAGAATTTCCAATAAAAATATTTCTCAAAGCCCCCCTTTTAAATTTTCGGAGGATGTTTTCAATGTAAACGTTGAAATCATTCTTCAGCAATATTTTACTGAAAAAATTAACCAGAAAGATGTAAAATCGTACCAACCGTAAGGGCAAAACTATTGAAAGGGGCAAAAATTCATTATTTTCAAAAAAAAAATATCTCGAAAACGGTAAGACTTTTATAATGGGAATTTCGTCATAGCAGTTAGGTTATCCTTTGATCTACATTCTCCCTCGGTTTGACGTGGTCTTTACGGGACACCCTGTATATTGTTATATTTTTCATGAATTTATTTCATTTTGTAACTTCATTTTATCAATTAATCTAATTCTTATACCAGCAGTGTCAAATATGTATTATCCCATAAATAAATCCACAAAATTGGTTTATAGCGATTATTCAGATCAACTTTCCAAATTGACACACTCTATAATATGTATGAAAGATAATATTACCATAACAAACCGACAAAAAGAGAAAACAAAATTTGTAATCACCATGCATCCTGCATATCGCACACAACCAGTAACAGTAATCACAAAATGCGATCCCCGATGGAAATCCGACGCGCAGAAATTTCCGCCGTATTGCAGATACCTACCTGCCATAACGAATAGGTATTATCTAATTTCCACGATGCCCCAGAGACTTGATATGTATCAGTCATGGATTGCCCGATTTTTGTTGGGCGCCAGGTCGAACTATTTCGACTTGACATGTCATTTCATCTAGTTGTCAGGTTCCCCTGGCCATATCCTATTCCAGCCTTTCGGCATTAGCAATGCAAATGTCGCCTGATTTGATACCTCTCTCGTGTCGAGTAGGATTAAGGGCTCTTAACATGCGCTGACCCCGTGCTTCTCAAGAGCATCCTTTGGGTCCGGGCGGAGATTTGCCCGTGAGCCAGCTGCTCAGCTTTCCTTGGTAAAACAATTTATTTTGTAATTTTTAAGGTTCTTCTCTACCTGGAGAGTCTTGACGAGAAATGAGGTCCGAATGGTTTGTTCAGAGGGCAACCGAGTATTATGAAAAACTTCGACTTGGGGCTATTATTCATGAGTTATACGTTCGAATTAACTTTTTCGGTATATTGTTCTGTCGGAACTGACGCTTGTTCAACATGAGATACTTGAGAATACTTCATTTTCAACAGGTGCTGGAAAGAATTCCTGCTTTATATCTCGGTAAATTATCGTATAGTCATTTGACCTTAATTTGAAGTAATCATTTATTCATTAGAGTCGACACAAACCAAATGATGAAATAAATTCTCTAATATTGTTATTCCAATCGTAGGTAAAGGTTGATTTGCCCTATCCGTTTCACAGAAGAGTAAGAGAAACCTATGAATACAGGTTGATATTGCTATCTCTGTGAATCTTACCAGAGAAACATTTCTTTCAGTTAGCCTACGATGTCTTCAAATGCAATAAGTTCGTGGAATGAATATAAGTTTGTAAGTCTGCGAATTCAGTCAGTTTTTTGAACTATAAGACACTGATGAGTAAAAATTGTATTAAAATCCAAAAATTCCCAAACGTACGTCTGTTTTTATTTTAATTCAGTTATTCAATTCTTTAACCTTTCACTCAAATTGTATAGTCTTGGATAATTTATTTTTATTTTGGTTGGTTTTGATATTTTGTCGATTGGAATTGTATTTCTAAATATAAAATACATATTAAAAAGATATGTATATCAAATAGTCGAGGTTTTGGCATAATTCCAATATTAAAATTCCTTACCGTTAATTTCTAAACAAAAGTCCTTGTTGAAGGATTTTCTTTAATTTAACATTTTAGATCTTATTTCGTCACGAGCTAAAACCATTTTCAGTTTTCTTCAATAATTGCTATCTGAAACAATGAAATAATACATTTTTCGTGGAAATGAACTAACGTATCTTATCTGATTATTCTTGAGTTTGAAGAATTTATTCTTATTATTATTCATAGTATAATACTGCCTCAATGGGAAATATTATTGTTTATTCAAGAAACTCAGATTAATTCACCCATTATTTTTGGAAAAATATGAAAATCTTTGATTTCTGTGAATATTTTACCTGATATATGAGATGATTATTATTTTGCAATTTTTTTTATGAGATGGATTGTCCTAGTTCATTCGGTATCTATCCATAACAATACATTGAAAGCTATTCAGTTCGATTCATCCAATCTCTTGTATCTTTTGAATATGTTTTTCAATGGAATTCAATTGAATAAATATATAAAACTTCAATTATCACTAATATTTACCATCGAATGAAAAAATTCGCTCTCAATTTAAATGAAAATTCTCACAGTTTATTAGGAATTTTAATATGGAATTCTAGACTCGTGAATTGGATTATAGAGGATTCGAATATATATTGAATAATTTAATATATTGTTAATTTTCGGAGTCAATTATATTTGTATTTATTTTTCGGGCAGTATAATGAAATACTCATATGATGAATTTTTTGAACAGCTTAGTGTTATTTAGGGCTGATATCGAGCTTTTTATCTTGAACTGTTCGGAATTGTTGATATATTATTGAAATTGGACTAATTATTTCTCTTATTAGTAATTTGTTGAAGTACTTCCCATTTTGTTCGAATTGTGCTGCCCAAAAAACTTTTTAGAATAACACATCAATCTAGATTTGCAATTATCACAAATTAAAACATGAAGCCATTCGCTTTAGTTTAGCTTCTTAAAATGTTCAAATTGTATTTGTACTTATTTTCGAACGAATCAATCGTCTAAGTTGTAGTGGAACACGTTATCAACATAAAATAAATGTGAAGTATTTTAATTTCTTATTTTCACGATTTCTCAGAGAAGTCAAAAACCATCAGATAGAGGCTGCTTTGTAGATTCCCATTGCGCTTTTAGGAAATATTCATTTTTTTGATTCTTAGTGTGAAGTGTTACCTGAAAGCGATGAAATAAATTCATAATTCATGAACATAACTTGGTGGTCGTTGTGAAAATAAGACAAAGACAAATTTATTGTTTCAGTATTCATGAACTTTCTCGAATTCGACCCCCTTGGTGTTCTTTGTGGGGGGTTAGAGTTCTTGACACAAGAGGGTAGTACCTGTAACCCTAAGGTGTCGCCACGACATGCTATTTCACCCTATGAGACATATCGTAAGATATATTGAGCTGGACGAGAAGAAATTCCGCTGAGAAAATCTCAGTTTGGGGAGCCAATTATAAATTTCGTGTTTAAGTGGTCGTAAATTTCGAAATTCGTCATCATTTAGTGTTTTAATGATAGTTTCTTGGAATACTTTCAAGTGAATTATGTGAAATGAAACGTTTCGTGAAGAACTTTACTCTCCACTCTGATCTTTCGTCTTTCATACCTAGTAAGAAAATACAATATTCAAGACATCAATCAATGAATGGTGGTGTGTTCAATCGATGAATATCACATTTGTTTGCAAACCTTTTCGGAACAATAATTTTTCATCATCGAAACGATAACAAAAAACGCAATAATATAAAATATTTTGTGAAGACTGTCTTTTATTGACTAAAAATTGATAAGTGCAGATGGTAAAGGAATACAGATTAAACACGGTTTTCATTTGAATTCGTTTTGTGATGTATTAGCAATTTTTAGTCAAAAAACTGTCCGTTTTTAGTAATTGGAATGTTGTTAAACAAATTTAAAAATAAATTGTACCTACTTAGTAAACACAGTGCGGTACGCATTTTTATTTGAACTATTATTAATTTTAAAAATATGAAAAATGTTGTTCGCCCTGTATCTTCGAAACAAAGAGGTTTTTCAAAAATCATCCAAGGACAAAACATGCTTAAAATAGTCCAAGGAACAACCCCCTGAATTTTTGCCGCATGTTTAGGAAACACCCTGTATATATATTGGACAAACTTTAATCTTCAATCCTCTAAAAAGCAAAAAAGAAACGATAACAGCATTAGCGGAGCATGTGAAAAAAATCCTTCATTCCTTTAATTTTGATCTAGGCTCTGTGACAATTTAAGGTGAGCAAAATAACTATTACATGAGATGATATCCATAAAACAGGACATAGATTCAATAAATGAGAGAAGTGACATAGAGATACCGCATATCATTCTTTAATTGGGAAAATCAAATAGGTAGAAAAATTTGCATCCTGCTTTCTCCAAAGTCTGTCAAGTTGTTGAACTGAGTCGTTGAATAATCATCCATCATGCAAGCAGTTGTTAACGTTTACAAAATTTTAATTATTGACACCAAAGCTATAATAAAATAGTTTTCGAGCCTGCTTTCCCATTTATCGATTAATGTATTTCAACAAAAAAATAAACGAATAAATAAAACAAATTGTTAATAATTTTTGAAATAGTGTTCAAGTTTCAACACATCTAGTGTGGTTCTTATGTATTATGGTGTCTATATAAAAGAGTTTTTAATACATAGTTAAAAATAATTCTGTTATGTTGAAGTTTCAAACATCTAAGTTATTCATTTCAAAGCCCTGATGAAGACTTTAAAATGAAGTTGGCCTTTTTTTCAAAAGCTCGTTTTGTGAAAGAATCCTCGACCTAGGAATCTATGAGAATTCACTCAATATATACAGGGTGTTTCCTAATGGAAAGTCAATATTTATGGGGGTTATTTTTGGGCCCATTTCAAGAAAAAAAACCTAAACGTCTTACCTCTTGAGATCCAGGGTGGTAAAGTTTTCCAAAATAAAAAAAAATTGAATCTGTATTCAATTATGAGCAAATTTGATCTATTCAATTTTTTTTTTCGACTCACGGGTTTCATCTGAAAAAATAAAATCTACGTATGTCTCTGCATTGTGATATTGTCGTAAATGTATGTGTTAACGATATTGTATTGATCTTGCATAGAAACGGTTTTTATTTTTTTAAGCGAAAACCGTGCATCGAATTGATAAAAGTCAACTTTGGTAAGAAATGATTGGGAATTTCAAAAATAATTTTTATTTCAGGAAAAATCTGTGGCGTACCATCAATGTATACCAAAATTGGCAGGTCAAATTATGTACTAACGCCACTGTTGAAAATTAAAAAAAAAGTGATACATTAAAAAATGTCTCTTGATTCATAGTACATATATGACAAATTTCATTAATATATCTGAAGTGGTATTGTAGATATTAATAATAAATGTTTTATTTTAGAAAACTTTACCACCTTGTATCTCAAAAGGTAAGACGTTTAGGACATATGTTCATTTAAAGTTTTTTCCTTAAAATGGGCCCAGAAATCACCCCATAAATATTGATATTCAATTAGGAAATACCCTATATGTATAGGTCTCATCATCATTTATCTTAATTTATTTTACTTGTATTTCCTAGGCTATTTTGAAATTGGAAATTAAGAGACTTCCTTTAGGAAACAGCATATATGTTGTTGAAAATGTTCCTGATAAGTTAAATGAATTAAATAAAAGCAGTTTTGCAAAAAAAAAAATGTTGTCAGTTGTTGGATAGAATTTGGGATTCACCTCTTGGCTTGATATTCACTCTACTTGGCTTGAGCTTGACTTGAAATCAACTCAAGTTCAAGTCAAGTAGTAGTTTATCAATGTCAAGTCAAGTATATGTTTATTAAGTACATTGAAAAACTACTACTTGACTTGAATTTGAGTTGACTTCAAGTCAAGCTTAAGCTAGTTGGCTTGAGCTTGATCCAAGTAGCTTGAATATCAAGCCAAGCCGTGAATCCCTAGGAAAAATACAGGATTAATTTTTTTCAAGAACTATTGTTGTTCCCAGAAATTTGAATCTCAATTACATAGTGGATTTGCATTCGCTCCTAAATATCATGTGTTCCTCAGAACTTAAAAATATTTCAGGTGATAATTGAAGTAAATTTAAATGTGACAATTTATCACATCGTGTCATAGTGAAGAGCAGAAGTAAAGATTTGCTGATTTATTGTAAATAGATCAATATAATCTTTAAAATTTGTTTTCTCCAAATATATCTGATAAAAATTTTTTCTTATGCATATCTAAATGCATATTAATATTTTAAATACATATTCTGCACGTTTTTAATGGATTATTGTTAGAAGCCTTGTGATAACAATGCTTATCTCGCGGGAAGACCAGCAAATGTCAAAGTCGGGGATACTCTATCATCTGAGTACACTTTAAAATTAGGAGTACCACAGGGATCCGTCCTTGGACCTTTGTTGTTCCTTATTTTTGTCAATGACCTTCCTGCAAGTTTGAAAGATGAATTGTTCAGTTTTTGTTCCCAAAACGAGTTACCATCATTCTCGAAGATGTGTTTAATTTAATTTAATTTTGTTTGCTGGCGACACATCGTTTGCTGTTAGGGCTTCTTCTTTCGAAGAGCTCCAAATATTGTGCGAGTTTCTTCTTGATTGTTTTGTAAAATGGTGCCGTACAAATAATCATGTAATTAATATCGGAAAGACTGAATGTATTCATTTTTCATTGGGTAAATATAGTAAGAAACTCGTTCTTCACCATCTAGGTACTGTAACCACATCTAAAGATTGTGTAAAATTTCTTGGAATTTTTCTGGATGAAGGTTTAAGATGGTTCAGTCACATTGATTTGATCTGCGGTAAATTGAAAAGTTCATTTTTCGCTATAAGTAGAGTAAGACACTTGTTTCCCATGTCATCGTTGATCAATATTTATTACAGCTTAGTATATAGCCATATATCTTACAACATCCTACTTTGGGGAAATTCTCCAGAGATTAGTAGGGTCTTTATTATTCAAAAGCGGATTTTGCACATGATATATGATATAACACCAAGGACGTCTTGTAGACCAGTTTTTTCACAAAATGGTATTCTCACGCTGTCTTGTAGTTTCATTCTTAAAACCTTATTATATATTAAGGAAAAAGAGAATAGCATCACACAATTATCAAGCTTTCATAATTACCATACAAGATGTGGGGGAGTGCTGTTTGTGCCAAAACACAGAACAACAAAATTTGAAATGTCGCCCACATATCAGGGCATAAAATTGTTCAATCATTTACCTTCGCATATTACGTCTCTGAATCTTAGATAATTCAAGACCAGTGTGAAAGCTTTATTGTTAAGAAATTGTTATTATACTGTTGGTGAATTTTTAAACGATACATTTGATAATTATTTATGTTAACATTTTTCTTTTTTTGTGACTTATCTCACACATAATTGTATGTCTTATGAGATCAATAAACGATTATTATTATTATTATTACTATTCCACTACCTTCGGTAGAATCGTAATCAAAATATTTCCTATTCTCTGAATAAACCTCAATAAACCCAAAACAAACACATCACCCGCAATACATGATAATCGTCCACTTAAAGTCTTCCGCATAATATATCATCGTCTTGTTGTCCGCCACTGTCTAACCGCACGCTGGGCTGTCTGCTCGTATTAATTACATTATTTCCAACGAGGAGAGGAATACGTTAAAAGCTCCATTCCGCGATTATGATTATGTATATTAAATGTTAATTTCGGGATTTATACCGCCGCTCTCGGATCGTTTTTCAAAAAAACCCTCCGCCGAGACACAATGACGAAGGCCAACCGGCAATTAATCAACCCGTGAATTTTATAGATGGGAATGAATAAATTACCGGCTATCGTCTTAACTTTTCAACTCCCATTAGCCTAAACGAGAGCTATTAGGTTACATCCTCCCAGAAATTCCTCTCGGTCAGTCTGGTGTCTAATCAAGCCGAAGATTCGCGGAGGAAACTCGACAGGGGATCTCATATGATGGGCAAGGTTGTTGGGCTTGGTCGCTTTGAGGATATCGGGTGACGTGGTGGGTTGCCAATCTGCAATAAGCCGACATGAAAAAATGGGTTGGACGGTTCTTGGTCACCTGGTGATTTTAATGGATAATTCTCTCTCGACAATATTTTATACAAATTAACGATTCGAAGTTTCCTATCGTTGATATCGTCTTCAGATTTTGAGTTAAATCAATTACATTCTCTAGGAATTATTACACTTGGTACTATATCTTATCTTATCATTGGTTTTATGTATAGATCAACCCTCTTGGTCGATCTACCGGCTAGTATAATAGCATACTTTTCGATAGCCCTAGAAATAGCGTCGTTGGCTGCACAACCCCTCGAAAATTAGCATCTAAACTCTCTTGTGCTATAGCAAAAACCCTCTGCTACATGTTCAACAGGTGCCTCAAACTTAAGTACTTTTTAAATGAATGGAAAATGGCCATAGATCTTTCATTTTTCAAGAGAAAGAAAGATCGTTCACAGCAAATTATTGACGCTATCAGTCTTCTGCCAACCATGCACTTGAAAAAATTATTCTCAACAGAAACCAATGTTCTACAGGCATTATTCATACTAAAACAACTGGCAGAAAAATTCCGAGACTGCAACATTCCTGCCTATATCTGTTTAGTAGACTCAACCAAGGCCTTCGACAGAGTGCAACTAAAAGAAGTGAATAATATCCTAAGGGACGGTGGCATGCTGAAGGAATACACAGAATTCATCAAGGACATAAACGCGGACACAACAACTCAAATACGTACTCTTACAAAGTCGCTATGATCAAACACGCAGGTATTCGCCAAGGTGACAGCCTTAGCCCTCTGCTGTTCAACGCAATCATGGAAGAATTGATTATGGTTGTAACGTCCTTTTTGCGTCACTGGCGCCTCTGCCAATTGCCCTTCAGCACTTTGCAGTAGTATCTCGAGCGCCAGCCAATTTTAGGGAGAAATTGACAAATCTTACCAGGGCAGCTTAGTGAAGACAGGATTCGGTGTCACCTAGGATGGTAGCGGTGACCAAGTAGCAAACAACGCAACAAAATTAATAGGTTTATTGATTCAATTCTACAATACAGACAATCTCAGCAAAAACGGGAAATCAGAAAAAGCATAAACTATATCAATCTGTATACTTCAATTCGGTTACTGAGATAATTTGTACTGTCTACAACTACTGTGTCCTTACCTCACCAATTTATTGTCAGTCAGAACCGTTGAACAAGTTAGTCGGATCCGGGAGCCGGGAAATTATGATATTTGGAGATTGAGAATCGTGGGTTTTGTAGAGTCGGGAAGGAATGAAAACTAATCCTAACGCGTTGAAAAACTCCACCGGTACACCACCCTCTCGTTGTCTCTATCAAATGAAACCCTTGAATATTCACTCGTAAGAAAGTCACAAGTAAAAATTAGCAAACTCCCCAGAAAAGGACTAACAAGTAAATTTACTGATGAAAATGGCGATTTTCGACCTCAGAAACGGATTTGTAATTATTGGCGTTCAATTACCAACTTTACTATCGTCAAGTCACCTGGTAACCACTTAACCAAAATGTCTTTTCTAAAACTAAACTAAACTACTGCCTAAACCTCTAAATCTAAATAACTAGCTCAACTAAAACTAAACTATCTACTACCTAAATCTGAATAACTAACTAAACTAACTACTGACTAAATCTGAATCTCAACTATATCTATCTACTGAAAACTACTACTGAACTATCTGAAAGCCTGAACATGAATTTTCTACTACTGCCTGAACGTGAATGACCGATTTTGGGTCGGTTACACCCTTTTATAACTTCGGTGCGGGACGGTGAAAGAATTCAGCCCACGTGACTCTTCACGACGAGGTTTTTGTCGACACAAAAACCTCGTTTTTCGAGAAAATTCTCTTGGCGGAACGTAATCTAACATATTGAAAAAAATATATCAGCGGTAAAAACGCCGAAATAAATAATTTCTTATATTATTTCAATCGGATTATTCGAGGCCCTGGTCGGTTGAAAAACATGAGGCATGGACTTTTTCATTATCGCGGTGAACAATTAATAAATTATTTCCAATATTTACGGAATATATCAGAATGATTAATTTGAACGGAAAACAATAAAATATTCTTTAGACGGAGCCTGATCATTCCTATGGGAATAATCAGACTTCGTTACATGGTTGTAAAGAGAGCTGGACTAGGATATCGTATGGGAAGACACAAAATGACCATAATATGCTATGCTGACGACGCAGTAATCATCGTAGAATCAGAAGATGACCTCCAAAGACTATTAAATGTTTTCTATAAAAGAGCAGAACAACTAAAAATGAAAATCTCAAAGCAAAAGAGCCAATGCATGACCATCGCAAGAGTGCCGCAACGATGCAAGCTTGTACTGGAAACAGCATAATTGAACAAACTATGTCATTTGAATACCTCGGATGCAAAATGACTAGCACATGTTTCCTGGAGGATGAAGTGATGAAACAGACCAACAAAGCCGCTGCCATCTCAGGACATCTGACATATTCAATATGGGAGTACAAACATCTAAGTACAGAATGTAAGTCAAGGATAAGAAAGCATGTGTAAGACCAGTTATGACATATGGCTCGGAAACAAAAGCTAAAACATCGGTGACAAAGAGGATCCTTTAGACCAAGATGAAGACCTTGAGGACAATCACAGGATATGCACCAAACGATAGGCATAGAAATACAACCATTAGAGAAAAGTGCCAAACAGACGATGTTGTGACATGGATAAGAAGGAGAACAAGGCAATAGAATCAGCACATAGACAAAATGAGTCCAGAAAGGGTGACCGAGATTGCAAGATACAACAACAAAGATACAACCTCACGGAAGAAGACTATTGGAACGCCCACATAGAAAATGGCGAGACAGCTGGCAATCTATATCCTAGGAAAATCATTATAATATAATATATAATATCAATAGGAGAATGAACTGAAATTAAACAGGCAATGTGCCTTCTGAAAGAGGAAGAAGAATAAGAAGAAAATCCACACAAATGATAGGTTGTTGAACAATTCTGATTTAGATCTTCTTATTGTACCATTCTCCAATTAGAAACAATAGCAAAACAAATAACTACAATAGCATTTGACACCATCTGGATCGAATTTCCTAATTGCTCCAAACAAAGTTTCTACCTTTCAAAATTAAAATAATAAAGTCATATATTACTGGTCGTACAATCCAAGTTAGGGTTGAAACATCTCTTTCTCGAACACACACTATTTCCTCAAGGGTTTCTCAGGGAAGCTTATTATCCCGTATTTCCATTTTTATACAGATGTATCTGTAAATGGCTGTCCAAAAAATATTTGTTTTTTTTTTGGAAAATAAATATAAATAAATTAGAAAACGACAAAATTTAAACTAGTCCAAGTGTTAATCCAAGAAAATTAGCAGTTTCAATTCAAGAAAATCTTTCAATATGTTATTGTTATCTCCAAACTCGATCTTTCTCCGTCATTTCTATCTAAACTACTTACTTCGGATATACTTATGATATTAGCAAGTACACTTTGTTAACTAATTCCAATTATAAGTTCTGCAAGCGAAATGAATTGAGATATAACGAAGTTACCAAGTATTCTGTTGTCCCGATCCCCTTATAATTACAATATGTAATGGTAACCACTTGCCCAGACGCTTTCCAATACGAAACTTCGTAGCCGTACGAACCGAAAATCCTTTCAAAGTGTTCAGTTACTTGGGGACTGAAGTGAATCAACTATTCAATACATTAAAGGATTTGAACAAATCGAATTAAGTTGAAAACTGTATTTTTATGAAGAAGGCAATTATTGAACTCAGGTGAAGCATGAAATTCATTTTAACAAGTGGTCCAAGCGTGGGTCCCACAAAATTTTTTTGCACTTTTAGGATTTTCGGATCCTCAATGGTACCGAAGAACATAAGAAAAAGTGATAAAATTTGAAAGCATTGAAATGCGCTTTACATAGATTTTGTACTGAAACGAAAAGAATAAATGCAAAAATAATTTCAATGTGTAAAACAAAGTATTTATCTGGTATTAAGTTTTCACCACCTCTTCGAGTGCTTGTTCTCTGAACAGATCGCTCCATCATTTCGTCACGCAGCGAATGATCCCTAATAATAAGGGATGACGTCAGTGATGACGAATGTGTCCATCCGTTCGGCCGGCAGACGCTAAACACAATGACTGCCGAATGAAATAGCTAGAAATTTGAATTTTTCGAGGTTATTTCGGATCTAGAATGCCGCAGTAAAATCTGTTCATGTGAAAAATTCGACTAGGGGTTCTGTGAATATGACCGTTCAAAAATGTATCTATTACTTATCATTCTTCTATTCTTTATGTTCATTTTTTTTCTTTATTTCGAAAACACTGATTGAAACAAGTTGACAATTTTTATTTGGATGTTCAATGAGAATTTCAAGTCTCGTGCGAAATCTCATGTATGTCGTATAACCAGAACAATAAAAAATTTCGTAAAAATATAAAAAATTACCCAATATTTCCGTGACCAGAAAATCGACGCTGTTAAAATTCAGGGTTTTGGGAGGAAATAAAAATTTTAAGTTCCGTGCAGTATTTCAAGATGATCACATTAAAAGAAACATAGACAATTCAAGAAGTATCTTAGGAAAGAATTACCCAATATTTCTGTGGTTGGGTTGAAATTTCACGTGTATCTACAGGGTGTCCCAGGAAGAATGCGACAAACGAATACCATGAATTAGGGTCATCATGGAGGACCCGTATCAAGAGGTTTCAATCGCCTAAGCGCTTTCGTTTGGGATATACAGGGTGATGTTCAACTTATTGGTGAAACTTCACTGTTGCATAACTCTTTAACTAATCGAACGACTTATTTCAAATTTTGAAGTTTTTTCACCCTTTACTATCGCCTTTCTGCAATATTTCTGAATTCGAGTAAATGAGATCCGGACTAGGAAAATTTCAGACTTTTCCTATTTTCGTGAATATTGGATCACCCTGTACGTGAACATTATGATTTTTTTTGGTTTTTGTAACCACAAAGAGTTAATTCATTATGAAAATTCTGAATCTCTACTTGGCACGGTCATACAGGGTGATCAATAAACATTCCCTCATGAGTGAAATTTTTTTAGTTCAATAACTCTTCGATAAATCCACCGAATAATTTCAAGTTTTGATGTTTTGTCACATTTTTCTATCGGCTTCCTTCAATAATTCTGAAATCGAAAAAATCAGGTCCGGACTAGGAAAATTTTAGACTTTCTATTTTCGTGAATAATATATAATATATAATTAATCATAATGTTCATGTGAACTTATATTCACGAAAATAGGAAAAGTCTGAAATTTTCCTAGTCCGGATCTGATTTACTCGAATTCAGAAATATTGCAGAAAGGCGAAAGGTAAAGGGTGACAAAACTTCAAAATTTGAAATAATTCGGTCGATTAGTTAAAAGAGTTATGCAACAGTGAAGTTTCACCAATAAGATGAACATCACCCTGTATATCCCAAACGAAGGAACTTAGGCGATTGAAACTTCTCGATACGGGTTCTCCATGATGACCCTAATTCATGGTATTTGTTTGTCGCATTCCTCCCGGGACACCCTGTTGTATATAAATCAACCATTTCTATAGCTTCGTGCATAATTTCTTGTTGAAAAAGACTTCCGAACCATAGATTTTTCAGCAGAATATCGAAAAAACCTTATGTTTCAGTGACAACAGATCCCACTGAGTTGAGATTTTGAAAATATAACAGAACAATTTCAAATAATAAATAAAAATGAGGTCCGCACTAAAGTAAAGTCCGCAACTTTTTAGAGCTTGTTCTCGTATCTCTCGTATTTTTGTTGAATTTTCTTTTATAGACTCACATTTTCTTCCTTTCATTAAATTTCAATTTTTTAAAAATGCTTTATCCTTGAAAATTTTTTAATTTCGATGTCAAATCCATTTTATTCATCAAATCATAAAATTCAATAAAAATAATTATTCGTAGCAGACGTCACTGATTGATCGAACGAAATGGAGCAATGCGGAGTGTATTTGAGCAAATTTTGAAGGTGCTCTGATGGCTTACGTCATTGAAAAAATCTAGTCCACTCTTTTATGGAAATAAGTCTTAATTGCATTAGGGCGAGTATTATAAAGACATTTTCTGAATTGGTTGGATAACTATCGGTTAGGCCAATTTATTTCGGTTGGCTACACTGCTCGTTCAATTCTGAACAGACTGATGCCACTTTCGTAGGCATCAGTGGTTGGAATTTGAATGGATTCCAATAACATTGAACAGGTAAGTAATGTCATTAAAAACGTCCAGATAATCTCATCGATTTCAGTTCAAAATCTAATGGTATATTGTTTTGAAATTGAAAAAAGGCATGAACTATAAACCTACTATGTCACTAATGCGGTCGAGCTTCCTGAAGAGTTTGACCTTGGACCGACAAGGGCCGGTATTATGAAAGGACAACCGACGGTTCAACCGTTGCGTCAACTACCAAATTCCTTTCTAGAAATACGGAATTTTGTAGTTCACGCACGGTTCAACCGTCGGTTGTCCTTTCATAATACCGGCCCTTGTCGGTCATTTCATTTCGTAAGTACAACATTTGAGTCTGTTTTGTTTTGCGCATGTAGTTATCAAGCAATGTGTATTCAACAGGAGCAAAATATAAACGGGTTTCCCTTCATTGATTCTACGCAATATACATTATTACAGAAGAAGAAAATCTTTGATTTTATAATGAAAAATGCTTACTTCAGGAATGTTATAAAGAGGAAATCAATAAAAGCACTGACTTGGTGTCAGAAGCTTCAGACCGCTCGTTCATTCAGATTCCTATAAAATAGTTGTTATATGATATGTGATTTATTATGATGTCATTGTTATCGGTTATTTTAAATAGATGAGGGAATAATGATGACAAAATACTCCTGAAATTAATTGGTTTGAACATTTGAGTGATTATTTTATAAATACAAACTGAATTTCAACCTAGTGCGATCAATTGGAAAATATGTATTAGGAAATTTGTTTCGATATATCACTTGAATTTTTGATGGTGATGGTGACGCGGTACGCATGAGTTTGCATCAAGCTTGAAATTGTTATTATACCTCTCCTAATATCTACACGAAAAAAATCATAAAATAGTTGGATCTGTTGACACTAAAATTAATTTTTTTTTATATTATCCTTTAATTTTCTATGGTTCTGATTATGCCATCAACATAATCGAATCTTTTGTCACTGAGATATTGATATTTGTTTTCTTTTAGACTTTTTTCTGGTTTTAGTGATGAAAGCAACAAGGAATTTGCAAGAAGATTTTAACTGTTTTTCTACAGCTTTATACCAATCCGAAACTACTCATCGGATTTCCTCATTATTGAACTCAAATATCGTTAGAATTGAACCACTTGGTTCAAATCTAGAAGGTCGAAAGATCGAACCGTTTTCAAAAAATATACAAATTTTAAGGATTTTTTGAAGATTAAGAATGGACAGTTTGACGATCTATCTACAGTAACTAAATTGTACAGTAAGTAAATGAAGATTTAATTGAGGAGGTTTCACTGCGACCTAATGGTCTATTGTGCCCCTATCAGGAGCTATTCTCTTGGATGTTCGAGACGAAATCAAAGATATTTCTTTTTACAAATTACCGGTTTTTATGAGATTTCAACATAATTTTCTTCAACAATGAACTTCATGGTAGAAGTTGAATATTTTTAATTTGTGAATGAAAAAAAAATTTGGTAACTATTCGTTTTGCGCAGAAGAATTGATGACACATTTGTATAACGTACAAAGCACTGACAATTTTTGGAATATTCATGGAAGCAAACCTACCAAAAATCATGAAAGAAGAGGTGAAACTATAATTTTGTGAAAAAAATAATCGACCGTTGTACAGTACCGCCCTCTACTTATTTGCTTTATTATTTGAACTGGGGTTGTTGTGACTCGGTAAGCCTTCCGGGAACTCATGTAGATCTTTTGTTTTCACTTATTTGCTTTGAAAGAGAGAGAAAATGAAGTGAATGTACAGCTTAGTACATCGTACAATATTTGGTCATCGCAGGAGTGCCAGAGAGGAAATGAACGAGTACAAAAGTTTTACTAATACATGGAAAACCACGGGGTGGGGATCCCTCTTAACTGAGCTCTTTTATATCTAAAAAAAGCTTCTTATTGTTAGTGAAGCATCAAACTCTATTTCGTCAAGAAGAACGAATAGTGCTCCATTCCAAATTATGCATCAAGTGAATTTATTGAGATCAATTTCTTCCTATCTACGGAACAGTTCATCGATCCAGTTTTATTGCGATTATGTCTTGAACAAAACACCCACACTCCAATTACAATCATATAACATCAACAACCAAGCATTCTAGCAAGATTTATTGTGAGGTAGCTATATAATTTACTTTGCGAAATCACGTAGCATTTCACTGCTTCCGGTGCACAAGGTATTTAATGTCACACCTTCTCGTATTCCCTTAGCAAGCAGTAAACGATACATTAAGTGTCGAAAATATGAGAGTGATATTGATATCGCGAGAACATATCGTGTATTCTGTTACTATCAAGAGAGATTATTGAATTACATGTGGAATTTGAGTTCACCTCAAGAATAATTATTCATGTAACGAGTGTTTATGAAAATTTTATGAGAGAAACAAGTATTTATGTTGATGGTATATTAAATCAACCAAGATGAAAGGGGAAGCGCAGAATAGTTAAATATAAAATAAAAGTGCTAAAGGCTTTGGAAATCTTCCACAAGTTCAAAATTCATATACAACCCACGAAGTGGCCCGTATTTGAATGAACAATTGTTTGAATGAGTCTTTTGTTCGAGTATTATAAATTATTTTCAATAATTCTCTGAATTCTCATTGGAATGAATGGAATATTTCCATGATTATCGTTTAGTGATTTTTGCAGTGAAAAAATTTGTTGAAAGAACTGTGTTATGTATCACATATTTGACATACAATAGATAAATCCGTGGCAGGGAAGTTCAATGTACCAACATATATTAATAAAATATAACGATGAAATCTGTGTGAAACTGAAATACTACTTGATTCAGTTCTATAAGGTATGGCAGAATGAATAGATTTACCACAGAATTAGAGAAAGCAAGTTACTCGATAGGTGTTTACTTTACTAGCCACATAGTAGGTGGGTAAGATAGGTACAATTGTTTATATTGAGAGATTGGATAATATAATTTTATCTCAACTAAGGTTGGGATAACCTATGTTCCAAATATGATCTGAATATTTCAAGAACTGAAAGAAGTATGGATCCTATGGTAATAAAATTCTTCAAAATTGAACATTCTGTAGATCAGTAACGAAGCAACATAAATCTGAATCTTGCAACATTCTGAAATAACTAAATTTTTTTTTGTCCTAAATATTGACACAGAATTTCGGCCGCATGATTTCAAAACTCAAGTGGAATGAATAATCTTCGCGTATCTTGTCGTTATTGACACTATCCAATTTCAATTTGATTCAGTGGTGATTTTTCGAGTTATTGGGAAAACAAAATTTCAAATGACGCATTAAGTAACACATCCTCATTTTAAAATACCCTGATGGACTTTTCTTTCGATAGTTATCGTATTTTGTGTATATCTGGTGTCGAAATGTTAGGCGTTCAAGAACAAGCGCACAAAAAGACTGCCTCACAAAAAAACTCAGTCTGTCTAACTCCAAATTTTCCGAAAAACTATACCTTTTCAATTTCATATTGCGAATAATAAAATTCAAATTGAGAGAAGTGTTCAAACTGGGAATAAACACATTCAAATTGGGATTAATCAAATTTATTTCTATGTGAATTGATTATTTAATTTTTTGTATCTGTAAGAAACATTCAATAATGTAATTTTGATCTGAATTTTGAAATAATCTTTTTATCTTACATTCTGATATGGAATTTTAAAACTAAACTTTGGTATACAGGGTGTTTCCTAAACATGCGGCAAAAATTCAGGGGGTTGTTCCTTGGACTATTTTAAGCATGTTTTGTCCCTGGATGATTTTTGAAAAACCTCTTTGTTTCGAAGATACAGGGCGAACAACATTTTTCATATTTTTAAAATTAATAATAGTTTAAATAAAAATGCGTACCGCACTGTGTTTACTAAGTAGGTACAATTTATTTTTAAATTTATGGCCTGCTCGTTCCCCGGACTTAAACCCCTTAGATTATTTCCTATGGGGCCATCTAAAATCATTAGTTTATACCACTCCAGTAGAAAATGTGGAAGACTTGCGAAATCGGATCATTGCTGGGTGTAACTTAATAAGAAATGATCCTGGTGTTTTTGAAAGGGTTCTGCAGTCAATGAGGAGAAGATTGGATGCTTGTATGCTGGTCATTTTCAACAGTTTTTGTAGGTTGAGTTGAATTTTCATGTAATTTTTCATAATAAAATGTTATTATGAAATTTTGTTTCCCCTATATCTTCGAAACAAATAGGTTTTTCAAAAATCATCAAAGGACAAAATATTCTTAGAATAGTCCAAGGAACAACCCCCTGAATTTTTGCCGCATGTTTAGGAAACACCCTGTATATTAGTTAGCTACTCCCTTTTGAGGAACAAACATGCGTGAATACCATAGAGAAAATTTCAATAAATAAATAAAATAGCAATAAATGTCGTCCCAATTTGAACTTGATTATTCCGAGTTTGATTGAGTCCGAATTTGAGTTTGAATACTACCAATTTGAATTTGTTAATTCTCAATTTGATTTTGTTTAAATATGAAGTTGAAAAAGTATATAATTTAAAATATTCCATAATATTCTTTATGCACCAACGTGTTTGTATAAAAAATTCTGATTGTAATTATACAGGGGGTTTCCACATTAAACGTGAACTTTGGAGGACGTGTAAGTATAACTCATTTTCTGTCATAAAT